>NC_139232.1:16253458-16912203 GCF_977018435.1 Lepisma saccharinum | reverse complement strand
TTTTTTTCTCCCCAGGTATTGCAGCTGGAATGCTGAAATTGCACGACGAGAGAGTTTGAAGTTTGCACCACAGAGGGTATTTTTCTTCCTGTGCAGATCTAGTGAGAGAAGCCCGAACTACGAAACAAACATGGCGCGCATGTTACTGTTGTCCACGTGTGAAGAGCAGCGAAGTGTGGTTCGATTTTTGTGTGTCAAAGGGCATACACCGAGTGAAATTCACAGGGACATGCGTGGCGTGTATGAGGACGACTGTCTGGACCGTAGCAATGTCTCCAGGTGGTGTGCATTCTTTCAAGAGGGCGGGCGGCCGGTAACAGCATCAACTCCGCAGAATATCCGCGCCATTGAGGCAGCAATTGTGAACGACCGGCGTGTGCACCTGCGAACCTTATCGCATACGTTCAACATTGTTTATGGTATGGTGTACGACATTGTTCATGACACGTTGAAATTCCGTAAAGTTAGTGCTCGCTGGGTGCCTAAGAACCTGACAGACCACCACAAGGGCCAGCGAATGATGACAAGCATGGATCACTTAACGCGTTACGCCGTAGAAGGGCATGACTTTCTAAAAGGAATCGTCACTGGTGATGAGTCGTGGGCGTACTACTACACGCTCGCAACCAAGCAGGCCTCTATGGAGTGGAAACATGCTGGTTCCCCAGTACGAAAAATATTCAAAGTGACTCAATCTGCTAGGAAAGTGCTTGTGAGAGCGTTCTGGGACATGTTTGGTGTGTTATTGGTGGACTTTGCTGAACACGGGACCACTGTGAATGCTGCAGCCTACATTAAAACTTTCGTTAAGTTGCGTCGTGCCCTTCGTGACAAACGCCGCAACATTCATGCTGATGGTGTCAAACTTCTTCATGACAATGCCCGTCCCCATGTTGCTGCTCCTGTTCGTGAGAAACTCACCGAATTTGGGTGGGAGGTGCTCCAGCATCCACCATACAGTCCGGACCTGGCACCGTCGGACTTTCATCTGTTTGGTCCCGTGAAGAAATTCCTGGCCGGCCAACACTTTGCGACAGATGTGGAAGTGAAATCAGCAGTCCGCAGATGGCTATACTCCAACCAAACGGACTTCTACGAACAGGGCATATTGAAACTGCTACCACGACGGGAGAAATGTGTTGAGAAACTTGGTAACTATGTAGAAAAGTAGGTCAAAGATGTCAGTTCATTTGTGATTTGTTTGGTTTTTGTTACATATTAAACTTTTTGCTCAAAAAATTATTGTGCGTTAATTTCCGATCTGCCCTCGTATAAAAATAAATCAATCAAACCTATTAAGTACTGCAAATAACTAGACAACATGTAATGGAATATATACAATTGTATGCATATTCATCTCGTGCGTGTTCCATGGGGAATCTGAGCAGATCGTTCTTTCATTCTGAACTATCGGCGCCGCCAGAGAATTTCGTCCAGTTCATGGGTGAACGATATATTGTCAGTTGGGTCATGGATGCTACGATTCTCCTTTATTTTAATTTTTCAGTGTCCAACTTCTTCTTTTTCTTATGTTTCTTATTCTATTTATTCTTCACTTTCTTTCTTTGTTTTTCTTATTTTCTTCCCCTGTTGTCTCTCTTTTTCTTCCTCTGTCTCTCTATCGCATTCTCCCTCTATTTCTGTCCTTTTCTCTTTCTGTTTTATCCAGAGGTGTCGCCTGAAGGGGTTCACGGAGCACACGAACCCCGGACTGAAAACGGAAAAACTTCAATTTGTTTTCTTCTCTGCTTTATAAAACACTAAATTTCAAGATACTTATTTTACAAAGCAGCTTTTTTCGTTCCTAAACTCTTCTCAATGCTTCAAATTTACGAATTTCCTCCGACTGTTGACAAGAAAAGCTCAGCAGGTTAGGCAGCGAGAGCCCGGGGCGCGCATTTTCTTTTTCCAGTCAACTTGTGAATGTGGTTTCATTTCTTGCTCTCTGATTGGCTGTTGGAAAGTTACGGTGCTGTGATTGTGAATATATCTTGTGTGCGCTGTACGTTAGGTTAGGTTAGGTAAGGTAAAGTTAGATTAGATTAGAAAGCAGCAAATTTGCGCTAAAAATAGGAATAAAAACATTCTCACAATCACAGCACCGTAACTTTCCAACAGTCAATCAGAGAGCAAGAAATGAAACTGCGTTCACAAGTTGACTGGAAAAAGAAAATTCGCGCCCGGGGCACATCTGGCGCTATGAACTCCCTCTACTGTATTCTTCCTGTGTTGTTCCTGCTATGCTCCACCGAAGAAGTCGAGAGAAACCAAGGGAGGAAACTGGAAATCGGAGCACGCGCTCCTTCCGAAAGAAACTGCCAACAGATGGCAGCAACTGTAAAATGTGCGGATAGCGGCGGAGGCAGTTCCCCCCCCCCAAGTATTTTAGTTTTAGTTTCCTTTAGCTTTTGTATTGGAGAGAAGTAAGCAGTATTTAAGATATAGTGCAAGCACTGTTTGCATTGTTATAGTAATTCCTAAGATCATTGATGCTTTTACCTAATATATTTCCTTTCCAATCCATTTCACCAAAAATTAAGGCCGCAAACTTCCTAAACAACTCTATTGCAAGAAGTTGTCGCGCACCCAAAGTCTTGCAGTTGCATGTCGAAGGTTTTGTTTTCAAACACTATATCACCAAAATGAGCAGATTTACACTTACATCGACATTTTAAATGTGTTGCTTAAACCTTTAGATAATGTAGACGAGTCAAAAAGAAAGAAGACGAAGACACTGCTAGTAGAAAATAATATTTATCTTGGCACACATGTAAACGAGTATGGATAAATATCCACTATATTTTTATTGAAAATAAATTATAATTGTTACAAACACCTACAGGTAAACTTTAAAACAATAATTTTAAGTATCGCAAATTGCAATTCGCATCATGAAGTTTGAGCATTGCCAGAGATTTAGCAATGAAATATAGGAAAGCTGTTGTGAAATTACAAATTTGTTATTGATATTGAAAATAATAATAATAATAATAATTCGTCGGTATCATGGTTAGTGCAAATGGTGGCGTCATTAATTCTTAAGAATAGGTAAAATAATTTCCAACACTAAATAAGGAGAGAAGAAGGCATTTTAATAATTCAAACTGTTTACGTTAGTAATTTTTCCTTGTTTTTGAGGATATTGACGGGTGAGGGGGTGTTAAGAGGAAACGATAAATCGAAACAGAGGTGGCGATTAGGGGAGGGGCACTTTCCCCCCGCACTATGCTAAACCTTAATACAGAGGGAAATATACTGTCTTTGCCCCCCCCCCCAGTTTTGTTACCTTGCCCCCCCCCCCGGTTCTGGAACCCAATCGCCGCCACTGAATCGAAATAAATGAAAATTGACTTGTGTTTCGTAAATGGATTTATGGGCTCTCTGGCGGAGTAGCTAGCACAATACAAGGTCCCATGTTCGCATTCTTCATAAAACATGCATTATTATATTCATATTTCTTGTTTTACTTTATTTTATTATTTTTTCCTTGTACTCTACAATTTCTTAACTTTTTTGTATTCTCACTTAATCAGTGTCACTCACATTTAGCGTTTTCTTCTCTGTGATTGTGATCAACGATTGATTTTCTTGATTTTCTGTGTGTTTGTAGCCCATCTCGGTCTGGGGGGGGGGGGGTTAAAATTTTATCTAAATTTAGGCTGGGTGTGATTTACTTCACGCGACGCCACTGGTTTTATCTTCTTTTTCTGCCTCTCCTTATTTTTCTTCCTCTGTTTTCTCTCATTTTCATCCTCTGTTTCTCTTTTTCTTCCTCTGTCTCTCTCTCTCGCTTTCTTCATCTCTTCTCTCTCTCTCGCTTTCTTCATCTCTTCTCTCTTTCTCTCTATTTCTTCCTCTGTCACCTCTAGTGCTCCCGGAACACGAAGCAACCCCTGCGAAGTATATCTTCCACAACGTGGTATAAACGTAAGACTCTCCTTCGTTTGTACCGGATAATACCGCTTTTACATTCGTTTGTCATTTGTACCGTTATGGTTCTCGAGTAATCACAAATTAAATTTCGAGGACAAACTCCTCCAAGTTTAGTGCCCCACAAAAATATTGCCATCGGAATATTTGATGTTTGTACTAGGAATGGCCAAAAAAACCGGAATCCGGATTCCAAAAAAATTACTATCCGGATTTCGGAGGCAATCCGGATTTCGATCCATAATTTCAATAATTGTCGCATGAATTAAACAATATACTCTAATCTGCCACCCAAATGTCAGCCTTTCTTCCACGCAGTACAACCTGGACTGCATTTAGCAGACTAACGAGACCCCGGCGTCGGGACTCACAACCAGTACAACCCTACGTGTATAGCTTATTTTGTGATCTGCCCATGTGTGTTTGTGATTGTCCCTTTGTCTACTTTATCTTATCACAATTCATCCTAATATTCTCACAATTAGCCAAAAGCGGAAGAAAAGCTAAGTTAAATAAAACAAATAAATGAAACCAGTTAATGTAATCTGTCGTTCACCTAATAAAGTATGGGTCATGTTAAATTCCTTCTTAATTTTAAACGATAAGATAAAGTATCCCCTGTATAAATCGAAGTACACAATGATCAATTGAAGGGCATCAGAGAAGGGACACCTAAATGAGAGAAATAGGGAGGTTCTATCAAGATTGACACAGGAAAGATAGGAATGATAGCCAAGGGACTTCCCAACTGGTGACTGGATGGAGCTCTTTCGCAACATTTTTCTAGACTGGAGTGGATAGAGAGAGAATTTTAAACAGAAGATTTGGTGAACGGATAACCCGTGTCATGTGTGTGTGTTTAAAAACAGAGAGAGAGAGAGATAGAGAGAGAGAGAGAGAGAGAGAGAGAGAGAGAGAGAGAGAGAGAGAAAGAGAGAGAGAGTAGGGGGATACAAGCAGAAGAAAATGGTGGAAAAGATAATAAGACGTAGTACAAGGGTCTCCCTTATCGCATAGCGCGAGGACAACCTTGCGTTCTTACGTCAGACAGAGAATACCCGGTGGAGGCACTAGTGGTTCTGATCCCACTTTGAGCTGTAGGTCCAGTCCCGACTAGCCTTTATGTGCATAAAGTGGACTTAAAAAAGTAATTAAAAACGGGGGTCGAGCGGCCACCCTCCAAAATCTAACAATTTTATAACAACCTTGTGTTCTGACGTCACCGGGGAGTACTTTTATTGTTAGGTTAAATGCCTAAGTTGTTGGGTTAGAGGCTTGTTAGGTTCAGTTCTCTTAGCATAAATAATATATTTAGAATGTATTTATGGTAAGAGAATCAAACATAATAGACCTAACTTTAACAACGTAGGCATTCTTCGTCTGACGTGATTGATTCATTAATTGATTTGTTGCTTTTTAAGTAGTTAAAAACGGGGATCGAGCGGCCACCCCCCCCCAAAATCTAACAATTTTATAGTGAGCTCTCTTAGTGTAATTTAACTGAAAATTATGATTTTAGCTGATTTTCCAAGTGTAAAAAACTGAAAATTTGTTTTACGCAAGAGCTTAAATTTCAATTTTATTGTATAAAAATTCTAAGATTTAGATAATTTCCCCTATGATACCCAATTTTTTAAAATTTCACTTTTTCAAATAGTAGAGGGATTGGAGGTGATCAAAATAGTACTTGGTACGAGGCCTATTATTTTTATTAATTTAAGCACAGTGGTAAACCTAGTTTGACGATAGTAGTGTATTTTTGGGGATTCAAACTCACACTTGGTACCAGGCCCATTGTTTTTATTAATTTAAGCACAGTGGTAAACCTATTTTGATTATGTTTTTGTCGATTTTATACTGTTGCAAGTCTGTGTTTTTTTACCTCACACTTGGTACGAGTGTCGAGGCCTATTGTTTTTATTAATTTAACCACAATGGTAAACCTATTTTGACGATGTTTTTGTTGATTTTATACTATTGCAAATCTGTGATTTTTTTCATCTCGTACTTGGTACGAGTGTCATTAAATTACGTAACACCCACACCCACCAACACCTACACCCACACCCACCCACATTTACTTCTGGTCTACTTCCGGTCTACTTCCGGTCTAAATCCGGTATACTTCCGGTTTACTTGACAGACACCTGTGGGTTTTTCCAGTTTTTTTTAAGTATATAGTTTTATTAAGTATATAGTTTTTGATTTGAGCCCCCAAAAAATTATATGTAAATACAAAAACCAAAAATAGTAACAGACTAAGTATACACACTAATCGATCAGATTGAGTTTTGATGTGATCAGATGTTACTTGTTGTCTCAGGAAATTCTGTAAAAATAACATAGCTGAAAATTTTATTGTAATATCTACAATTATTTTATTTTGAAGGTGGTTCAAGTCGTTTTTCATACAAATTGAATTTTGACTTGATTGTGCGTTTTGTATTTTCCCCTGAGAAAATTAGTAGTCATAGAGGTACAAGAGGTACAAGCGATCACCCCCCCAAATCTAACAATTTCATAGTGAGCTCTCTTAGTGTAATTTAATACCAAAAAATATATAGTTTTGTATACTAACATATAAAAATACAAATATTTATTACAGTGTATAGTGTATTTTTATATTTTTTTGTTTTTAAACAACCTATATTTTTTATTTATTTTAATTAAAAATGTCATCGTAAAAAATGTTTTTTTGTATATATAAAACCAATCTCAAATTTTATAATTTTTAAAAATAAATTTAAGAAATCAGAAAAAATAATTTTTGTATATTTAAAACTAATTCCAAAAACTTAATTATAAAAAATGAATAATCAACATTTTTTAGATCATATCATATATGATACAACCGATATAAATAATGAAGCATTAGATATTCCCCATTTTCTAACTAAACTTAAACCCCAAATTATAAATAAAATAAATAGTCAACTTACAATGTGTTCTCTCAAAATAAATTTTATTTTATCATCAAACTATAGAAATTCTTCTAGTAATCAAGAAGATATTTTTTATCATTATACTCTTACAAAAATTCTACACTATAGTAACAAACATCAATTACATGATATTTATGATAGCTTTTATGAAGGAATTAAGTTAAAACATGAAAATTTTGAAAAAAGAAATTCAGGATGGTCACTTTGTGATACAGACCATAAACTTGATTTAAATAGCAAAATATCACCCCTTGGAGGGGCAAGTGGATCTTGTTATTTTAGATTACCAGAACAGATCAGAAACAAAAAAGGTGTATTGAATATTCAAAATGATGACAATAAATGTTTTCTTTGGTGCATCATAGCACATTTTCATCCCGCTAAAGATCATAAATATCGTGTTTCTCAATATAAAAATATGAAATACAATTTAAAAAAGCTATGAAAGGAATAATATATCCAGTAGACATCTTAGCTATCGATCGATTTGAAAAACAATACAAAGAACACAATAATCGATCGATAGCTGTTCATGTTTATGGTTATAATGAAAAAAATGATGATATTTTTGTACTCAAACAGAATCATTCATTACCACATGATATACACATTATAAATTTATTATATGTTAAAAAAATTACAAAAACACTACTGTCTCATACAGGATCTCCAAAAATTGACAAAAAGTCAAGTAACATCACATCGTGGTAAAATTACTATATGTGATAGATGTCTGAAAACATTTTATGGAATGGGTAAAATATCAAGCGAACAACAATTAGAGCAACATATTAGAAATTGTAATACTCATCCTCATGTAACTTACAAATTTCCAAAGAAAAGTATACAATTTTCTATGTTTAAGGCACTGCTAAAACATCATTTTATAATTTCTGCTGATTTGGAAACAATACAAAAGCTAATAGCACACAACTTTAACCAAGATTCAAGTACATCACATACAAGATATATAGCTAAGCATGAAGCTTGTAGTTTTGGACTAAAATTAATAAATACTTATGGGATCCAAATACCAGATAACTTAAGAAAACCGTTTATATATCGAGGTGAAGATGCAGCCAAAAAAATTATTGAAACACTTCGAGAGTGGGTAAAAATTCTTGCTCCATTCTTACATACAGAAAAACTAATGAAGGATCTTACACCAGAACAACAACGGGAATATAATAATGCCATACCATGTGTGTACTGTGAAAGTAATTTTGATTTAGATAATGAAAAAATTCTACACCACACCCATTTTGATGGAGAATATATCCATACGATTTGTAATTCATGTAACTTGAAAATACAAAAAACATTTTTTATTCCAGTAATTATTCACAATTCAAAAAAATTTGATACACATTTATTTATTAAAGAATTAGATTATGATGCAGAGAATATTTATATTATATCACAGACTGAAGAAAAATATATTATTGTAGAGAAAACTATCAGATTAGAAAATAAAAGAACAGTTGTTCTTAAATTTTTGGATTCATATCAGTTTCTTTCCAGCAGATTAGCTACTCTGGTCAAACAGTTAACCGAAGACAAATTTATTTATACAAAAAAAGAATTTGGGCAATATGATATAAATTTGCTAATGAGAAAAGGAGTCTACCCTTATCAATACATGGATGATTTTGAAAAATTTGAAGAAACACAGTTACCACCGAGAGAAGTATTTTATAACCATCTTCAAGATCAAGAATGTAGCGAGGTTGATTATCAACTTGCACACACAATTAGGGAAATGCTAGGTTGCGAAACAATGGGAGATTATCATGATTATTATTTGAAATTAGATGTTCTCTTGTTGGCTGATGTGTTCGATACTTTTCGAAAAAATTGTTTTGAAAAATATAATTTGGATCCTGTTTTTATGTGTACAACACCTGGTTTATCTTGGCAAGCTATGCTTTTAAATACTGGAGTTGAAATTGGTCTTCTCGAAGATAGTGAGCACTTTACGTTTGTTGAATCTGCTATACGTGGTGGTATAGTACAGTGTCCTTTGAGATATATAAAAGCAAACAATAAATATTTATCTGATTATGATGCTAATAAAAAATCTAAATATATTCACTATATTGATATGAACAATTTATATGGGTATGTTATGACTCAATCACTCCCAATTGGTAATTACGAATGGATGACCCAGGAAGAACTAAAAGACAGGGATTTTTTTAAATGGCCTGAAGATCATCCAAAAGGTTGTCTATTGGAAGTTGATATGCTATACCCACCATGGTGTCATGAGAAACACCACGGATTAGCTATGGCACCAGTATCTCAAAAGGTTTCAGGTACAGAAGAAACAAAATTAATGTTAACATTCGAAAACAAAAATAATTATGTACTTCATTATCGAATGTTACAATATTATGAAAAGCAAGGTATAATATTTACAAAAATCCATAGGGGTTTAAAATTTGATCAAACAAAATGGTTAGCTCAATATATTGTGAAAAATACAAACAATCGAATACAAACAAATTCTAAAGTTTTGAAAGATCTTTATAAATTAATAATTAATGCCATATATGGAAAATTTTTAGAGAACAAAAAAAATCGATTAAGGTGTAGTTTGGTGACCAATTGGAAAAAACTTTTGAAACTTATTGCTGATCCTACATACAAAAGTTTTATCAAAATTACTGAAAATATGACTCTTATTGAAAGAAGTAACACCGATGTAGTGTGTGATGTGCCAATAGCTGTAGGTGTTACAATGCTTGAATTATCTAAATTAGAAATGTTACAATTTCAATATGTTGCGATGCAAGCTACATACGAAAACATAAAAGTAGCATACATGGATACTGATAGTTTTATATATGAAATAGAAACAGAGGATTTGTACTAGATATGAAAGAACATTTTGATTTTAGTAACTATCCAAAAGATTGTTCATTATATAATTTATTATACAGTGTTCATAACAAGATGATCCCTGGGAAAATGAAAGATGAAGCAGCAGGATCTATAATATCAGAATTTGCTGGACTCAGAGCAAAAATGTATTGTATCAAAATAGATGAAAAAGAAGAAGAAATTTAAAAAGTTAAGGGTATAAAACGACCAAATATAGTAAGACTGACAATGGATGATTTTAAAAATTGTTTATTTGAAAATAAAAATGAAAAAAATTAATGTCTGCATATTATCTTACCAACAAAAATCATACTGTTTATACTACAATAAAAAATAAAATAACCCTCAATGGCCATGACAATAAATTAGAAATATTAGATTCTAACCTCCATACTAGAGAATATGGACACTATGAAAATGTTAAGACAAAACATTGTAATAAATGTAAATTAAAAAGTTGATAAAAAATATTTATATTTAATTTTTAATGTTATATATAATTATTCATATATTTTTATCGAGCCTAAGGCTCTGAAGTAAATAATAAAATAATAAAATTCTATATTCTATTCTATTCTATTTAAAATTGTTCTATCACTCTCTCGTTTTTTACATCATATACATATGACTTCTCTACTATTGATATAGCACCACATGTAGAATTTTCTGGTAGAGTTTCATGAAATTCACATATCAATTTTATATTAGTTCGATCATTTATAACTACCAATTTTCTTTTCGACGCATTGATTAAAAACATTGGTCTGTGAATTATGAACTCATCTGCATTATAATACATGTCTATGTTACCTTCAGTTACTCGTTTAAAAGCACTAAATGCTTCATATAAATTAAATAATCTTGTTCTGCAATGTTTAAATTATAGTTTTCACGAGGGAACACCTTATTTCTGCCATTCTTCAGATACACATTTTTAATTTTACAATTATCAAACTGGCTGCTATCTTTTTCCTGATTGTCATCTCTCCCTCTCTGAAACACAGCTACGAACTCTGCCATATCATATTGTAGAGATTGAACTGATTAGTAAAGTCAAATTCAAAAAATTTAACCTCCACAGGCTTCTGAATACATTGATAGGTATAAAATTGAATCGGAATTTGGGGATTTTTAAAATTTTTTGCTTTGTATTTGAGAGCATAATTAGATTCATATTCAACTATAGGCATTCGCAACTCCATTGACTGGATCACACATTTCGCAGCTTCGGGTAAACTAGCCTCATTAGCTGTTCTTTCTGCATTCAAAGTTTTGTATCTCATGATAGCATTATGATCATTGGGTGCTCTGCGAAATATGACACTCAAACCACCTTTCCACATAATTTCTTTATAATCAGAGAAAAATCCAAATAGCAATCTCATGGGGAACAGTGCTGTGTGACTTTTTGCTCGAAGTTTTGTTCCAGCTTCGAACCACCAACTTTATAATATGCACTCACTGATTTGGACAGTTTCAATGTCCCCACTGTAGTGGATGTAATTCCAGGGCAATCAATCTTGTCAATCACTGTACCATGCTTTCTGACTTCAATTTGAGAAAATAAGAATGGAACAAAAGTTTTACATTAGCCCCGGATGAGGGATATTCTTCACCATTTTTTACAATATCAAATTTTATATACAAATCAGATCTATGTGGATGAATGAATCCATCCCCCACCGTAATGTCATACTGTATTTCTTTATTGGGCTGATTCAAATTTGCAAATGTCCTCCTGTTTGGAGGGAAGGACTGTAATTCATAACTCTCGATATTTTCCATCTTGGTATTTATTTATATATTTTAAATATTAATTTCTATTATCGCAGTGCTATTAGCACCAGCAAAATCGATGATTTCATTTTTCTCATTCCTAATTGTTATTTCTATGTAATTAACTTTATCAATAGAAACAGGGAAATAAACTGGTGGGATTGGGGAATAGAAGATAGGTTCCATAAATTCCGAATTCGGTTTAAATGTAGCAATGATATCTGTCTCCTTGTGACTGCCAATCGAATTTTCTTCTGCTTTGATAATCATACCTTTGGCAATGTTGCAGTCAATATTCAATGTCTCAATAGCTAAGAATTTTGGTATAAATTTACCTATGTGCCTAACACCTGGTTCTAATTTGCTATTGTTCTCAAATCCTAAGAGTAGATAAGTCCACTGTTTCATTGGTAGTTACAATCTCTACTCTGTGTGTTACAGAATTTTGACAAAGCAAGACAGTGTTTGGAAGTTCAAATTGTAAAGTAGATAAGTTATACTGTCCAGGAGGAATAATTATTTTTTCATTACCTACTAATATAGTATTGTTGTAGGTAGTTACATTCGGAATCAGATAGATACTGTAGAATGCTCTTAGAGCTATGGATTTTGGATAGATAATATCATTGTGAAGATGTAGTTTCAAAAACGAAGTCTCGCTGGAGAGATGAAAAATTCCCATATTTAATATATAATACAGCTTTTTGAAAATCTTTTAATTTGATGTTTGGTATTTTATTTAAAATTCTGAGCATCGAAATGCAAACATGGCCACATATAATTTGATCGAAATTTTGAATACGATCGTTGTTGTAATAAATTTTAACATGTTTCAAGTATCGAATTAATTCTGTAGGGGGTACCCCTCCGAAAGAATCGAAAATAAAAGCATTGTTATTTTGTTTATAATAGCATATCCAGTGAGTACCAACGTTTTTGGACTTGTCCAAATTCACCACGCCACATTCTCGAGAGTGAGGGCTACCTTTAGGGAGAGAATCAGACATGAAAATCCCCCTGAAGTGTTTAATTTTAAATATTTTAATTAAAGATTCAATGTCTTGGTTGGTAAGAGCTTCTTCTTTTTTTTAATTTTCTGAGTGCTCTAGACTTCACACCTTTGCCTATTTTTTTCTCCATGGCAAGATTATGACGCTTTTGCTCTTCTAGTTCTGCCTTATTCTTTTTCGAATCAATCACAGTTTTGGCAATAGCAGCACTACACCCAGCTAAGTTCCCAACTGCCCCAATGCAGCCAGGATAGCTGGAATGCTGAATATAAATCATTCTCTGTGTGTTTTCTTCCTTGTATTTTGCAATCGTTTTAATTGTGGCGTACTGAGTAATAATTTCATTCCATTTCCTTTGGCTATACACTGCCTCTTCTTTTCTTGTTGTTTTTTTTAGTTAAAATCGAATTAAGTTTTAAATTTTTAAGATCGTGATATGGTATTTGGTATACAACTCCTTTTGGTTTCATGTTGTTGTTGTTATTATTATTATTTTTCAGGGTATTTATATTACAAACCCAACCCTAATTTTTGTTTTGTATTCATAGCAATGGTTGTACCCAACGCTGTTATTTTTTCACTCAATGATACATCTCTGCTTGTTAATCTTCCAAAAGTTTTTGATCAGCCACATGACGATCATTCAGATTTTTGTGTGTGTTGTATGCAATATCATGTTCTTTACAAGCTGCATCCAGAGGATTAATACCCCTGTCCCCTCTTTCTATTCGTTTCTCTAGTTTTGTACCAGGACCACAATATTGGTAACCAGGTACGTGTAACTCGACCGGAAGTTTATTAATAATATCATTTACCAAACCTCGACCCTCTGATATATTCCATAATTAGAAGGTAAAGTATTGATAATTTTAATTAAGTATCCTATACCTTTAGGATCGTTTACAATAAAATTAGCTAATTTGTCACTAATCATGTTTACAATACCCATTTTCTCATTTTGGAAATTATTGTTCCCAGCATTTTCCTCCCCTGCTATAACCAGCAACCTATCTATAAGTTTTCTCACATTAGTAGAGCAGTGTCCCGGGTTCTGCGCCCGAAAATGGCGCTCGGTGGCGCTCGCAGTGTTGCCAACGCCTTACTCGAAAAAATCACCAAGGTTTTTATCTTGGTCTAACCTAATTTAAAGCAAGGAGCTG
Organism: Lepisma saccharinum; assembly: GCF_977018435.1. Lineage (NCBI taxonomy): Eukaryota > Metazoa > Arthropoda > Insecta > Zygentoma > Lepismatidae > Lepisma > Lepisma saccharinum. The sequence goes on along the minus strand of NC_139232.1, from coordinate 16,898,502 downwards.
GCAATACTGCGAGTCTCACCGAGCGCCATTTTCTCGCAGTGTTGCCAACTTGGACGAGGCGTAGCTTTTTACGGTGTATGTTAATGGTTTGCTCTCGTAAGGCATGAGTCTTATTTTCTCACAGTGTTGCCAACTTAGGGGCGAGGCGTAGCTTTTTACGGTGTATGTTAACGGTTTGCTCTCGTAAGGCATGAGCCTTATTTTCTCGCAGTGTTGCCAACACCTTACTCGAAAAAATCACCAAGGTTTTTTTTGGGTCTAACCTAACCTCAAGCAAGGAGCTGGCAACGCTGCTTGAGGTCTGCCTTGCAGCGTTGCCAACATCTTACTCGAAAAGTTACCAAGGTTTTTATTTGGTTTAACCTAACTTAAAGAGTAGAGCAGCCAAGCCGGTTCACAAACCGAAAATGAGGCTCGGTGAGGCTCGCAGTGTTAGCAACTTCTTACTCGAAAAAAATCACTAAGGTTGTTTTTGGGTATAACCTAACCTCAAGCAAGAAGCTGGCAACACTGCTTGAGGCTTGCCTTGCAGTGTTGCCAACTCCTCACTCGAAAAATTACCAAGGTTGTTTTTGGGTTTAATGTAACCTAAAACAAGGAACTGACAATACTACTTAAGGCTTGTTCTACAATATTACCAACTCCTCACTCGAAAAATCACCAAGGTTTTTGTTTTTGGGTCTAACCTAACCTCAAGCAAGAAGCTGGCAATACTGCTTGAGGCTTGTCTTAATGGTTTGCTCTTGTAAGGTCGCGTCCGAATCGGCAGCAGATGTCACCTAAAGCATTGTTCTATCCGGGGACTCAGCCAACCTCTGTTGTTCGAATTTGCGGTAGATGTGGAGTCGGAGGGAAGAGCAGAGAGGCGCGACAGATGCAAGCTTGAACTCGCTGTGACGCTGCGCTTGGCAGCCATATTCTAACTTTCACTTTGTACAGACAACATTTACTGATTAGAGGATGTAAAACTCAGTTATATTTTAACATTTTATCGATAATACTCAATGTAGAAAAATTATAAATGATGAAATAGCGTGTTATATTTTTAATATGAGTAGTAAATAGGTGGAAATTATTGTGATGTTTGTTTGGCGTCTGTCTTCTGCTTCCGTGCGATGTGCCTGCGCCCCCAGAGCGCGGTGGGTGAAGTTCGGGCTGACACCTGGCGGGAAAAGTGACAACCGTACTACAAGGGGACATGTAGATTCGGACGACTTGGACGTGACTTCGACGGCACGCGAGAGCAACGGGAGAGAACGGGACGGAGCGCTTGCCAATCCGGACACGGCCTAAGGCATGAGCCTTATTTTCTCGCAGTGTTGCCAACATCTTACTCGAAAAAATTACCAAGGTTTTTGTCTTGGTATAACCTAACCTAAAGCAAGGAGCTAGCAACACTGCTTGAGGCTTGTTTTGCAGCGTTGCCAACATCTTACTCGAAAAATCACCAAGGTTTTTTATTTGGTCTAACCTAATCTAAAACAAGAAACTGGCAACACTGCTTGAGACTTGTTCTGCAGTGTTGCCAACACCTTACTCGAAAAAATCACCAAGGTTTTTTTTGGGTCTAACCTAACCTAAAGCAAGGAGCTGGCAACGCTGCTTGAGGCCTTACAGTGCATAAAGCAATTTGCCAACCTACTGACACTTTTACCATAGCTTTTTACAAAAAGAGAGAGAGAGGGAAGAGTTAAACAACCGACAGTGTTGCCAACACCTACCTACAGCTTTTTTTTACTTGGCAAGGGTTTAGCCAATTTATACACTGGCGCAACATACACACACTGGGCAATAGAGCCGACAACAAACACACACAGCCGTAAAAGAGAGAGATGGATGGATGGCAACACAGTATGTGTGTGCGTGTATAATATGTAGCATTATTAACTAGAGTGTGTTGGCAACCCACCTCCAACTAAAAAAGATACCAACATTGCTGTAAGATGAAGAGAGAGACTAAGCTGGCAACAGTGGTGAGCGAATATGCATTATTTCCAAGTTCTGGGTGCCAATGTATATCGCGACTTTTGCAAACCTCTCTCGCGGGAACGATGTGCTGCACATGCACACACACGCACGTACTTATTTTTATTTCTGTATTGTGACGCAAACAAACAAATAAATAATTGTTGTTTTTAGGATTCCTGGCCCCTATAACCTCGCCAGGGTGTGTGGTGCCCAACCAAAAAAAAGTAAAAGGTTTTCTAATGGCATTGAGGACAGAGTTGGCAACACTGTGGGCTCTTACTGTAGCTTTTTATGAGGGGTCTATTGCCCTCTGTTTACATCTGGCAACACTGCCGTAGATTTTCTGACAGTGTTGTTAACCTACTGGGTTTTTCACTGTAAATTTTCATCAAAGGGCCTGAGGGGTCCATATATTTTTTATGTCTGGCAACACTGTTGGGGGGCCTAGTGTTGGCGACCTGTGAGCTCTTACTGTAGCTTTTTATGAGGGGGACCTATTGTTTTTTTTTTACATTTGGCAACTTTATTGGATGTTTTTTTTGAGGCTTGGGTTTTGCCAACCCATCTGAAGAAAATTCCACTATATGATTTTTCACTGGCTAAGCTAACCTACAAATAGGAATTGGCAGCACTGACGAGGCTCGAATTATTATTTGAGGCTCGAATCATCATTTGACGCTCGAATCATTATTTGAGGCTTGAAATTAATATTTGATGCTTGTCGGTATTACCAACCCACTTCACAAAAATTCCACTATATGATCTTTCACTGGCTAAGCTAACCTACAAATAGGAATTGGCAACACTGACTTATAAACCCACTGGGTCCTCTTGGCATGTTTTTTCATGATGTGTTGCTAGGCTATTGGGCATTTTGGTGTATACAATGTATATATTTTGAGGAGGGGGGTTATGGCTTTTTATGCTGTACGAATACTGGGAGCTTGACAGTGACAACTAACAGAGTAGGTAAACCTACATCCAGGAACTGGCAACACTAGTTTCTGACAGTGAATTTGAAATAAAATATTAAACAAAATACATGAGTAAGTACTGTGGGTACAAATAGTACCAGTGTTGTGCCCCCAACTCCAACTGGGCAACTGGGGGAAATAATTGTACAACAATTTGTACCTAATTGTACAATACTTGTACCTAATTGTACAATACTTGTACCTAATTGTACAACATACATATACACAGACATAAAAGAGAGAGCCTTCTCACAACTTACTTCATGTACAATTTATATGATTTTACAACTGTGAAAAGAAAGCATATGTGTTCTGTATGCACACATTTATTCTTATTTTTCGAAGTTGAATGCAAGCACATGTTTTTATGTTCTCGTAATACTAACCTTCCTCCACTGATTTTAAATTGCTTCCATCCGCTTTTTTTTCTGTGTTATTTCTGTATGCACGCAACATTTGCTTTCATAATGCCACGGGGGCGAAAAAAACATGCATACTTCTGTTTTTTTACATGTATGTATGTATGTATGTAATGCGATTTGTGTGGGAGCCAAAATTTTGAACTTATGGCTTAATTAATCTGCATGAATGCTTAATGTTTGATTTTTTTATTTCTAGTTCGACATGAGATATACACAATTTTTATTTTTTTGAAGTACAGTTAATATTACCTAGTTCGGGTTAAGCTGTAACATACAACTAGCGATCGACACGACCACCTGACACACAGACAGAGAGAGTGTGAGCAAATTCAAAGTGTGATTTATTGTGAACTAAACTAACCTCACTCACCCACCCACATATAGTCTTACAGGTAACTCAAAAAGCAGAAAGTAGTATATAGCATGACAGGTCGATCTATCGTAAACTAAACTAACCTCACTTGCCCACCCACATATAGTCTTACAGGTGACTCAAAGGCAGAAAGGCAGCTATATCACTTGTAAGGGGCAACACACAAGATCTATTGCAAACTAAAATTAACCTACGACATAAGCCATGGATATATTTTCCAGATAGGGTATAAGCAACTCACCTCTTGCAATTGTATAACGGGGAAAATTAACCTACAGCTGGCAACACTGTTTGAGTTGCTTTCGACGAGGCAAACTTATATTTTGCAAATAGGCTAAAGCTAATCTTCTACAGCTAGAAGCTTGAAACATATACCCTCGCAGATTATGCCAACTTACCTCATGTAAAAATATTACCTAGTATGGTTAAGCTGTGACATACAACTAACGATCGACACGACCACCTGACACACATATGGAGAGAGTGAGACAGCTTATATGCAATATATTCCTACACATGTACTGGGTTTAAAAGGTAACTTGCAACAACTATTTCACTCACCCTCCTATCAAAATCTTCTAACCACATGTTTTTGATACTTGCTGCCAGAACATGGTGGTTTTAGACTGTAAATTCAACCTGATTATTCTATTTGTGCATGATGCCTGCATTTGGAATATTTTATTCTTGGCATACGGTATTTTGCGTGCTCCAGTAATCTTGTGCTCGATTCACGGAAGCTATGACGTGTATTTCCTGTTTTGCGAACATGCGAGAATTTTTCACAATAGATAATATATTGCAAGAGCGAGTTGTTTGTGTATATAAATCTAGTTTTGGAAATGGACGTGAATATAATGTCAAAAATTATTGCATAACTTAAAAATATTGATATTTATTGCACTAGCAAAGGTAAATGTGGAATGCCCCGCCCCCTCAGCTGTTAGGTTAAACACTATAAAAATTTTATTACTGATAGCAAGCATTCTCATATCGACAAAACAGATCTAGTAATGAGCTGTCTTGCAAGTCTCCCGAGTGAAGGAATATGATGCCACTATAAACTGTAAACAAGATATACAGTCCCTCGCATGAGATGTACGAGGCTTATGAACCTCGACCTATAGAGTTGTACAATGGATGTTTTTTTTTTTTAAGCATAGCGGTGTGTTTTCGCTTATTTCAATGTCATCGAGCGGGCATGTAAAGAAGGGGAGAGAAAAAAAAGAGGAGGAGGGGTTATAACGGATAATTCATATTTTGATTTTAATACTTTTGCTAGTTACGATTTACCTGCTATCTAGAAGGACACTGGATGATGGCTAAAAGCGAGTGAAGGAGAGAAATGTTATTTTTTTATTTTTTTGATTGTGTGTGATGAAATAGTTTTAGATAATAATAGTAGGCTAATAGAATTGTAGAAAACGGCTGTATCGTGATGCGAGGCTGAAAGCAATTTCGAAAGCAGTCTCGGGCATCTTCGCGTTCAGCTAACAAGGAAAATGCACATGGAGGGTGTAACGGTATTGTCCATGGATGGTTTTTCTGAATAAACATACATATCAGTTTTTGCAGTCTCCAGATGGGACCGGAGTTTTTGTTTTGGTTGGACAAGGGGGTTCAGATAAATGCATGGACATCAAAATAAAAGAAAAAAATTTACTCCACCGCTCACATGTATTGAGTCTTCCAATAACACACCTCGCGGGGCGTACCTACATGTATGCAAAATATAGTTAATGTCTTATTTCTCGAACCTGTGGTCTGTAGATTTGCTTTTGTTGGCAACAGAAACAGAAAAAATGGCACCATGTTATTGTATACTGATATGGGTGTACTGTAATCATAACAATTTTTCTAGTTAAAAATCTATGTCGAAAAGTAATGTTGGGTGACTTGTCTGTGTTGGGTCTTATTAACAACTTCACAGCTGTACCTGCATAACTCATCGACTACAAGGCAACAATTTTCATTCATGATTGGGAAAAGAGAGACGCGGTAGTATATAAATACGGAGAAACTAGTACTCACTTTTATCCGCGAAGCTGTTTTTTCTTCTTTTTCGATTAATTTCAGTGGCCACTGCCACCATCCTCGTTGGAACTTGCTGCGCAGCAAGTTCCAACGAGGATGGTGGCAGTGGCCACTGAAATTAATCGAAAAAGAAGAAAAAACAGCTTCGCGGATAAAAGTGAGTACTAGTTTCTCCGTATTTAAGGCAACAATGTTAGGAAATGTGTGCATGGCTCCGAGAATACAATTTAAAATTACTAATGTGGCATGAACCCCCCCCCCCACTTGTGTGTATTTGAATATGCGAAAATTAGACACTTTGAATAATCGATGAGAATAATTATAAAAACAGGTTGCACCTGTATGATGTGTTTAAACTTCAGACGATTTTTGTTAATCTACAAAAGCCAAGTGCAAACGGAGATCACTACGAAAATTGGGAAAAAAAAGAAGCGAGGTTATTTTGGCTAATGGCAACGATGAGGATGAATAATGGTTGTTTTGATAAAATTGACGAAGTCAATATGCCTAGCCTAAAATAAAATTCAACAATTAATGTTAAATATTTGCTACTCTGAAATGGCGACGGCTATCATCATAACATCACTTGTTTCTAACCTGTCCATATTGACCCTCTCTCTACCCCTCCATAAATTCGATTCGAAAGGCACAATCATTCCAGTTCTTGAATAAGACTCGCATATGCCCTCAGAAAAAACAAGAGAAGAAATAAATAAATCAAGTCATGTATATTCTTCATCCCTGAATTTTCTTCCACAACACTGCACGAAGCCTCGAGTTTCGGATATTGTTGTTGTGCAACAGGATAGGATAGATGAACCGTATGTTTACCGAGGACCAGACGTAATCAAATATTTTTTTGAAAAGATAGTTGAAGAGGTTGAGACTATTGGCAGTCTCTTACACGAATCGAAACCAAATGCTCCTATTATCCAGCGATGAACTTCAATCTCACAATAACATTGAAACGTGCCTGGTGTGCGATCAAAGGTTTCACCGACGAGAACCGAAAAGTAATTTCATCATAATTATTTCACCGGAAACTACATCGGTGGAATCTGTAACATAATGTATTCATGTATGTGTTTGACAATCATATATTACTCACTAGAACAATTTTCATATTGTTTTTACTACGTGAGATGATATTTTATTTATATTTACGATAAAATAGAGGTTTGGGTGTAATAACAGTTTTTATTAATTAATTTAGAGATGCATTTTTTTTATTTGTTGAGTTAATGATTAGGTTAATTTGTTATTTCTCGCGAAAAAAAAAGAGGGAACCACAGCTGAAAGAAAATACACAACTTGTATTATTGAGGTCAAGAGTTTGTTTTAATATTACTTTTTTGCACACATAGGCTAATCACGACTCGGGATATGTTTAAAATGGAATCTGAAATATTGATTATGCGACCTGACTGGAACTCGGAATAGAACACACTGATTACAAGACGTCGATATATTACCATTTGGCAAGAAATTGTAGTGTTTCAATTCACACACACATACTTACAATTTAAAACATCTAAACTGATCGCAGGCTCAACTGGTGGCTGGCATACACAACTATCCATCCACCAGTCGTCTTCTGGGGCGTGTGTTTTGATGAGTGTCAACAACCTCTATTGTGAAGTAAAATCTGTAGGGGTAACATCACTCTCCAATTACAATGTTGGCAAATTTTCCAACTTCATCGTGAACGACGACAAAGGTATCGGCTACCTGATCAAAATTATCAACATGCTACCTCCGAGATTCTGGTACGTTGCCGAAGGAAAGGGACTCGTGAACGACATCATCAACAAGTTACTTTTCGAGATGCATTTACCTGGCTACCAATACTGCGGACCGGGTACCAAACTCGAGAAAAGATTGGAGAGAGGAGACAAGGGTGTGAATCCGTTGGACACACCATGCAAAAATCACGATATTGCTTACAACACGCACACGAATTTGGATGCACGTCACGAAGCAGACAAGAAATTGGAGCATGCTGTTTTTAGGAGGGTCATGAGCAGAGACGCTTCTTTGGGGGGAAAAAGTTGTAGCATTGGGCACCACCATCGCCATGAACACGAAACAAAAATTTGGATGGGGAATCCTACCTAGAGTTATCTTTAAATGGCAACGAGGTGATCTTAGTCAGCACGACGAACCCTCAGCCGTTATAGAAGATATCTGAAACCAGCTTACACCAGTTACTCATAGCCCCTCCAATTTTCTCACGATGGTGGGTTGCTACCGAGCCTATACGTAGGCCGAATAAATTCCGACCAGAGCCGGATTCGAACCTATGCCGTCTCGCAGCGAACAATCTCAAGACGAGTGAACGTCGTAACTCGTTCAGTTATGGAGGAGGACTCTTTTTCTCTATTTTTTCTCTAATTTTCATCATTATTGTTAAAATTAATCCAAGAGAAAATATATATTTTGTGTTGACATGGGAAATATGCAATAAAAAATGCATGATCAATAGTTAAGGTCAAAATCTGAATAAACAGTGAGGGTGATACACGCAAGCTTCCAGGCATGTGATTTGCACAGAATTAAATATAAAATGAGAGATGGAAGGTTTTTGTTACTATTAGAATTTAAGGACGGAAAATATGTACAGCGAATGAATACTACGTTTGACTAATCGTGAAGATGAGTATTACAGTACGTTTTTATCGTTCTTATATAAACGTTGAAACGTTTAAGAACGTATAAGAACGTTTACCGAAACGTTTCAACGTTGATAATTTTGATCAGGTAGCCGATACCTTTGTCGTCGTTCACGATGAAGTTGGAAAATTTGCCAACATTGTAATTGGAGAGTGATGTTACCCCTACAGATTTTACTTCACAATAGAGGTTGTTGACACTCATCAAAACACACGCCCCAGAAGACGACTGGTGGATGGATAGTTGTGTATGCCAGCCACCAGTTGGGCCTGCGATCAGTTTAGATGTTTTAAATTGTAAGTATGTGTGTGTGAATTGAAACACTACAATTTCTTGCCAAATGGTAATATATCGACGTCTTGTAATCAGTGTGTTCTATTCCGAGTTCCAGTCAGGTCGCATAATCAATATTTCAGATTCCATTTTAAACATATCCCGAGTCGTGATTAGCCTATGTGTGCAAAAAAGTAATATTAAAACAAACTCTTGACCTCAATAATACAAGTTGTGTATTTTCTTTCAGCTGTGGTTCCCTCTTTTTTTTCGCGAGAAATAACAAATTAACCTAATCATTAACTCAACAAATAAAAAAAATGCATCTCTAAATTAATTAATAAAAACTGTTATTACACCCAAACCTCTATTTTATCGTAAATATAAATAAAATATCATCTCACGTAGTAAAAACAATATGAAAATTGTTCTAGTGAGTAATATATGATTGTCAAACACATACATGAATACATTATGTTACAGATTCCACCGATGTAGTTTCCGGTGAAATAATTATGATGAAATTACTTTTCGGTTCTCGTCGGTGAAACCTTTGATCGCACACCAGGCACGTTTCAATGTTATTGTGAGATTGAAGTTCATCGCTGGATAATAGGAGCATTTGGTTTCGATTCGTGTAAGAGACTGCCAATAGTCTCAACCTCTTCAACTATCTTTTCAAAAAAATATTTGATTACGTCTGGTCCTCGGTAAACATACGGTTCATCTATCCTATCCTGTTGCACAACAACAATATCCGAAACTCGAGGCTTCGTGCAGTGTTGTGGAAGAAAATTCAGGGATGAAGAATATACATGACTTGATTTATTTATTTCTTCTCTTGTTTTTTCTGAGGGCATATGCGAGTCTTATTCAAGAACTGGAATGATTGTGCCTTTCGAATCGAATTTATGGAGGGGTAGAGAGAGGGTCAATATGGACAGGTTAGAAACAAGTGATGTTATGATGATAGCCGTCGCCATTTCAGAGTAGCAAATATTTAACATTAATTGTTGAATTTTATTTTAGGCTAGGCATATTGACTTCGTCAATTTTATCAAAACAACCATTATTCATCCTCATCGTTGCCATTAGCCAAAATAACCTCGCTTCTTTTTTTTCCCAATTTTCGTAGTGATCTCCGTTTGCACTTGGCTTTTGTAGATTAACAAAAATCGTCTGAAGTTTAAACACATCATACAGGTGCAACCTGTTTTTATAATTATTCTCATCGATTATTCAAAGTGTCTAATTTTCGCATATTCAAATACACACAAGTGGAGGGGGTTCATGCCACATTAGTAATTTTAAATTGTATTCTCGGAGCCATGCACACATTTCCTAACATTGTTGCCTTGTAGTCGATGAGTTATGCAGGTACAGCTGTGAAGTTGTTAATAAGACCCAACACAGACAAGTCACCCAACATTACTTTTCGACATAGATTTTTAACTAGAAAAATTGTTATGATTACAGTACACCCATATCAGTATACAATAACATGGTGCCATTTTTTCTGTTTCTGTTGCCAACAAAAGCAAATCTACAGACCACAGGTTCGAGAAATAAGACATTAACTATATTTTGCATACATGTAGGTACGCCCCGCGAGGTGTGTTATTGGAAGACTCAATACATGTGAGCGGTGGAGTAAATTTTTTTCTTTTATTTTGATGTCCATGCATTTATCTGAACCCCCTTGTCCAACCAAAACAAAAACTCCGGTCCCATCTGGAGACTGCAAAAACTGATATGTATGTTTATTCAGAAAAACCATCCATGGACAATACCGTTACACCCTCCATGTGCATTTTCCTTGTTAGCTGAACGCGAAGATGCCCGAGACTGCTTTCGAAATTGCTTTCAGCCTCGCATCACGATACAGCCGTTTTCTACAATTCTATTAGCCTACTATTATTATCTAAAACTATTTCATCACACACAATCAAAAAAATAAAAAAATAACATTTCTCTCCTTCACTCGCTTTTAGCCATCATCCAGTGTCCTTCTAGATAGCAGGTAAATCGTAACTAGCAAAAGTATTAAAATCAAAATATGAATTATCCGTTATAACCCCTCCTCCTCTTTTTTTTCTCTCCCCTTCTTTACATGCCCGCTCGATGACATTGAAATAAGCGAAAACACACCGCTATGCTTAAAAAAAAAAAACATCCATTGTACAACTCTATAGGTCGAGGTTCATAAGCCTCGTACATCTCATGCGAGGGACTGTATATCTTGTTTACAGTTTATAGTGGCATCATATTCCTTCACTCGGGAGACTTGCAAGACAGCTCATTACTAGATCTGTTTTGTCGATATGAGAATGCTTGCTATCAGTAATAAAATTTTTATAGTGTTTAACCTAACAGCTGAGGGGGCGGGGCATTCCACATTTACCTTTGCTAGTGCAATAAATATCAATATTTTTAAGTTATGCAATAATTTTTGACATTATATTCACGTCCATTTCCAAAACTAGATTTATATACACAAACAACTCGCTCTTGCAATATATTATCTATTGTGAAAAATTCTCGCATGTTCGCAAAACAGGAAATACACGTCATAGCTTCCGTGAATCGAGCACAAGATTACTGGAGCACGCAAAATACCGTATGCCAAGAATAAAATATTCCAAATGCAGGCATCATGCACAAATAGAATAATCAGGTTGAATTTACAGTCTAAAACCACCATGTTCTGGCAGCAAGTATCAAAAACATGTGGTTAGAAGATTTTGATAGGAGGGTGAGTGAAATAGTTGTTGCAAGTTACCTTTTAAACCCAGTACATGTGTAGGAATATATTGCATATAAGCTGTCTCACTCTCTCCATATGTGTGTCAGGTGGTCGTGTCGATCGTTAGTTGTATGTCACAGCTTAACCATACTAGGTAATATTTTTACATGAGGTAAGTTGGCATAATCTGCGAGGGTATATGTTTCAAGCTTCTAGCTGTAGAAGATTAGCTTTAGCCTATTTGCAAAATATAAGTTTGCCTCGTCGAAAGCAACTCAAACAGTGTTGCCAGCTGTAGGTTAATTTTCCCCGTTATACAATTGCAAGAGGTGAGTTGCTTATACCCTATCTGGAAAATATATCCATGGCTTATGTCGTAGGTTAATTTTAGTTTGCAATAGATCTTGTGTGTTGCCCCTTACAAGTGATATAGCTGCCTTTCTGCCTTTGAGTCACCTGTAAGACTATATGTGGGTGGGCAAGTGAGGTTAGTTTAGTTTACGATAGATCGACCTGTCATGCTATATACTACTTTCTGCTTTTTGAGTTACCTGTAAGACTATATGTGGGTGGGTGAGTGAGGTTAGTTTAGTTCACAATAAATCACACTTTGAATTTGCTCACACTCTCTCTGTCTGTGTGTCAGGTGGTCGTGTCGATCGCTAGTTGTATGTTACAGCTTAACCCGAACTAGGTAATATTAACTGTACTTCAAAAAAATAAAAATTGTGTATATCTCATGTCGAACTAGAAATAAAAAAATCAAACATTAAGCATTCATGCAGATTAATTAAGCCATAAGTTCAAAATTTTGGCTCCCACACAAATCGCATTACATACATACATACATACATGTAAAAAAACAGAAGTATGCATGTTTTTTTCGCCCCCGTGGCATTATGAAAGCAAATGTTGCGTGCATACAGAAATAACACAGAAAAAAAAGCGGATGGAAGCAATTTAAAATCAGTGGAGGAAGGTTAGTATTACGAGAACATAAAAACATGTGCTTGCATTCAACTTCGAAAAATAAGAATAAATGTGTGCATACAGAACACATATGCTTTCTTTTCACAGTTGTAAAATCATATAAATTGTACATGAAGTAAGTTGTGAGAAGGCTCTCTCTTTTATGTCTGTGTATATGTATGTTGTACAATTAGGTACAAGTATTGTACAATTAGGTACAAGTATTGTACAATTAGGTACAAATTGTTGTACAATTATTTCCCCCAGTTGCCCAGTTGGAGTTGGGGGCACAACACTGGTACTATTTGTACCCACAGTACTTACTCATGTATTTTGTTTAATATTTTATTTCAAATTCACTGTCAGAAACTAGTGTTGCCAGTTCCTGGATGTAGGTTTACCTACTCTGTTAGTTGTCACTGTCAAGCTCCCAGTATTCGTACAGCATAAAAAGCCATAACCCCCCTCCTCAAAATATATACATTGTATACACCAAAATGCCCAATAGCCTAGCAACACATCATGAAAAAACATGCCAAGAGGACCCAGTGGGTTTATAAGTCAGTGTTGCCAATTCCTATTTGTAGGTTAGCTTAGCCAGTGAAAGATCATATAGTGGAATTTTTGTGAAGTGGGTTGGTAATACCGACAAGCATCAAATATTAATTTCAAGCCTCAAATAATGATTCGAGCGTCAAATGATGATTCGAGCCTCAAATAATAATTCGAGCCTCGTCAGTGCTGCCAATTCCTATTTGTAGGTTAGCTTAGCCAGTGAAAAATCATATAGTGGAATTTTCTTCAGATGGGTTGGCAAAACCCAAGCCTCAAAAAAAACATCCAATAAAGTTGCCAAATGTAAAAAAAAAACAATAGGTCCCCCTCATAAAAAGCTACAGTAAGAGCTCACAGGTCGCCAACACTAGGCCCCCCAACAGTGTTGCCAGACATAAAAAATATATGGACCCCTCAGGCCCTTTGATGAAAATTTACAGTGAAAAACCCAGTAGGTTAACAACACTGTCAGAAAATCTACGGCAGTGTTGCCAGATGTAAACAGAGGGCAATAGACCCCCTCATAAAAAGCTACAGTAAGAGCCCACAGTGTTGCCAACTCTGTCCTCAATGCCATTAGAAAACCTTTTACTTTTTTTTGGTTGGGCACCACACACCCTGGCGAGGTTATAGGGGCCAGGAATCCTAAAAACAACAATTATTTATTTGTTTGTTTGCGTCACAATACAGAAATAAAAATAAGTACGTGCGTGTGTGTGCATGTGCAGCACATCGTTCCCGCGAGAGAGGTTTGCAAAAGTCGCGATATACATTGGCACCCAGAACTTGGAAATAATGCATATTCGCTCACCACTGTTGCCAGCTTAGTCTCTCTCTTCATCTTACAGCAATGTTGGTATCTTTTTTAGTTGGAGGTGGGTTGCCAACACACTCTAGTTAATAATGCTACATATTATACACGCACACACATACTGTGTTGCCATCCATCCATCTCTCTCTTTTACGGCTGTGTGTGTTTGTTGTCGGCTCTATTGCCCAGTGTGTGTATGTTGCGCCAGTGTATAAATTGGCTAAACCCTTGCCAAGTAAAAAAAAGCTGTAGGTAGGTGTTGGCAACACTGTCGGTTGTTTAACTCTTCCCTCTCTCTCTCTTTTTGTAAAAAGCTATGGTAAAAGTGTCAGTAGGTTGGCAAATTGCTTTATGCACTGTAAGGCCTCAAGCAGCGTTGCCAGCTCCTTGCTTTAGGTTAGGTTAGACCCAAAAAAAACCTTGGTGATTTTTTCGAGTAAGGTGTTGGCAACACTGCAGAACAAGTCTCAAGCAGTGTTGCCAGTTTCTTGTTTTAGATTAGGTTAGACCAAATAAAAAACCTTGGTGATTTTTCGAGTAAGATGTTGGCAACGCTGCAAAACAAGCCTCAAGCAGTGTTGCTAGCTCCTTGCTTTAGGTTAGGTTATACCAAGACAAAAACCTTGGTAATTTTTTCGAGTAAGATGTTGGCAACACTGCGAGAAAATAAGGCTCATGCCTTAGGCCGTGTCCGGATTGGCAAGCGCTCCGTCCCGTTCTCTCCCGTTGCTCTCGCGTGCCGTCGAAGTCACGTCCAAGTCGTCCGAATCTACATGTCCCCTTGTAGTACGGTTGTCACTTTTCCCGCCAGGTGTCAGCCCGAACTTCACCCACCGCGCTCTGGGGGCGCAGGCACATCGCACGGAAGCAGAAGACAGACGCCAAACAAACATCACAATAATTTCCACCTATTTACTACTCATATTAAAAATATAACACGCTATTTCATCATTTATAATTTTTCTACATTGAGTATTATCGATAAAATGTTAAAATATAACTGAGTTTTACATCCTCTAATCAGTAAATGTTGTCTGTACAAAGTGAAAGTTAGAATATGGCTGCCAAGCGCAGCGTCACAGCGAGTTCAAGCTTGCATCTGTCGCGCCTCTCTGCTCTTCCCTCCGACTCCACATCTACCGCAAATTCGAACAACAGAGGTTGGCTGAGTCCCCGGATAGAACAATGCTTTAGGTGACATCTGCTGCCGATTCGGACGCGACCTTACAAGAGCAAACCATTAAGACAAGCCTCAAGCAGTATTGCCAGCTTCTTGCTTGAGGTTAGGTTAGACCCAAAAACAAAAACCTTGGTGATTTTTCGAGTGAGGAGTTGGTAATATTGTAGAACAAGCCTTAAGTAGTATTGTCAGTTCCTTGTTTTAGGTTACATTAAACCCAAAAACAACCTTGGTAATTTTTCGAGTGAGGAGTTGGCAACACTGCAAGGCAAGCCTCAAGCAGTGTTGCCAGCTTCTTGCTTGAGGTTAGGTTATACCCAAAAACAACCTTAGTGATTTTTTTCGAGTAAGAAGTTGCTAACACTGCGAGCCTCACCGAGCCTCATTTTCGGTTTGTGAACCGGCTTGGCTGCTCTACTCTTTAAGTTAGGTTAAACCAAATAAAAACCTTGGTAACTTTTCGAGTAAGATGTTGGCAACGCTGCAAGGCAGACCTCAAGCAGCGTTGCCAGCTCCTTGCTTGAGGTTAGGTTAGACCCAAAAAAAACCTTGGTGATTTTTTCGAGTAAGGTGTTGGCAACACTGCGAGAAAATAAGGCTCATGCCTTACGAGAGCAAACCGTTAACATACACCGTAAAAAGCTACGCCTCGCCCCTAAGTTGGCAACACTGTGAGAAAATAAGACTCATGCCTTACGAGAGCAAACCATTAACATACACCGTAAAAAGCTACGCCTCGTCCAAGTTGGCAACACTGCGAGAAAATGGCGCTCGGTGAGACTCGCAGTATTGCCAGCTCCTTGCTTTAAATTAGGTTAGACCAAGATAAAAACCTTGGTGATTTTTTCGAGTAAGGCGTTGGCAACACTGCGAGCGCCACCGAGCGCCATTTTCGGGCGCAGAACCCGGGACACTGCTCTACTCACATTGTTTACCCATACAAATTCCTTAGGTAGAGTATTGTATTATTTTATACCACTACCGGTTTTTAGTTGATTCCAGATAGGTTTAATCAGATTTTTGTATTTATCCCCGCTGCTCGATTTCACACGCTTTTGACTGGCATCGTTATTTTGGTACAAAGCATCAGAGAGTGTCAAAATTTCAGAGTAACTTTGATAATCATCTTCTGTAAAATTTTTTGGTTGTTTTTTGGTAATGAGCTCCCATAGCCCTACGGTACCAGGATATCTGGACCAGCTGTTTCTCCCACCCAAATTAATTTTTATGTTATCCCCTTCAAATGTAACTTTAGACTTGCCAATGTTCCAAACTACGCCTTCATTACCCTCCATAGTTCGATACAATCCAAATACTTCATCTTTTTCGAATTTTCCTGTACTCAAATAATCCCTTGCCAGGGAACCCAACTAGATTTTCTCTGATTCTTCTATAGCTACTTTAGCAGGTGGTTCCTTAAGTACCAGAGGAGTGTGGATACTAGATAATGGCGTATTAGGAAAATCTGCATAATTTTTAGCAGTAATTCATTGATGAGGTTTTTATTTTGTTCTGTCACACTCTTAATCTCTTTAGCAAGACCACTAATTGCATCGATAATAGGTTGGTCTTGACGCTTGTGTTGTTCGTAAAAACCTCGATTCTCTGATTTACAACCTTTGAAACGTTTGGACAAGTACTCTCGTAATTTCGAATTATCTTCTATTTTATGTTTTGTCATATTTTTGGTTATTTTATATCGTTTCAACGTTTAAAAAGTCGTTGATTTTATTTCTAAATTTACCATTGTTAGGTTTACGAGTCATGTCGATAGTAACAAATCCAAAATCGTCGCTGTTCCAACAAGATGAACAGAATTTTGAAAATTGGTTGTAATTTTAGTCTCCTCCCACATATTCATCGTATACATGTTTCAAATTAGTATGATCTTGACGAAACAAACAGATTAAGTTTGTATTATCTCGTAGTAACTGTTTGGAAATTTTGGAATAAGTTTGAGCTAAATAAAAGCACTCTATTTCTTTGTGACGACCCTGTGTAAAAAAATTCTAATTTCATTCTGATTTTCCAGAATAACATCATCGAATACCACAACAGAATTTTTCAAACATTGGTCGAGAGGTTTTATTGTTGATGCAAATGTAGCTATGCCCAGTCCCTCGTACAACTTCATGAGTTGTTGGTATTTCGGTTGTTCTAAACTCTTTGAGAACACATACAAGTGTCTATTTTTCCAATCTAGCCAATTGGGGGCAAGCAAGAAATTATCAACCAGCAAAGTGGTTTTTCCACAACCTGATGGGCCTGCAATGAGGCATCTTATGTTATCAAGTAACAACTCTCCATTTTTTTTATTAGTTTCCACTACATCTGGTAAACGCTGTATCACATTCCATGTTGGTGTCAAAGAATCACCTGGTTTGCTTCTATCCAATAAGATGATGGAAATGCGATAATTCTGATTCAGTATTCAAGCTTTCATGCTTAGTAACTTGCTGTTGAACTATAGCTAGAATATTAGTAATGCCAGGCAGTTTCAATTCCAGAGTTTCCTGTACACTTGTTAGCTCATTTCTCATAGTTGCCATATTATCTTGTATGTGAGCTATGGTACCTTGCATCTTTCCAAAATCTTCATAAGTCACCAACTGTAATTTGATGCCATCAACGCTCCGAGCAATAGCATTTAATTCAGAAGATGAAGGTAAATTATTGATAAAATCTTCCAATGTCTGTAGTTTCGATTGAACTTCTCTGATAGCTGTATGCAGTTCATCTGTCTGTAATTCAGATTTGATACTTTGCAATGTAGGAACTTCGAAAGATTGAAACTGTTCTTGCAATTTAGCAATACTAGCATTTACCTGCTCATATTCTTCTTGAGTTTTGATATTCTGGATGATGGTTTGCAGTTCGGTACGAATACTATTTGCCTGGTAATTTAATTGCTGTTTCAGCTGTTCGGTATTCGTTCTCTGGATTTGTCTAAATTTATCAAGTTCTTTTTTCACGTTGGCAATATTCTTTTCTAAGTTCTGAAGATTATCTATTGAAGCTAAATTAGTATATTTCTCAAGCAAAGATTTGAGTTCTCCATCAATCTTTACTATAGGATCAATCAGTTGAGTTTGAAGATTTGTAATCTCTGCTTGAATATTTAGATTTAGCGAATTCTGTAATATGAGTAAATCTGATTTCAGTTTCTTTAGACGTGCATCTAAACTAGCAATCTCGCTGGAATTATCTGGGATCTCCTGTCGCCTTCTATTACCAAATATATCCATGTTTTTTTAAAGTTGTTTTTTTTACGTATTTTATGTATTAATAAGAGGATAGATTATTCTTATTTCGATAAACAGAGGAATCAATTTATCATACTCTCCAATTATCTCAGCATACAAACATTCACCAGCTTCCACATCATAAGACGTATCAGGAAGTAATATACTATGTTTAATTCTATACAAATTTCGACTTATGTGCAAAACTGCCGCATTGGGTGGTGAAACATTTGTTTGAATTTTCCCACTAACAGGTAACTTATATCATGATAAGTTATTATTAAATACAAATAAGTGCTTTCCAGTATCCTCGTCGACATGAGACCAAATACTATTCAAGTGAACAAGAAGTAACCCTTTCAATTGATGATAAATTTCTCTAAATACATCCATGTTTACTGGAATTCTCTCTACAGGCTGATTATGTTGTTGCTTCTTAAACCCAAAAATATTCATGACGTTTTATTTTATATTAGCTATTTTTTATTATATATAAAATATATATTTGTACTAAGTATAAAAAAAATAATAAATACATATACTAAAAAAAATATCCCCCTGTGCTTAGCACATGAAAAATGTATAGAGGAGAACTGCAACAACACGTCCGTACTCTTCAACTGATCTCGCAAAACTAACTAATCTGTCACGTCACATCTTATCATGACAGGTTAGTATTTTATTGAGTTTCAGTTTTTGGAAGACTATGCCTCAGTATGTTTGGTCTTTAGTGTTATTTTTCATGTTGGTATATATTGTAAAATGTCAAGAAAAATGTCAGACTCTGCAATTGTCGCAGAGTATTTTGGTATGGTATTTAGGTAGGTTGCATAAATTCAAATAATGTAATGCAAAAAACTCTTTAAGTAGCCTAAAAACATCTGAGACAGAAAGCTAAACAAAAGACACCACGTCAGATACAAGTCATCATAATATTACGTAATAACCTGTTGCATAAACATGATGCAACAAGTTACCTTCTGTACCATTGTAATGTTTGCGTAATGTTATGTAATAACCTGTTGCATAAGCATGATGCAATAGTTTACCCTTATAAAAATACAATAAAGGGAGCTTAATATGGGGGCATCACAATATTATGTAATGTTTCGTAATTTAACTCGAAAGAAATTAAGACACTCGTACCAAGTACGAGATGAAAAAATCACAGATTTGCAATAGTATAAAATCAACAAAAACATCGTCAAAATAGGTTTACCATTGTGGTTAAATTAATAAAAACAATAGGCCTCGACACTCGTACCAAGTGTGAGGTAAAAAAACACAGACTTGCAACAGTATAAAATCGACAAAAACATAATCAAAATAGGTTTACCACTATGCTTAAATTAATAAAAACAATAGGTCAGGTACCAAGTGTGAGTTTGAAACCCCAAAAATACACTACTATCGTCAAACTAGGTTTACCACTGTGCTTAAATTAATAAAAATAATAGGCCTCGTACCAAGTACTATTTTGAACACCTCCAATCCCTCTACTATTTGAAAAAGTGAAATTTTAAAAAATTGGGTGTCGTAGGGGAAATTATCTAAATCTTAGAATTTTTATACAATAAAATTGAAATTTAAGCTCTTGCGTAAAACAAATTTTCAGTTTTTTACACTTGGAAAATCTGCTAAAATCATAATTTTCAGTTAAATTACACTAAGAGAGCTCACTATAAAATTGTTAGATTTTGGGGGGGTGGCCGCTCGATCCCCGTTTTTAACTACTTAAAAAGCAACAAATCAATTAATCAATCGATCACGTCAGACTAAGAATGCCTACGTTGTTAAAGTTAGGTCTATTATGTTTGATTCTCTTACCATAAATACATTCTAAATATATTATTTATGCTAAGAGAACTGAACCTAACAAGATTCTAACCCAACAACTTAGGCATTTAACCTAACAATGAAAGTACTCCCCGGTGACGTCAGAACACAAAGTTGTCCTGGCGTTGTGCGATAAGGGAGACCCGACGCACAACAGCAAAGAGAACAGCCATGGGGAGAGGGGCTCGGGAGAGGGCGAGAGAATTGGAAGAACCTACTTTGAAGACATCTAATCAATTATATAGAAGAGCTATTTCTTCCCATTGCAATTGCTCACGAGGAAATTAGCAATGAAAATTTAAGATATTTGGTGAAACTCGTAAACTTTATAGCTGCCAACGCTAATTTATCAGCATTTGCATCCTGCCCACCCGATCAAAATAGAAGCAGACTGCGCTTAGTAATACAGTAGATTACAGTAGATACTGAATGTTCCTTGCGCGTATGACGATTGTATGAAAAATGCGCTCAGTGAAAATTTCGCTTAAATGGAATGTTGCGAAATGTGCGCTCAGCTTATTGGAGGAAAGAAGCGCACCTGCGTATGACTCACCACTGAGAGCAATGCACCCCTTCGCCACCAACTATTTATTTCATTTCATTTTAGGTGTGACTTTTGTGTGGTGCACTATGGAGATACTTACAACAGTAGTAGGATCAGCCCGGTTGACAAACCGAAAATGAGGCTCGGTGAGACTCGCCTTAATGGATTTCTCTCGTAAGGCATGAGCCTCATTTTCTCGCAGTGTTGCCAACACCTTACTCGAAAAAATCACCGAGGTTTTTTTTTTGGGTCTAACCTAACCTAAAGCAAGGAGCTGGCAATACTGCTTGAGGCTTGCCTTGCAGCGTTGCCAACATCTTACTCGAAAAAATCACCAAGGTTTTTATCTTGGTCTAACCTAACCTAAAGCAAGGAGCTGGCAATACTGCTTGAGGCTTGTCTTGCAGTGTTGCCAACATCTTACTCGAAAAGTCACCAAGGTTTTTATTTTGGTCTAACCTAACCTAAAGCAAGGAGCTGACAACACTGCTTGAGGCTTGCTTTACAGTGCATAAAGCAATTTGCCAACCTACTGGTATTTTTGCCATAGCTTTTTACAAAAAGAGAGAGGAAAAAGAGGGGTTAAACAACCGACAGTGTTGCCAACACCTACCTACAGCCCTTTTTTCTTACTTGGCAAGGGCTTAGCCAATTTATATACTGGCGTAACATACATACACTGGGCAAGGAGAGCCGGCAACAAATATATACTGCTGTAAAAGAGAGAGAGATGGATGGATGGATGGCAACACAGTATGTGTGTGCGTGCGTGTGTATAATATGTAGCATTATTAACTAGAGTGTGTTGGCAACCCACCTGCAACTAAAAAAATAGAGATGCCAATGTTGCTGTAAGATAAAGAGAGAGAGACCTAGAGCTGGCAACAGTGGTGAACAAATACGTATTATTTCCAAGTCCCGGGTGCCAATGTATATTGTGACCTTTGTAAACCTCTCTCGCGGGGACGATGTGCTGCACACGCACACACACGTACGTATTTTTTTTTATTTCCGTATTGTGACGCAAACAAACAAATAATAATTGTTGTTTTTTTAGGATTCCTGGCCCCTACAACCTCGCCAGGGTGCGTGGTGGGCAACCAAAAAGTAAAAGGTTTTCTAACGGCTGCGGCTCTAGATAACCGCACCTCTGTAGAGTTTCACGTGTTTTTTTTGTATGGTAGTGGTGGTGCCGACAATAGTGGGTGGGTTAATTGTTGTTGTAGTATTTTGGTTATTTGGCAGAGTGCTGCTGGTAACTGGAGGAGTTAGCGTGGGAACGTGAGGCGGTGGCGTCTGATTGTCTCCCACGTTATTGTTCCCACCCGAAGGTCCTCCCGGCCCAGTTCCGGTCGGGCTTTGTGCGGGTGGCCTCGTCGGTATTGTGTTGGTTCCGCCGCCGGGCACACCAGGGACGCTCGGGTATTGTTCAACATCCGGCGAATCCGGGACGTGATACACGCCAGGGCTTTTGTCTGCTTTTTCGCCATTCTTCTTGCTGGATTTTCAATAGTATGCCAAGGTGACCCATATTATGACGACTACAATGCAGAAAATTCCAAAGGCTGCGATCCAAATCATGATGGACGGGTGTGTTGTTTTTTGTTTTTATTTATCGTCAAAGGCCATGCACACGTAACTCGAACCAACCTTGGAATTTTAGCTACCGACAGGTATAAGTTTCTATTAGAAACCCCGCGCACATCAGTTGCAGTCGAGTATTGCTACTGGGTAGTCGCATAAAAGTGTACGCTATACCAAGTGTAATATCAAGTGTAATAGAAACCGAATTAGTTTGGTCTGTCAGGTGAGTACCATATCAGCATAAGTTATACGCACACAAGTTGCTTGACCAGCTATAAAACTAAAATTTACGCAATTATACTACTGTTTTGTGTGTGTTAAATTGCTAGCAGCTTTTTGTAGGTAAGTTTTGTTTTTTTGTTATTTTTTTTGCATGTGTGTGTGTTAATAATAATTGCGAGCGGCGTTAGTGAACAGAAAGTGTTGTTTTGATTAAACAACGAAATTACGCTAAACAAAAAAATATGAGCATATATAACATGTGCTTGAAAAAAACTATTCTTCATCGCAAATAACATAAAAGCGAGGTAACAATCGGAGGGAGAGGGGGCAATGATTATGATCATGTTAGTTTACTTATAGTGGATAGTATTGACGCGTGTACACTGGGTTGGATTTGTTGTTTTAAGTCTATTTTATGCATAGTAAGGCTAATTGAAACTGGGTCTACAGTGGGATCCGAACCACTTCCACTGGGTATCGAACTTGGAGTTTACAATTATACAAGTGTACAGGGGAAACTTTATTTTTTTTGAATTTGTTGATACTCTCGATTGGATTTTGTTGTTTTAAGTCTATTTTATGCATAGTAAGGCTAATCGAAACTGGGCCTACAGCGGGATCCGAACCACCTCTGCCGGGTATCGAACTTGGAGTTTAAAATTATACAAGTGTACAGGGGAAACTCTATTTTTTGAATTTGTTGATACTCTCGATTGGATTTTGTTGTTTTTAAGTCTATTTTATGCATAGTAAGGCTAATCGAAACTGGGCCTACAGCGGGATCCGAACCACCTCCGTCGGGTATCGAACTTGGAGTTTAAAATTATACAAGTGTACAGGGGGAAACTCTATTTTTTGAATTTGTTGATACTCTGGATTGGATTTTGTTGTTTTTAAGTCTATTTTATGCACAGTAAGGCTAATCGAAACTGGACCTACAGTGGGATCCGAACCACCTCCGTCGGGTATCGAACTTGGAGTTTACAATTATACAAGTGTACAGGGGGAAACTCTATTTTTTGAATTTGTTGATACTCTGGGTTGGATTTGTTGTTTTAAGTCTATTTTATGCACAGTAAGGCTAATCGGGACTAGGCCTACAGTTTTTTTAAAGTAGGATCCGAACCACTATATACTTTTATCGGGTTCGAACCTAGGACCTCTTGATTACAAGGCAACAACACAACCACAGCACTATCGAACCTTAGTAAATATGTAGGAAAAAACAACAGTATATACATAATCCAAAGTTGCGTGGTTCTAGGTCCCATAGGAACCAAGAAAATCAATGTCTTGGAAAACATCTTAAGATATTTGTCTTAATCTTTAAGAAAGTCGACTTCCGGTCTGTCAAGATGTTACTTCCGGTCTGTCAAGAAAATTTTCTTAAGACATTTGTCTTAAGATGTTTTCCAAGACATTGATTTTCTTGTCTCCTAATTGACCTAGGATGATGATTTTAGGTTTGTTGGATAGGATTTGACGAAAACTATTCGACTAGCAAATAAAATCGATTCCACCCCCTCAAGTTTCGAAAATATAGACAATTTTTTTATTTTTTGAGAAACTTGATTTGCTGGCTTAGTTTTTACCCTATTTCGAAAATTTTAATGACATTTGATAAAAAATTAAATGTACTCTACAACCTATTGGAAACATAATAATTAGTGCTTACTGTTTTCGAGTTATTTTAAATTTAAATTTCAAGATGTAATTTCTAAGTTGTTTTGTAACTCGTAAACTATGGGTCGTAGAAAACCCATTCTTGTTTTATCTGCTATTGCCCGACAAATACTATAAACACAAATAATGTTTATTGCTTGATTTAAAAAAAATAAAGATCGAAAATAATTTTGTTTTCTGAAAATAAAAAATGTGTGTATGGAAAAAAAATACGATTGTGTAATTTTTTTATGATGTATGTTTGCATGTAAAAATAAGTATACCTGAAAGTTTTAGAATTTCAAAATAGCTATATATATATTTGCTATTATATCAGCCAAAATAATAGAATATATATAAACAAGTACATTTTCATAGTTTCATACCTCTACTAGATTGGTGGAAAAATATACTAATGGGCAATAAAATCTGAAGAAAATTTGTGTCTAACAAAAATAAACTAAATAGAATTACACATGCATACAATATTTATTGTGTTTTTTTCTATCTACAATTATATTTTTCTTATATATTTTTTTTATTTTTTTTATAGAGTTGATTAAAGCACATATTTGAGGAAGGCAACACCACCCATATATAAATAAACATACCCCGAAAAAATGCGCTCCATAAAAAGTTGCCCTGTGTGCAAAAAAACTATATCAAGCAAAAATTTTGCAAGACATTGTCGCACCTGCGTGCCAGGCAAGCATTTGGCTGTCACCGAACTATGTTCCGGATGCAATAAACATATTACAATTGCGTATGCCAAGAAACATAAGCTTACTTGTCTAAGCAAAAATACATCTGGGGCCCAGCCTTCGACCTCCACCAAAAGGAAGGCAGAAGCAACCTCCATTAATGCACCACCCGCTAAACGCGTCAAGCCTGCGATAAAAGCAGACCGGTCTGCTTTCGGAGGAATATTAGGAGATTACGTCCAATTGTCGGATGGCTCTTGCGATGTTTGTAGCTTTTTAGAGGAGAAGCGAGCAGAGATAGTTTCTATTCTTAGTAATGCACTGGCTACGCACTCCTCCACTAAATTCTACGCATCGCTACGTTGCTGGTACAAGAAGCCGTCTGGTGAAATTTACAGGTTCTGCCACAACACCAAGGCGAAGACGCTGCATCTGGCGGATGTCGACAACCTCGAGGTCATCTACAACAAGTTTGTCGAGGAGCTGCTGGCAAAGCAAGAAGAACATGAAGCTAAGGGCTCGGGGGGTTCGCTGTGTGGTGAGTGTCACGAACTGCGCGTCAAACTTTCAAAGTTTGTGCCTCTCTCTGCCTCCAGCTACGTCCCCTTACCATCTGCCATCGCGGCAAAGAAGGCTGTTCTGAACATTCAAAACAGTGACACCAAGTGTTTTCTCTGGTCTGTGCTTGCAGCATTGCACCCTGTCGACTGGAAAAACCAACCACGCCGGGTTAACCACTACCTACCCTACGACCAGAGCTGGAAGATGCAATGGCTGGGATCGACTACCCGGTGGCGCTTTCGGACATTCGCAAGTTCGAGACTCGTACACACAACCCTCGGTTGGCCATCAACGTTTATGGCCTCACCGACGAAAATGTGGTGTACCCTATCCGGGTGAGCGACGTAGACGACGATGGTGTGCAGGAAATTCATCTTCTGCTCATCAAGGACGAGACCCATCACCATTACACCCTCATCCGTTCCCTCTCTCGGCTTGTTTCGAGCCAACGGAGCAGTGATAGTCACCACGTCGAGGTGTGTCGCAGGTGCTTGTCAATATTCGACGGACGGGATCAACGCAGTTACCAACATGTTCGAGGTCCCAACATCGCTGCCGAGAAGCTCGCTAACCACAAACTTTATTGCAATGCCAACAAGCCGGGTGTGGTAGTCTTGCCCAAACCTGGCACCGTGGAGCGTTTCCGCATGCACGGTGCCATGGTGGAGCACCCCGCTATCATCATCGCGGATTTCGAGGCCTTTCTCAAACCCCTGTCCACTTGCGATCCCGATCCCGAAGTTTCTTCCACTACCCCTTACCAACTCCACGAGGCCTCGAGTTATGCCTACGTTGTGGTGCGACGAGACCAGCACATCGCCCCCGAGCCCTACGTGTACCGTGGTCCCGACGCAGCCAAACACTTCCTCGAGAGGATGGTTGTGGAAGCCAACGAGATAGGGAAGGTGCTGTTGACCCCCAAGTCTATGCTCCCACTGTCCCCCGACGATCAACGTAGACACGACGAGGCCATCGCTTGCCCTGTCTGCGTTGAGGAGTACACTGCCAAAAACCATAAAGTCCGACACCACGATCACTTTAACGGTAGGTATGTTGGTCCTTGGTGCGACGACTGCAACCGCATGGCCCGGGACCCGCGCTTCATCCCTGTGTTTTTTCACAATGGCTCGGGGTACGACTTTCACCACCTGATCAAGCATCTTGGGTACGACAACATGCAAATCAACGTTCTGGCGCAGAACGAGGAGCGTTACATCAGTGTGAGCAAATGGGTTCGAATCCCGGGAGCAGACTCTACCGTCGAGCTTCGCTTCCTCGACTCCCTGAGGTTTCTCCCGACCAGCCTCGATGCTCTCGCGGGGAAGCTTAGCAACGAGCAAATGCTCATTACCTCTGCAAATTTTCCGAACTTGGACGCCGGTCTCTTCAGGCGTAAGGGGGTCTACCCCTACGAATACGTCACAGACCCTGCCAAGTTCGCGGAGACGTCGCTACCTCCCCAGGCGAAGTTCTACAGTCAGCTACGAGGCTCGAACATCACCAACGAAGAATACCACCATGCCCAGTCCATGTGGCGCGAGCTAGGTTGTCGAACTCTCGGGGACTACCACGACGCATACCTCAAACTTGATGTGACGCTTCTCGCCGATGTGTTCCAGGCGTTTCGTGCAACTGCGAAGACCATCTACAAGCTGGACCCCGCCTACTTCTATAGCCTCCCCGGACTGGCGTGGTCAGCCATGCTTCTGGTGACGAAGATCGAGCTTGAGCTTCTTTCGGACGAGGACATGATGCTGTTTGTAGAACGTGCCGTGCAGGGTGGAATGGTCCAGGTGTCGCAACGGCACGCACGCGCCAACAACCATTACATGGCTACTGGCTACGACTCCACCCAACCGTCAAGCTACATCATGCACACGGACGTGAATAACTTGTACGGGCACTCCATGATGCAGCCACTCCCCTTTAGAGGGTTCGAGTGGGCCGATCCTTCCAAATTCGACATCGAAAGCTTCGACGATTCGGAACATGGGTTCTTCGCCGAGGTGGACCTTGAGTTCTCCGAGAAGCTGCAGGATTTGTTCTGCGATCTCCCCCCTGCACCCGAGTTCAAGTGTCCACCCGATTCCAACCAGAAGAAGCTCGTCATGGATTTCGAACCCAAGAAGAATTACATCCTGCACTACCAGAATCTCCGGTGGTTGATGCAGCGAGGGGTCGCGGTCCACGCAGTTCACCACATCCTCAAGTTCGAGCATTCTCCGTGGTTGCGCCCATACATCGAGCTCAACACCGAACATCGTACAGCAGCCACGTCCGAGTTTGATAAGGATTTTTTCAAACTCATGAATAATGCGGTGTTTGGCAAAACCATGGAGAATGTACGGAATCGCGTGGACATAAAATTGGTGACGAGGAAAGAGCGATGTCGTCAGCTTGTCGCAAGTCCATTGTTCAAGTCTCGAACAATCTATAACGAGCAGCTGGCTCTGATTCACATGAAGCAAGGTGAGGTGAGGCTCGACAAACCCATCTACGTCGGAGCCACTGTTCTGGATCTGAGCAAGCTTCACATGTTCGAGACGTATTACAACATATTACGTCCACACTACGGTCACAACATCTCGCTTCTCTACACGGACACGGACAGCTTGGTGTACCACGTTCGCACAGCCGACGCATACGGGGATATAGCCACAGTTCCATCTTTGGTTAACCTCTTTGACACGTCAGGCTATCCCCAGCCAAACCGATACAAAATCCCGACTCGCAACAAAAAAGAGCCCGGCAAACTCAAAGACGAGAAGGACGGAGACGTGATTCTCGAATTTGCAGGTCTTCGCGCCAAGGCCTATACCATCAAAGCCGAGGGCAGCGTTACCAAGAAGGCCAAGGGTGTCGGCAGACAGGTGGTTCGGGAGCATCTCACATTCGAGGACTTCGTCGATTGCCTCAAGACCAAGTCGTCGGTTCTAAGAGCAGAACAGCGCATCCAGAGCGTCGACCATATGTTGACCACCAACAAAGTGAGGAAGATTGCCCTGGATCCCAACGACGACAAGAGGTGCGTTCTCCAATGTGGAATCCACACACTGCCGTGGGGGCACTATCGCTTAGCAGAAAGCAAAACCTGCAACATATGCCCATCTTCAACAGAAGATTCATAAAAAAAAAAAAAAAAAAAAACTGACAGTCATTACAAAAAAAACTTTGACCGTATTCTTAAATAACCAGCATACCTATGAATCTTTTTGGTTTCCGAAAACAAACCAACATGGAGACTGTACACCGCGCGACGACAGATCATGAATTTCTACCTTCCATGTTAACTAAACTCAACGGTCTACTGATCGTTCATCTCAACAGCATTTGGACAAAATTGGATGACGATGTGGGCAAGATGTTTTACGTCTTCAACAACAATTTACATTTCTACGAAATTCCGATCGATGGAAAACTTCAAATCACCGTGAATCCGGAAAACGTAGGCGAAATCAAAATATCTACCGGCAAGAACATTTTTCGAATCAAGCACGACAAGATGCTTTCTAACATTACGTACGATGTTTCTGCAGGAGATTGTTTATACGTGGAACTCCTAGGAGATTACGACAAACTTGTTCCTCTCTTCGTAGAATTACGAATCGTCTATCCTATTATAAATAACCGTTAACCAAAATGCCTAACGATATTTTCGGCAACACTAAGCGTGTAGACCACGCAGAAGAGATTCTCATGTTGGACGTCCGAATTAAAAAGTTGAGGAGCGATTTGATCGCTTTGCAGGAGACCTTAAACAAAAGTTTAGAATCGGAGATTGCTACGCTCCAAACGCAATGTCTCGACCCCATTCTGAAAATCGATTCCGAACTGAAAACGCTCATAAAAAATTATGTCGACGTACCTTCTTACGACAACGTTCAAAATATACAGTTGAGCGTGGATAAGCTTCAAAATGATTTGGCCAAATTACAACAATTTCAATCGAAAAATGAAGATTTGGAAAAATTGAAACTCGAAATCGAAGAACGAACTTCGGCAATCGAAAAGAATTTCTCTGAACTTCAAACCGTCGTGAAGGATATTGATGTAGAACGCTTGCATGTTGTTGTTTCCAAATTACAAGAAGAATTCGCCGGCACGTTGGAAGAAATTAAATCCAAGTTACAGACTTTGGAAGATACCATGACGAACCTACCATCGTCAGACGAACTGCAGGTCATCGGCAAAAGCGTCGCGAACATAAAAATTCAATTGGAGGCTTATCAAGATTTCGAACACATTCAAACCACCATCGCTACGCTTCAGGCGTCTCTGGAGTTGATCAACGAAGAAATTAAAAATATTCACGCTGAAGCCAGTGCGTTGACGAGCATACAAGACACGTTGAGCACGGTTCAGCAGAAGATCGAATATTTAGAAAATTTGAACGTCGAAACGAATCTTGCTCATTTTCATCACGTACTGGACAACATACAGGGTGACTTGGAATCGTTACGGACGAGCGTACCTTCGAGCGAAGATTTGGAAAAATTGAAAACGGCGGTGACGGCACTATCCGATTCGAGCGACATCAAAAGTTCATTGAGCGATCTCGAGAGTAGGGTGGCCAATCTCCCCACCTCAAAAGAATTGCACGCTTTGAAAAGGAACATATCACGTATGCTGAAACGACTGGAAACAGAAACGGCGAACGTGGAACAGATTCGAGACGAACTTACTTCGCTGGTGTCGACGCTGCCCACTTCGCAGAGCGTCGCCGACCTTCACACGCAGTTTACCGAGATGCGAAGCATCGTGAACGATCTTACCGAGAAGAGCTCGAAATTGAATCAAGTCGAGAACCTTCAGAGTATCGTCGTTAACATCAGAGATCAAGTTGGAGTGCTAGAATCCACGCAGGAATCGACGCTGGCCTCTTTCGGTGCCAAATTACAAGAACTCAACGAAAACTTCAAGCGGTTGAACGTGGAAGTGAAAATCAAGCCGTCATTTTCTACAGTAACGGATACCATAGTCGAGCATTTGTTGCCCGTACAAAATACACTGGGACAGCTTCACAGCAACCTCGTTAGCGTCGATACTAAATTCGCTAAACTGCATTCTCTGCAAGCCATCGAAATTAACAGCGTACCCAATCAACAGAGAATCTCCACGTTCGTCGAAGGTAACAAACTGTACATGTTACATCCTTATCATCCGTACTACAAGTTTCTCCTCGATGGCACGATTCAGATAAATGAATTTTCGTACTGGTCTCACGGCAGAAAAGCTAGCGTTCCCACCATGACCTTGATATCGAATCGTGGTGTCCAGAAAGCAGGAAACATTCCTCTGGCACGTTGGAACGAAACGCGCAACATATATGAAATACACGAAGACGAAGATCTTACCGTTTTTGACGTGAGTGCAGGCGATAAGCTGATCATTCAAAACACGAGCGAAGTGCCACCCTCTTTGAATCCCATCACGCTGGTGCTTCTCTTCAAACGTAATCTCTAAAAAATGTCTAGGCAAGCCATCGTCCAAGAATTGCATAAACCTGCACGCCGCAACTACGAACGTATGGCGGTGGTAACCAAGGGAATCGATGACCTCTGGCAAAGTGACCTCGTGGAGATGAGTAGCGGCAATCTGAAAAACGTACATAAATTGAACAAGGGCAACAAGTACCTCCTCACCGTCATAGACACGTTTTCGAAATTCGCATGGGCTCTACCTTTGAAAGCCAAAACGGGAACATGCGTCACGGAAGCATTCAAGACAATTTTTCGCGAAAGCGACAGACGACCACGGTTTTTGCAAACAGACAACGGTAAAGAATTTTACAACGCCGTATTCCAAAAGTTTATTCAAAAACATGACATTCGACATTATTCGACTTTCAGTCACATCAAAGCCAGCATTGTGGAAAGATTTAATCGAACCTTGAAAACACACATGTGGAAACGATTCACGCTTCGGGGAAATTACAAATGGGTCGACATTCTGCCGGAACTCGTCGATACCTATAATGATACAGTACACAGAACGATAGGCATGAAGCCAGCTGACGTTACCAAGTCCGACGAGCGGCGTTTAATTTCTACAGTTTACTGTCCAAAGTACACGCCCACGACTACCAAGAAATCAAAATACAAAATTGGAGACCAGGTGAGGGTCAGTAAATTGAAGCGAACGTTCGACAGGGGTTTCACACGAAACTGGAGCACGGAACTTTTTACCGTGGTTCGAGTTCTACCCGGAAACCGTCACACATATATAATAAAGGACAGTGGCGGTGAAATTTTATTGGGACGCTTCTACGAGGAGGAACTCTCTAAAACTAAATATCCCGACACGTACCTTATCGAAAAAGTTTTGCGTAAGAGAGGCGACAAACTTTTGGTGAAATGGCTGGGACTTCCGGACACGAGTTGGATCGATTCAAACGAAGTGATTCTATGAGTGCATGGAATGTCGTGAAACGTCTACTTGATTCGGAAAATCGAAAGAAGAAAAGGAACGGCGAGTTGCTTCCCGACAGCATCCGCTGTATGATCGTAGGTCCTTCAGAGTGTGGGAAAACAACACTGCTCGTGGACAATTTTCTCCTCGCACCGAATTGGTTAGATTGGAAAAACAGGCACCTGTACGTGTTCTCGAAAAGTTTGGAGCAATCCAAATACCAGCAACTGATGAAACTGTATGATGGTCTGGACATTGCAACGTTCTCTTCGGAAATAAAACCACTCGACGATTGTCGTGAAAATTCAGTCGTTGTGTTCGACGATGTCATTCTGGAAAATCAAAATGAAATTCGCAATTTTTTCACGCAAGGTCGTCACAAAGGAATAGATTGCTTCTTCCTAGCTCAAACGTTTTCCAAAATTCCAAAACAGTTAATACGCGACAACGCTAATTTCATATGTTTGTTTCGTCAAGATCACACCAACCTCAAGCACGCGTACGATGACTACGTAGGCGGAGACATGAACTACAATCAATTTTCGGAACGCTGCTGCTCCCTCTGTTGGAACAGTGACGATTTCGGATTCGCGACGATCGACATGACGAGAAAACCCAACGACGGAAAATACAGAAACAAAATCAACGACTTTCTAAACGTTGCAACGTTGTGAGAAACGACGTGTTTAAATAACGCTATGATGAAACGAAAAATCGAAGACGAAAATCTCAAGCTTCGCGATTACCTCGCGAAACGCTTCAAAGGTTGGAAATCCGAGAATCGCGGATTCTACGAAGAGAAGAAACGTCAAGATCAACCTGTGATCGACGCCATCAGCGATCTAGGTAAAGAAATTAAAGGCGTCACGGAACAAAATAAAAATTTGATCAACGAACTCGTACCACTTGCAGCTAAAAGTTACACCGTACCCACGCCCATTTCGAGCATTCCTTCGACGCCGTTCGAACTGAAGGACGTACCGACACGACGTCGAGCCATAGGTAGCACGTCGTCGTCTTTGGATAAGATCGAGTTGGGACCTTTGGCACGAGACTACCTGAGCACGGGGAAATTCGACAAGGATGAAGTGTTCGGATTGTATCCGAGCATGGAGAGCAACGAAGGCGGCGGTGTGGTTTGGAAGATTGGAAAATCGAAGGTGACCTTCGAAGGCAACGACATTAAAGTTAATTTAGGCGACAAGGATAGTTGGAACAGGTATCCGGGTACGGTGGGACTGTGGGAACTCGTTGCCAAAAAGCAGCCGAAAGATTACACTGACGAAGATTACCAGAGTTACAAGGAAATTTTGATCATGACGGATGCCTTGTACCAAAACAACGACGCTACGCAGAATAGGGTCAAATCCAGCAGCGGCGAGAAGTACAGGAATCTCATCAAACCGATATGGAACCAGGTGAAAACAGGCAGCGGCGTCAAACTCTACAACACCCTGCCCAAAGAGTTTGTGTGGGTGGACGACGTGCGCAAGCTCATAGACAGGTTGTTGGTTATTGCAGGAGAGGAGAATGCAGGCAATCGTAATTTCTACAACGAGAAGGTTGGCATCGTGGACATGATCAGCACCAAACTTTCCAACTTCATCGTGAACGACGACAAGGGCATAGGTTACCTCATCAAAATCATCAACACGCTGCCTCCGAGATTCTGGAACGTGGCCGAAGGAAAGGGACTCGTGAACGACATCATCAACAAGTTACCTTTCGAGATGCATTTACCTGGCTACCAGTACTGCGGACCGGGTACCAAACTCGAGAAAAGATTGGAGAGAGGAGACAAGGGTGTGAATCCGTTGGACGCCGCATGCAAAGATCACGACATCGCCTACAACACCACTCGCACCGATCTGGATGCACGTCACGAAGCAGACAGAAAGTTAGAGCATGCAGCTTTCGAAAGATTCGTTAGCAGAGACGCTTCGCTGGGAGAAAGAGTTGCAGCACTTGGCACCACCATCGCCATGAACACGAAACAAAAATTTGGATGGGGTGTGTAGAAATAAAAAAATTTCTCGAACCGCGAAAAAAAATTTCTTCGGTATATAAATAACACTACGTAAAAAAAAAAAACTCCAGTTGTGTTTGCCATCTTATAAAAATGAGTGAACAATCACTAGATGCCCAAGCATTAAAACAAATGCTAAATTCATCAGTCGAATATGTAAAAATTCAGGAATTGGAAGTGGACAAACCTTACACGATAACTTCCGGTTCAATTGTTTCTACCCAGTATGGTCCCAAGGCGCGTCTGTTGCTCAACGCACAATACAGTCTATTTTTACCAGATCGATACGCTAACATGTTATCCGACGAGAAGCTAGCTATTTTAATCGAGAACAAAACTCGAATCGTGTACAAGGGTACAAAGGAACTTCTTGGTAAGAAAACAAAGCACGTAATAGAATTTGTGTAACGGCTCTGCGCGGAGTATATCCTTGAAAAAAAAATTACACGGAACAAAAAAAATCTCAGAACATTTATATATAAATAACATACCGAAAAAAAATTACACAGGAAAAATCTCAGAACATATATATAAATAACATACCGTGAAAATAACATATAGAGCATCAACATGAAGCCCAAAGGTGTCGTGTACCAGATACCATACTCCAATCTGAAAAATCTAGGTGCCCTCGATGGGTTACTCACCAAGAAACAACGCGAGAAGAAACGTTCTTGCTTGACGAAAGGACACGGAATGAAATTACTTCTCAGCACACCTCAATTGAGACGCTTGCAGCGTTCGCGGAAACAGCAAAAGATTGGAGGTTTCATATTCAGCATCCCAGCCATCCTGGCAGCATTGGGAGCCGTTGGAAGTTTGGCCGGCGGAAGTGCCGCCATCGCGAAAACCGTCATCGACTCAAAGAAGAACAAGGCCGAGTTGGAAGAGCAGAAACGTCACAACCTGGCCATGGAGAAGAAAGGGAAGGGCATGACAAAAAAACAAAAAAACAACCTCGATGCTTTGAAGAAATATAAAAAAAAGAAGAAGCCCTGTCCAACTTCGATATTGAATCTCTGATCGAACTGTTGGGAATAAGAAACTTCAGGGGTGTTTTCATGTCCGATTCTTTACCCTCTGCTGTGAAGAAAAAGGAGTATGGCGTGGTCAACCTGGACAGTTACAAAAATCCTGGTACACATTGGATATGCTACCTCAAAATTGACGATAACAATGCATTTGTTTTCGATTCGTTCGGTGGCACACCACCTGCCAGGTTGGTGAAGTATCTCAGTGTTGCCAACCTCTACTACAATGACAAACGCATCCAGGGTTTCACCGATGTTAACTGTGGCCACCTATGCCTTTCCGTTCTCGCATACATGTCTAAAATAAATAACCCGTCGGTAGAACATTTTCAGAAAGCATTGTGGAACCTGAAACACGATGGGCGTGTTCCATCTCACGAGCGAATCTTCGATCCTGAAACTCACGCTGCACGACGACATCGTCTATCCTAAATCCGTAGCTCTGCGTGCATTCTACAGCATGTACCTCATACCTAACGTCACGCAGCACAACAACAAAATTAGCGTCGGAAGCGAGCACATCGTCGTCACGCCAGGCCAATACAATCTTTCCACTTTGCAAGCTCAGTTACCCAAAGGCACGCACCTTTCTCAAAATTCGGTCACGCACAGAGTGGAAATCGTATCCGCGACGGAGACCGTGGACCTGGGCACCATGGGAGAACTTTTAGGTTTCGAGAACAACACCAAACTCGAAGCTGGCATCAAACACACGGCAACCAACCTAAATTTCTAGCCATAGAGACTCTAAACGTTCACTGCAACGTGGCGGAAGGCATGATCACGAAATCCTCGGACAGATTGTTAGGAAGTCACAAGCAGACAGGAATCATAGCCACGTTCAAACCCAGTTCCGAATTCATGGAACCGATCATCTACACACCCTCTTCGCCGATCTATTTTCCAGTATGTCGCAACCGCATAGACGACATAGAGTTGGTGGTGACGAACGAGAAAGGAGACGTGGTGGATTTCGCAGGTGCAACAACCACTGCCATCGTGGAGATCAACATATAATAAAAAACACACATAGTGAAAATGGAGCAAATCGAAAGTTACGAATTGCAATCTCATCCCCCCAAACCGTCGCACGTTCGCCAATCTCAACGAAGCAAACAGGGAGATCGAATACGACGTGGACGTAGGCGATGGGTTCGTTCATCCTCACAGAGCGGACCTCTACCTTCAATTCGACGTGGTGAAGAAAGAAAGCGAAGACGCATTTCCGCCCAATGCAAATTTGATACTCGTGGACAACTTCGTGCCTCATCTGTTCTCGCAGGTGGAGGTGAGGAAACACAACACCGTCATCGACAGAATCGATTATCCAGGCATCACGTCGACGGCAGTGGGAACATTGAAATTATCCAAAACAGACGCAGCGTACTATCAAGCGGGAGGATTCGAAGCAGGGACGAAAATATCAACAAAAAGTCACACGGTGCTCTTTCCCATGCGTCTGCTGCCAGGATTCTTCTCGGACTACAAGGAGATCATGTGGAAGGGAGGATTGCGCGTCACGTTTCGAAGAGCAGCCAACGACAACGACGCGCTGATGCGATACACCAACTTGAACGCCGACGGCACGCCGATAGCCAACACATTACCCGAAGCAGCCAAGTGCGTCATCCGGAGCATGGAGTTGAGAATGCCGATCGTAGAATACGAAACAAACTATGCCCTCAAGTACAAAGCGGAGATCTTGAAGAGTCCGCAGGTGCCGATTCACTTTCACGGTTACCAGTGCATGCAAAAGGTGGCGTCGGGAAGTCACATGGAATTCGACGTGACAACGCAGTTCAACAACATACAGTTCGACATGCCAGATTTCGTCGTGGTGCTTTTTCAGACCGGGCGCGATAAGAATCAGGAAAAAAATTCCAGCAAATTCGACAACTGCAAAATCAAGAATGTTTATCTGAAGAATGGAAGAAACGAAGTGTTCCCGCGCGAGAATTACAACCTCGACATGACCAAAGACGATTACCTAAAACTTTACGAAGCTTACACCTCTTTCAAACGTGTGACCGAGGGAAACGTGGACATGTACTACACGCCCAGCGAATTCATAACCCACAGACCCATGTCCGTCATCAATACCACAAAGAGGAAGCAGGTGGTGGTCAACGATCGCACCAACATCAAGGTCGTCTGCGAGTTCAACAGCCCGTTGCCCGAGGACACCGTATGCAGTGTGATCCTGGTCGCCGAGAAGTCCTTCGTCCACGACGTGAAGAACGAGAGGGTCACAGAGCAGTTTTAACAAGTTTTTAACATTTTTTCTTGCACAATAAGAAATTTTTGTACTAGCACAATCAGTTTCAATAGCACAATACAAAAATTTCACTAATTCAAGATCAGTTACAATATCAATTTCATCAGTTATCAGTTACAATATCTTTTTTCTCATCAGTTTTTGCACTATAGCACGAGACAATCAGAAATTTTTGCACAAAAATTTTGTTGTTGTTGTTTTTACATGAGAAAATTAACAATAAAATTCTTTTTTTATCGTTTCAGATGCTGTCGAACATCAAAAACACATACACATACAAACACACTAAAAAAATAAGCATGCAACTTTATTTGTAACACACACATACATTCTCCATCTTCATCAAAAAAATATTATAATAAACATAATTATTTTTATCTATCACACAATAAAACTCTATATCCAAAATATTACAACATCAAATAACACTAGAGTCGTTAGTACACGTTGCATGCATTACGGAGGTCCTCTGTAGAGTTTCATGGAAGTTTGGGGAAAAAAAAAAACACGTGAAACCCTACAGAGGTGCGGTTATCTAGAGCCGCAGCCGTTAGAAAACCTTTTACTTTTTGGTTGGGCACCACGCACCCTGGCGAGGTTGTAGGGGCCAGGCATCCTAAAAAAACAACAATTATTATTTGTTTGTTTGCGTCACAATACGGAAATAAAAAAAATACGTACGTGTGTGTGCGTGTGCAGCACATCGTCCCCGCGAGAGAGGTTTACAAAGGTCACAATATACATTGGCACCCGGGACTTGGAAATAATACGTATTTGTTCACCACTGTTGCCAGCTCTAGGTCTCTCTCTCTTTATCTTACAGCAACATTGGCATCTCTATTTTTTTAGTTGCAGGTGGGTTGCCAACACACTCTAGTTAATAATGCTACATATTATACACACGCACGCACACACATACTGTGTTGCCATCCATCCATCCATCTCTCTCTCTTTTACAGCAGTATATATTTGTTGCCGGCTCTCCTTGCCCAGTGTATGTATGTTACGCCAGTATATAAATTGGCTAAGCCCTTGCCAAGTAAGAAAAAAGGGCTGTAGGTAGGTGTTGGCAACACTGTCGGTTGTTTAACCCCTCTTTTTCCTCTCTCTTTTTGTAAAAAGCTATGGCAAAAATACCAGTAGGTTGGCAAATTGCTTTATGCACTGTAAAGCAAGCCTCAAGCAGTGTTGTCAGCTCCTTGCTTTAGGTTAGGTTAGACCAAAATAAAAACCTTGGTGACTTTTCGAGTAAGATGTTGGCAACACTGCAAGACAAGCCTCAAGCAGTATTGCCAGCTCCTTGCTTTAGGTTAGGTTAGACCAAGATAAAAACCTTGGTGATTTTTTCGAGTAAGATGTTGGCAACGCTGCAAGGCAAGCCTCAAGCAGTATTGCCAGCTCCTTGCTTTAGGTTAGGTTAGACCCAAAAAAAAAACCTCGGTGATTTTTTCGAGTAAGGTGTTGGCAACACTGCGAGAAAATGAGGCTCATGCCCATAGACATACTACTACAAGATGTTACAGCTGCGGGTTAAAAATGGTTGACAGTATGGCGGCACTGGAAGGTCGTCTCCTCGCGACCACCGACGGCAGCACCGTCGGGGAAAAACAGAAGACGAACGCTATGCGCAAGGACTCGCGGATTGCTCGAAACAACAAAACACTATCGTGTTCCGTACCATTCGCGTTCCGATACTTTCTAACCGCGTTTAGCCGATTTGCGCGTATAATGAATTATACGCGCAAATTGACTAAACGTAGTTAGAAGTGGCGGAAATTAATTATATGCAATGCTTTCGTTTAAGTACAAACTTTTCGCATTAAAATTGATTTCTATCACAAAAATAAAAGTATACGAAAATTATATGGAAAACGTACTATTACCAAAACTTCCTGAAATTGCACTCTTACTTTAAGCGGAAATATATAATTTCCTCTAAAGGCATTTTTAAAAACATTCTTCATCATACGAAAATGACAGTCTTAAAATAGGTGACTTTTTTTTCTTGGGTGGAGAAATGGAATGAAATAAGTATACAATAATTCAGAACGATTTATGTCATGCTAATCCATATTTGCAAAAAAAAAAAAAAAAAAAAAAAAAAAAAAAAACTGATCCCTCCGCTATACAGGATTGTATTGCAAGATATTACACTAATCAATAAAACATTTTGTTTACCACATATATATTAAAACGAAAAAAATGACTGCCTACAGCAACTACGCTCCATTCGATAATAAAAATTTCAATACTGTCAGGGATCAGTTCACATACCTTATGGCCATGGACGTCCGAAAGGGGGGAGGGGCACGCCCTACCCCCTGGATAATGAATGTCTGACAAAAGGTATATATTTCACACATAATTTCATTTCAGTCAGTAATTTATGTTAATTATTATAAGGGCTTTGAAGAACATGATAATTTCAGACTGAAGCAGTGTTTTTTGAAGGGACATCACTATTATGGGGGAAAATATGACTCCTTTGCCCCCTCGAAAAAAAATTGCCTTACTTGCCCCTCCCTGGAAAAAATCCTGTGGACGCCCATGCTTATGGCACTGATTAGAAATAGGTTAGTCTGCACAGAAACAATATAATAATTACCAAGAGAATGCTCGAAAGTTTTCTCAAAAATCAAATAAATAAAAAGTACTAGGTTGAATGCTACGAAAAGGTTCAGCTTTTTAACACAAATTTACTGTCATGACACTGACCATTAAGTTGAAGTGAAATGTAGCAAGTGCAGCAGCACCTACTATACATATATGCTTTTTACACTGAAAGAAAAGTATGAAAATATACTTTGGAAAATTAATAGTTGTTCCTTGAAGACTTCTTTCAGCATTTAAAGCAATTGAAAGAATGAAAACCCCTAATATTGAAAATTAATATTTCTACTTTAAAAAAACAGAAAATATTAACAAAAATAATATCTACACACACATATATATATATATAAAATGATATCTACAATATCTCTTACATAAAACAGCATATTTAAAAACCAAATACTCATCATTTACTAAATAGCTGAACATGAATGAAGAAATGTTGATTTATTTCCCTCCACGATGAACTTTGTGCCAGCTGATACGAGACTTAAACAGAGAAGTGCCATATTTATTACACTTCCCACGTCCAAGTCCCATACCGGACTTTGCATTTGTATCTCTTCTATCTTGATGTGTGCATAAAACACGCACACAGGTGGATAATTCCTAGAAATTAAATAAATGCTCTACAGTGCTGTACAGTAGGATTCATTTTCTTGCATTTTCATCTTCAAATACTATGTACTGGGAATTGCCCAATGGGTAACATAGTTTCCCTGGTGACACTAACATTTCAGTAGCCAACATGCTAGAATGCTCACCACATAAATGAGAGTACACTTTGAAAAAATAAAGTTGATCGACGCTATGGCAAACAAACAAAAATAATGTACTTAATGTACTCACTTTAAGAAATGCATGACTTCATTATCAACTTTGGCTGCTTTTTCCTAAGGACATACGAGCACCATTACAAAAATGAAAAATTCATATTGGACCTTGCTACTCCATACCTCCTTTCTGTAGTTATTACGCATAGTTTTATAACATGAGCAACTAGTATTTAATGAAGTACAGCATAAACAGTGTGCAGCAGAAACTACTTACTTTCATACATCTCACTGAACTTGATTAATCTGTTATATCAGTAACTACTGTACTGCGTGTATCATGATACATGCATGTTACTGAACACAAAAATGTTCATCAAAATAGATAAATTGTGGAAATGATCACACTCTGAAGTGTTGTTTTTTCCCCACAGAAAGGTTTCTCCGAACTGCAAAGTTATTCCCACAGTTGTTTGCATACTGAAAGCACCTTTTCATTCTCTTGTATAGCTTCTAAAAAATAAAAAAAATCACACAATGGGAACCATGATTTTCAGTAATTATTCTCAAAATAAAAAAAAAATGTGCAACTACATTCATGAGGTGTTGAGACTAGCAGAACAAGTTATTTTCACCATTTTTTTTATTATGGTAACAGTTTCATACATCGGAGACACATTTCTTCATTTTTACAGAAGAAACTACTTATGGAAATGAGTTTCTCTAAGGTTTCCAACGTTAGTAGAGGTATTTTCTTTCATCATGGTATCTATTTGACCGGGAAATCATGTCAGTGTTTCCAACCCACCCTTTTTTAACTATTCTTGCCTAACCTAACCAAACCTAACCTTATCGGAATGGTTCGTGGGTCTGTCCGTCAGCTACCAGTGCATAATGTACAATTTGAACACGTGACGAACACAATAGTAGGTATTTTTCGGTGAAGGTTGGAAAACACTGATATTCGAAAACAAAAGAAGCGATATAGCACCGTTACGTGCGTTCAGTAGCACTTAGATAAATTAATAGAAAAAGTGTTTGTTTTCGTGTAAAAAGCATATTGGCACCTTGAACTATGTTCCACAATACACAATTGGTAAGTACGAACCATGCAAAACACAAAATATCTGATTTTAATGTGTCTCGGATCTATGAAACTGGTACCTTTATTATTAAGTACAGATGCTATTATATTTCACACATTGTCAATTTTTGCAAGTTAAATCACTCAACTAACCACAGAGCTTAACACAAATTAAAAATGATGATTATTGATTATTATTACCACTTTTTAGAGAGAGCAGTGATATCACATGGTATAGATGATTATTTTTTGAGACATAGAACCTAACAAGCAATGCAAAACAAAATCTTACAAGAGAACGTGACTGTTTTATAAAATAATTCCCACATTGTGAGGAATCATGAGTTTAGGTGAAAATTGCACAAAAACGAGGTTGACCACTTGGTGAAAATGGTAACTGAAAATATGTTGCTTTCAATACAAAGTTGCATTTACCTCAAATGATCCTTAAGCATTAGCTACATACAAATAGAAAAGGCTGCGACTATTTTCAAATAATTACCAGAATCATAACATAAGTAGGATAGGATCATTAGGTTTAATTATCTGATTATTTCCGCGCGTGTGTATAATTATAAAAGTAAGAGAACCAAACCTGGTCCACCTAAACCATTCAAGCAAGAAAATACGAGAGGAATTAAAAAATAAGTTATTGAAGAAGCATAACATCACAGAATAAGTTATACACGTGGAACTTGGCCCTTACAGAACAGTATACAATATTATTACCATTTCATTAAAATTCCTGAGTTTTTATTTTAAACAACAAATGATACACAATTACAATCAGAAAGTTCGATTTCGATACTGAATGCAAGCCTGTACCACAGAGATGAAATGAACGGAATTTGGTTCGCGTTTGGCGATACTTCTTTATCACTTTTTGAAAAAAGCTTTGATACGTATTACGCAGTGATTTCATACAATGTTAAATTACGATTTCATTAACTACATTAGGCAACACTTATCGCATCCCCAAAATAATATTCTAATGACAAGAATCAGACGACACAATTTCAAAATGTAAACAGACTGGTCGGCCGGATGAAGATACTTATCCAAATTAGAAACTAAATATTGTGTAAATGAAAGAGTTGTAGAATACGTACATTCCTGGTACTATTTGTAAATATTACACGTATTCTACTCTCATTCTCGCAATAAAATTTAGTAGAAGAAAAGGTTCGTTAATATGGACACGAATTTGACTTCAGCCGGTTCGCGAGGAACAGTAGAAACACAGAATACTAACTACGGTCAACCAATCTCCCATTAGACTGAAACAGCCCTGCTCATGCCTTACGAGAGAAATCCATTAAGGCGAGCCTCACCGAGCCTCATTTTCGGTTTGTCAACCGGGCTGATCCTACTACTTACAACTACTGCAACTAGTATGTACAAGAGTACAGGAAACGGCCTTACCACTTGGCGATGTCTCCGGGAGCAATCGAAGAAGTGTCACGAGACAATGAGCTTTTTGATTATTTTGTCGAGAGATGGCAGGAAAATGAAGAAATTCCTGTCGAAGTTTCGACGTGTTACAAGAGACGCCACCGAACTACGAATGCTGTTGAAGGATGGCATACTCGCCTAAACAACCTACTTGGACGACCAAATTCCAGGATCAGAGACGTGGTACTTTGCTTGAATTAAGAAGCGGAAAATTCAGGCTTGAGATCACGGTTAAATTTTGAGGGAAAGAGAAGGAAACTGGCATACCAAAAGCTGGACAAGAATCGAGAACACAATAAAGAGGTACAAAGAAACAGGCAGCATTAGATCGTGTCTCAGAGCGATATCATTCTTACAAAAGCTGCAGCAAACTCTATAAGCCGATGATACGACAGAGCTTTCTAGAAAGAGAATAATGACGAAGTTTTTATAAAATGATTTTAAACACGCCTAAATAGTAGTTGAAAGATATTTCAATTATTTAGCCAGTCCACCGCCTCGAAAACGTGAGATGGGAATCAAATATTAAATAATAATGCATGAATATTTGATTTTTTCTAGGATGGGGGAGGGTCATTAATGGTTCTTGGAAGTGTGAGCGGATAATTCGCTGAGCGTAACTTTCGCGACACCCGTATGACATGACTGCAAGAAAAGTTTGGTCGAAAGCAGAAGGAAATATGACTTTTTTGTATACTATTCCATTGTTTGAGCTCCGAAGCATGTGATATCAAGAAGCAGATGGAAATGATTATATTTTTTGGCGTCAGAAGGTGCTTGCGCATTGAACTAAAGCGCGAACTTGTCAATCTATCAAAATCCCGCTCTTGTGCAAC
The DNA here is from genome assembly GCF_977018435.1 of Lepisma saccharinum. NCBI lineage: Eukaryota > Metazoa > Arthropoda > Insecta > Zygentoma > Lepismatidae > Lepisma > Lepisma saccharinum. Next base: position 16,854,683 of record NC_139232.1, on the reverse strand, counting down.
TGCTATTGCCATCGAGCAATATGGGCATGTTTGGCCGAGACAAAGAACTGCTGTAGGTTTACAATACTGCTGCAACAACAGTTATCTCGAATCGAACGGGTGTTCTCGGGTTACCAGCTAGGTTAATCGGCGTTAACTTCCAACGTTTCGAGCGAATCTTCAGATGAGAGCCATGTATGCGTTCGAAACGTTGAAAGCTAACGCCGATTAACCTGGCTGGTAACACCAGAGCACCTGTTCGAATCACGTCGCCAGGAAAGCAACAAGTTCTAACGCATATCTCATTGCTTTTCAGTTAGAAAACTACTACTGTTTCTCAGTTTGAAATTATCTGCAAACATTTTCAGTAGACTTGGTTACGTGATATTAAACTTATTATTTAAAATAAGCATGAGCCAGGATGGGTCGAACTTGAAATCCGGATTTCTTCCAACATCCGAATTCCCTCCGATATCCGGATTCCTTTCGAAATTCGGATTTTCCGTTTTTACTATCCGGATTCCGGATTTGACCATCCCTAGTACCGGGTTTGCACCATTGCACCATAACGATTTTCGAGAAAATCAAATTCATATTTAGGTAGGCTGGCCCCGACAGTTGAAAGTACAGAACAAAAAAACATATGAAATAGATAGTATTTCGCTTGTGCGTACGTACCTCTTTGTACAGTTCAAATTTTCGTTTTGTACATTTCGGGGAAGTTCTCCTGCAGAGAAAAAGAAAGAAGAACTGTCTAGAGACGGAGAAAGATAGAAAGCGAAACACGAATAAAGAGGAAAGAGAGAGAGACACACACACACATAGAGAAAGAAAGATATAGAGAAAGTAAAAGGAAATAGAGGAGAAACAAAGAGAGATAAAATATTGGCATCAAGAATAAGTCAGTTTGCTTGGAAATCACCTCCTACTTCCTTTTCTCTGCAAGCGTGCATCTCTCTCTCTCTCTCTCTCTCTCTCTCTCTCTCTCTCTCTCCTTCTCTCTCTCTGTCTATAAAAAAGGTAAAAATACCAAGAAAAAAGAATTGTAAGATACAAATATAAAACAAAAAGAGTTTGTACAGAGGTTGAAATCAATCTGTTCTGTGAGTTAGCGAGTGCTTTAACCACACATTCCATTCTAACACAGTCCTACAAGGGTCCAATATACCTAACTGCAAATTCACCTTCAAACCCACTTCTAGAAATGTCTACGAAAGTAAGAATTGCAGAAGAGGATACTTCTTCATATAATCCGAACTAATGCGGGGTGAATGAAAGTGAGATTTTGATTTTAAGACAACTGTGCACAAAATGACTACTATTTTAAAATATAATAAAATATGATCAGCACGGGTGGAATGAAGCGATTGGAGACTTGAAAACAAATTATCAGAATTTAAATCGTATTTTCAATGTAACGTAGTGAAAAACAAACTCTTTAAGACAAGAGAGATATACGAGGTGTGGCTAGAAAAAAACCGGATTGATGTTACTGTCGACAAACGGCAAGCGCGTGAAGGTCAAGCGGTTCATGATTGTATAACGTGATATCTTGCCTATCGACTGTGTGATTGCCTAGGGTGCGCGGCGCTCAGTTCCGCTGTAGCTTGTGGACGAAGTGAAACGTACATCTGGGCTGCGTCGAAAACAAAATAAGTGTGAAAGTGGAACAGTATATTAATCTGAAGTTTCTTATGAAACTCGGAATATCCACCACAGAAACTTATGATTTGTTGAACGAAGTATACGGAGATGAGTGTTTATTACGCACTCAAGTGTTTGAGTGGTTTCAAAGGTTTAAAGTGGGACGAGAAGTGATCGCGGACGACTAGCGTCCTGGACGGTCTTGCACGTCAAAAACGGAATCAAACATTGCAAATGTCGGTGAATTAATTCGAATTGTCTACCCGAAGGTCAAACTGTCAACCAACATTATTAAATTACGGTGCTGACGACCCTTCGTGAGCGAGTAAGATGACGACGACCTGATTTGTGGAAAAGCAAGTCATGGATTCTTCATCAGGACAATGCTCCTGCCCACGCGGCATTGTCAGTCAACGCTTTTTTGGCTAAGGATGGGATCCCAGTGTTAGAACATCCACCCTATTCGCCGGATCTCGTTCCGTGCGACATTTTTTATTCCCAAAGGTCAAATCAGCACTGAAAGGAACCAGATTTAAGACCGTAGAATCTGTGAAAACAAAAGCGACGGAGGTCATGAACATGGTTTCAGAAAATGATTTCCAGCAATGGAAGATTCGTATGGAGCGCTGTATCGATAGTGCAGGGGAGTACTTTGAAGGGGATAATGTTCATATTGTACAAAATAGCCAATAAAAGATTTTGTAGCATCAGTCCGGTTTTTTTCTAGCCACACGTCGTAACTTTTGGTGCATTGTGTTTCTTTTTATTCGAGTGGCGAGATTAGACTTTTTCCTTTTGTGTAAAAGAGTTCGTTACAAAACGTTTCCTTTCACAATAACAATTTTGGGCTAACCGCCTTAGCGGAGTGGTTATACTGAACGCAACTTCAACTGGCGGCTGGGAAACAGCGAATCAGCGATCAGTTGAATTATCTTCGACTATAGATCGGGCATTTTCGAGTCACACAAGTTACCGAACGTTGTTCGCGGGACGAAACAAATGAGGGTTGGGTCCACCACATGTTGCCAAACGTACCGTACAGCGAGAAAGAGTCTTCTCGGGTAAAGTATTGTCATCACCAGAAATCAGCGGGTATTATTGGTAGAATTGCAAACGCAGTCCTAAACGATGAAATTTCCGGAACGACCACCCACAGATCGGAATGCAGGCGGACACACAGTCATATAAAGACAACTGGCAAAAAGCTTGGCAACGTTGCTTCGGGAGAGCGAAGTGACGACTTCAGCTTTTACTTCGCAACTGAGTTTGATGACACCCATCGGAGCACACGCCCCCGAAAATGATTGGGGGACAGAAAGAGATAGCCTTCAAGGCAAGTATTCGCGATTAAAATTACCACCTGAGCGCTAGTGTCGCTTCCAATATGGGCGTTCCAAGTAGGATAAATATTTGTTTACATTCAGCAGTAGTACGAAATAGCGGCGTGTTGTCATGACTGGTATGGTAGAAAACGTTTAAATTACGCATTATTTTTAAACATTGCGAATGCGATGTGAATTCCAGGTACTCTAACAAACGTGAAGCTGTACTGAGAACGAAGCATTTAATTATGATAGGCAAAAATAACACGGAAAATACAGACGAAACTATGTATACGCACTGGTTGTTCATATCATGCACGTCATGTTGTAACTGGGGTTCTCTGAAATTATTTGAAAATAAAGGAAGTGAAATTGACCTGTACTTGAAAAGCTGGGACAGGTGAAAATTATGAACATATCTTTGCAGTTCTTTCTCGAAAGAGAAAGGCTGGTTTAATAATAATATTCACGATTTCATGACGAGGCTATACTCACTGAAAAAGGACATCGTACTGAATGAAACAGTAACATTCATTCTCAAAATATTTTCATCTTCTCTCTTAATCGACTTGCACCTGTTCCAAATTTCACACATACTTAATACTGGTAATACATGGACGCATTGGGTAAGACGCTTCATGATTTTTCGAAAAAAAAAGCTTTATTTATAAAGTACAATTTAAATCTTTACTCTCATGGTAATATATATTTATCTCTCGAAAAATAAAGTAAGCAGGCTCGAGAATTCTTCGTAATTTCCTTGCCGGATTGCAGTGTTATATATCCCCCATACTAATCTTCTGTCAATTACGTTTTCCCTGATTTATTAACAAATTTCATTTTGTTGATTGCACGAGGTGGAAACACATGGAAACTTTTAATTTGTTCTGACCCATAAAACGATTTAGAGCAAAAAAAAATTAAACAGTAGACCTTACTCTCTCGCATATTCCCCATGCTTTAAACGACTTCAACACAACGTATCCTACTTAGAGTGCTTCCTGAAAATCCCACTAGATGGCATATCGTTTAATTGTAATCGCGAATCGCACATCGCGCTATGATACCAGGAGTCCCGGTTCGAATTCCGGACTGGACATATGCTCTTTGCAGTGGCGGCTGGTGGCCCGTATTAAGTGAAGGGCTAGTAGGAAGGAATAAGTTAATAGAGAAAATTAGAAAATGGGGTTTCATTTTACATGAATCAATGTAAATTCACTACAGTGTGAAAATTCATTGAAAAGTAAACAAAGGAGAATTGCCATTATTCGACATGATTAATTTGATTTGTTGTTTTGAGTTCACTTTGTGCACAGAAAAGCATCAAACCCGGGATCCCTTGATTATACCTCGTTTGTTACAACCTGTTTCGCTTCCCGCGCTAGCCTAGCTGATCGCTGGCTTTTCTAGCATAAATCACGCGGCGTTGCTGCTGCAGACCGCGTGAACTCCGTGCTGGGGAAAGCCAAAGCCAGGCAGAAAAATTAAAATACGCAACGTGGCAACAGCGTCTACGTAAGCTCCTTTCTTCTGGCTTCCATTCGCTCCTCGCTGCCCAGCAGACGACTTTTTTCTCGTTTTTCATTGGCACCGAAACTGTCGAGCGATCGCTAGCGCAGGAAACGGGACAGGTTCTAAACAACGCGGTATACAAGGCGACGACGTTACCACTACGCCATCGGGGAGGCCGTGGATATGAATAAAAATTCCACTTTCATATATATTGAATGAACTTACCCAGTTTTGTAATTAAATAATAAACAACGAAATTGAAAAGAAACACTAAATTGTGAAACTTTTATTAGCTTCCCATGACTTGACTTTAACCTTCAACATCTTCTGCTTATTGCTTTTTAAATAATAATACGAAATATAGGTATAAATTAATTGTTTATTAATTGTAAAAATGTTTAAATTGTGATCATAATAGGATACCTGCACTTTCGACTAAGGCAGCTCAAAGTGAGTGGGATGTGGGGGATGGTTTCTCTCCAGCTAGCAAGATTTTAGCAAAGCACCTTTTGAGCTGTCTCATTGCCATCGCAGAGGCGTATATTCGGGGTTATCTAGGCTATCTGCGAAGCCCAGATTCGGTGAATAAAATATCTATCAGAAAATGTGCATAAAATTGTTCATTTCAATAAGAAGATGAACCTGATTTCTTAAAGGATTTGGAAACATTGCCCGCTTTCTTTGAATTCGCGAGACGGCTGGCCCAGCGCCGGCGGGCAACTCCACGGGCGTGTTGACAGGGCCCCGATCAATTTTGAAAACCAATTTTTCTCAGTATGTAATTTCCCCCAGGATCGGGGAATTGTGGAGCCAAACTGTTACAGGAGAGGGAACAGGGTTGCATATGGCGGGGGAAAACCCTCTGAACTTCCTCAACAGTCTGGGTCAATGTTGCAAACCAATTTTTCCCAGCACGTAATTTTCCCAGGAATGGGGAATTTTGAAGCCAAATTATCGCAGGCAAGGGGAAACTGTGTCATATGGCAGGGACAAGAAAATCATTGAACGCTTGCAGAGGAGTTGAAAAAGAAGTCGTGTACCTTCAAACAACTATAGATACAGTGGGGAGTAGAAAATTGTTGGCTGAGCGGGAATGGTTTATGAGTGCATCTAAAAATTACCGAAATGACAAGGACCAGTTCTAGTCTAGATCGCGTCGAGTGGTCTTGGTGCGTGGAATTTATTTAGAGGCAGCGTGTAAATACAGTAGTGAGTGGATTGTATTTTTGTGAATGATATGTGCTGTGTTGTGTAGTGAAGCGTAAATAATATTTCACAATATGGGCCTCTTATTTATACATATAAGAATGAAATTCTTGAAATCCTTTCCTTACTGACTACCTTTATATATCAAATTACCAATGGAAAAAAGGCGATATAGATAACATTTCACACTTTTTCACTACATTTGGAACTTACTGTAAGTTCGTAAAGAATTATCGTCGTTAGTATATAATTGCTGTGGAATGAGAACTACTTACTGTCGAAGTTATGTATGCAAGATAATTTTGTAAAAGTTTACTACAGATGGTTAAGGAAAGAGCTTGTAAGATTAGAATTTCGTATTAAATAAGCTTTACAAGTTTGGAAACTCAATTCCCGTGTCTAATTTGATAAATGTTTAATTTTCTAGAAATGTGGTAAATATTTGGATGCACAAGTTCCCGTGGCTTGGTTGTAGGTTACATTTTTATAAAATCATTGTTCGCATCAAAATCTTACATGCAAGCAAAGAGAGAAAGTGTACAAATACTAATGCAACAAACGTACTAGCCTAACCTATTCTCAATACCTAGATGATAGGAACACAATATTAAATGACCTAACAGTAATTCAAGCCTATGAAAATGGATTTGCGATCACACGGAACATTAGACTCGTTGAGAATATTATTGCAACTTGCAAACAACTTACTTTAATTAAGAAGCCCAAAGCAAAAAGCAAGAGGATACAATAAACCTCATGCTCTATCAGGAGATTATTGTTAAAAAAGAATATCGTATTCTAAAGTCCTTATAATTATATTCCTTTTTGGTAAGCATACTAGATAATGGTAAAAAACAAGAGACAAGTTTGCCAAGTTATTTTTCAGGATAAGGCGTAAGTTTTAATATATATATCAGTGTGTTTCATTCATCCCTAATAACGACAATTTACTTCTAACTGTACCTGGACATGTACTGAAATCGTGTCATGCAAATATTCGCTGACATATAAGTTCATAAATATATTTTCCCCTTGTGCTTGTGATATTTAGAACAGGTTGAGAGGTTGAGATAATATCTCGCTCTTCTACTTTTCCACAGAGCATAAATGTAAATTAATCAATTGAGTTACATGAAATCACAATGACTGACTATGCAAATGTAATAATCGTTATTCTTTACTTAGTAAATTTTCACTTTAGCAACTTGTCTACATTTCCAAATACCTTAAATGCTATTGACACAAATACACGTTTTTATATAATTAGTTTGTTAACTACATCGCATTAATCAAAAAGATCTTCCTGTTTTTGACAGAAATAATCGATAAAGCGAAAATATATTATCCATTACCGAGTACAAATATCTCATTCAAATACATGTATTTCGCCAAAACCCACGACTAATCTTTTGACGTCATCAGGTTGCGGCCCGTACATAAGTATATAAGTATTTCGGAGGTCCCGACCCACAACGGCCGGCCCTGTATGTACTATACTTGGAACGAAAAGGACAAGTCAGAACGTGCAACTTAGCTGTAAAAAAGGCCCATTTACTCATATTCGACACGCTCAACCTCAACTGCATAAAGCAGGATCTACCATACAGAGGGACAGTGAAAGCAAGCTGTTATCAGAGTCCATTATTCTAGGAAATTAGTTACGAAGTCAAAACCAGAAACTTAGATCTTTTCCTTTTTATTTTAACAGTGTAAAAGTACTTTTACAGAATGGTAACAATCAAAAAGTAAATATATTCCCTTTCTTTATATATCCATAATCACACAACTGTATGATATGCAACCTAAATTTATATTCTACAACTTAAATTGACAAATAATTAGGGGTCAATGCGTGTATAGTGAATGCGGCCATACGACCGAGAATTCTAAGAATAGGTTCCTCAATACCCAAACTAATATTAATTTAATTAAAAGTTAGAATAACAAAAACCTAATATAGGGTAAAGAAATGAACAAATAAACTATAGAATTTTAAAGGAACCACACTACGTAAATTCCCATCATATCGCCACACTTACCATACACGTTTACAGTCAAAGCTACACTGCTCTTTCCCCCGTGACCGATGCCTCAAGACAAACCGTGCTCGTTTCCTCCTGGCGGCTCTGAGCATAACAGCCAATCAAATCCAGGCATGACATCAGTTGCAATGTTACCAGCACATTCAATGCATTTGTGGGCAGAGGGTTATAAACGGTGGCCGTGAAACTGTGCTTTCCGGTGACGGCGGGAACCAAATTTTTGCATAGATCTGAAAAAGAAATAGAGATTGTTGACCATTATGTTGATACTGGTGTTTTTGTAAACCTTATTACAATAATAAAATAATCAATTATATATTCCGTATTTTTATCTAAGAACAATAATCAGAACGTGTTCAAGGTTAAAGCTAGGAACTATAGGAGGCTAATAAAAGTCTCTAAAGTATTGTTTGTTTTCATTTCAGCTGTACCACTAGCATGGGCGTCGGGAGGGGGGTCGAAAGGATCCCTTCCCCAATGGAAATTGACATCGTTCATTTGAAGATATAAGAAAGCCGAAAGTTTGTTACTCTTATTGTTAAAAACAGAAAAAAAGTTAATTTAGTTATGGATCGAAAAATTGAGTGAAAAATACAGAAACAAGGTTACATTCTACCATTTCATCCAAAGAACAAATGGTTCCACAGTTTTCAAAATTCTAATAATTACAGTTGTAGGTGAGAGGTGACACAACAAACTTTATGAACAAGGATTTCCCCTAACATTTAAAGCCTTTTCTTGAACGGGACTTGCAAAAGTTAATATCAAAATTCATTTCAGATACTAACTGCATAAAATACAAAATAAATAATGGAAAATAGTTGTACTTGTATTCACTCGTTTGGTGGAGTCTACACATTTATATAATAATAATAATAATAATAATAATAATAATAATAATTATTATTATTATTATTATTATTATTTTGAATAAAATTTGTTTTTATTAGTTTATACTAATATTCATTATTGTATAATGACATTTATAACCGTGGTATAATACTCATTGTTATTTTTTCTGCTATTCAACTTTTTTCATTTGCCCGACCCACCTGCAAAAATTTCTGGCGACGTCCATGACCTCTGATGATACTTCATTATATTTAATTACATGACTGGATTTGTTCCAAACTATTATTTTACATATCAGTGGCAATTTTAAATAATATCTAGTAAAATTTTCTTGTAATTCTATTTTTTTTACTTTTCATTGAATTTTGAAGCTGTATCGAATTTACATTACTTAATATAAAATTACATTCTCACTTCACGAATTTATGCTATAATTAAACAGATAGAGCATATTTATAATTTTTGATTGAAATATTTAAACACGATTTTTATGTAGTACTTTGTTTACAATATGATCGGACTATTTTTGGATATTTTTAAGTGTATGAAAACAATCATTGAAGTCAAGAAAAATAATAAAAAAGTTGCTTATTCGAAAGCAACAGCGTCCTATAAAGTCGCAATCAGTGGCGCAGGAACGTTTTTCATTTGGGGGGTACAAAATTCAGGCTTCCATATATATATATATATATATATATATATATATATATATATATTATTAATATACACGCATACTATCGCACCTAGAAATACATTTCGGGGGGTCCAACCAAGTGTTGCAATATTAATAATAATGTTTAATTAAATTAAAGTATTGATTAATATGTAAATTAATTAATATTGTATTGTTGTTATTACATGAATAGGTAAAATTGATTGATTGATTGATTTGCTTTATTTTACTTCGCTTTTTGTGCCACTTTTGGCTAATTTGCGAAGATGGGGATGAGTGATGATATGAGGAAATTGATGAATACACACTCACAAACATCCTTCCCATGATGCCGGGATTCGAACCCAGGACCCCTGGCGTCGTAGCGCGATGTTCTAACCACTCTTTTCTTTTTCTTTAAAAGGAATACCGCTATGCGGAAGTATTCCCCATCGTTCACTCGACTTTCACTCATATCAATTGGACTATTTTCTTGATTTTCTCATGCCTTACCCGGGACTCGAACCCGGAACCCCTGGCGATGTAGCGCGCTGTGCCACTCTGCCACGGAGGTCGACAATCACTCCACCACGAGGGCCGGCTGATGAATATGTAAAAGATAGTAAAAGAATAGATATATAACAGCACGTATTCATTACCTAGCTTACGTGTAGTTAAGATCGCCTGGATCCCCATAAATATGTCCTTGATACCTAGGTATAATGTGAAGCCATGGGAAATATTCTATTTTAGAACAGCACACACGAATGTCCTATTATTTAATGCAAAATTTGCATAAATATTTTTTCTTTGTTTTTTTTCTTTCTTAAAAAGCAGATTTTAAAAACCGATAACAATTCTGAAACATATAAAGCTCTGGACCTCGTTCTGGGCTTATTTAGATTTAACGGAAATGTGGAGTTCAAAATGTGAAAATTGCGAACAAAGATACATCTATTCATTTTAATGCAGGTTGAGATTAAAGGGGATGAGGAGGATCTTGAGCCACCCCAACCAGGAATAATCATCTCCCACCCGCTGGATATAGAGGCCACATTATTGAATATATCATACTTATAGAGGTCCACTTTAGTTCAGTTTATTCTAATTTTAAAGTCCCATAGCTATGCATAAAAATACCTTTAAACAATTCATGGCAGATGTGTACCACATCCAATGTCTTTTAGAAGCCATATAGTATTTGGTACTCAGACATCTGTAAGTCGTTGTATCAAGAAAAAAAAAGACTGCGTTGAGATGGTTTCCGATCAACTCACAAGAAGTCTAACTTTGAAATATTTATGAAACATTTGGCAAAGCATTTATTTGACTAATGACACTCTTTAAGCACTGAAAGTACTATAATTACATATACAAAACCGAAATCCTTCAGATGTCAGAGGAAGCAAGGAAAGCCATACGCTCAAAAGTTGTTGTTTGTTTCTTTCTTTCATTATTTTTTTTCAATGTTTGGTGAACAATATGAAGAGCGGCCCAAGGTTTCTTTTCGTATGTAGTGGTATAAAATGCAGATACATGCGTATGTTTTAGGGTGACATGTCAATTTCTCGTTTATGTGAAAAAGTTAAACTTTAATGTAAGGAAAAGCATGTGCTTAAAGATTTTCGCATGTACAAAAGAAAATCCAAAACACATTCCCACCTCGCCGGCCTCCGTGGTGGAAGGGTTAGCATAGCGCGCTTTGACGCCAGAGATCCCAAGTTGGACATGTGAGTGTTCATCAATTTCATAATATCATCACCCATCCTCATCTTCACGATTAGCCAAAAATGGCAGAAATGTGAAGTAAAATAAACCAAATAAATCAAGCATTCCCATCTCACTCCAAAGACCTTGTGAATCCAATCCAAAATCAACCAATAGAACCTGCAGTAAGATTCATTTATCTCGTGCATTCATCTGACTAATGTAATTTTCTTACATATTGACCTTAGGTTGAACTTAAAATGGTGATGTGTTTGTGTTGCATTCGATATCAAAATCAGATTTTAAGCAATTAATGTAAGAATGCTTTTGCTTACATTAAAGTTTAACTTTTCTGAGAGCAAATCTTATTTCATCGGTACACACACATTTTAAACAATTTTCATCTCGTTAGAGAGGTTGTCAAACCTCGAACACAGGTCAATGAACTAACTAGTAGCAACCACAATGTAGAAGAATAAGTTGAGAATGGTTTGCCTTTCGGTGGTAAGGAAGATAATGTTTATAAGTTATAAACAATATACATTTTTTTTATTGGGCGAACTGAAAATAGGTTCTTTTAACAGTAGCATATTGAGTCCCTGCTGTCAAATTACCAAGGGGGGGTACAACAGGGGGTACAACTCAATTGACGGATTTAGGGGGTACAGTACTCCCCCCTTCAAAAATTTGGGGGGTACAATGTACCCCTGTACCCCCCTGTTCCTGCGCCACTGCTCGCAATAAATCGCACACAAACCATTATTTTTATCTGGTGTGAGGCCCCTTGAAACGAGGAACCTCGGGTGAGTGCCCCACAGGGACGGCGACAGGGGTGGGCACGGGTGGGCAAGCGCCCACCCAAAAATTCCTGTGCCCACCCGATTGCCCACCCAATCAAATTCAATATGTACATATACTTGGGGATATATGAATGATTCAATAAATAAGTGTATTCTGGTGTACATAATATGTATTTTTAACTTCTGAATAGTATCTATGCTAGAAATATTCACATATTATCAACCCATAAAAAGCCAATTTTGTCATTAGAAAGTGAAAGTAATTACTAGAGCTATTGAAACAAAAACTGTGATCAAAAATGAACACTTCCATAATTAAAAGCAGCTAGTAGGCTTAGGAGGCTCAAAATTATTCAGGGTATGATCAAGATTAGATCAGAATTTAGGGTGAACTTGAGGACAGCAGCTCCGGGCCTTCACTGGGAAAGACTGCTTTGAAAAGTACCACATAATGAAAAAAAAAAAAAGTTAGGTACTTCGGATGTGGGAAAAATGTAATAACAAACCACACCATGTAACTTAGCGAGAAGTTATAACTGAAACTGTGTAGAAGAGATTGGAGCAGTGGCGCAACCACAGGGGGCAGGGGGAATTGCCCCCCCCCCAACCTTGGACTGAAATAAGTTCTAGGGGGCAAAGGGGGGGGAAACATTGACGTCTAAGTGTACCTGCAGGGGGCAATTACCGCCCACAACTTCAAATGTTATGCAAATAAAAAATACTTTTCGTAAAATTTTCTTGATAACTTCGCTCGCAATGCCTGCTTTTCTTAGTCTTATCAAGTTCAGAACCGTAGCTAGGGGGTGGATGGAGTCGGTCCTGGGCGCCGAACGATCTAAATAAAAATAAGTTGTAAGATTGATTTTTTGTTTTAAGTCCACTTTACGCACTGAAAGGCTAATCGGGACTGGACCTACAGTTTAAAGTGGGATCCGAACCACTGTACCATGTGCCTCCACCGGGTATCGAGCCCGGGACCCCTTCATTACAAGACGACGATCTTACCACTACACCATCGGCGAGGCACAAAAGATGTAAAAGAGTGAATCCATTGGCGCCTCGTGAAATTATTTCCACCCTATTAAATCAATATTCATTATAGCCTGCAAAAAAATTGTATCCAAAAATGTTCTTGTTCGCTTCGCTCGCATTTTGTCATTCTTCTCTGTAATGAATTCTAGATTTCCATCTTGCATATATGTGAAACATATATCGGGCATGAAAGTTATACATGTTAATGTAAAAAACAATTATATTTGGAATTCATTTATCAAGCATTTTCTGTCTTTCAAAAATATTTTGAGTGCTTGTTTTCCATTATTAATGTGAAATTGAAAGTGTTGAAAAAATAACTCAAATTGTTTGTTCGAACACAAATGCTTTAGCACCACCTTCTACCCCCTTTTTGCATAGTTTAGGAGGGTAATAACGTCTTTGATACTACCGCTGCTACTACTATTACTACTAATAATAATAATGTTGGTCCCGGGTGCGAATCCCGGCTTAGGCATGGATGTTTGTGAGTGTCCATTCATCAATTTCATCATATCATCACTCATCCCCATCTTCGCAACTTAACCAAAAGTGGCACAAGAAGCGAAGTAAAATAAAGCAAATCAATAATAATAATGTTATAATAATATTATCATTATTAATTTTTTTATTATAATTATTACTACTACTACGACTATTATTATTATTATTATTATTATTATTATTATTATTATTATTATTATTATTATTATTATTATTATTAGTGGTACGTTTATCCTGGTACTTCCCCCCCAGGCAAAAATTCGTGATTGTGCCTCTGGATTGGAATGAGGTTTTGGTGCTGCTCGGGGCCTCCACATACGTATATAAATCGCGGCCTGAGTATGGTTAAAATAATCTCCAAACAAACAAATAAAACATCATCTTAGCGTTACTTCCTCCGGCAAAACCAAACATTAATTCGACTTTTTAATTTTTATTAGAATAATTTAATCAAGAAAACTTAGATGGGAAGACCATGCGACACGAATGGCAGAGGAAAGAATAGTTTACAGGATTCTCGTTGTGAAACCTGATCGTGAGAGACCTGTAGGAAGGCCAAGACGAAGATGGAGGGATGATTTTGAGATGGACCTAAAGGAAATCGGTAAGAATGGAAAATATTGAATTGATCTTGCCCAGGATAGGGACAATGGAAATCTTGTGTTGATGCAGCCATAAACCTTCGGGTTTAAGTATGCTAGATAGTATAGTATAATTTTGATTAACTCTGCCTTGAAATTCCAGAAGTGTCCCTTTTTTATTTCATTACAATTTTTATATAGCTACCTTTCATCTTCAAATATCAATATGGTATGTGGAATATCAGCTTTATATTCGTTCTAATAATAAGAAGGAATCACAATAATCACTACAATACCGAACTGAATAAATTTTAAGTATGGAAAAAGCTACAGAATTATTCATTTCTTAATGAGTGACTTATCCTATTTAGAAATCCTCGTTCCACACATAAATTTTGTCACCTGAATCAGTCGAAAATGTCAACAGAATCTGTAGATGCAGCTGAAGTAAAGAAGGAAAGGTTTTGTCAGAAGTATCCAGAAGACGATTTTGTTAGTTTGATTTTAAGCCCACTTTTAGGCGCATATAGGCTAATCGGGACTAAACATACAGTTTAACGAGTAGTCCGAACCAGTGTGCATTATGCTTCCACCAGAGGAGGGGGGAGTCGAACACATGACCTCTTCATTATAATGCGGCAGCGTTATGCCATTGGGGAAAAAATATACAGAAAGATCTCGCACCAAACGTATCATTTTATCACCACAGAAGATGCGTCTACTTTTAGAGGGTGATTGACTGAGACAAATATTTGAGACTTTCGAAAAACAACATCATTGTTCATGGACTTATCTGCCTTTATCCACTAATGAAACGCTGTGCGATTGAAACTACCACCTCAACTTTCTAAGAGGTATGAACTAATGAAACTCCATTTTTGCAAGAGTAAGTTGGGGTTGATTTGTTTTATTTTAAGTCATTTTTCTGCTAATTTTTATAATGACGACGATAAGGTTCAATGGTAATTAAATGAAAGTAACGAAGGGGCGAAAACATACACATGCTGACACTCAAAATACAAACCCTCACAAATTATTACTTTGACAGTGGTACCATGACAGTGGTTCCAGGTGCTAGAGACTCGTTGCCTTGTAAGAATAAAGTTTCCAGGGTATGCTGCACAGGATAAAGGTTGACATTCTAATGTGTTCGAAATGGTTACACCATACAACCCAAGTCATCTAGTTGTATGAAAATAGATGAATTATTACTGGTTCGGTAATCAACTTTGATGAATTCCTTGTGTCCTAAATCATTTTGTTACCTCATAAAATATATTCATGTAACCAACCATACGTGTATTGCTTCTCCCGCATTAGTAACATGAAAGTTAAGAAAACGAATAGCAACTTAGCTAATAATCTCTTCAATTCTGAACAGATTTTTCAATCTTACTTGTTTATTACTTATGAGTGATATTTTGTCAAAATAGCCTTTCATTAGCCTAGGAATACTTCATGGACAATGAACAAACAATTGGTTATCCGTGTGAGTTTTAAATCATTCCTATAAGACGTTCATTATAATCCAAACATTCAGTGGCGGCGATTAGGAGGAGCGGGAAGTGGGGGATGCAGTTCCCCCGCCACATTTTGCCACTTTTTGCCCCCGCACTATGACCTCATTATGCTAAGCCTTTTTCTACCAAGAAAAAGTATATTGTCCTTGCGCCCTCAAACGTTGGCACCCATTCGCCGCTACTACAAACATTCATATAGATTTCTCAGTTGTAAAAACCTTATAAGCTAAAATTGTGACCCCCTAAAGAGTAAGAAAACTCTTTCAGGCAAAAACTCATACCATGAAAATACTATGCTCAGGAACATGCATTTAAATTACGAGAAACTTCACGATTATCTACCATCGCACTTTCTATCACTGTCGCCGAATACATAAAATCAAGTATGTGTCTTGTATTTGCAACACAAGCTTAAATAAACCTAATTCACATTTATTTTACTCTATTAACATGCATGAATGAATGTGACTAGAATGTATGGCTGCAGAAGGGTAAACACTTCCTTGAAATAATTGTGTCCATCAGAGACAAAGCGAAAGGAAATGGAACAAGATGCGACAATAGATTAGAAAAGACAAAGGGGAATACCAGAAAAGGAAAGGGAAAATAAGTAAGAGAAAAATCGGGAGTATAAGAGAGGTGGATACATACGTCTTACATACACATATATACTATATATGGTCTTACATTAATACTGCCCACCCTAATTTATCAATATGGAGCTTCTGCCCACCCGGTCGAAAATTTCTGGCGCCGCCCCTGGTGCCCCTTGCTAAGGCCGGGTCTGAGTACAAACATTATTTTGATTTCACATATTGCCATATGGTGTTTTCGGTTACTCGTTCTAGATTTTATTGATCAAACCTTCAAAATCCGTATTAACCGCACTGTGGGTCGGCCTACTGTTCAACGCCAGCTGGCCGACTGCTGAGATTGTTTATAAGTTTGCAGCTGCAAATCTGGATGTGGAAAATAATTTCGAACAACAAAAAAGAAAGAACGGGATCGTATCTGGTGGCTCCTGACTTCAAATTTTGCTTGCTGTGAGAGGGGACTTATTCGGCTCAATTCGGTGTAAAGTATTCCGTGAGCAGAATATAACCGAAATTAATTATGGAATCTCTCTAGCAGACCGAAAATGCTGCAAAACATGTGACACGTCCGACAAAGGAACGATTATGCTCTGTGAGGGGCCAGGCACGCAGCCCGCTGCTGCCATCTTGCGGTGTGATGCGCAAATCAAAAACGGTTAGGACGAGACGGCGACAGTGGTGTTGTGAGGAAGTTTAGGGGTTGGAACGAGGGGTTGATTGTAGCGAGGAATCGGGAAGAAGGGTGCTGGGGGTTTGCAAAGAGGGCTAGAAGATCTAAGGATTTCCACCAGGATAGCACTGAAGGATTACGTGAAATCTGTGTGCAGTGATTAAAAGGAAAACGCAATCGTGTTGTTCCGAGTCGGCTTGTAGTGACGTGCCGCTTCCGAGAGCGAGAAGTGGATATTCCTTCTTCCACAGGTTACGAAAGCGTTTCCGGCAATGCTGTCTGTAAAATATCAACAAACAACGAATAGAAAGTCCCAAAACGAGAAGAGGGAGTGATCCGTCATTTCATTTTAGTGTGTTTTCCCGGTCTTTTTACTTCTAGAAGAGAAAACTGAACTTTTTTTTAGAACAATGCTCTAGTACACAAGAGTTTATCGCAAACAACTCTTCTCGTTTTTCAAATTCGGTTTATCGGAGTTCGTAATACGTCTGGATGTGATTGAAAGAGAAGATAGTTGGTCTGCCAGTGCCTACGAATTATATCATAATATGATCCGATATACCTGTGTGGATAACAGAAGCTTTTGTGTATATTGCTGTTAGGGAATTATAGACCAAGTACACACGCTTCAGGAGGGTGGCGGGATAAATTATCAGACCGTAGGTAAGTACAAAATTTATATTTTGACGTTATTTACAATATTTTACAGTTTGTTTTTAAGCAAGTAGTAATTGATCACTCTAATATCATATTGCCACACCATCTCTGAGCCGAAATCGCCGTCTAAAATTGATCAATTTCATTTTTATAAGTGCAGATGCTTATAGAAACTGGTACCCTAACCATTATGGTATCGCCTCTATTACAAGACTAATTTTAACCTCCCCTCATCTAGGTGTCAGTCAATGGTGATATTTCGTATGGTGTGTATGGGATACATGTTGCACGCAAAAAAATGTATGTGTATAATTAAAATTATAAAAAAATAAATAGTATTAAATCTGCTTTTATGTGATTGTTGCAGGATTATTTATACTTCCTTATATTACCGATGATGACCAGTGATCGAATTGGGCCGGTATGGCATACCGGTAGTAAATTAATATGCCTAAAAGCATACCGGCAGTAAATTTTCAAAATTGGCACTTGCGCAATGGCCAACAATGTACTCGATCATTTCTCTCTCTCTCTTTATGTGGTGATAAAAGAGAGAGTGAGAATCGATGTATTATTTAAGAAATCACAAAAAAGGATTCCATCAAAAGACAGATCTGTGCATGTTAGCAGTAATTTATTTCGAAGTCGGCCACTGATGGTGACAATGACAAATGCACGAATGTTGGGCTAGTTAGTCTATTCGATTACGTTAGGCGATATTAGGTTACTTATTCTAGTATGAACTCGAAATGCTGCCGTCAAATTTGTTCAGAATTAACTGTCAACAATACATTGTTCCTTGGTACGATTATCAGCATACAAAATTTAATTTTTTGCTGTCTGATGTAGTTTTAAATTTAATGACTATTTTTGAACGCAAATTTTCCCAGGTGGAGGATGCTCCTTTTCAGATGGAGCCTCAGGGCTGTCCCCCCCCCTTTCCTTCCGCAAATAGGAGGATTTTACCGCTTTGGCAGTGCTTGCATTGGACGAATAAATTCAAAAACTGAGTTTTCTTTTAAATTCGAATCGATTCCTGGGACAGAATTACCAAGATAAATTTTGACATCCTAAAATAGCCTGCGCCTAAAAGTATTTTAATACTGTTAAGGAAATAGCAGAAATATTACGAAATATTTAAGGATATTGGAATGTGGGCTTGAGGTGGTAATTTCCGTTGATTGCCGTTAAAAAAAATCATATAACGAGTTCAGGAAGTCATTCTGAATGTGTCCAATTTTTTAGCAAGTAACGTCCATATGAATGAGGAAATGACCATATTAATGTTACAGTTTGACAACGTAAACAGTTATTGTAGAGGAGCAATGTATGCAAAAGCAGAGGTGCAACCCATCGGTCCTTTAGATAAACACAGTATTTGAAATAGCTTTTGCTCTGTGTTAGGCCTACTTAAGTTCACCATATTAAATTATGTTTACCTAGAAATGTGAAAATACACAAAAAAGCGTGGATAAAATATTATTATTTTGTTATTACCAGGATCTGAGAATGATAACAGGTTTCCCTTGTTTTCTTCTAGTTGTATTTTGGTTATAGATAGTTGATATAAAACTGTTATTATCGATCTTGATTAATTTGTATAACATTTAGACTAAACCATATTCGTTAGAATGTTGAAGCGTCATAAAGTGCGGCGTGGCAATTTGTTTGAGATTTTCAGCAAAATCTTCAAGTATGAAGGATTTTTTTTAGACAGAATAAGTGAGATACTTGATTGCCCTTTGCTTCGTTGTAATGTTACTCTTAACTCTTTTCCCTTCGACATTGTAATAGCCCTTTCATTTTCCCAGCTTTTTATTCTGTGTTCTAATTTTCTACTTTCAAAGAGAGAGAGTGGGGGGAGAGGCGCCAAAAAATCCACCTCGCTCGAGTGAAAATTTTGGTAACCGAACAATTGCGATGAACACAGTTACAAGTGAAAGGGCTGGTGGACAATTGCGATGACATTTTAAATGTTCTATCAAATTGAAGGGTAACCCCGTTTTTTTTATTAACACCCCGTACAATATCTCTTACAGCCGGCCCCCATGGCGGAGTGGTTAGCACATCGCGGTACGGTGCCAGGGCTCCCGGGTTCGAATCCTGGCTTGGGTATGGATGTTTGTGAGTGTCCGTTCATCATATCATCACTCATACACATCTTCGCAAATTAGCCAAAAGTGGCACAAGAAGCGAAGCAAAATAAAGTAAATCAATCAATATCTCTTACAAGAGAATTATGTGAAAAATTCATAATTTCGAATAGAACACTGATTCCTCTCACACTTTCTACAGGCTTGAGACTAGCAAGTAGCTTGTAAACGTACTTCCATTTCAACCACTTTTAGGTTAGGTTAGGTTAGGTGCACCTACGGTTAGTCATCCTGTGTCGTAATTGTCCTACCATTAATTTGTAAAATGACCTTCACCGTCAAAATCTTCGCAATTGTCCGTGATTTGAGCTTCATCGCAATTGTCCCAGATTCGAAAAATTTACCTTGAGCTGCACCTGATGAAGTCAGTATTATTATTTCTATATGTGCAATTTAACATTATATGAATTGTCCAGTTGAATAACAAAATATTTTTTAGGATTACATCTGGAAGAAATTAACAATTTTGATTTCGATATGTGCACTGCATTATTTCACGTAACTCTTTGCCTTCTGGTGTGAAAGAAGCGTGTTAGGATATGAGTAGCCAAAACTAGAAAGTTCTTTCGTAAATGAGAATTTCAAAAATATATTATTGTCACGAGTGGAGGTCGTTATCGATAAGAAAACCTTTCCGTCCGTTACTTTACACGCCAGGCAAAAGATTGACAATACTGTTATGGTTCATAAAGGCGTAGATTGCAAAACCCACAAAATAAATAAAGTTTGTACTTTGTGACTCCTAGCCATATTTTATTTCCGTCACCAAAACGCTATCTATATCATCAGATTAAGGCATTATCTCCTGATTTTATTGTAAACTTTGTTTGTCAATTGTTCTTGGTAGTGAACAATGCTTCTGGTAGGCAAGCTTGAAATTTGGAATTGTTTACGTTGAATGTTGGCTAGTGCTCTTATCTGTGATAGCTTGTGTGCTTGGCTTGTTTCCCAGAAGAACAACAACCTTCTCGCAACCGTTGGTTTAAGACCACTTCTATTCATGACGTCACAAAAAACCTTAACATGCCTAACCTGCTCGTGCGAGAAGCGGGATTCGTACACAACCTACAGTGGGGTGGGCGTTTCAACCGGCGCAGGGACCCTCTGTTGCCGCGTTTACATACGAAGGAACTTTCGGTCAAACAACCAATTAGGCCTACTGCTTGGGCAAGAAGCGGCAACCTTAAAATCCATCCTCCCCGAAGCAGCCAGCAGGGAAACAGAATATTGTCAAAATAACCGTTCTCCGCTGTGAATGGACACCGGTTCTAACTGCGACTCCACTGTATATGGAAATTGCAACCGTTGGCGTAGCCAATAGCAATAGCCAATGGTAACACGTTTCTCACATTAGTTAGTCACGTCCGCACTTGCGATTTTCAGAACGTGTCATTAAGAAAGGGATATTCAACAGGCTGACTAATGTGAAATCAAAGAGGAAATTGAAAAAAAATATATATATATATATTTCTAGGCTGTTTGGGGAAATACAACAAAAATATTTATGTTTTTTTCTTTTAATTGCAAACATTACATACATTATGTATATATTGGATCATCACTGTTTACAGTCTTTACACATGCCCAATATAAATTATAATATTTTCTTTAAATGATTCCGTGTGACTTAGTGAAAGACAGAAAATCGCAATTTGTGACTTTAAGTGTCCTTTTTCCATAACTCTCCCGACGATTAGCTCATGGCCACACACGAAAAAGAATAATTATAAGGAATGATTTGAGATTCCCTGAGATAGTGGGATCTCTATGTGTGACTACCAAGAATCGAACCCTGGACCCCTTGATTAAAAGGATACAGTGGTTGCCATTCCAGGGAGGCCCAAGATTATAATCACACTCAAATTTTCATTTACGTGGGTGGTTTGTGCGTGTATCGAACCCAGAACTTTCTGTGTGCCGTGGGTGTAATTCCCAATACAATTACTTCGACGCTTCAATTATTTTTTGGTGTGAGTAGAGAGTGAATAGCTTCGCAAGCTTTCAGTTCTGAAGTTCGTTTCATGCGTAAATTTGCCTGTTTCGATTAATTGCCTAAAATGCTTGAAATAGGAACAAATGTATTTATTTACTTTGTTGCCCTCCAATGAAGTTTTCGCACTGGCGGATTGTGAGTAAACTCAAAGGTAAAAATTCTGACAATAAATTTCAGAACAGTTTAAATTTTTAAGGGCAAATGAACTAAAGTTTTATAGAAATTTCTGAACAGAAATATGTTGTAATTGCTTCTTGTAAAGTTGAGATGATTCTTTTTCAGAATATAAAAATATATTTCTGAAAGAGATTTTCTTTCCTGTAAATAAAAAAAATATTACGAATTCACTCTTGTTTATATTATAGAAGTCTTAAATTTTGTATTTCTATTTTAAGTTTTGCAATTATTACACAAAAACTTTAACGCCTATTATCATGCTCCTTCTCCAAGTGTTTATTGCTTATTAATATTATCGTGGCTTTACTTCAAATATTTACGGCTTATTATTGTGCCTTTTCTTTCATGTTTACGGTTTGTTATTGTTTCTCTCTCCCAAATGTTTACGGCTGATCATTGCCCCCTTTCTCCAAACGTTTAGTGCCTATTATTGTCCAGTTTCTCCAGATATTTAGCACCTATTATCGTGCCTTTTTCTCAAACGTTCAGGGCTTATTTATAAGCCTTGTCTCTAAACGTTTAAGGCTTATTATGGTGCCCTTTCCCGAAATGTTTAGTGTGTATTATCATGCCTCTCCAAATGTTTAGTGCTTACTGTCATGCCTTTTCTCCAATTCTTATTTTTATACCTTTTCTCTAAAGATTTAGTGCTTGTTATGTGCTTTTTCTCCAAACGGTTAGTGCTTATTACCATGCCTTTCTGCCGTATATTTTGGAGCAGGGTTTAATACTTGCGAATCCGGACTCTAGATATGAAATTGTCCCGTGAACACTGCCAGACACATTTTTAGATGCCCCGGTTTTTACGCGCCACTAACTTGCTCGATTTGTTTTGCATAAGGCAGGTGCGTTTTTTATTTTATTTGGAGGGTAATGTTGCAATACAAGTAAAACTAGTCTGAGACAAGGTCGTAACCGTACGAATCCTGTTCTCCAGTGTTGTTGTATCGCTAATGCTGATGTTTGAAGCGTCTCTTTTACCCTGAGGTAAATCACTTCATTGTACGTGATTCTATAATGTTTGGCAGCCTGGTGATGCAAAGGCTAGTTGTATAATACTCGGGAGCGTCAGCTTGCTCCACTGGTTGCATGTAAAAACTAAATAGCTATTTTATTGTCAGTCATTCGGTTCTGCGATGAAAATTTGTTGTAAGTCCATTTTATGCTCATACAAACTAATGGGGATTGAACGTACAGTTTAAAATGGAATCCGAACCACTGTGTTCGAAGCCGATACCCATGGGCGTAACTTCAGACCTATCTGTTGGGGGGTGGACGGAATCGAACGTGGGGCTTAACTGAGGGGGTGGTCACATTCGAACTTGGGACGTAACTTTATAGGGGCAGAATCGTAAAGTTTTTCACCCCATATAAATAAGTACAGACATATTTTGCTTAATAAGTGTTACATTTGCGATATCCTATAATTTATTACTCTTTATTATTTTGAGCCTCGTGTTCCAGGAGGTTAAAAAATGTATCCTCAACTCGTAGATTTTAATACACCTGAAAATTTTGAGGGGGCAAGTGCCCCCCTTGTCCCCGCCAAGTTACACCTATGTCGATACTCCTCGATTACAAGGCGAGAGCGTTAGCCACCACGCTGTCGCCGAGATCTAAGACCATGGTCGATCCCTAATAACTAGGGAGCCAAAGTTGATGACCTATAGAACGTCCTAAAAAATGGGAAAAAATGACGTAAATAAATGCTTAAAATGACCATTAAATTTGTTAGATTCAGGTTAAAAATTGAAATGAAAAGGTAATTAAACAAAATGCAATCTTGCTTTTAAAAAAGGCACCAAATGTTACCACATGCACATTCAATTTATATGTGCAACGAGGATTTCCAATGGAAACAACCGAATAATTTTAAAACAATTTAATGAAAATGTCGTATACACTGAATGAATTAGTGTAAAATGCATTAATTTCCCCCATCTTTGCTTGTAAATTGCAATCCTGCGAGATATATATAGGCCTGTTTCCACCTTGGTGAATAGACTCAAGAATATTACCAAAATGAAAGAAGTGACAAAATATGACGAAACAATACACCGAATATTGCGAAAAATGCCGAAAATCGAGGAAAATGACCTAAAACCTGAAAATTGGCAAAAAATGCACTTTAAAATTACCTTTTTTGGGTTCTAGACGAAGTGTAATATTGGGTATATTTAATGGGCATCGTTTCCGAGATGTCAGAAAAAAGATGACATTTCATCAACTTCCGCTCCCTACTAATAACAATACCCAGTGGCGTAACAGCCCTTGAGAGCCAGGGTTTACCCACCGACTGCCGGCCTTACTCCCACAAGTCTCAGCAGAGGTGTGCGATCATCGAACCAGTTACGGGGTGACGGACGTGTGGTCAGCACCAGCGCGACCCCTTAGTCGTTGTTGTAGGTTTCCATGACCGGATTACGCAACTCATTCGTAGCTCCCCAATTTCCTCACGATGGTGGGTGGTCACCGGTTCCATACACTGGCCGAAATCTTAGGAGAAATGTTAACTTCACCCCAGGAGACTCGAACCAGCACGAGTGCCGTAGCCTAACGCCTTAGACGGGAATTGAATTGAAAAGTATTTTTATTTCCTACAGAGCGAGAGATCCAGCCCTGGGCTGCTCTACCACCTAACTCTGGTGATTAAAAGTTACAATACATATATTTATAATACTGAAATCAAATATATAACATGAATGAATTTGATATAAATGAAAAATAATAACATTTTAAGATAATACAATGACAGATACATTAACACACACACAAACACACGCACGTACATACACACGTGTACATACGCAATTTCCAAATCGCTACTAAAATAGCATGCACACAGGTTGAAATATTCGTTGTATCAGATAAGTGTTTGGAAAATACACGGTTTTACTTTACTTCATTCTTGTTGCTTAGCCGTACGAGCTAATGCTCAATTGTTTTCTTTGCAATAAAAATAATACGACTTGTTGTTCTTCGAAGGTCGATACCTACTGAACTAAAGTGTTACTTTTGTGTATAAGGAGACATGGTATACCACATCAGTACCTACATAAATATAAAATACATTTTTCTGTATTGTTGAAGGGGATGCCCGCCCCTGTTCCCACTCTAATGACGCCCGTGCTGATCAGAGATATAATGTGCAGTATCGATACGAGAACAGTAACGAGGTATCTTCTATAAGTAAGAAACATTGTCCAAATAGTTTGCTTGTTTGTATGAGGTTTTTCAAGCACTCTAGGCGTATACAAATATTACACGTCACATTGCTTCGGTAAAACACAAACGCAACCTGGGATAAAGAAATAAGAAATTGCTTCCAATTTTTCGATTTCAGGCTTCAGCCATCTTCCTTTAGTAGTGCTGATGATAATTTTTTCACCTCATTCTTTATTGATATTTTTGCTTTCCAGAAGTTGACATAATTTGTACAAAGTTTTATATTAACAAATTTCAATAGTTTTTACAATATTGTCTGATTTCAAGTTCTTATTGAATAATTTGAAATAAAATAGGTTTAAAAAAGATTGCTACTATGTTGGGATATGGTTTGCTATGGTGAACAATAGATGGCTCTGGACTTATGAGTATTATTCTATCATTTTTCTTTATCGTTTCTGAATGTTTTACTGTGGTAGAAATGAGTTAATATCTTGATATTTTTTACAGAATTTAGGATTTTATTTAAAATTGAGAAGATAAACCACATGTAGGAAGATAACAAAGTTTAATTTCTAATTGCCATAAGAAAAATGTATGTAATTTCCTTTTATAGAAGTAATAAGAACGCTAAACTTTTCTTGCCAAATGGCTCCCATATAAATATCATTTGCATGATATTGATATATTTGTTTAAGTCAACTTTATGCTGAGATAGGCTAATGGTGTCTGGACTTACAGTTTGTAGGGAGATCCGAAGCGGTATGTACCACCACCGGGTATCGAACCCAGGAACCTTTGATTACACGCCATCTTATAACGTGTTATCTCTATTTGCCACTATGTGTAAAATAAATATGGAATAAATGATAAATTTTAAATCAACAACACTAATGTCAAGAGAAGATAACTACTATCTCTGTTATAAGTTGAGGGGAATAAGTGATAACGAGACGAGACGAGACCGTTCTCGGACTCAATACGATTGCCAAACCCCTTCCTCGTTCCCGACTAACTTTGGTAGGGCTCTTCATAGGGCCAGATCTCGTTCTCGTCTCGTTTTTTTATAAGGTCTGTGGTAGTCTCGGCCTCATCTTGATACTACATCTTATTCAATAAGATCGAACCCAGGACCACTCATAGCAAAATATAGAGTGCCCTGAGAATTACATTACAGTTGTTTCAGTTTGTTTGATGAGTTTTTACTTTATAAGATCACTTTATGCACAGGAAGACTAAACGGGGCTTGGACCTACCGTTTAAAGTGGGATCGGAATCACTACGTGCCTCCTCCGGGTATCGAATCCGATACCCTTTGATTACAAGGCGACGTTACAATTATAATAATAATAAAGGATAACTCCCAAGTGGTAGTTACTCCCGTGATTCTCTTTTTCTGTTTTTCGTACATATAATTTTTTCTTAATCCTCTGTTTCCACAATGACAATAAATATAAACATCCATGTCTTACCCAGGATTCCAGGCCGGAACCCTTTATGTCGAAGCGCGCTGTACTAACCACTTCGCCACGGAGGTCGACACCACTACGCCATCGGGAGGCACGCATAACAGTTGCATGCTTGTACGTTACTTAACTTTGGAATTTTGAGTTCATTCATTTCTTGACAACCGTTTATTGTGTCACAGACAACCAGTATCAGATTGACAAGTGGATAGACAAATTTTTGATGCACTTGATCCAGAGGCTTGTTCCTTTCCCTTCTATACTCTGCCCCGAGAATCTCTGGAGGGAGCGAACGAAAGCAAGTATCGAGAGGGCTATACCAATGAACACATGTGAGGGAGCGGGATCGCATGGAGGGGAAAGAGCGACTGCAGCTACCCGTTTGCAGCAGCGTGTTCTGCTTCGATCCACCCGCTCGCTTTCTCCCTTTCTCTACCTTTATGCGCAGCCTTGCTCCAGAGATTCCCGGGATAAGCATACCTCAGTTTGTACCACTTCCTTTTGAATACGTTTCTACCATTTTTCGTATCTTTGGTTTCCTTTCTTCTGGTTGATTTCTTCGGAATCCTAACAAGAAAAAAGTCAAGCATTTGAAAAGATTATAGTCAAAATTTCTCACAATCTGTAGGGGGTGAATGTGTCCCCATTCCTTACTTAACCTCAGGGTGCGAAATCATTGAAAATTGGTGGGGGAGAAAGTTCTTCATCTTCAAACCCCCTCCCCCACAAACATATGTGTATAATATACGATATACATATTTGTAATGTTATTAAAAGTGAAAATAAATTACTCAATTAAAATAATATTATTAATGATATTAATTACATAAAGGAAATTAATTTGTTACTTTTATACATATCAGATTTGGCAAAGAAGCTAATTTCTTTACTGGCTGGTTAAGAATATTAAATAAATTATGAAATAATTCAAGAGGTTTTATTATATGTAAGTTTTTGTTTAGTTTGTGCTTTATGTTAATATAAATCAATTAGATTTCATAGTTATTATTTTTTTGCATTCTTGTTTTACTTTTATTGTGCGTATTGATGTAGATCTGTTAACGATCTCTTGAGAGAGAATGCATTCAACACTCAAAACTACACTAATGTGCGTTTTTTTCGATATTATTCATACTAAAGTATATTTCAAATTAAAAGTAATTGCTTATCTTTTGTTCGTTATAAGAAAATCTCTCCCCCCGGAAATTTTTGGTGGGGGGATTTGTGAGACGAAGGTTGTTGGTGGGGGAAATCCTCCCCGTCCCCCCCCCCCCCAGCATTTGGCACCCTGCTTAACCTATATGAAATCCCTGGGCCCACGCAGTTGGCAACTAAGCAACTTTGTCACTTGCGAATGGTCAGTGCCTTGCATTGCAGAATACAGACTTTCCATTGGTTGCCGCTGAGAGCAGTGGAACAACGGAATCCACAGCAATAAAGAGGAGCTTGACAAGCCAACACGTGTCCATGTAATGTAATTTAAGCGTTTCCTGCTCTTGCAATCTGAATAAACAACGTTAACTTGATTCCTTCGTTTCCGACATGATGTTGAAACATCAAATGATATCAACCAGGTTTATACTTCATGGTGGTAAATTTAGTTATTGTTAATTGGCGGGCATATTCTTTTGATGTTTCTGGCATGGTGTCCCACGCGCTAAATTTGCATATGAATTTGGAATCGTTGCTCGATGAAAGTGGGTTTATTGCACGTAAGTTTGCCGAGGTGTATGTTACTCCGGTATTGTTATTTTGTTTTGTTTGTTTGTTCAGGAAGTGATTGGAAACATGGACGTTCACATCAGACCAGACGTGTTTTCCAAGCGTCTTTACCTCCCTCTCACTACCTCGACCTTGCCTTCGCCCTCACGACCTGCCCCAAACCCCATTCGCCACTGGTTCCTGCCGCCCCTTACCCTCACGATCACACCCCATTTCGCCTAATCCCGTTTCGCCTCTTGTCAGCACCTGTCAATCAGATCTGACAGCTGTCCACCATTTTAGGCAAAATGGGTTATCCCGTTTCGCCGATTCACATTTCGCCTAAACTTGTTGGAAGGGAAATATTGCGACCGAGGGAAATTTTGACATTTTGAAATGTCCAATCCACTGAAAGAAACGAAAGACTGTATACAAATCATTATCAAAAATTTAAGTGCCATTTCCCATATATTTGTCTTTATTGTTGTACGTACCAGATATTAGAATTGGATATATTATATGTACTTTTATTTTTGAGACAAGTTAATATAAAATTGTAATACATATTTTTAAATGAATGAGTGAATGTAGTTATATAAAAAAGGTATTTAACAGTGTATTTGAATCTTGTGCGTAAAATTTATATAAAAAGTATGTTTTATGTACTTAGAATGTATGCTGGGCGTAAACAGCCAGATGTAAATCTGTAAGTCCAATAAAATTTGTTGATGATAACTGTCTCAGGTAACTAATGCACAATAATTAACGTAAACACCAAACAAATTGGAACATGTAATGCTAATTACAGACAGTCATGAGCCAAATAATCAGCAATATAACAGCCAATTACCTTAGTCGTATGCTGTGCGCTAATTAAGGTAAGGTTAGATTAGGTTATGTTATTATATTATTAACCTAACCTAACCTTAATCACTAACAAAACAGAGCACGTATCTCACTGTTGAGAGACCGTTAAATTTTTCTCCTTTGAAATATTGGCCTTTCAAACAGTTTAGACGAAAAGGGATATCCCGTTTCGCTTAAAATTGCAGTCAGGTCATACATCACATTATCTTGTGCTGATAAGCAATTAGGCGAAACGGGACTACGCGACCCTCACAAATCTTTTGGAGGGTGAGGTCTGCCCTCATGAGGATCGCCCTTCGGATCGGATGCTGCATGTGTCTGGTTAGGCTAATAGAAATGCAGGAAAAATAGACGTATCTGTTTATCTCCCATGATGTCTGTGGTTCGTGACAACAGTATGACTGCTCCAAGTGCGTTAACTCAACCTGCAGCTGATAGAGAGCTAGCAGTGTCACTAGAGAACTGTGCTTCAATGTCCCCCAATGCAGGTTTTCCTTGTTGCTTTGATGTAACCCCCTTTCTCTTACTTTCAATCTATTTCCGTCCAAAACTCTTCCACGGTGTAATGAACGGAGTATCATTTCCATGTGTGTCTGCATAGACCAAATTAACAAATCTCTAAATCAATATAATTGCGCACCTATGGCATAACCATCGGCACTTCCTTTACCGCAGAGTTAGCATAACTATCTCTGCGGGCCTATCCTCAGCTTAAATGATACTCCGTTCATTACAAATGCGTTTCCTTACGCCTTCACTCCTTCTTTTGGGCATCGATTAATCAATACGGAAATATCCACATAATCAAAGCTTTTTCTAAAAGGGGACTTGGGATAGAACAGGGGTTGACTTAACCAAATGCTACATTATTATATCCAGTTTAGCCACCAAAAGTGGACTAAACTTGAGGAGACGTTCCTCTTTCGTCATGGGGAAACACTGTTTTTTCGCTAAAGCCCACTGGCCTTTTTTATAGTCGGGGTAAACGTCCGTGGACGTGGACCCCGTAGCGTTGGAAAATTCCACTGCAACAGTCTTTTGAAAGACAGCTAGCTCCCCCAACCGGAGAGATAAAAAACAGAGGAATCTAACATCCAGCAAAGCACAATTCAATAAGCATATACACTTACATGCAAAAATAACATAAAAGTACACTCATGGAAACATATTACTTAACTCTACACCTTGTAGCTGGCCAGCAATTAATTAACATATTACCACAACCAGTAATGGTCAATCCGACCGTTACATCGGTCAACTTATCCCCCCCTTAGTCCGAGTTAACGAGGTTTTACTGTGTTTGCATAGATCCACAGGTGCATTACTCAAAGTCACTCAAATCTCTAATGAAAGAAATAGCACAACACAACCTTCCAAAATACTCACGTTATGAAATCTCTAAAGACACTGAGTTGGCAACATTCATTTACTCCACGTGGACTTGACAAGTACTGTCAGTTCCTAAGACGGGCGCTATTGGTGGGAAAGGTTTGAGAGGAGGATATACTGGGCTCCACGTGGATTTGACACATGCTTATCAGAGGGAAACTGTTCTTTCGGAACTTTCTTTGAAGTAGAGTGACGTTCGAGACAGGACTTCAACTATACACGACTATTAATAACACAAAAGATGAGAAGTCAAGCATCTATAATTTCAAATCCCAACACTCGAAATGAGAAAAAAACATTATTCCTCCCAGTGAAATGACGAAAGCGAAAAATCATGAAGCATAAATCCGAATTTTCCTAAATTCGCCTTTCGATGTTCTTGTTTTTGCTCTTCAAGCATTGAGGGAAAATGAATCCATACAGAAATAAACATCCTCTGTTCCAAGCTTGGTTTCCGTCCACACATATCCTGTGCAGCACTCCTAACCATTTGCTCTGCTGGGCAAGATGTTGAAAGACCCATCGCAACACAAAAGATTAGCAGCAACCGCTCACACTTTCACTCGCCTCCTAAGCCACAAGAAGCTTTCGTTTCCTACCATTTATTGGCACAGGGTGGGAGATTGATATCTGTTCTCTCATGGTGTTTGGAAACGCATCTCGATGTTTACGCCAGCCTCGCTTACTTGGTCTTTACGGCCAATTTCCGCTATGATGCGGACTGAATCACGTTTTTCCATTACTGATACTTCCCAATGTCGTTAATGGATACTCCAGTCTGGTACATATTTACACTCCCCCGCCTCCCAATACACAAACTCTTCCTAACTCTCCAGGGATGCCCATCCCCACCTGTGCCAATGGCGCGTCCCTTCCCCCAGATATTAATAATAATAAAAGTAATATTTTTTTCCGAAAACTTGTGATACATATGCATGAAAATGTCAAGAGTTACAAGTGGAGTAGGAAGAGTTTTGTGTATAAATTATGTCATAATCCCTATAAAGTACACTCCTCAAAAAAGTTTGGAATATTGTTATATTAGGCAATAGGTGATATAGGCACTGTGGGATATGTCGGCGAAAACACAAGGACGACCAGCAGAGACAGATACCATGTGTTGTTGCATTCCAAGGCTGCGCCTATCAACTAATGCCTAACATAACTGTTCCGTCGTCGCTAAACTACTGTGTAAAAAACCAACCAGTGCCATCTCTTGGCGTTGTGTATTACTAAAAACAATAGAACAACGTCGAGCGTACAGCAGAGACAGACATGCACACAAAATATCACTGTTCACAACGCTATGTATTTTTATGTAAAGTTTTCTGTTCACTTATGTTTTTATATAATAAATCCATGTGTAATCATTACGCAAGTGTTTTTTCGTATCATAATCTCAGCGGTACGGATGCACAACAGTCCGGATCCACAACAATATCAATATTACATACTTTTTTAAGGTGTATATTTAATTACGAAAGCTTCATCCAATTCAACAAACCAACCAACCTATTACAGAAAGTCATATTTTTTCGCTGTATTGAACACTTGACTTCATCTAAATTCCCTTAAATTGTTCCTATTCTTCATCTAATGGATTAAATATAGTAGCAATAGTGATTTGGAACCAGTTAAAATAATTGTATTACTATATCTCTTTTCTAGTCTTACAGCGGGCGCTCTATATGCAGGCAAGGGAATTGGGGAGCGGGGAAGCGACAAATCCAGCGCGATAAGAAACGCAGCAGCCAGTAGAACGAGGTTCACGTAGTACTTCTTCCCGTCGGCGTCGTAAGACTCGGGGCCACCGCTGTTGTCTGCTGCGTATTCCCCCTACCCCACTTCCCTTGCCACCATATAGAGTGCCCGCCGTAACATTAGAAAGGACCTATAAGTCCTTCCCCGCTCCTCATTGAACATATTGCAGCATTCTACAAAGGTATAAACTTTTTTCTTACATATGTTTTAGAAAAATATATACAAGTTCGTTTTCATATCATCTAAGGAAAAATCCCGCCCCCAAATGTTGGTGACGCGGGCCGCCATCTTGAAAATGTCTCAACTTGAAAAAGTCTTCTCTGAGGCATTCAAATGAATCTTCGCTTTGTTGTCAAACAAAATAGGTTTACAAAACTGTTACAGATACATAGGCAACACTTAAAGCATACCACAAGAAAATTCACTTATTTTGAAGCAATTCTAAACAAATGTAAATTTTCATAATCTGGCGCATCGTACCTGTGAAACCGGGATGACATTATTTACGCTCAGAATAGATAAAATTATAATTAGTGATTTTTTTAAAGAAAGCATTTAGTTTAGTGAGCCAACAGAATTCTGTATAGTATTACAACATAGGCTTGACATTTTCCAGTTTCGAATCGAAATTTCTCTAGTTTCGTCACGGTGACGTATTCGGGAGGGCAGGAGTGAATACATCAGCTAGAGAAACTAGACCGTGCGGCAGTAATATTGAGCCGAGCGATTTTGAAAGCGGCTTGCGCAATCCAATTTAGAGTTTTTATTGAGGAAGCCTCGCACAGGCGGGCGAATTGCGACAGACGCATAGACTGGGATCAGCTGCCAACTTTTGACATGGTCAGTTTCACATTTTATACATGCAATTTTGTCTGGCGGACGTTTTCCCAACAATTGCACGACCTCCCCCTCCCCCTCAACACACACACTGACATATCTTCATAAAGTTGGTTATCATTTCCCTTCTTTCCTAAGAGATGTCACTCGATTAGGGCATGTGGAATTTATTTTTTCCAGGCTTGGCTGGCATCCGAATTGTTCAATTTCTCCCACCTCTGATTTTCCTTTCGGTTAGGTAATCCATGCGGTCTGGAATTGTAGTTTTGTGTTCCCAATGACGTTAGACCAGTGGTTCTCAACCTTTTTCGGTCCGGGACCCACCTTGAAGGATGGGACCCATAAGCATGGGCGCCGGCAGAACTACTTGTAAGGGTGTGCATCCAGTTTATAATCATATTTTTGCTAACACTTTAAGGGGAGGAGATGCAGTTACGCACCAATTGTGCATTTATTTCAATATCGCCCGAATGGGCACTGCTACTAAAAGAAACCCTGGGTGTATCCAAGACTACGAATTTCTGCCCATGTTGCAAGTGGAAGCGTTTCTTTATGTTGATTATTAAGCTGGACACGATGTTTGAAAAATA
This sequence comes from Lepisma saccharinum, assembly GCF_977018435.1. Classification (NCBI taxonomy): domain Eukaryota; kingdom Metazoa; phylum Arthropoda; class Insecta; order Zygentoma; family Lepismatidae; genus Lepisma; species Lepisma saccharinum. Next base: position 16,821,311 of record NC_139232.1, on the reverse strand, counting down.
TGATGAATAAGAATTTTCGGAATTCCATGTATTCCTTAATGGGAATCAACTTCAACATCAAGTTGATTCAAATGGAAGTTTCGACTTTTCCGCTGGTGAAATGCATCTTCAAACTGCCCGCTTCCCGTTGACATCTTTTTCTATTCCATCGGAAGTTTTATATTCCCAAGAGAACGAATCAAATCATACTCCCATATGATCAAAGCTTTTCTCCTTGCCGCCTGGCAGTGTTGCCAAACCTGATGCGCATAAAGGAACTAAATTTCACCTAATTTCACCTTAAATGGAGTTATAACTGACTATCAAGGAGCTAGATTTACGAAGGCTGTTTAAAGTGCCTCCTAGGGTAATGTTAGTTTTCAAAGGGGTGGGGGCACTGCTGTTATCGTTATCTCTAAATTGATGACAATTTATTCTTAGTTTTCAACATCTAGATCCGGCGGCATCGTCCATCTCAATAATCCACCGATGGTCGTATGAAATCGAAAATAAAGAATTCTCTGATAACTATATTATGGCTATTTCACGTCAAACACTGTGCTATAAAGAAGTAGCTGGGGTGATAAGAGGGAGTGGGGCGACACAGCCTATGTAACAAAATCACGTCACATGCAAAATATATAATTATGACAAAAGTTTGTCTATGTGGGCCGGAACCAGTGATGGCATCATAGTAGGCCACGGGGGTGGTCGTCCCAGTTCACAGCCGAACGAGTGCACGAAAGAACCAGATCTGGCTCCAAGAGAGCTAAGTTGGCACACTGCCACGGGCGGAAGAGCTTGGGAAGAGTCCCGTGGAGACTGTATCGCACGCCCTTAAGAAGCCCTCTTTTAAACAAGTACACATACATCATTCTAGGAAAGTAAATATGTAATTTAAAATACTAATTTACTCTGGTCTTAACGTCTAACTAAACACATATGCTGAACTTGAGAGATGGCGGTAAAAATCATTGGTGTGAATAACAGAAATGTAAAGTTTAGACCACGTATAACACAGGTTCAATTTAAATGGTTAAAACAATATATCATAGGAATTTAATTTCAATGTAATAAGTTTTTAAGACACATTTTCGAGCCCGACTTCGTGACCCACCAAATGCCCCCTTCGGGACCCAGCAGTGGTTCGCGCCCCATGGGTTGAGAAACAATGCGTTAGAGGCCAGGTAGGTGACACCTACTTGAAAATAAATTTTACATTTTAAGTTATCTCTGTGGACTGGCTATTAATATTAAGTTATTCCCAGTTTTATCTTTAAGCAGAAATCTCAATTGGATATCCTAGTGAACAGCTTGTGACTTCGCCCACATTATATTACGTTCGAATCGAGGATAGGCATTAATAATACAATATCTGAATATTCGTAAGAGTGGTGTGTAAGATAACCTGTGAGTTAATGCACCATCATAAATTGATGGTTATTGGTTTACTCAATCACCATCAAACTGTACCTTACGCTAATACAGGCGGCTCAGGGTCATGCTTCTGGCCTCCATTTTGTACCGTTACTCTCCCCTTCGAACACAGTGGTTCATTTGGTTTTCACTTCGCTTTTCTGTCACTTTTTGCTAATCGCGAAGATGAGGATGAGTGATGATATGAAATTGATGAAAAGTTATTCACGAAGAACACCCATGCTCAGGCCGGGATTTGAACCAAGAGCCCCTTGGCGTCGTACCCCGATGTGCTGGCCACTCCGCTGTGATGGTCGGTAGAGTCATTTTTAATCGAGAATGTTAATTTCGGGCGAGAAAAGTTGAAATAAGTTATCGCCACGTCATAATTCACAGTTTTCGTGTCTGTCTCCATATTAATTGGCTTTCTGAAAAAAACAATCGCCCTAACTTGAGCTATTAATTAAATTTCTAAAATTTCCTGCACAGAAGAAATTGCTAATCAAAAGTATTCAAAACATATCAATGGATGAGGCTTCATGATGTACAAAACCGGATGTGAATATCTGTTCCAGTTTTCATGTTAGATGCAATCGAAGTTAGCGTCACGCGACTTTTGAAACACACTGTATATCGCAGCATGAGATCAGTACATACTGAGTGGACAAATTAGTTGAAGCTTTAAAAAAAAACTCGTTTTCGGTAGCTGATGCAATAAAATCGAACCGACTGATTCTGTTTCCCTCTGCGGTAACCCCGGAACAGAATTTGTGAACATAAATCCGCACCTTGTCCATTCGCCTCTGTCTACGTCGATTGTCAACCCGGAAGCTCGACAAATGCTGTAGAGTCGGAAGGCCTGTAAATCCTGTAGCTGTTGTGTCGAAGAAACAATACGATTTTGTTGAAGAGATAAACGTGAAATGCGTCAGGTGAAACAACAGACGAGACACTGATAAATTAGATTCGACTACTTTAAGTCCTTGTTTTCCGATATTGGAAGTCTGAGCCGCCCCGAATTGGGGAGGGGTGAGAGAGGAGTACTTGACCTGGCGACCGTCAATGTCAGAGTTTGTGTGTAATTAATTCAGAATGAACTTTCGCTTTTTTTAAGTTTTTATGAAGGGACAATCACAAACACACATGTCGATCTCCGTGGCGAAATGGTTAGCACAGCGCTCTTCGATGCCAGGGGTCCGGAGTTCGAATCCTGGCCTGGACATGAGTGTCCCTTCATCATACTATCCCTCATCTTCATCTTCGCGATTAGCCAAACGTGTCGGAAAAGTGAAGTAAAATAAACTAGATCAGTCACACCCATGGGCGATATAGATATTGGACCCTTGCTGTTGGTCCAGAGGTCAAAGGTTCGCCAGCCTGCATAAAATGCAGCCCAGGGTGTACCACTTGAAAGAGAGGTTGCCGATTGGGTGCCTTCATAGAAGGATCCCCTTATACACCTTCATTAATCTACACCTTCACTACAGCGCCTAGAATAACGTAGTGTGGAAAACGGCATGCTTCTGCGCTCTCTGGTTGGTTCCACTCGAAAATGATCCGCTAGAGGCGCTGGTGCTTGGTGTTCGACTGCTTATAATGGAAGTAAATGGAGTTTTCGCTGCAACGTCTGATTCTTTTACATGAAGCATTTCTATGAATGTGATAATTGCTATGATATTTGGTACAGTGGTCGCGAAGATATTAACGAACATTCTAGACAGTCGACCACGTCCTATTATCGTCATACTTTCGTTAATAATACGGGAGAAAAAATACGCGTGGAATGTTCTTGGCAACTAAATTTTTGTGTATGAATTAGGTTCATTATTATTATCATCATCATCATTTCTTTTAAAGATATACACACTGAAGCATTTGTATTTTAGATATTTACTGTCTCTTTTCTTCCGCTTTAAACTAATCGCGGAGATGATGATAATGATGATTCCATGAAACGACAAGGGGAACCCCACAAAACTTTCTTAGTGGCATCGACATGAGTGTAAGGCAACTATCAAACCAATGGGACAAGAGACACGGGATGTTCACACTGTCACACTAGTGACACACACTTCCAGACTGTAAAATAGCATTCATTGCACATGAGGGTCCAAACAGCAAACGACACGTTCATATGGCGTATTCGCGTGCTACTTGTTACTTCGGTCGGAAAGCTCCTTAAAGGAAGTGTGCTGAGACAGAAGCGACGCGCTACAGGGGGAGTTCCCAACTAAGTGACAAGCGACATGGTTCCTTCAGTCTATTAGCAAGCGTTGCTTGCGAACAACAGATAGGCGACACGATAAACCGCACATTACAACAACAGATCTAGGCGACACGATAAGCCACACGTGTCGCTTTGTCGCTTCTGCGTCGCTCAAACTGGGCCATTTCCTCAATAGCTTACAACATGTTGCCGTGGTTTGTTGTTCGCGCATACGCGATGCAATGAGTGTCTTGCTTTAGTGAGATTGCGCACCAAAGCGACAAGCGGCACGCGACACTTATCGCTTGAGGATTTCACCAACCGAACGCTGGCCTGTGCTTCCCGTCATGCCACTACGATGTGAAATGTTGCTCTTGATTGGCTCCTTTCCAAGCAACATGTGTCGCTTCGGTATGAAAGTTGCCTTGGACCGAATGACCCGTGTCGCTTTGGTGTGAAATCCTCGTATCGTTTGTCGCGTGTCGCTTTGGTGTAAAATCTCCTTGAGGAAACGGTGCAGTCAGAGCTTGTGTCCCTACGGTTCGAAAGGCTGCATTGATTTCCGACTGCTCGCTTTCAAGCGACATTTGTGGTTTGTCGCTTCGGTATGAAATATCTCTCAGGATACTATTTATATTCTAATAACATAGAAAAATAAACTAATACACAGTCCAAGACCTGACGTCCGGCATCACATTGCGATGTTTCTTCTTGTGTTACGCATGCTATTTATTTATTAATTTTATTTTAATTTTCTTTCCAAATTAATGCCATTTCGTGACTGCAAATCACTCCACAAATATAACTGTTTACATCAATTCACTTGCCGCCTTTCTAGAGAAACAAATCTACACAATATATTCCAAAAACTAACTAAACCGCATTACTTTCATAACAAAATTAGCACCTGGGTCGATCGCACTGCCATCTACTTGTCATCGTCTTGGGGAACCATTTTCTTGGGTCGTTTTCCACACTACGTTATTCAAGGCGCTGTACCTTCACTAACTATAGCGTAAATTGTGAATTTGTGCCACATTATTTGTCATTGTCTCCTTACAAATATTGGTTGGTTGGTTGATTTAGTGTTTTTAAGTCCACTTTATGCACAGTAAGGCTAATCGGGACTGGACCTACAGTTTAAAGTGGGATCCGAACCACTTGTACAGTCATGGATACTTCTGGGTTGCAACGATTCCATTGAAAGTTAATGGAATTGTTATAACCCAGAAGTGTCCGTGACTGTACCTCCACCGGGTATCGCACTCGGGACCTCCTTACAAATATTAACATAGCCATTATATTATATTAATATTGCTTTTATACATTTATTATTATTATTTATTCGAACTCGAAACCCCTGGCATCGTTCCCCGCTGTGCTAACCACTTTGATGTTTGAAAAAATTTCCTGAACCAAATTGACTTTATTGTGCGGTATATTGAGACGTACCAAGCGGATATCTATCTCATAATTTATAGATTAATCATCTATTTTCATTTGTTCCCGTGCAGCTCGGTTACGAGTATTCATGATAAAATGCTTTTTTTTAAATATTTTTTTTTTATATAAGATTTCGTAACATTTTAACCCGGCGTCAGACTCGAAATTATTGTAAGTTATTTGTTAACGGATAAATAGCACAAGATAAAAATATAATTATTTTTTTAAAATGAAAAATGTTAATTTGTCAGTAGTCTGACCCTTGGACTAGTTTCCGCCCCCTATGGCCATATTCGATGGTTTGTTACTGGTTTTGAACAGACCGTCTCCATATGTACAGGAAAACATTCTTTGTTGGAGACAGAACAGGATGTAACCTGTGATAACGTGGGACAGACGTGCCTTTGTTATCGGTGTCAAAATTGTCACAGATGGTTGGTTTCTGTCGCCTTATCAGCATCGCTGCAGAATCGACATTTCCATGTAGTTCAGCTAAGCTAACATTACAGGTACGTAGAAGTTTCAAATGGCCCAGCATTGGAAAACTGTCGTTAAAAATTGCATATGAAAAGGATCAAATCATAGAAACTTGGATAAAGTTATTGTTGGCTGTTTTGTACGAGGAACGTTCAGGTAATGGAAATCGAGGGAACAAACGGAAACAAATCGGAATTCGAACTTAGGACCATTTGCTTGCAAGCGCGTTTCGATACCTTTACTACGTAGACCGTTTAGTTTTTTTTACGTGTACTTTATGCTGCAGGGCTAATCAGGACTTGAACTAAAAATAGAAGGGCTAAGCCAATTGGCTTTTTGAATGGGACACGCGTGGTCAACGCATTGAGTTCCATCGCCGCTGTGTTCTGCCTTTCGAGACAGGAATCAGGATCTGATTTCCAACTTTAAGAGGGAATTCCAAGCATAATGATTAGAGGAATCGCAACGAAGACCATTGACTTGAGTCCCTCTCCCTATAGGGAGTCGTGGGCCTACCCACTGAACTGGAATTATACATTTGTTTTTATTTATCCAACACAATAACCGAAGAAAATCACCTCACAAGGAAGAGTAAAACATGTGAGAAGTCAGAATGTAGGCCTAAGGTCCGCTTTAGACGAAAGTATTTAACTTAGAATTTTCCTTAACGTTTATGCCATGACCAAAAAGCTACCGTGTAAAGTGAGGAATGTTATGGCATTTCAGATGCCATGGCATATTTCATGGCATTTCTCAAGGATAGGCTCGGTCCGTATCATTTTTCGTAGCGTAACCAATCAGAAGCGACTTCTAGGTCACGAGTGCAGTTGTAATGGCGGCCGCGTGAGATGTAAGCAACGTATCACTTCACACTTTTAAACGACGATAACTATTCAACCGAGAGGAATGTCGCTTCGTATTAAATGGTTTTAGGTAGAGAAGAATGGCACTGATTAAATACATACTTTAGAACGTTTACTGTACACGTATGGAAGAATATTTTAGCTGTTTCAATTGTAAACACCGTGCACACAGCATGGACGTTGTAACTCGACGTGCCTTTCGTGCTGTATGTATTGTACATTGTAATTGCAACAGTTAACCGAAATGTTCCATAAAATGCTTTCGTGTAAAGTACTATATGTTATAAGATTTTTGGAAGCATTTACGTAGCATTTATGCTAGCAAAATTGTTAAAGGAAATGCATTCGTCTAGAGCCGGCTTAACACTTGCGACGCTCAGTTAGTGTGGTTAGATGACTTGCCTTAAGTTAAAAAAATGAACACATACTTGAAATTCAGAAACATTTTATTTGTAAAAAGTACTAAATAAGCACATATTTGGAACAATCATATTAAAAACCATTCTGACTAACAAGTAAGTGCCATTTCAGTGAAAACATTGGAACATTTCGCGGCGCCCCTGTAATCCAACGACGGCGCACGCTTTGGGAACCACTGGCATAATCCAAAGAAAGAATCCATGAAGAAGTGTTTTAACGAAATTGTTTGCGAGTTCACATATATTTATCACAAATCAACTTTGTGATTACAATTTTCCAACTTTCAGAGATATTCAATTCCTTTCTTGAGATTGATGAATAAGTACAGTCAACGGCAAAGAAAGATAATAGTAGGCAAATTGTCCATCACTATTTTCATTATTTTTTATTGTACTTTCTGTGTTGTTTTAAGGAATGGAATTATGTTCAGTCGAAGCAGGTGTTTTTCTCTACCTATTGACATTTTTATATCAATTCATCATCATCACATTGTGGAGAACAGACTGAACGAAAATAATGATGGACAATTTGCCTAATGCTTCTTCCAAGAATTAGTGAAATACTAAATTTATGGTAACTTTCTTCACAGTACAAACATTTCATTGCATTGTGATGCATTTTGTGCATTCGTTAGGAGAGCTGCCTTGAACCGGCTGAACGTGGGGGGAAAGTAAAAGTGCCTCTTGAGATTGCATTGATCGAGCGAGCGGATTTATTTCAAGGTCAAGAGAATGTCTCGGAGAACAAAAACGTATCTCGATGCAGGCCATATTTGAATGCAGAAGGTCTTTTTTGCGCACGACACTGCCCCTCTTGATCTTGCACCGGCTTTGTTACGTTCTAAAAGAAGCAAAGAGTGAGGGAGGGGAGGGGAGAGGGGAGAGGGAGTAGAAGCCGTGAGTCACTTGCAGAGTACGTTGGCCGCGTGGCCGTCAGCGAAGGTGAAAGGAAACTTAGTAGGTCAGCGCTGCGGAGCGTTGACCTCTTCGTCGGTTGCTTGTCGCATCGCCATTTCTTATTCAACTTGTTTTTTCGGAACTGGCAGCGGAAGGAAAAACGTGGAAAGTTCCTTAAAAAATGTAACCAGTTGTTTCCAGTCCGATTTCCTTTCTTGATTTAATTTTTGGTATTTGGCGTCGCTTTTCTGCACATTTTGGCTAATCGCGACGTTGAGAATTAATGAGTGATGATAATAATAAATTTATTTATTAAACGAGCGAGGTTCTGTCTAGGCCTGCTATGCCACACTTTTCAATACAACGTTACATACACATGTGATAAACTGCTTATGGGGCAAAATAATACATATCCCAGTGGCGTATGCTGAGTCTAAGACCTCGTAGGCTATAGAGGAAGGGAGAAGACTAGGCTCATTCTTGACGTCTTCAAGGAAGCCACGTTGCCATCCCAATGGTAGTCAGGTTGCCAACTTCTAAAAAAATCAGGTTGCCAACTCCTAAGAATTCAGGTTGCCAACTTCAGAATCGCCATTATCTTCTTTTTGAAATCAGGTGAATTCACAGTTTCTAATCGATTTTCTTCAGTATTTTACTATCTAGGCTTCAGGCTTTGCAGATAGCCTACCTAGCCTGGAATATATGCTCCTGACATATTCATATAGCTACACCTGTAAGAAATACACAACATTAAATGGATTCACAAATGTGTACCTACAAATATAATAGATAACAATAATAATAATGTGACGTAATTTATGAAGTATATACACAACACACAACACCCATGCTTGGGCCGGGATTCGAACCCGGCTTCAATGGCGTGCAAGTCATCTGTTAGGCCAAATGTATTTTGTATTTTTGTTATTTACGTCATTTTTTTGGCTAATCGCTACGATGGGTATGAGTGATTATGTGATGGAATTGATGAAGGGACACTCACAAATAACATACCCTTGCTCAGGCCACGATTGGAACTCGGGATCCCTGCCCTCCTAGCTCCCTGTGCTAACCACTTTGCCACGGTGGTCGGCGTCATGATTGGATGAAATCCATGAAGGGATAGTCACAACGAACACCCAGAACGGGACTCGAATTTCGGTTTCCAGTTCGAAAATCAACCACTGAACCCCCCCCCCCCCCCAATGGCCACTTAGCATTAAAATCAAACTGGTGCAAGCTCTTGTTTTTCCACACTTTGATTACTGCGATTCTGTCTATTCCGACCTACCAAATGATCTCGCTGAACGTCTTCATCAAGTACAAAACGCCTGCGTCTGCTTTATTTTAGATCTCAAATATAGGGATCATCTATCGGGCTACAGCCGGATTGCGCACACTTTTCCGGTTTTATGAGTTGTATCTGATAAGCCGTTGACAAGCTTTCACCATGTACAGGATTGCGCAAAAAAAGAAGAAGAGATGTTAGATGTAAAATGTTCTCAAGCCGTTCTCACTTCTGTTGTGTTTGTTTGTGTGTGTGTGTGGACGTACACGTGTTTTTGCAGTCATTAACCTAACCTAACCTAACCTCACTTTTGAGTTTGAGTAAATTGGTATGATTTACTATTTTATTTCTAATTTCTCTGTTCTTGTCTAAAGAAAAAAAACAGTTTTGCGCACAGACTTTAAAGCTATCAAAGGGCAACGTTCGATCAAAATCTGTGCGCAAAACAGGTCAACAAAACAGGTCAGTGAGATTTGTGCGCAATCCTGGATCTTAGTGTGCGCAATTCGGTTGCGGCGATGTATCCTTGTTCTTCATAATACAAAAATTGGCTCAAATTAACTGATCGGCGAAACGTACACAACCTCATCCTTCTCTATAGGACAATCAGTTCAAAAGAACCGGCTTATCTCTCAAGTAGATTCTCAATGCTTTCCGAATCACACAGCCTTACACCAGATCGCCCGGGAGAACTCAACTACCCATCTCCCTTCATAACTCTAATTTTTATTCAAAATCTTTCACCGTTTCCACTTCTCCTCTTTGGAACTCACTGCCCCTCGAAATCCGGAACTCATCTTCAGCATATGCCTTTAAGACACAATTAAAACAACATTTTTTATTGGGCACAAATAGTTAGCACCTTAGTGCAAGCTTATATACGTTAGTGAAAAATTGAATACAGTTACGTGCAGAAAACACTGAAAACCCTTATTCACATTTATATTTCAAATCCCTGACTACTTTCATGAATATGTGAGTGTGTGTGTGTGTGCGTGTGTGTTTTGTTGTATGCTCGTGAGTATAATTTAGACTTTTATTCCCGTATGTACTTTTTCCCTTTCTTTGTAATGTTTCTTTGTAATTATATGTTTTTTCTTTGTTTTCAATATTTACTTCTGTATGTAATTTTCTAAATGTTCTTTTCTAATTTTTATATGCTAAAATTTCTATATAAACATGGTTAAGTGGTAGAAAAGGCTACAAAGCCTTAACTTCGCCATGATAAACAAGACGTAATACATAAATAAAAATAAATAAATTGTATGGAATTTTTTTCTATATATTTCAGTTGTATTTTCATGTAATAAAATTTCCTAGTGTCTATTCGGTTTTACACCATGGACAACACAAATAGCCATGTTTTAGTAGGGATTCTAACGCGGTACTTCTGACACCGTAGTACTTTGCGCTGAAAACTCTGGTACGGAAGTCGACTTTAAAGCTTTTGAAGCCTCGCTGGGGATCGAACCCGGGACTTCGCTGCAAAGGCGAGAGCGCTAATCGGTCGGCTACGCGGGAGCTCATGGTCGACCACCGATTCGGCACTTTTTCGGTTTTCAAAACACACAGGGTGCAGCACTTGTCGCTACTAATAGACGTCCTCCGAGATGCTGTTTCAAAGGAGCAAAGACATGTTCGGAGGCACAGCAGTGACGCCTATTTCACTCGGATGATGTTGTCGAGCACGAAGTAAGGATTGGGCTCCGACAACAGGACCCCGAGTTCTGTGAGACAGGCATCATAAACCTCGTGTAGCGCTGGGATAAATGCCCGAACCGGGGAGGGACTATGTTGAGAAGTAGTGTATGATGTATCCTTTCACGTGAGTCCGTTTGTATTCGTCTAAAAAATACCACTGGGATTTGCAGGCTTTGTATTCTTTTTTTCCGATCATCCCTCGGTGGTATCCAAAAGATGACATGTATATACAGCCAACGGCAAAGATAATAGAAGGCAAATTGTACATCACTGTTTTCATTATTTTTGATTCTACATCCTGTGTTGTTTTAAGAAATGGAAGTATGTTGATGCAAAGTAACTTGTTGTCTGTACTCTGCTTATTGACGTTTTTATTTCAATTCAGGGTCATCACATTGTGGATAGTGTTGCTCACGGGACGAGACGGGACAGGCTTTTAAAAATTCGAGACGAGACGAGATTGATCATGTGTCCCGAGACAAACGAATATTTTCGAGACGAGACAGCATTTCACAGCATTTCCACGAGACGAGACAGGCCAAAGTCTCGTCTCGTGGGCAACACTAATTGTGGAAAGCAAAATGAATGAAAATAGTGGTGGACAATTCGCATACCATTTCTTTGTCCGTTGTGTGTAGTACCAGTACCAGTAGACTCTTGTTATTTATGTATTTGTTTAATTTTACGTTGCTTTTCCTCCACTTTGGCTGATATCGACGATGATAAATAGAACGTTTCAAGATACGACAATCCTTAACCCTTGCTTGCCGAAAATACAAATTTACCATATCTACATTCCTTGTAATGCATGCATGCATTATGTACAATACGAAATGCACTCGGTTATCGGTCTCATTAACTTTGTTAATAGTGTTGCATATAATGATGCTATTCATATATATTTAACCAATATGAATTTATCTATGGTAATATACCCACTTCTGGAAGCCGTTGTGTTTACGTCCTTTCCAATGGTTCGGATTCGACACCAGGTTGAGACACATATATCGGTTCGGATCACACTTTAAATTGTAGGTCAAGTTTTGATTAGCGTTTCTGTGCATAAAGTGGGAAACTCAAACTCAAGGTGGAAGGATACAAAAAAAACCTAATCCCCCTGTAAATGCTACTCTGCTGAGAAGCTACATTTATATGGATTTTCCAGTAGAACGTTGATAATTCAGTTATTGTAATGTATCTACGTTTAATTCTAAGAAGTAGACTTGGGATCAGTGAGTACCATTACAGCACTGCAGTTGCAGAAAAGAGAAATTTAAATACATTGTCGTAGAGTCAGATAATTTTGAACGCACGAGTTAGCAAAGCGAGCCTACCAGCAGCAGAGCGCGTGGATAAGGCAGTTAACGATTGGTACTGGATTGAGATGACGTTAACAGCTCACTTGTTCATTGGTGGCTGTTGGAGTCATGACTCTCTCTCAAGCTGCAAATGCAATATAGGCAGAGATGCTACGCAACTTATCTCATTTCTACCTTGCTGTGTTCACCAACGACTGGAGCGTGATATCTTGATCACTCCAATGCAGTTCCAAGGACTTCTTGTGATAGAAGATGCTTAGCACCTGAAGAACCGTATTGTTAGTGCTATTAGATGGATGGTTATAGTGGTGGATTGAAGAAAGGTCGAGTTCTCAATAACGTGTGGTATTCGATTTAGATGGAGCATGTTAACTGTAACAGCGATAGTGGACTCAACTGTTGGAGAAACACTTATTGTCACACTGGGACAGATAATTCTTTTTCACCCTAATTGGCCGTTTGGATAATTGCGTTTATATAGCCCAGAAGAGGAAGAGGGGAGTGGATTTATACTTGTGACATTTTTTTACCACGTACAAAGAAAGAAATGCATTTTTTGGAATTGTTGTTCACCACCACCATTTATTTCAATGATTCTGAATAATTGAATCGGCAGGTTTAAGAAGGGAATGAAGACCAAAAAATAGCAAAATGATCTTTTGTACTCGATATCATCGTAAAGCGTCGCTCTACACTTGAGTGTGAAGAAAGTTATAAAAAGCAGTCCCTAGAGGAAGATAAAGAACCCTGAAATCAACGTAAGGTGTAAGAAGGAAATTAATCCCTACCACTTATACAGTTCTTTTTGATTTCCCACGAATTTACTTTTTGGACTCATTCTTTTCTTAAACCTGCCGATTCAATTCTGATTAATTGCCAAGTAATTGAGTCAAAAGTAGCAAATTTTATAAAGGCAACCGTGTATTTTAGTTAATTGTTACAAACATCTTTCAAATTAGAAACAGATGCGTTTTGTTTCCGTGCATAGACTATGCATAGAATCATAATATATCATCCTTGTCGTCGTTGCTTTATAATGAAGGGGTCCCGGATTCGATACACGGTAGAGGCACATAGTGGTTCGAATCCAACTTTAAACTGTAGTTCTATTCCCAATTAGCCTACCCGTGCATAAATTGGACCTAAAGCAAAAACTCCTCCCCCTCCAAAAAAAACAACCCCTTCACACTCACATCTAACGACAATTCTGGATGGAATCCGATTTGCTTGTAAGTCTGTCTCATCCGAGACCATTTTGTTACAAGACACAAAACTACACGGAATGTAAAACGATCGCACAAACGGGACTCGAAATTCATCAAATGAAAGTGGATGCACTTTCGGTGAACCAATGAATACAGTTAAACAGTCCGTAAGTTTCGTCAAACGTTAAGTGTAGACCATGTTTCAATTAATTTTGGATTGTTTCCATTAAATGTATGGATGGAACATTTAACAAAAGATTCTTGGTAGAATACTGATGATGATGATACCCATAATTGGCATCAAAGGGCATCATGCATTTTTTTTAAAATAAAAAGTATATGAAACGTGTATTTTAATGTTTATATTTAAAATCAGGGCTACAGTACAGCATGCTCTTGTATTTTATTTTCTTGCTTTTATAAACTGATACTGCTAATAACACTAAAAAATGGAACACTTTGAAAATACTTGTATAACAAACGAAAATTACTAACACAACGAAAATCGCCGAATACCCTCGACTACAGACAGCTCTGCAGTTAAAACTGTAATTTTGAATACTTTGAAATTAGCGTGTATGGTCTGTTCAATTGGTGCATTTTAATGCTTCGCATACAGCAACTGGGAAAGGTACAGTTTGATTAATTTCTCTGTGTATTTGATGTGGTTTAAGGACTTTAGTGTGTTTCAGGAGCCGACGTACGTGGCGGAGTGGTTATCAAAGTGCGCTACGACGACAGCGGTCCCGAGTTCGAATCCCGGTCCTGACATGTTTCTTCCTTGTAAGTGTCCCTTCGTCAATTCAATCAATCAGTATGTTACTGGAGTAGAAAGAAATATCCTTGTATGTGTCCATTGACGGGCATATCCTTAGTTAGGAAACGTAATGAGCAAATTCCACGGTCGAAATAAACCCATCCTAAAACGAACAGGAACCAGACAATTTGAGAACCATGCGTGTTTCTTACATCGTCTGCACGTCGAGACTGTTTCCGCCTTGATCTGTTTTTATGGGGTACGCAAAGTGACGTGGCATTTTTCTCTTACGCAGTGATGGAAGAGCATCCACGCCACCCTTCCAGGTTGTGAGTGAGAAACGCATAAGCGTATCGGGATAACAAGCTTCGGGTTGAACCTTCCTCGGTTGTCTTGGAGAAGACAGCCTTCTCCAATCGCTATTCGTCCTGGTACTGGATGACGTCTCAAGACAAAGCTTTCATGTTGCTTTATTTCATTTTTTTAAAATTAGGCAAGCGGTGCGGCAGCTTTACAAGTCTTGTATTTTATTATTATTTTTTTTAATTTCAAGTCGGTTTTCTGACTCTGTACGCTAATTCTGACGATGAGGATGAATGATGATTAGTAGGGCTATGATTTTTATGACAGCATATTTTTTTTGGTAAGGGTGATGTGTTCCCTAACTATATACTATAAATTCATATTGTGAATAAACTAATTGAATTAAGGTGCTCTTTAAGGGCATATTTTGGCATATTTTACCATTTCTACGTGATTAGGCATATTTTGATGAATTTTCGGTCATATTCAGCATATTTTCGCTTTTTCAAGAAATATACAGTCATTTTCCAAGTGGATTCGTTTTTACTCGCATGTTCACTCGAGGGTTTTTTTTCTACTGAAGCAAAATCTTTTTAATTTTTAATTGAAAATTTACATTTCAACTCAGGGCCTTTAAAGTGAACTAAAAATAGTATGTATATGAAAATATTTCAGCATAAGTTAGATATTGATGTTTGAAACAGTCCAGTTATAAGGGCATATTTTTCAAATTAATAGTTCATATTTTGTAAAATTGTAGGTCATAAGAGCATATTTTATTTTGCATATTTTGGTGATATTTAGGTCATAAAAATCCTAGCCCTAAGGATTAGAAATTGCTAAAGGTACAAGAGATCGTAAAGCTTAACGCCCACTGAGACGCGGAGAAACGCGGAGAAACGCGGCAAAAACTTTTTAGATAACCCGCAGAGGGGTGTAAGGGGTGACCTTCCACGTAGTACACCCAAATGTCAACCTCACTTCCACGTTAGTACACCCTGGACTGAAGACTGGCACCATGGCCAGTATAATTTTGTTTGTATTGTCCTGTTCTTTTGTCCTTATGTGTGCTGAGTGCCCCTTTACAGCCTCAGCTTTTAATAGAAGCCAGAACATTTAAAATTTTAAATTTTTTAGTTATGCAACGTTAGAGTTGTTATTTGTAATGGTAAGGGGCTGGCCCCCGTATAATGTGACGGGAGCAAAATAGCCTACGTGCTGACGTTCCCAAAATTTTAAATTCAAACCAAATCAAAATCAAATCAAGATAACCCGCAGACTTCTGGCACGGAAATTCCGCGCTTTGGTCCCGCGCGTTTCCATGTAGTGGGCGTTACACCATTTGATTTCAATAGAAGCAGACAACAGAAAATTCTGTTGCCGCGTTTCTCACTTTTCCCCGCGTCTCAGTGTTAAGCCTTAGTTTACCTTTCAATTGCTCTCGATCGCAGAGGCGGCTAGAATAAAGCTACCAATTGTCCCGATTTATTCAAGACAGTCCTTTCTCTTTAATATCTCTCCCGACCTTTTCCTGACTGTAAGCGCGACGTGAAAATATCCAAATGTTTAAATTAATATGCCTGTTATTTTTTGTTATAAGAAACGTTGCTGATACATATCATTACATAAATTATAATTTTAGTTAGTTCAAACAAACTATAGGGGTTGTAAATACGCATCCAGGCTCTCCTGCGTGGTACCCCCCCCCCCAGGCCTGATTTCATGCTCTGAAAATATGGTAGCCTTATGCTGGAAGTCTTGTAGTAGGGATAAAATTAAATTATTCAATGAAGAGTTATTTTCTTATTTTGAAAGCAGGGGTGATCCTTCCACTTAGCCCACCCAATTGTCAACCTCACTTCCACGTAGTACATCTTGGACTGCAGACGAACGAGGCTCTGGCGCCTGGACCTACGGCCAGTATAATCTTCGTAGGACTGTGTGTGTGTTGCCCTTGTTTGTGCTGAGTGCCCCTTCACAGCCTCAGCTTTTAACTCAAGTCAAAATATTTTAGTCTCCGACAATAAAGTTGTGTTATTAGCGGTAAGGGACTAGACTCCGTCTCATGTGATGGGTGCAACAATAGCCTAAGTGTTGACGCACCCAAAATTAAAAAAAAATGAAAGCAATATTTGAATTCCATTGCTGTGTTAGGTATAATATTCGTGATAATATCAAATAATACATATTTCTGCTTTAAAAGATACAAGAAAACACCAATTTCCCACTACTTTTAACCTTTCCAGTGTTCAATGTCATATCTATGACCCTCATGCAAATCAAATTTCCTGAAGAAAGTTTGGCAATTGGAATTTTTGAAATTAATTCCCAAGAATTTTGATGGTTAATTCCGAGTGTTTTACAGCCATTTCGCTCTCCCACAACGTTGAAAGGGGTTGGGGTTGTTCTTTCTCTCCAGTACCAACAATGGTCGGTTGGGGGGTGGGAGTGGAGGGATAGATGCAATCTCCTCCATTTCGGAGTTATTTCCCTTTCCGGGCCTCCATTCTGCGCTCGCTGCCGGCTCTTGGAATTCTGTGTTGAATGTTGAAAGCACGTCTGCTTCAATTCGTACCATTGTCGCTCGTGTTTATATAGAACTTTACAATGCCTTGTATCCTGTTCCGTTGCACAGGGCAGAGAATAATTATGAAATACGCATACCGATCATTTCAAGTTGTAACAATCGAGGCTTCTGAAACAATGTAGGGCCATTTCAACATTGTTCTATCCCTTGTCAAAAATGAATGCAGACTTTCATACTGGGATGTACAGATTGTTTCAAAATTCGCACAACCCAAACTTTGATGGCTTATAACAACGTGTTTTCTGCATTATGAAGCTTCTTTCGTCTATTGAGATATGTTTATTTATCTATTATCATTATCAGTTTACTTCATACTGGAAATTCTATAAAATAATCTATGACGAAAGCGTTAAATCCAGAGTGCCAGTTTTTGGTCAGAAAAATACTTAAGAAGGCTCATAATTAGACATCTGATGACCGATGCCATGTTAATCTGTCATTTGTGACCGCTTTGAGTCATTGGCAGCATTTGATAGGTTTAGTACTGGCGATTATACTATGGGATAAGTGAAAATAATGCTGTTTTAGGGGCGGGCATATTGCCTTAGCTGGCAACACTGGCAAGTCCAAATGTTGTGAAATAACACAAGCAGAATGTGCTAAGTATTGGCCACACGTAGGGTGACCAGACATACTCTTTTTAAGAGTATTATTATACTCTTTTCGAGGTTCATATACTCTATACTCTTTTCAATTTGCAAAAATCCCCAAATATACTCTTTTCATTGCTATTTAATTTCATTCATTATTTTACGCGTAAAAATACCTTAAAATCTACAGAAGGGAAAACGTCAAGATGTCAACAAACTGAAGTATTTTACTCCTTGACTCAAGAATTTCCTATGAACAATTTCAAGTGTCATTTTCATATTCCATCAACAAGCAAAACATATTTCAAATTCATTCGAAATTAATGATAATGATTAGGGCTGAGCCGATACCACTTTGAACCGATACTCTTACCGGTTCCCACCGATACCGATACTTGAAAATTGCAATAATTAAAATTTGTTCAAAATATTGATCAATATTGGTGTGTAAATATTCTCCTCCAATTATATGCATCAACATACCAAGAAATGTGCTTTAGAATATTCAAGAATTGCATCAGAATATTAAAATAGATATTATGTAGTCACAAAATATAGTTTTTTGTGCAAAATTAGTGTAAAATAAAAAGGAAGTTTTAATTTTGCATAATTTCCAGGATAATTAGACTGTCAAGAAGTCGCGCGGGATTTTTGCGGATCCCGTGAAAGAGCAAAATTCATACGCACCTTCAACCTATAGACTATACTCTTTTTGGTCAACAAATATCTGGTCACCCTAGCCTACTTTATCTACCAGATGAGTGAATATCCAGCACAAGGGCTTTTATTTTTTTTTACATTTCATACACGTTGGTTTACTGAAAGGCATATTTATTCTATTTTGTTATTAGCTCATTCAAGAAAAAACTTAAAAAGTTAGGATTAAATTTTAATCATGGTGTTTATTTTGCGTGTCCATTCACATAAAACTGTAATTATTGGAATTCGGAAAACTGTGCAACCATTTATTCTTTGGTTTAAATGATGCAATATGACAACATAAACTGGTTCCTGTATCTGACAGCATTTTTGTCATTTAATTGCTTTTTATCTTCGTTATTGTGTTCGAATGCAATATAATTGGATATTACGTGCTTCTGTTGTTTTTTTTTAAATAACTTGAAATGAACAATGCCAATTTCCAGCAGGAGGTTGGGGGAGGGGGGGGGGGGTTGATGTCCATGGTATCAACAGAGTCGTAAGGGACATAGGCGAAAATTGTTTTCGACACTTAATTCCATTGTGTGTACTTTATACTGATTTAGAAATACGTATCAGCAATTCTCAAATAAATTATGTTTATTACAAAATTGAATCTCTTGTTGGGACACACTTCTAGATGGGTATTTTAAAAAGACTTGATTGATCTATATGTGGAGGAAATTCAATTTTTCTCTTTGAAAATGGGGAAAAAATTCTAAATCCTTGTTGTGAATTGATCAGTGGTAGTCTTCAAATCGTGAGAAACGGAGATGGGGAGCTGCATACAAATTGCTATTTTTCTTTCGTATTTTATAGAAATCAAATTTGCTTGTGTTGAATAATGAATAAGAAGAGGCGGAAATTTGCTTTGCTTTGCAACGACGGTTCCTTTCATGAATAAATATTCCTAGGCTTGACGTGAAGGCTTTTGCAAATTTGGTTCTAATAAGTTTCTTTCCCAACTGGGGAAAGGAGGAGTGGAGGTATTGAGGCGAGAAACTGCAAACTTCGCTTTTTTTTCCATTTCGTATTTAAATGCTGGGCATCTAAAATTCATATTTCCTTCCTCTTTTGCCGAAACGGGGGATTTGGAAGTTCGAAATTTTGCGAAGAGAATTTTATTTTCGTTTCTTGATGTGTTCGCACGTACGTTTTTCATCCTTTCTCCCAAACAAGGAAACTTGATTTCATTTCAATGTTTTGGTAATAAAGTGTGTAATGAACTGTAAATAGGGTAAGGGAATTTTTACATATTGCTGTTTCGTTTCGACAAGTTTCGATTTTTAAAAAAGGAATTTCACACTGGTTGCCCAGGCCTGCATTAGATTGATTGATTTGATTTATTTTACTTTGCTTTTGTGCCACTTTTGGCTAATTGCGAAGATTTGCATGAGTGATGATATGATGAAATGGATGAAGCGACACTCACAAAGAACACACATGCCCAGGCCCAGATTCGAACCCTTGGCGTCTCAGCGCGCTGTGATAACCACTCTGCCACGGAGGCCGGCAAGCTAGATAATGAATGCGTGCTCTACTCGTATACCGTCTATTTTCCAGTTTCTGTAATAATGACAATACAATATTAATTAACTTAAATTTTTTTTAAAAATAAAGTACCTTAATATACCTGTATAAAATAATAGTTTTTCCTATTCATGGATACTCTAATCAATTATGGTTTCTGACAGCCAAAAATTACCTTCAAAAAGTTGAATCAGTTCAGAAACCTTTTATCACGTTACTATGTAAGAATTTTAAAAATAATTTCAATGAACAGCATTTTTCTGAAGGGCTAACACAGTTTAATATGTCTACCTTAGAAGAAAGAGTAAAATATAAAAGGAACAATTTTGTACAGATGATTTTATCTTTCCAAGTAGATAGTGAATACTTCTGCATAATATATATCTTATAAAATACGCAGATGGAATATAAAGAATATCTCAATTCTAGTATCTTAAAAAAAGGTCACAGGTTTAAAAGCTGAACTTGTCGAAAGCTACAACATAAGGGTGGCTACTCGCCGGGAATTCCTTGAATTCCTGGAATTATTGGCTCCGAGAATTATGCATGAATTGTTCTCCGTAGACGTGAAAAATTACAACTTTTATTAATCCAAATCCTATATAGTTTTTAAATGTATTCACAAATGCCCTGAGGCAAGTTTTTCACAGTTTAGCCTTCATTTATATCGAGGAAGGAAAAGAAAGCCGTGTGAAAAATAAAACAGAATTCTCTCAATCCGTTTACTTTGTTACTGTCCTTTCCAGAACAATCTGACAGACGGAAGATTATTGCAAGATATCTTGAAGTTGATTAGATAAATTTGAGTTGTGACAATTAACAATTTATCGTAGATTAGTATATACCGTAACATCTGAGACATGCATTTCGACTCTGATTACGTGAAATGGTAAATGGAAACTCAGCACCTTAAATTAAATATTTTAATTAAATTTGGACCCTATATATTGTTAACATATTTGTGTGTGTGTGTGTCTGTGTGTATGTGGGTGGTGGGTGGAGATAATATGTAAGGTTGAAACTGAGAAAACATGTGCTTGTGGCCTTGAATTTTTTGAAAATTTGCCTTGAAAACCAAGAATTACACTTGAATTTTATCATGGTCCTAGGGTAGCCACCCTGGATATGAACTTGTGATCATGTAAGATTGTAGGATCGGTAGTATTATTTTTTAAATTAACTAACTAACTAACTCTCTAGTCTTCTTAAACCCGAAGGTTCATGACTGCAGCAACACAGGCCTTCCATCTTTCCCTATCTTGAGCAAGATCTATATACTCTTTTCCATCCCTACCGATTTCCCTTAGGTCCATCTCAACGTTGTCCCTCCATCTTCGTCTTGGCTTTCCTACAGGTGTCTTACCATCAGGTTTCCCAACAAGAATCCTGTAAACTCCTCTTTCCTCTCCCATTCGTGCCACATGGCCTGCCCACCTAAGTCTTCTTGATTTAATTATTCTAATAATATCTGGACATGAATACAAATTATGTAGTTCTAAATTATGTAACCTTCTCCGCCCACCTGTCTCCTCATCCCTTTTAGGTCCAAATATTTTCCTAAGGATCTTATTTTCAAATACTCTCAATTTGTGTTCCTCTTTCAATGTAAGGGACCAAGTTTCACATCCATATAATACTACAGGCAAAATTACTGTTTTGTATATTTTAACTTTTAGTTTCTTAGATATTAAACGAGAAGACAAATTATTATATTTTTTAAATTATGTATTCAATTTTTGTACTTCGTAATTTTACATAGTGATGTACCTGGTTGTCATATCCTACTCATGACTTAAATAAATATATTAAAATATTATTTTTATTATTATTAGTGGTAGTAGTAGTAGTATTTGTGAGATACTTGGTTCAGACCATCCCCCCCGAAATATATTTCTATGTAGGTCTGGTTTCTACGTTCGTGTAAAATCTTCCTGTCGATGCTCTTTGAATCTCAGCGCTGATCGTCAAACACCGGAACACAGCTTCCGCGTTTTCAGTCAAGCCGTTCGGCCATTACCTCGGGGAATCTGATCCGGAAAGGTCTTCGGACGCAGCTGCCGTATTGGAATGCCGATTCCAATATTTCCCCTCGTAAAGAGCCATCAGATTGGCTCCTTTACGGCATTAATTAGCGAGGCCGCTCGCCAAGTGGGGACTTCCGCTCCTTCCTGACGCCATTTTTATGGGCCATGCAACCCAATGAAGCAAGGAAAGCAGTTGCCGGTGATCGATAGATGAACACAGTGTCCACATGATCCAGGCTGTCATATCATCAACTAGACTTCGCGCAGTCTGAGAGCACAGATAAAGGGCTTCAGGGCAATGGTTCCGGTGAAGTCAGGCTTGAGAGCTGTTGAAATTTAGCAGTGCCATCTCTTGTTCTGTTTGGTAGAAGAAGCAAAAATGCGAGTGGTGCGCTCAGCGCAATGTGCCACCGGGTATAGAACACGGGACTCACTGATTACAAGGCGACGACGTTACCGCTACACCATCGGGGAGGCCCCAGAAATTGCCATTGAAAATTTGCTATTAAAATCCACTCATCGCCGTAGAATTAGGCAACACACACTGCAGGAAATGTAGAATTTCAGGATATAGCTGTTCGATTTTCTGTGCCAGTGACTGTACGGTGTCCTAAATCCCTTTACCGGGTTATGTATTTCATTTTCGCCTAATCTCTTAGCTATCCCCTTGTACAGTCACGGACACTTCTGTGTTGTAACGTCAGCATTGTACTTTTTAGAACACAAAAGTGTCTGTGACTGTACGTTGCAACATGCCATGGAGGCATATGGGGGATGTGGAGCTAGGGCCCCACACATCACGACTCATTGTTGATTTTATTTTACTTCGATTTTCTTCCATTTTTGGCTAATCGTCACGAAGATAAGGATGATGCCATGAAATTGATGAAAAAACACTCACAAAGAATGCCCAGGCTAGACACAACGATTCATGATCTCAGCCAATTGTGGAAGTGATATGCAGGGCGGGCAATCGCCATGGCGCCTCCAAATTTTCACCTTGCGTTTGACTTTTCAAAATCAGTTCTATTTTTTTTTAAAAAAACATTCCGAGTTTGCTTCTGGAATTTCTACTACTTTTTTTCTTTACAAAAATAACTAGTTTATGTGTTTTCTGTATCATGTGTATAATTTAATAATAAAATGCCATTATAAATTTTTCTACTGTTGCTGGCCGAATTTTAAAATCTGCAGCTATAATGTAAGAGTCGATTATACGTATATTAGAATCTATTGCATAGTTATTCATATTGTTACTGGTTGAGCCTTAAGAATTCTTTTTGAAGGCCTTTCTGGTGCAATAATTAATTACTTTTAGTTTTAATCCATCCGTCACCGTGTATTAATTAATAAATTAAATGTGTTCAGATCACATTTCAAAATGTGTAGCTTTATGTGAGTTGTGTTGGCTTTTTAGCCTCTATTAAAGAACATTGTGACACCTGAGAAATAGGGGCTGACGCCAGAATTAATTTTAGTTTAGTCTACCTCTGGTGATGTGATCACCACAACGTTCCGACAGAGTGGCTCCCGCCTAACCATTATTAGACAGTGAGTGAACCCCAGAGTCACATGAAATATTCATCACGGGAATCGAACCTGGGCCTCCCTAACAACTGGGCCACCGCGGCAACACAAGATAATGTGGCCTGACCACCTTTTTAGGAGCATTTATCTGAATAATGTTTAAAGGAAAAAAATGTATCTCAGGATCGACTTTTTCTGTGACAAACAGTTAAACCAGTTGATGAGTTATGGTATAGGCTAAAGTCTCAATATCTAATAGTTTGGTCAGCAAGATTTGTTCGCTAAATACCAGCATATATACAAAGTCGAATAGCTATGAATTGGTCTATTAGTGCCATTTACAAGGGAGAGTGAAATGCAAACCTTAATTTGTATTTTTTCTTATCTAGTAGATTTTTTCATGTGAGGTTTCACAAGTTTTTCTGCATTTTAGCATAGATCCACTGCTGATTATAATTTCAAGTTTGAGTTAATGCCTTTATAGCTACTTCAATAACAGTGATATTTGGGATGTACGTGCAGTCACTTTTGACTTTTAGCCACTGCGAAGGAGTTTCCACCCATCTGGCTGCCAATTCAGGACATTGTCGAACTTGCTGGTGTGGTCAGCATGAATTTTCATTTACGGGAGATCATTCATTTCTCGTGATCAGTGTTGCAGCCTTGAGGGGGTTTTGTAAATAATTATTGATGCCTTACATAAATTTGAACTATATACAGTAGTTTATACACTTTTTGCAGGACTTCTAAGGTTTTCCTTGGACTTTTTCACGAACATTGCACAAAAATTACAAAGCACATGTTTGCTTTTCTAATCCTTTTCCGAATATATTTCTCTTCGGTTGAGATTGGACGAAATGGGAAGACTGACTGCTGATAAGAACATTTGACGAAACAGGAAGTCACCTTCTCAAGGATAAACACACTTTTGTGTACACGTAAACAAGCATGCGATATCTGTGATTAACAAGGCTCAGAAACTGACGTAAAGGCAGCCGTCCTTCTTTCAAGATCTTGAAAATAATGCTAGACGTATCCCTTAGAACCAGAAACCATTGCTTTTGAATATTGCGGTTATCAACTTATGACACCCCACTTCTGCTTATAGGATGGCAATTTATTGACATAGTGTAAATAAACTGGTGAGTAATTGGTCAGTATTTGGTAAGTTTTTTTTAAATGTTAGTCCTTAAATCAGTAATTTTGACCACTTCACTAGTTTCCACCCCTGAATTTCGATCGTATCTGCTTCACAGAAAGTCAGTGCGGTTCTAACAATCCAGATGCCCCATGACTGTACGATACTATGTGAATTTCATGGTCAATATGAACTAACTGAATTAACATTTAACCAATAGAAATGCAGCGCCCCGTCACAAGACACGTGCTTTTGTTTATATTTACGTCGTTCTTGCCGTGGACGAAGAATAGTGATTAACGTGCATTGTGTTTTTACGGTATGTATAACATTGTAAGAATCGACGTTGGGTGCGAGGTTTTGTCAATAATCTTGGGAGTGGGAGATAACAATAAGTATGGTTAAACATTGCGGCAACTGTTATGCAAACCATTCTTTCGTACTACGCACCACCGCGCATGGCAAAGTTCATAATCTCAGTAACAAGAGTAATCAAATAAAAACTACATTTGGAAGTATATTCTCCTTCAACTTGTTTATTTTATATAATTATAAGGAATTTCATATTTAGATGTTTACTTCAATTTCATTTAATACATAAAAGTCCATACATGCTTTATGTAAGCGGTTGCCATGTCTACTTTTCGTCCATATGAGGTTTATAAGTAATGCAGCGTTGACGTGTAATGTTGACTTGTAACCTGAGAACTGAGTTCAGGTTATTTCAAGCGAAATGTATACCCCCACCCAAATTACTGCATGCCACGTACCACTCGAAACCAGAGATATGTTTGTCTGTGGAGAGCGGGGTGGGGGTAGTGAATGTGCAGTGTGCGAATTAAACTTTTTCTGTTGGGGGGGGGGGGAGGGGTGCCAGTGGGCAATTTGCCACCAAGAATAGCGAGCGGACAATTTACCATACTTAGGTTTCAGTTTTGGCTTTAAGTTCAATTTATGCACAGGTAGGCTATTTGGGACTGAACCTACAGTTCATAGTGGAATCTAAACCTCTATGATACTCGTAGATACACTTAGATAGATACAAAGAAAATGAAATACCTTAAGATCATTATATGAAAGTAGAGTTGGGAGGTAATATTTTTAATTTTCAACAAGCTTTATTAGAAATTCGGAAACTAGTTTTCCTAATTCCCATACCCAATCTAATCTAATCTACCTTTGAACTTACGGAGAAATTTTCCGTCCATATACGATATCATTGATTTGACCTGTACCATTATCGTTCAGAAGAATTGTATAAGTTCGTCTCCATTTATGAATTTGTAAATTGTGTACTAAACTGAGTGAATTAGTTGGTATCGCATTTATATATTTCAAATATAGAATACGTAATAATCTTTTCTAAGGATGCACATTGTTATGTGCACTTCCTCGTCGAGCATGTGAATAAATACTGTACTAAATTGAAATGGCAGCAATTTGTTCGCTTACCCCATTTTTTTGTTGGTGGCAAATTGTTCGTAATCTGAGAATTCGCACCGGGATCTTGGTTTCGCACTCACTGGTGGTAAGAAACCGTCATAGACTTGCTCCAAGAGAATTTTTAATAAGTGAATACTACGTTGGAAACACTGAATCGTTAGCTGTCAAATTGAAAGATGGAAAACAGATATTTGGGTGAGATCAACGGTATGTATCACTTAGCAAAATCCCTGGTTCACACACCGAAAGCACCAACTTCAATGGTACGGTGGGTTTTACTTTAAACCCAATCTCTCCAAAACCCTAAAGCTGATCAGAGAGAACATGAGGGGGAGAGGGGAATCAAATAACGTCATCTCCATAGCTTTAGAGCAAGTGAGGCCTTCTGATTGGAGATAAAGATGGTCTTTCGCAGGCTGGGGGAGCATTTTCAGGCTTCTGCAAGAAGATTAACGCAGGGTTTAGGGAGAATTGCATTCATGATAAGGCTCGAGTCTTGGAAACGGGGATTTTATCTCCTGACTACGAGACTTCCTAACGAAGCTGTCAGTCGCCAGATTGTCGTAAATTATCATGTAATTGCTCCCTGGGTTATTTTCATTTCATCATCAACGACCTTGAACTATCAGAGAGACTGAGACGCACATGTGCTTGTGTTATCTTCCAATATATTAGCGCATGCACTTTTATGCATCATTCCGTTGTTTTTGTTTTTGTGTGTTGTAAGAAGCACATCTAACGAGAGAAAGATATCTATGGAAAGTGGCCTAACAGATCAGGTTACTAAGTTTTTTGGAACGGATGGTATGGATACGAGACTTGACAGTGTTTCGATCTCGCCTCGACTTATACATTCATGTCTCGTTCTGGGCTTCTTCTCTCGGTCTCGTGTCGATTTATAAACATCTCGTTCTCGTCCCTGATTCGAAGGGCAAGTCATCTCGAGTTTCGAAGTTTATAGAATGACTAACATATAGAACATGTCATCGCACATACGTTCACAGGGAACACGGGTTCGAATCCAGGCCTGGGCATGAATGTTCATCAATTTCATCATATCATCGTCGCGATTAGCCAAAAGTGGAAGAAAAGCGACGCTAAATAACAAAAAAATGAAATCAACAATAGTTGAGAACGTATAGAAGTCATGAAGGCAAACAACTTTTCTCAACATTTTTTTTTTTTTTTTTTTTTGACACCTCGATTTGAAGCTACAGATTCTCGAAAAAAAGATGATTTTATTTTAATTACATGCAACTTCATAGCACAGGTTCACAGTTGCCACTAATGGATTAACTTTGCAATTGCTACAAACAAAGTGTATGGATTGAATTGAACTGAATTGAATTGAACTGTTGTTTTGAGTCCATTTTATGCACAGACAGGGGCTGGACCTACAGTTCAAAGTGCGATCCGAAGTACTGTGCAAAGTGCCTCTACCGATATCGAACCCGGGACCCCTTGACTACAAGGCGACAGCGTTACCACTACGCTATCGGTGAGGCCCTCAAAATGTACAATTCTCCGATAATCAGGTTGATACAGCCTCTTGATATGTACGAAGAAGTCGTAAAGTAAAGAACATTTGGTTTCTGTACATGTTTTTTTTTTTTTTTTTTTTTCTTACTCTCATAGCAAAATCTCAAACGATATTTAGAGACTCGGGCGCTATGTTTCGGACCTTCTTATATTCTCTGAAGTCTTCTCTCGACTGTTATAAGCCATTCTCGGTGTCTTTGTTTTCTTGGTGTCAATGTCGTTATGTATGTAGAACGTTTGGGGTCAAAATTATTTGTTGATTGTATTTGAGGAATATCAAATAATTTAGAATTTGTAAACTTCCCATTTCAGCTTTCAGTTCAGGGAGAATTCAGAACAAGTAGAAATTGTAGCAATGGTCGCCCGAAGAATTTCAGTCTTCCGAAAAGAGACGGGAAGATATATTTGGAGCGCGCTTCCTATTTTTGGTCCAGTGGCTTTTATGCGGTGCGAGGAAGGAGATAAGAGATGACCCCTTGGTCCGCCGAGGCGCATTTCGAATTGCATCAGGGCACCGTTACGTCACGGGCGTGCATCGGAGCATCTCGCCCCTTCAGCGGAAATATTCCATTTCTCGCTTCTTTTCCCCTTGGCTGGTCGCTCGGAAGATTTCTGGAGAGGCCGTGATCAAACTTTGGGCCTCCTGGACGACGAAATTCAGGATTAAAAGGAAAATGTAGAAAGTGCTCAGTGCGTGTGTATGTGTGTGTGTGTGCACGAAAAGAGAGAGAGAGAGAGAGAGAGAGAGAGAGAGAGAGAGAGAGAGAGAGAGAGTGAGAGAGAGAAAGAGAGAGAGAGAGAGAGAGAGAGAGTGAGTGAGTGAGTGAGTGAGTGAGTGAGTGAGTCTATCTGACGGAGGAGCGAAATTACTTTCGGATTAAAAATTATGGATACTCTAGTTTGAACTCGAATTAAAAATTAACCATTAGACCTACATAAAAACGAGTTACATCAAAACTTACCTTATTCAATTCTGCGTTAATCTATGCTAACCAAATCTTTATTTCGATTATGCCTTCTACTTTTTTATCGTTGTGAGAACAAAAAAGTGCAAGTGTTTTTTCGTTTTGCAAACCATTGATCTCTGAAATTTTATAAATAAAATATGGGTTTGTCCGATTGTGATGAAATTTTAGTATGATGCAGACAGAAAGATTTAAAACACAATTCTTAATTTTCAGATTTTTTAACTTTGTCAAAAAACCGTTATCATCAATTTTGCGAAAAAAACTTTTTCTTAGTATTGGGTAGTTCTACAAATCCAATATTTGTCTTGTTTTGAATCTCCTTGCATCTGGTTTCAAAATTCATTATCATTGTGAATTCACGTTGCGAAACCGATTTTATAGAGATTTTTTTTTTATTCATTGGAGTAGAGATGTACGTTCGATTCCCGGTGGAGGCACATAGTGGTTCGCATCCCACTTTAAACTGTAGGTCCAGTCCCGATTAGCCTTACAGTGCATAAAGTGGACTTAAAACTCCAAGACAATCAGTCAATCAATCAATAAGCATGCACGTGGAACGTGGCAACACGTCACGCAATGACATCACTTCCTATTTTTGGTTCAGTCTCGATTAGCTTATCTGTACATCCCAAAAATTCATTCATTCATTCATGTTTAGGTAGTGTGCTTTCAGCGTGGTTGCCTTCATCAAGGGTACGAAATTCCATGGTGCCCTCCAAAAACGGAATATCCTACCCTTGATGAAGACAACCACTTGGTAAGCACACTCTACCTCCACATTTAGGAATGAATAAATGAATTTTTTGGGATGCACAGTAAGTCTAATCGGAACTGGGCCTACAGTTTAAAGTTGGATCTGAACCACTATGTGCTTCCACCGGGTATCGATCTAGATGGGAATGAACGATGAGTAGACGAGAAAGCAGACACAATGTAACTCCCACACCTTACACAGGATTCGAACCTGGGAACCCCTGTGTAGTGTCGCGCTACGATAACCATTATGCGATGTGATGATGCTAATATTTCATTTCATTTAATAAGGATTTTACATTGTTTACATAATGTTCATCTACATATAACAACATAAATTGTGGAATTATACTATATTTTAAACAGCATTAAGTGTAGTCCGTAATGTGTTGTAATACATAAAACCGTACATACAGGAGGATGTAAGTAAGATATACTGAAACAAACATATGTTTTTATACAATAAAATAATCTATTGTATACTTTTAAGAGGTTCTATAGTACATAATTTCTGTTTCTAGTGATGCAAACAGCATCAAGTTGAGTTGTAAGTGTGTATATTGTAAGTTTATAAGGATAATAATACAAGGTTTGCCCATAAAATAAACTAACTTTTTTTTTTAGGAAAGAAAACAAGTAATTACCTTCAAATGACTTTATCACCTTCAAAATAATCACCAGAGGAGGCAATACACTTTGACCAGCGTTTGTACAGGTCTTGGAAACACTGTTCATAGTCATTGACAGTAAGTGTTCGCAAAATACGCGTAATATTTAATTTAATGTCCGCGACGTCGTCAAATCTTCACCCTTTCATAGCCATCTTAAGCTTGGGAAAAAGGAAAAAATCAGCAGGCGATAAGTCCGGAGAATATGGAGGGTGATTGATCACTGTCACTGAATGCTTAGTAAGGTATTGTTCTACAGACAATGCGGTATGAGGCCGAGCATTATCGTGTAACAGAAACCATTGGTCAGAATCACAGAGGTCCTTCCTAACTCGCTTCATCCTGTTTCTGAGTTGACCAAGCACTTCCTTGTAATACCACTGATTGACTGTTTGGTTTTCAGGGACAAATTCATGGTGGATCAGTCCTTGGGAATCAAAACCAGTGCACCACGAACTTTCTCCACATTGTCGTCATTCCTTGACGTTGAAGGGCGTTCTGATCTTGGTTCATCCTCGACACTTTCACGTCCGCCTTTGAAACGATTGTACCAGTCAAACACCTAGGTTCTTGATAATGCTGCATCACCATACACTTCCCGTATCATCTGTAACGTTTCGGTAAACGATTTACCCAATTTGTAACAAAACTGTATGTTGTAACGTTGTTCCATCTTGGTGCTCGTATTTTCCACATGACCTGCAAAAGACGCACGCTTTCCCCGATACTGACTGCCTGTAACAGATTGAAACATGTACTGACGGGAAGTTTAGATATAGCTCTTTGCAGTGTTGCCAGAATACGGTACCTTTTTATTTGGTTTGGTTCTTTTTTTTTGACCGTTCGGTTTATTTATGGGCGGACCTTGTAGATAGGGCGATTCAGTAAGTAGTTGATCCAAATAATGCACATATTCTGCATTTTGATTAACATCACCCATAACGTACCTAATAATAATAAGTACACACGCTTAAATTTGCAGATTTTCATCCAGGCATTTCCCATATTTCATCTTCCTTGGGGAGGAAGAGGAGATAATAGTTTCCCCAACCGAGTCATCCGTTATTTTTAAGACAGGAAGTGTTGACGCAGGTTAAAATTTATGTAGCAGCTTCGTTTCGCAAATCGGACATGCGTCGTCTGAACATCCAGGGAAATTTCATTAGACGTTTCCAAGAGAGAGAGAGGGAGAGGCTGTGCCTGGAGCCGGAGAGGCAGAAGAAAGAGATTTATGTGGACAAGGGATCCCAGCGGTTTGCAATGCGGAGTTAACTCGAAACCGCAAACCCCACTCAAGACACTGTCCGAGGAAGGGCAAATGAATCTTTCGCTGGAAGATTTTCCGGTTCACCGGAGGACGGTGCTGCCAACGGCTTTCGAATAAAACGTTGGTTTCGCTCCTCTTTAAGTTTTATTCATGGTCTACGTACCGTTTCTCTGTGGGTGGCACTTTTTAGAAACATATACTTTTTCTTTTCTTTTTTTGTTATTTAGCATCACTTTCTGCCACTTTCGGCTATCACAAGGATGGAGATAAGTGATGGAATGATGACATGATTAAATTATTGAACATACACTCACATTGAACACCCATTGTCAGGCCGAGATTTGAACCCGGGACCGGCCTCCGTGGCGGAGTCGTTATCACAGCTCGCTACGATGCAAGGGCTCAAGGGTTCGAATCCCGGCCTGAGCATTGTTGTTCTCTGTGACCGTCCCGTCATCAATCATCATCATCTTCGCCGCGATTAGTCAAAATCGGCAGAAATGAGAAATTAAAGTAATAATGAAAACCAATCAATCAATCGAACCCTGGCGTCTTAGTGCGTCGTGCTAACCACTCCACCACGGATCACAAACTGAGACGAGTACGAAACCAGACTTCGAGGCTCTAAGGCACGACATCGAGAACGAGACTGTTAAATTTGAACCAGAAGGCGTAGTAGTATCCAATATTTTCGATCTCAAGCAAGACTTTGATAAACTATAATTAATGATGTTGGGACACAAACATTACCACGTTACTCATTGAGACATGCTAAAGTGATTATCGACAGGATTTTTTATGTAGAAGGCATATATGTTATTTATCGTAATCACAATTTATATGACAATCTATATAAATAAAATAATCAAGTAGGTATGTCCGAAAAAGTCGTCTAATAAAGTAAATTTGGTTTTGGTATATTTTTCAGTTCCACCAAAGCCTCGAACGAGATAGAAAGTCTCGGATACTTAGGGAGGTTTCAGACCGAAGCGAACCCTGTCAGTAATCAATGCAACCTTTCGAACCGAAGCTGCCAGGGTTGTTCAAGGTCCAGGAACCAATAAATTCTAATGGGTTCTATTGAATTCCACATGACCGGAACTGTTTTATACAATAATTTAAATTCGATCCAAGTTGCGTGTTGTTTCATTTCAATACGGAACTTGGGCCCTTATTTTAATTTATCCGGAAGAAAGGTTCCTGGACCGTATTTAAATTGATCCGGAAAAGAGGTTCCTGGACCGAAATGTAATACTTTTCAGATACAAAGTTTTTTTACGGTCCAGAATCCATTTGAACTTGCTTAATTTTCTCTCCAGCGGAATTGAATTTATTTAAACTTCCTGGACGTTTAACAACCCTGCAAGCTGCACGTATCACTCGGACTGGGTTGTTTTCTCGATACCGTGGATCTTGTCGCCTCGGTATATTGTTCGCGCATGCGCGGTTAATTGTTTTGCGTGAAGGAGAATTCACACCGAACCGACAAGCCACACGTACCCCTTGAAGAGTTTTCAAGTCGAACGCAGGCTTGTTCTGCCTGCCGTGCAGCTACGGTGTGAATCGTAGCTGATGATTGGCTCGTTCTCAAGCTCCCTTAGACTGAAGGGGGCCTGTCTAGCTTGTCGCTTCGATGTGAAATATCCCAAGGTCTCGATCTTATCTCGACTTTACATAAAGTGTATCTCTCGGTCTCGATTTCGTTCTCGTTTCGATTTTTACATAAGACCAGCCGGCACCATCCCTACCATCATGCATTATCCGAATCATACCCAATTTTAACTATTGTTATTGTTATTATTAGGGCCCGGGACTTTGTTATCTTATAACATATTTTATATTTGGCATCGGATCGAATACTGGGTTGAGATCTTTATATATCTGACTCGCGCACTTTCGACGTGACCTTTGGCCACGTCTTGTATACACCGCATGCGTGACCTTCGGCCACGGTGTGGACGCAATCACGTTATAGATGGGGTTCCTCAATGATCTTAATGACCTTGAGAATATCTGCATGTTGTATTGGATGGAGGGGAACAAGTGTATAAGTTTGTTAATTGAAGAGTTTAGAAAATAACTTTATGTGTGTACTCTAATAATGTACAAATATTCAACACATTATTGTCTATTTTCATAATAATAAACTGGGTAAATATTTTCCGTTTCAAAATAGTTAGATATTTCATATAAACGAATTGAATGCGACACTATATTGGAAAAAGCAGTATTTACGTCTTTTGTCATTTTCACATTTTTAAACGTAATTTAAAAATAATTGTTTTCCGTCATTTCGTGCGCTCGCAGACGTGGTTCGCTTATTTGGAAAGTTTTGAACGTAACTTTGTGTGTGTACGGGCTCTAATATGGTACAAATATACAAAATATTCAGAATTGTCAATTTTCTTAATAATGAAGTGAGTAAGCAATAACAGTTTCAAGATAGTTAGTTTCATTTATTGTATTAATGAATTCAATAGCGACATTAAATTGAAAAAGCAGTATTTACGTCTTTTGTCATTTTCTCATTTGTAAACGTAATTGAAAAATAATTGTTTTCCGTCATTCCCATCAAATTCCTACCTCTCCTCTGCAATAAATTCTGACGCTCATGTTTGAAATTCGAAAAGTCTAGCATAATTCACTTACAGTAGTTTTCGGGATGAAAATAAACTTTCTTTAAGTTCTCTAGCAACGTCCGTTTCCATGGTCAACAATAAGCACGGAAAACTCTAAATAATTGTTTGTTATTATACCTCTAAAAATTAAATTTAAAACAAGCACGATTACGTAGATATTTTCGTATTGAGTATACCAGTATACCTTGAAACTTCTTATGTAAATGTCAGTCTTGTTTGAGGCATCTTTTCTAACCAGGAGTTGATTCATCTGTTATTGAGCTGTGAGAATTAATGTAGCTAGACAATGAGGAATGAATGAAACAATGCCGTAAAAAAAATGCCCGTGGAAACGGGTTGCTAAGGGAATGAAAAAAGGACATTAAAGAAGTTCCCAGTGAGCGATTTTTAAATTTTCTCAGCCTTTTGGGACAATTTCATGGGCGGTCGTAATAGGACGTTTTTTGCGTCTGGGGTTTCCTTCATGGAGAACATTTATCAGTGAGTGAGTGAGTGGTGGGATTGGGGCTTTATAGATATTGGATGAAAATCAGTCGAAATAGACGAACTTGATGATAAGACATGTTATGACATATTTTACCAATTTCGCGTTTTCACAACACATTTCTTCAATTTTCTCGTAATAAGACATTTCTACATAATTTCGTAATTGTGTTGCATGTAATCGGTTCTTTTATAATTTATTCTTCGTACCTTTAGCGCAACGGATAATTCATATTATCGATGGTAAGATAAGGAAATTACGGACGAAATTAAAAACGGAGAACAATAATTCCCCCCTTTTTTTGTAGAGAGCTGCCAATTATACTTTCGTTTCCACAAAGGTGTAAATCTGACATAATAGTAAATTAAACTTAGGATAATTGCAGTGCACCTCACAATATTTTCAGTATTTTTCCACTACGTTCTGACTTCATTTAATACCTTACCTCCACCTTAGTCGATCTTCGCTGGAAATTCGAGAGTACTGTTGTTCATATTTTTGGCTTAACTGAGAATATTTCCACATTTTTCTGACATATTTTTAATTTTTCGTTACATATTTTCCCATTTTTATGACCTAAATATATACATATTTTACAATTTTATAGAACATAATGTCCTGAGCCCTAGTTATTATACGTATATTGTCTGAAACTGAACACGAACCTGCCAACACCACCGTATCCAAAGCTCCATAATAAGAGAAGTGTCATTAACGATTCGAAAGATGATGTCATCATAAACCATCTCATTCATCAAGCGTGTTTAAGAATGAGGTAATATGCAGCGAGGGACCTGCCTCAAGCTTAACCGATCGTTTGGGAGCGATCGGTTAGCTGACGAACGGTTAGCGTGACCGCGAGTGAAAAATTACATCACGGGATCTCAGGAAAACGGCGTTCGGACACGTGTTACGCTGCATTTTCAATTCTGTAAATACATACACGCATAGCTAGCGGCTTTATCACGCAAATTCTGGGATCATCGCATTAGAGGAACAAAAATATGCACAGTGCACTGGGATAACGGGACAAGAAACTATGCACGTGGCACGATGACACGACGACGTCATATAGTTGGCTTTTTTCATTGAAATCAAAGGGGAAGACCAAATGAGGTGGAATTTGCAAGGGTAACAGGGGTGGAAGGGCTTATAAGCTGTATGGTAATGAAGGTATGGTTAACGCCATGGATCAAGGAAACGACTTTGCCACCCTTACGTCTGAGACATCTGGTGGTGAAACTTCCGAATTACTAGCAACCACCGACGATAGTTTCGCGAGCGGGTCCAACGCAAGAGTGTGGCTTATTCCGCGACGGAATATAGTTCCCTGTTTGATTTGCATTTTCCTCCGTCGCTGGAGTTCTTCCTCTACAATTTACCTGTACTTAGTGCAACACACAAAACGTAGATGTACTTTGGCTGTATGTTATGCATTAGAATAGACAAGATAAGAAAGGTTGTTTTATATTTCGATTTAATTTAGCTAAAAAAAATAAAAGGTGTAGTTGAATGATGGCAAACTACTGCAAGGAAGTGTTATGGTATTCTCTGTGTACAATATTACCATTTCATTCCTTTCCTAAAATATAAGTTAATCACTCTGTATTTTACTTACAAACAGCGAAA
This sequence comes from Lepisma saccharinum, assembly GCF_977018435.1. Lineage (NCBI taxonomy): Eukaryota > Metazoa > Arthropoda > Insecta > Zygentoma > Lepismatidae > Lepisma > Lepisma saccharinum. The sequence continues at coordinate 16,785,553 of NC_139232.1, read as the reverse complement.
AATAGTATACGCTAAAATAAAACTTTCACCCACAAAATACGAAACACGTGCCGACCCTCGTTCAAGTTCCCCTCCCCATCCTTCCGGGACTGTAAATTCCTTCCTCGCAGAACATTCAACCAACACCCTCCGACTGCTTTTGTTTTGATTTTGTCTGTCCCCGAGGCAAGGTTGACCACTGAACTGAATGTCTGTAGTGCTAGCCCTTAGCCAGCGACTCAGGTTGGGTTGGAATTTCCTATGTGCGATTGTTTTGGTTTTGGTGATAGCAGGGGTGGAAACTATTCAAGTGGTCGAAATTACTGATTTAACTGAACAAAGTAACAAAAGAAACTGACCACTTACTGACTTATTTATTGTAACGAACCAGTCTCGTTACAAATTGTATGGGATCCACCTTTATATGAATAAGCTTTCTTAGAATCTAAGTATTGAAAATTTAATTTTTGTATTATAGTTAATATTCAGGATTGAATACACTCTTTATAGTTCTTATTTCCTCCACTTGTCTACGCCACTTTTCAGGCCGCCTCGATAGCGTAGGGGATAACGTTGTGGGATTGTGATCAAGGGCTCGGATACTCCAGTTCCGATTTGCCTATCTGAGCAACTAGTGAACCAAAAACTTCGTCACTTTCCACGGCAAGGATAAATGGTGATCCGATGAAACAGGGAATGGAACAAATGCACTAAAATATGCAAACCATGGCCATAATTCGAACCTAGAGCCTTTAGAACAGAAGTCAGTTCTGCGCCACCGAGGTAGCAGTTTTGGAATAATAAACTCCATGGTGAAAACCGAATGGCTTATCTTTGGAGTACACCTGCTCAGCGCAACGAGTCCAATTGTTTTTATCGTGCCGACCTTCGTCGCCGAATGGTTGGCACAGCGCGCTACGACGACAGGGTTCCTGGGTTCGAATCCAGGCTTGGTTATGGGCTTCCATGTGAGCGTCGTTTCATCAATTTCATAATATCATATCACTCGTTCTCATCTTCGAGATTAGCCGAAAGTGGGAGAAAAACGAAGAGATATAAACCAAATAAATCAATCAATCAAACCAATTGTTGCTGTTATTTGGCTTTCCTTTTCAATAAACTCGCCATTATCCTCACGATGCTTGGCCAACACCCACATATCGAAGGCCAGACAGTTCACACCGAAAGCAACATTTGGCTACCTGGGTCTGCATATGAATTAATAATTCATTTCGTAATATTGGTATGAATATTATAAATTCGCTCACACATAAAAGATCGCTATTAAAAATCGTAATTAAAATTATGTTTCAATCTGAAAAAAATTGACAAAAATATATTAAAGGCCCACATAAATACAATGTCAAGGCAAAAGCAAAATATCTCACCAGGAAATACTGTTCTTTTTGCGAACAACCGAATAAATTACAGTATTTCAAGAACCAAGAACAATAAAATAATACTAATTATATTAAATAATACAATCTCAGAAAGTGGAATACATCTGACTTCACTGATTCACTCATTCTGTCGTTTATGTAACGAGTAGCTACTTTCCTACTTTTTGTTTAGAAGACGGTTCGCGAATAGGAACTCGGACCTTTCCAATGTTTCTGATTGTTTCGCCTGAGAGTCAACCTCCGTAGCGGAGTGGTTAGCACAACGCGCTACGGCGACAGGGGTTCAGTGACGACGCCAGGGGGTGGGGCAGGTTTCCCCTAGTCAGATACCTGGCCCCCTAACCCAACTGAAGTTAATGAAATATCTAGTGTTAATAATAAGAGAGTTCATTTCTAAGAGTATGACAATTTTCACAGTTTTCTAAGTGGTGTATACTGTATGCTATCACTTTTCCTGCTTATAATAACAACACGACTATAACAAAAAGTAATTTTGCTTTAGTATATATATATATGTGTGTGTGTGACTTTCGTTCAAGATTCCAGCGCCGACCTGGGCATAGGTGATATCTCAATCATTTATGTCCTGTAACTTTCGCAGTTAATCTAATTTTTAACCAGTTTTAAGAACTGGAAAAAGTGTTGAATTGTTGCAATCTACACGCCCTTCCATTTTATAAAGGGTGGTCACGGACTTTTGACTCACCCTGTATATTGCAATATGTATACTTTACATATGTTTCTTCTTTGAAATTCGTCCTACAGGACAACTTCAGTTAGCCAACTTAACGTATAGGGTGTGTCTTACTGAGTTTATGTTTGCGTAGCGCAACTGTAAGTGTTGCAAAACTTACCTCAAGTTCTCCAAAAATTAACTTTTCCCCAAATTTTCTTATTTTCATCTTCTTCTTCTTCTTCTTCTACAAATTGGGCATGATGGAACCTAAATGTACTTAATTGGAATCTGAGTTCCATAAGCTTTCCAACGAGGTATCATTTGTGATTCTGGGATGAGATAGCCCCTTCTAGTTGGGTGCACTTTTTGACTCGCTTTGACTCTCTTTGCACCGATGCATCTAGTTGGTTGCACGGTGCAACACCGAGTCCTCTAGTTCGTTGATTTTGAGTCAAGTAGTGTATTTGGTGTCTGCACCGTCTGCACTACCTTCCGGACCGGTGCAAGTGTGGTGTATGGTGACGTGGTGCGTGCTAACTAATCAAATGACCGTTTAAAGAAGCAGACAGGCATTTGTTGAATCTTTTAAACTTGAACACAGCTTTCCGTCTAGTTGGTTGAACGTCATTTCCTTGCACCACCCTGACACTGGATACACCTGCACTGCACCGAGTGTTAAAAAGTGCAGCCAAGTAGACGGGGCTCTGCAATTTCCTTCAAATTTTGGCCGGGGAATAAAGGTTGATACTATAACTGGCATTAATTCTAAATCTGAGGGTGTAGGACAAAAACCAAGTTCAGATTCGTCTTCAGCAGCTCGAAAAAAAATTTTCACTGTCGACCAGTGTTATCATTCATCCTCGTTGTCGCGATTAGTCAAAAGTGGCGTAAAAGCGACTTTAAATAAGAAAAAAATAAAATTTCGTCTGAATAAGAAAATTCTCAAAAGTATTTCTTTTTTAATCACTGTCAATACAAGTAATTGTGGAACAACTTCTACTTCATCAAATTCTTCTAACGCTGGCGCCTTCCCTTTCCGGTATAATCAACGGGTCCCGGGTTCGGATTTGGTGAGATGTAAAAGAAAAACAGTTGTTTCATCCTTGCATTTGTCTTGGAATCTTGTGTCTGCCCACAATCTTCTCAATATTACATCCTGTCGTATCTTTACGGCATATTTTGTGACCCTCCCAGGAAAATTTTATTCATCCACCTACCTATGCTTGCAGTCAGTCTATTTCGTATCTCCTTTGTCTACAATTATTTTTGTAGGATACCGTACATAAGCAGTATGGATTTCGTGAGAATACGTAAACTATCATTTGTGAAATTATTCAAGAGAAGCATCTAGGCGAAAGAAAATAATTTTACACAAGAATAGAATACAGCTTATCGTGCAATCAAAACAATAAGGATTTGCACATTTTGTAGAAACCCTTTCCCAATGGAAAGACGTAACGGTTTCCAAAAAGAGGAAATGTTTCTGGTTGTATCGCCTAATCACTGGGATCGGTTGTATCGTAAATAAACACACCGTAGTGTCATTCCGAAAAGTTGACCTTGACCACTCGCAATTGAAGTGACAAACATTTGGAGCTCGCTCCTACCGAGGGACGGAAGAACCATAGCGGTATCCCTCCCTCAGGCAATTTCTAGGCTTCAGACCAGCAAGGTTTTCGACGACCCATGAATTTGCGGACAAAATTGTTCGCGTGACGACTGCGCAGTTTTAAATTATCTACATTACAGGAAGTAATATAAATACATATTTACATTAATCTATATTGTTTTTGTTATTCTCGCCAAATTTTCAAGTTAATTGCTCGCCTCGTCTTTCTTTTCCCTGACTTGATAGAGACAATCTTCTCTATTTTTTGGCGATTGTGTTGGTTGACAGCACTCGACGAACGTTTAGCTAGCAGAAGCTGCCCAACTCAAATATCCCTCCGCCTCGTGGGAGTTCCAGGAGTAATGGTAGGTGGCAGCACAATATGCTGCGAAAAAAATACGCTGCAGACTTCGAATATTATAGTAATTGCATAATAATACGCAAAGTTCCCAGTGACAAGAATACATCAATCGCAGCATAAATGTTTCCTCTAGTGAACTATTATGTTGGATTTATAATATTCTTCTTGTGAAATAAGAAAATTAAGTGGAAAGGCATGTCAGCTGCATTTTGTCAGTTTTTATTATTTTGCTCTCAATATAATTATAAAATTTATGCTTCGAAGTATTAGAACACAGGGGACGGTTACGAAGAACAAGGCCCTACAAGCAGATGGTCGAATTTCCATTTCAGAGCAACGCAATTATGGTAACAATTTACCATGTAAATGAATGGGACGAATTTTCAAGATGGCGGCCGTAGTCCATCCCGTTAAGTCCGAACCCTCTAGGATATATTGCTGGAGTTTGCAGTTATCATAAACTGTTCCCGAGGTCTGTATACTCTCGTGTTATGCAAATTTTACGTTTAGAATTAGCATTTCCGCCCTGCTTTTGTAAATTTTTACGAATGGAGTCCATTTAGGAATATTTATAGTTATTTTCAGTATTTTTAATGTTTTGCGTCATCATTTTCGCTTTGTTCAGTTTTTTTTCCTTTTCTTTTTCCTTAAGGCAGAATGTTACTTTCTTTTCCTACACATTTTGAATGTTGTGGCATGAAGTTCGCATCAATACGTAAGTAAAGAGTACTGCTGAGCACGAAAGGCATTTTGTTCGGTTACCAAAATCATTCCCGGGGTGGGGGATGTATGGTTGGAATTTTTCCGCCTTGTCCCGGCATAAAGCAGCTCCGGGGCTCACCCAGCCTCAAATCAATGGCTAACCCCCACATCCCCTAAATATGCCTTTATTGCACGGTGCTACATGCACGGGGGCGGGTGTACTGTGTACTACCATTACAATTCAAGAAAGTCAACTACGAGTAATAATACTTTTCGAAAATGTGGTTAGGAGAACATAGTTGTTGGGTAGCCAAAACCTTTTCTTCCAACCTGGGTATAAGGGGTGGCCCTTTCCAAAGACACTCAAATGCCATACCCCACCCCTTTCAGGGACTGCAGTTTGCAGACTGTCGAGGCTCTGGCGTCTGGCGCCAGTGTAATCATCTGTGGGGCTAGTGTTATGTCGTCCCTATATGTTTGTGATTGTCCCTTCATCCCTCTCATCTTATCACAAGTCATCTTCTCGATTGGTCCCGGGTTCGAATCCCGGTCGGGCTTGGTTGTTTGTGAATGTCCATTCATCAATTTCATCATTTCATCACTCATCCCCATCTTCGCAAATTAGCCAAGAGGCACAAAACGCGAAGTAAAATAAACTAAATCAAATCAAATCAAATCAAATCAAATCATCTTCTCGATTAACCAAAAGTAGCAGAAAGCGAAGTAAACTAAATCAATGAATCAATCATTTCTTTTTCAACCCTCTCTTGCCAGTAGGCTTATTGGTTAACACAAAGATTTCCAGACTTTATTCTCAGTTCGGATCCCACTTTAAACGGTTAAGTCCCGATTAGTCCGTTCAAGTATAAATTGACTGCAGAACACACTTGGTTCAACTTTCTTGTCACAGCGAATTTAGAAAAAGGCTGAGCAGTTCGTTTGTTCAACAGGGCTTAAGAACAAACGTGGTTCAACTTATAACCCGATGGCTTCGTCGCCTTGTAATCAAGGGGTCCCGGGTTCGATATCCAGTGAAGGCAAATAGTGGTTCGGATCCCACTTTAAACTTGGTTCAGTCCCGATTAGCCTTACTGTGCATAAAGTGGACTTAAAAACACCAACGCAATCAATCAATTGACTCAACTTATGACGGCGCGTTTAGAAGCAAACAAACTTGGTACAGTCACGGACATTTCTGGGGTGTAATTATCACATTGACTTTCAATGGGATCGTTACAACCTAGAAGTGTCCGCGACTACAACTCTTCTTATCACAGAGCCTTTCGAAGACAGTTTGTACTTAGAGTTGACGATGCAAATCTTATCACAGAGCGTTTAGGACAGCCTGATTTGCCGCTTGTGCATAAAAGTGGGCTTTAGAACAAACTTGATTCAACTTTTATTACCACAGAGCCTTTAGAAGCAGTCCGATTAGCCGCTCATTTGCAAACAAAATGGACTTTAGAAGAAACATGGCATAACTTTGCTCATCACAGCGCGTTTAAAAGCAGGGCAAAGGGCAACGGTTACACAACACGAAGAACAAGCATTGTAAATTGACCACAGAGGTCGCCATGCTCGCGTATTAGGTATGTGGGCAGCTGTAGCGCCAAGCCCCGCCCACCAACTGAATTATGATCTTTATTAAATGAAGAAGTCGCCAGAGGTCAGTTCAAGCGCATTCCTGAGGAATCTGGGAAAAGTCGTAAAAAATGAGGCACAAATAGCCCAGAGCAGAGGTTGTGACCTTCGGAGTACCTGTTGAATACGTATAACTGCATTCGCTGGCTGTCGCAATAAAATAAACCTGTGACCCACTGTCGTCTCACACTCGATTCCTCCACCTACGCCAAAGATTTTTCGCAAGCTTTGCGTTCGAGGACATTGCGAATGCGACCTGGTACTCGGAAATATGTGGTAGAAAGTGGGCTTGGTGTTTTAGTTAGGAATGGGGAAAATGCTAGAATTAAGGAACAGCGACCTGCAACTAGGATTTTTGTTCTTTGTCGCATACAAGCTCCTAGCCCACCTTGAAGTAGCTAGTTCAGCTTCCTGCTCACTCAAATAACTTGCAAGAGAAATTTACAGAATTATTTACAGTAGAGATAGAATCATGAACATGAGAGAAATGGATGGAAGATTGCAATTCAGAAAAGATAAGGGGATAGATAAAAAGTGATAGAGAAGGAAAAATAGAAAAGAAGAGAAACAACAAAGGAGTTATTGTTTAAAGTCCACTTTATAAACAGAAAGTCTAATCGGGACTGGACCTACAGTTTAAAGTGGAATCCGAACCACTGTGTGCCTCCACCGGGTATCGAATAACAACAAACGAGAGAGAGAGAGAGAGAGAGAAATAGATGAAAACAGAGAAAAAAGGAGAAGGAACAGAAAGAAGAGAAATTGTACAGAGAGAAAGAAAAAAAGAGTAACAGAGGAACGAGAGAGAGAATGAGATGGAAAAGAGAGAAAGAAGAATAGAAAAAGAAGAGAAAGTGAAAGAGTGGGAGAAAAAGTTACTAATAGAGTAATAAATATAGAAAGTCATAGAAACAAATGGCAAAAGAGAATGATTGATTTAGTTTATTTTACTTCGCGTTTTGTGCCTCTTGGCTAATTTGCGAAGATGGGGATGAGTGATGAAATGATGAAATTGATGAATGGACATTCACAAACAACCAAGCCCGACCGGGATTCGAACCCGGGACCCTTGGCGTCGCAGCGCGATGTGCTAACCACTCGGCCACAGGGTCGGGCGCAAAAGAGAATGAATGAATAGAATGAAAAAATCATATAAAGTGAGGGGGAAAGAGAAAGGAGAGTAACAGACGAACAAAGATTTAAGAGATTGAAAAACAGAGAATGAAATAATACAAAACAAAAAAGGAGATAAAGGAACAGAGGAAGAGAAAGAGTGTAATAGAGGAAGAAAGATAGAACGAGAGAGAAAGTGTGTGTGATAGAAAGAGATGAAAAACAGAGAAAGAAAGGAAAGGAACAAAAAGGTAGAGAAATTGTAAAAGAAGAATAAAAATTGAGTAACACAGTGTAAAGAACAGGAGAGAAAGAGAGAGAGAAAGAAGAGAGAACGGGAAAGGGATGGAAGAGAGAGAAAGATGAACGGAAAAGGGAGAGGAAGTTAGGGTACGGAAATGAGAGTAAATGAGCCATTTTCACAATAGGAGTATCGATACAAAAGTTGGCAACTCGATTTCGGACAGTCTGAATGTATCTCTCGGTGTACCTCTGGGATCTATTCTGGGCCCAAAACTTTTTAACATGTTTGTAAATGATATCGCAAGCAAGAAATTTGGCTTTGAATTGTATTTATACGCAGACGACTGTCTCCTGTACTGCGAATCTAACAAATTAGAAAAAGTAGTTGCAAATATTAAAAAAAGCATGCCCGAAATTCTTGAATGGTATCAATCTAACATGTTGAAAGTGATTGAGCCTAAGACTCAAGTATTAATATTATCCACGGAAAACAATAACATCACGCAAGTTGACAATATTAAAATAGGTAATTCGAATATAAAACCAAGTGAGAGTCTAAAATATCTTGGTGTGTACCTAGATAACAATTTATCCTTTTCACAACATGTGAAAATTATGTGTGCACGTGCAGCACCTAGAATCAAACAGTTTCAATATGTCTGCAAATATGTGCACCTTGCTCACAAATTAGCGTTCTTCAAAGCATTTGTTAGGCCGTTACTTGAATATTGTTCCTCTGTACTCTATGGGATTAACATAAATAACACCAACAAATTAGAAAAAATGCAAAATTGGGCTATTCGTAGCCTGGAGAAAGGAGAGAAATTTGGCCAAATTTAAACAACAAATTAAGATTTTAATCTATGAATACTGACACCATTCCTCATTTATCTCATTGCCTCCTTCACATATACTTACTTAATTTCTATTTCTTGTATGTTGTTATTGCTTGTGTGTTTCAATTATATAGGCACACTTATATTTTTCCATATTTTATACCTTTATAGACATTTAGCAGAATTGTATAGCTTAACAAATTAATCCATGTAGGGTAAAAAGCTGTTTATATAGTAAGATAATCTGTGTAAAAATTCTGTAAGCTTAAGTATAACCCTACTTCAAATAATAAATAATAATAATAATAGAACGAGAGCCAATGATGTAGAGCGCACACAAAATTTCGTCCATGCTAAAAATTCTCTGGCCATGCCATTTTCCCCTGATCCAATACATTTTTGAGCATGAGCAACGTGATGCCCATTGTTGTAACTCTAGGCATCATGTCAGAAGAGCGTAAAGTGGATAATAGTATCACAGAACGTTTTACTGCGAAGAAAAATGCAGCTCAACAGCTGCACCTTTGCAGCCAGAACTGATCAGCAAACACTTGAAACGACAAACGTTACCATCGACATCTGTCGGCGATCGGAAGAGTACTCGATATTGACAGGATATTGGTGCCAATTTTTCTACCACTATATCCGTACTTGTGTACGTCAGGAGCTCTGGAACGGAATGAGTGACAAGCTGCAAGCAATATCGTAATGTTGTATAACTTAAGCGTTATAATGGACGATGTTGAAAGCTGTGTAAGAGCTTTCTAACTTGTTGAACCGTGCAGGTAAACAGGTGGACATTGCGTGTCAGATGCATCGAGGCGTGCGCTGTGCACAGCCGCGTGGGTTGCAAAATAGGAAGTGTCTGGCGGGAATGAGTGTGAGGCATCGCTTTCCGAAATCCGGTAAAAATTGTTTTCGCCCTTTCCTCTCACCCCTTTATCGTTCAAACGAGGGAAATGGACACACTGCTCTAAAGCACGGTTGCGGATCCATTAATGGGACGTGGGGAGGAGCGATTTTTCCGTGGAAGTCCATTCTAACCTGGGTGCAAAACCAGTCTTGTCCTCAGAAATCCCCACCACCAGAAATTTCCTTGTGGGGGAAGATTTTGTTACAACAAAACATAAGCAATTAGTTTTGACGTCAAATATGCTTTGCTATGGATAATAGTCAAAACACACACAAAGTAGTGTCTTTGTAAGTGTTGCATTTTCTCTCTCTCCCCCTCTCTCTCTCTCCCTCCCTCTCTCTCCCTCTCTCTTTCAATTATACGCACCTGCATTCTTGTTTTACTTTTACAACTATAAAATCTAGTTCTAAATGTAACAAGAAGCAAGAAGTCAACGACATCTTAAACCATTAGTAAAGAAATCTGATATATTTAAAAGGAGAAATTAATTCCTTTATATTTAATAATATAATGTATTTTTAAGTATTTAGTAATTTTCTTTTATATTGAAATATGTATATCATATAATTAAAATTATATCTATGTGTGTGTGTTTAGCTTAAGATATTCCTCCCCACACAAGTCTTCAATGATTTCGCACCCTTATTCTAAACAATATTTACGTACTTTTTATATATTGTAGCGTGACGTCGGGTAAGGTACGGGATCGAGTCACGCCGGGACGTAGCTCAGATAAATACAGTAGGTCTTAAGTTTGACTTGGCTAACCACCTCTACCCTTAAGGAGGCTGATGAAGGATTGTTGGGAGCCTGTGTTGTTGAACGCTACTCACCCCTTGCTGTTGGTCTGGCCCTCGGCTTCTGGCGTCTGCGACGGTGACAGGTGTCCGCTGGAGAGATCGAAGATGACGATAAGAGACGGCAGGCAATTCGGCGACTTGTTTTATTCTTGCAGATTCTTCGGTTGGCTTAATCCGGACTGCTATGGACTTCTCGCTTGTTGCCGCCTCGTACTGTCGCGATCTCTCAGCAGGCCGTCGTCCTCTTCTCGTCGATCAGTTTGGTGGTGATATTGGAGCGAAGTGAGAGATCGATTTACTGTCTCCAGCGGTTTTATACATTGGATTTGAGTCATAGGTTGTTGGACTTTGCACCTCCACTGTGCACCTGGGGTATCCCTGGATGCAGATGGAAATTTACAGTGGAGGTGCACTCACCGCCGGCGAGGGCCGTTGCCTTGCTGACTGTGCAGAGCCGAGTGGAAAATTCTAGTTGCTCGGCTCTGCATCCGGTGGAATGTGGGGTGAATGAGCGTTCAACTTGCGAGCTTCTGAGCGATGTTTGAGGCAAATTAATGTTTCGACTTTTATGCTCCCAATTCCTTCATCATTCCCCTGGCCAAGATGTATCCACTGTGAGTGGTTACGAAGCAGAGTAGAGATGGTTATGGAGAGTATATTTGAAATAATAATTGAAGGTACATTGAGTAAAGAAAAATAAAAACCCTGTATATAATAATGTGTAAAAATAAAATAAAAAAAAAAAGTTGGAGCTGTCGGTATAGCTGGTACTGCACGGGTCTGGCTGCATGTTCAGCTGGAATGCTGACTACTGGTGGTATGCTGAGCTGCAGGCTGCCTGTGGTCTGCTGGCTACATGTTTATGTGCTTGGTGCAGGATGGCGGCATGGTGTCTGGCTGGCTGCATGATGTCTGCATGGTGTGCTGCAATAAGCCATCTGCTGGCTGGCCGGCTGCATGATGTCTGCTGCAATAGGAAGGCTCCTGGCCGGCTGGCTGCATGATGTCTGCATCATGATGTCTGCTGCAATAGGAAGGCTCCCGGCTGGCTGGCTGCATGATGTCTGCATCATGATGTCTGCTGCAATAGGAGGTCTCCTGGCTGGCTGGCTACATGATGTCTGCATCAGGATGTCTGCAATAGAATATGTGCTGGCTGGCTGGCTGTATGATGAGCCGCATGAAGACTGCATGATGTCTGCAATAAGATGTAGGCTGGTTGGCTGGCTGCATGGTGTGTGCTGCAATAGGAGGTCTCCTGGCTGGCTGGCTGCATGATGTCTGCAATAGATGGCCGCTGGTTGGTTGGCTGCATGGTGTGCTGCAATAGGAGGTCTCCTGGCTGGCTGGCTGCATGATGTCTGCAATAGATGGCCGCTGGTTGGTTGGCTGCTTGTACAGCTGCTCCAGGATGACTGCTGCGCCATGATGATTCCTCGCTGACCGACTGCTGGGTGACTGGCTGCATGCGGAACTGCCGAAGAGATGCTTGAGAACGCCGTCAGTGTAGTATGGCCAGATGGTGATGTTGTGCAAGGGGGAGCCGACAAGCGTAGGGAAGGGGAAGTTATAATAAAAGGTGTTCGCCTAAGTGCGGAAGAGTAAAGGTTGGAGGCGAAGGTGACATAAGTGAAATGACAGGGGTGGGTAGACAGTAGCCATCATCGAAGGTGATACGTGTGGGAAGAGGAGGAGCTAAGCGAGTGGGAGTTGTAAGTTGACGAAGAGTGGGAGGGGGTGGTGGGGAATGTGCGGGACGTTGAGATATAGTAGCTAAGGAAATAGGAGGACTAATAATAGGGACGGAACATGTCTTAGGAGGAGATGGGGTTCGCCGGTGACAACATGAACAGCAAGAAGTGTCACGTTTTAGACGTAAGTACATGTAAGTAATGCAAATACAAAGAAGCAGGAGAGCTATGAAAATTAAGAAGAGATAGGAGGTTGTATGTGCAGGAGATTTTACAAGGTCATGAGGGGTAAGTGCACGAGCCTTAGAAGTAAAACATAAGAAAAGGGGAATGTGGAGAAGTTTAACTTGGTATATGACACCTAGAGTGAGACATGTGAGCCAGACAAAAATTATAATGATAGGAAAATCCGCATGTCTGTAAAGTGGAGTTATAGGAGGGATGTCAAGAACTTTATATTGGGAGAGGTTAAGGTGAGGGATATGAAATGTCCATTGTTTATGATAAAGAGCCGTTGCATTCACAAGGGGGGAAATTTTATAATGGGTGTCGAGTAGAAAATTGGGATTGTTGGTCCAGGCAGCAGGAAGGATATGAATTGTTCGGTGGATTGTTGAATGATCGAAACCACAAGGAAAGATAGCATGAATTTTGATATCGGGGGTGATAAGTACATCTGTACGGCAAGCCACGTGTAACAATACTGCACCGGGTTCGTGAAAAGTGGTAAGATTGTAATGTAAAGTGGAGCCATTAGCGTAAAAAAAGGTGATGGTAGGAGGAGGATTAATTATTGCATAAACATTTAAATCTAATTTGACCACATCAGTGAGGTGGGATTCGTGACATGCGTAGGTACACCCATTCATCGTATCAGCCACGGTTGTTGCTTGAATCAATTTGGAAAAACAGAAATTGAGCCCATCGTGTCTTCCTGTGTGAGAAGGCAGAAGGCACAATTTCTGTGTATGGACCTGACAATTTTCAAGGTCTGTACCACTAATAGTGACAACATTATGAGAATCATCAATGGCGATATACGATGGATTATGTGACACTACACATGTTAAATTTTGATATGAAAAGGGGACAGGGATTGCTAAATAAAGTGTATATTTCTTCTGAGTGGAAGTGATAGGCACTTTCAACTCAATATTGACAGCATCAGCAGAAATTCTGCATTGGGACAGTGGTATCTGATAATACATGTCAATAAGTGTGAGAGGAATCGCTATATCAAATCCAGTAGGAAGAATATTTTTTTGAATCTTTTTCAAGTCTCGGTGCAGTGTTGTTTTAGATACAACATGTTCAGAGAGAAAATGATGTTTACAATTGCTAATGGTATTCTCATATTCAAAAAGGGTGAAAAATTGGCTAAGCTGCAAGGTTAGGGTCATAAATTCGATGAGATATGCCTGTGCTTGATGTGCATCTTTGATTGTTAAATTTTTGAGTTTATTAATCAATGCTTCCTGATTTCGAGCCAAACTATCAGAGTGGTTAGCATATTCAGTAAAAACATCCTCAATCTGATGTTGGAAAGAGTGAATTTCACCAGTTAAATTTTGATAGAAAATATGATTAGCTTGCAGTTGTAATTTAATGTGAGATATCGTTTGTTTTACTTCATGAGCATTTTGGAATAGGGGTTCTAGTTGCTTAGTAGTGGCAAAATCACAACAATAGTTAGCAATGCTACTGATAAAGCCAAGGAGTGCACGCTTTTGTCTAACTACGGAAGTGTTGGGGGTGGGTCGTGTGAAGAGGGAAAGGTGTGAAAAAAGGTGTGAATGAAAATTTTGGAGTTGGACCGCAAGTTTACATTGGTTGGAATCTTCTTCACCTTTATTGCACATGGCATTATGTAGTGTTGATGGGAAGTGTTGGGGTTTAGGCATTTGTAATTTCACATTGTAGTAGATGGGGATGGTATAATGATAAGGGATGGTTCCTGGTAGTTCTTTCAGATAAATTCCCGAGATGATTTTCACATGTTCAGTCGCCGTGGTGACCGAAAAAATGAGGGAAAAAAAGGAAAGTAGTAACATTACTGCCATTGTCGGTAGTGAACCCTGAAAGGGACAAAGATACAATTTTAAAACGGAGTTTGCATAAAAAAATATCATGTATTAAGCATGAGATTTGTGATGGAAAAAAAAATTGTTTTCCGAGTAAGCTACTCAAATAAAAAGGTAAAAGATCACTAATGAAAAATTATAAAAGAGAAGGATTAACAAATTGTAATGCAAGAGATTCTCGAGACTGAATAGTTTATAATATAAACTTCTGCATTTTTATTTGTTTGTATTTTATTACCATTTGTTTATGTTTTGCGCTCCGCGATGTATTTGCTCGAGCCGAGGCGATTACTAAATCGTCAGCTGTGCGAGATTCGTCTACGGGTAGGTCGCGCATGCGCATATACTTGTGCGAGTTTTTTTTTTTTTTGTACAATCTGCTTGCTGCAGACAGAAAAAAATCGCGTTGTCGCTAGCGAGTGGAAAATTCACGTACTCAACCAGTAGTCAGTTGAGAGACTACGTTCCTGATTGGCCGTTTTTACTTTCTACTTCTTTATTATTATTACTTTGTGGAATATTAAAAGTTTATTTTAGTCTTCGAACTTGCTTTTAAAGTTAATTCCCGACTCTTTTATGTGTACAGTGTTTAGGAGGGAGGGAACAGGAAGAAGAGGGTACTACGTGAATCAAAATGGCGGAACTTCCGTTTTTACATGTGCTCGTTCTTGTGTGCGGCTTGGTGAAAAAATCACGTTGCGAAAACAAAAATTGCGAAAATACAAGTATTATATTGACATGTGGGTGCGAAAAGATTATTTATAAGGTGTGAATGGACTGTGCAACGGTGAAAAATGGAAAAATTTAATATTTAAGTGACAGACTCGTCCGAGTCAAGGTGCCTTGGTTTCAAACGGTGAATCGTGATAGCATCGGTTTTCAGTTTGCCACGGCCATCGGTGTATTCCACCAAATAGGAATTGGCGTCGTTTTGTGAAATTATTTTCCCGTGAAATTTGTAGGAGGAGGAAAATGCCTTGGGTACGTGGGGATGAGGGGTAGTGTCCAAAATATACACTAATTGTCCAGGGGAGTAGGTTGTTTGTTGTGTCTTTTTGTCGGCACATTGTTTTTGCTGCTCAAATCGCTTTGCTAAATGTTTGTGTGCTAGTTCTCGAGCGGCTTGGAGTTGTTCTATTCTCTGTTCATTAGAGTGGATAGTGGTGTTGGGATTAGTAGGGAGAACAGCAGCTGCAATTAATCTAGGGTGTTGTCCAAATAGCAAAAAATAGGGTGAGTTGTTCATACCAAGATGTGTACTTACATTGTGGGCATGGGTCGCGCTAGCCAAAAGTTCATGCCATTTACCTTGTTTTTGTACCACATAAGTTTTCATGATGGATTTCAAGTAGTGAAAAGATGATTCGACTACACCATTTCTGAAGTGGGCAGCGGTATCAACAAATTTTAATGTGACACCAGTAATTTTGGATAATTCCTGTATTAATTTGCTACAGTTCGGGGAGCTCCTGTCAAGCATAATCGTCTCTGGAAGACCAAAAATGAGAAAAACATGCGAGACAAGGGCGTTAGCTATTGAGTTGGCATCATGGTTGGGGAGGGTTGTAGTTATGGCAAATCTGGTACAATTGTCAACAACGGATAGAAAATATTTGTGTCCTGTGTCAGAGGTTGAAGTCAGTGGTCCACACACGTCAATATGTATTTGGCTAAAGGGATGACTAGCGGGTGGGCTCGTTTGCAGTGTATGTTGTATGGCTCCGTGAGCTCTTTTTGCTACTTGACATTCATTGCATTTGCGTACTGCAGCGTACACATATTTCTTTAGATTAGGCCAATAGTAGCGTAAAGAGAGATGGGAGTATGTTTTAGCAGCACCTTGATGTGCGGCCATCATTTTGTTACAGTGAATTAATTGAAACACTTCTTTTCTTAGTTTTTGGGGAATACATAACTGTCTTCTATAGCCTGGTGAAAATTTAGTGTTCCTATAAAGGATTCCATTGTCAAGAACAAATGAGTAGGCTGTTTTCTCTAATTTGTGATCAGCATCTGGGTGGTTTTCATGAATTTTGATTAATGCTTGTAAGTATGGGTCCTCTCTTTGTGCCGTACCTATGTCAAAGTCATCAGATTGTAACATGAAGACTTGATTTAGTATGTCCTCCTCGTCTGTGTCAAGGAAAGTGTCTTGTGCTGTGTCGTTGGGCAAGGAAGGGGCTGGGTCTACAGGATTCCTTGATAATGCATCAGCAATACCATTCTGTGATGATGGGATATGGTGGATTTGGAAGTCGAACTCTTGGAAGAAGAGTGATCTTCGAGCAAGTACCCCGGACAACTGTTTTGTTGTTCTAAGGTAAGACAATGCATGGTTATCTGTGAAAACTAT
The DNA here is from genome assembly GCF_977018435.1 of Lepisma saccharinum. Taxonomy (NCBI): domain Eukaryota; kingdom Metazoa; phylum Arthropoda; class Insecta; order Zygentoma; family Lepismatidae; genus Lepisma; species Lepisma saccharinum. The sequence goes on along the minus strand of NC_139232.1, from coordinate 16,769,155 downwards.
AAAAGGTGTGTTGATTAAGAAGAATTTGAATGATTTTAGGACATAAAAGGCAGCTGCAATTTCAAGAGAAAAGACGTCTGCTTTTTTCTCAGTGTCTGTAAGGTGTCTGCTGCAGAAGGCTATCGGATGCAGTATTCCATCAGCATCCTTCTGCATAAGACAACCACCCATTCCTGGTATGACGCGTCGATGTATACGCATGAAGTCTGCTTTGGGTCATAAGGTCTAAGAATGGGTGCGGAAATAATTTTGTCTTTTAATGCCTCAAAGCTTTTCTGATGCTCTTCATGCCAATGAAAGTTTACTTTCTTTTTGAGTAATTTGAACAAACATTCTGCGGGTTCCGCAAACCCTTGTACATAGCGTCTGATGAAATTGCATATGCCTAGGAAGGATTTCAAATTCTTCTTAGATTTAGGTGGAGGGAATTCTTTGATTGCACAACTCTAAAAGGGTGGGAGTACCTATATCTTCCTATGTGAAGGGGGAGTATTACAATTTCTGAGATAGGAAGTCTGTTACCAGTGACGCCTTTAATAATGCTGTGCATTTGAATTTTCTTTGCATTGGGTGGAATTAAATGCTGAGGACAAATACTAATCTGGCTTGCGTTGTCAATCATAATTTCTAGGGGGTTATTATTTACATGAGCTTGAATGAAGAATAGGTTGTTTTTTTCAAGGATAGGAACTGTGTCAAATTTTGTCTTGCGTGTGGATCCGTCCCATCGATTCACACGGTTTTTCAGTTTAAATCGCCCTTGTTTTCATTGTTTGGATTATAAAAACAGTCCCTGGTAGAGTGATTTGAACGGAAACAGATCTGGCATTGCGAAAACTGTGAATTTTGTCGCCCTCCGTCTGAATTGTTATTTCCACCTCGAGATCTGAAATTACGTCTCATGCCGCGAGTAGAACCTCTGCGATTACCATTCCCCTGGCCGTAAAAATTAGGCCGGGTCTGAAATTGATTACTGTTATTTGATTGTATTTGATCTGCCAGGTTCTGGACAGTGTGACACAACGCTTCAACTTTATTTTCTAATGTCAAGGTTTGCAATTGGTTCGTGACTGAATCTAGTTGGTTCGCTGTTGAACCGCCAGATGGCAAAATTGCGTTGCAAGACTGGGAAACGGCCGCGCTGGGAGAACTAGCAGACTGCGTGTTTGGAGTTTGACTTGAGGGGAGGGAAGGAGAGGCTGTGGGCGTGGTTTGGACCTGCCACGAGTTGGTCGGGAGAGCTGGTGGTGTTTGATAAGATTGCTGCGGAAGGAAGTTGTATGGAGCTTGAGAGATCTGCGGGAGGGGGGTAGGGGGGGAATACGTCACGAATGACGAAGCAGGCTGAGGTGTGGGGAAAGGATGGGTGTTGCTGACCTGAGGTTGCGTACAGCTGGTAAACTGAGGGGAGGCTGTTGCGTAAATGGAATGCATGTACTTGGCGGCATCTATCAGTTTCATCGCTTCACTTTGTTCCTCATTGCGTCTAGCTTGAATCAGCATGTCTTGCCTTTCTTGATTCTGCAGATGTGCAATAAGAGAACTTGTGTCGGTGAACTCTTTGTCTCCTATCGCAGCGATGTGTTTAGATCGAAGTCCCGACACAACATAAGAAAGGATTTGAGGGTTCGTCGCTTGCGGGAAGAATTGAAGGACGAGATTTTTCTTGCGAATTACATAATCATGAATGGGCTGGTTAATTTCCTGCTTTGTCTCTAATAAAATTTGGATGGGCATGCTGACTAAGTGACTGCCTTTAAATAATGAAATTAATTCTTTTTTGATTTGTGGAAAAGTGAGGGTGTTGAAGTTTGGCTGCTTCTTGAGATCGTTCAAAAATGTGAGCGCTATGTCTGCGAGGAACAATGGCAACATTTCGCGTTTTTTATTTTCCTCCCACGCCAAAGCGCCCGCAATACTATCGAACTTTTCAAAAAACTGCTCAACTTCTTGAGGGTTTTTTCCTGTGAAGGGGGCGGGGTATAAGCCATGGGGTATATTTACGGACATTCTTGACGGGGATGGATTGATGGTGGTAGGGGTGTTAGTTCTAGGTGTACTGGTTTGGGGTTCTGGGTGTTTCTTTTTTCGTTTGGGAGTTTCTAGACCACCTAGAAACTGTGGATAATCGGGATGTTGAGCCTTGGATCTGGTTATTCGGGGGGAAGGAGCGGGCGAATTAATAGCGGAGGCTAAGGAGAGAATCTGGTCAAGAGAACGGTCTAGCTCTTCGTGAAGAATAATTTGGGATTCGTTCATGCGAATTTAGGGAGGGGGAATTTTTTTTATGCACTTATTCACAAGGAATGAAAGATAGTGAGCGGAAGAGAAAATTTACGAGTGGGGAGTTTATAATACTAAGTGTATTATCGAAAAAGAAGAATTTCTAGGGTTGCTGCTGTGCGCGGTGGGGATTTTAGATTATGGGGTTTTGAGTGACGTAAAAAAAAATTAAAATTTTATGGAAATCCACGGAGTGGAGCCAGCTATCTCCACCATGTAGCGTGACGTCGGGTAAGGTACGGGATCGAGTCACGCCGGGACGTAGCTCAGATAAATACAGTAGGTCTTAAGTTTGACTTGGCTAACCACCTCTACCCTTAAGGAGGCTGATGATGGATTGTTGGGAGCCTGTGTTGTTGAACGCTACTCACCCCTTGCTGTTGGTCTGGCCCTCGGCTTCTGGCGTCGGCGACGGTGACAGGTGTCCGCTGGAGAGATCGAAGATGACGATAAGAGACGGCAGGCAATTCGGCGACTTGTTTTATTCTTGCAGATTCTTCGGTTGGCTTAATCCGGACTGCTATGGACTTCTCGCTTGTTGCCGCCTCGTACTGTCGCGATCTCTCAGCAGGCCGTCGTCCTCTTCTCGTCGATCAGTTTGGTGGTGATATTGGAGCGAAGTGAGAGATCGATTTACTGTCTCCAGCGGTTTTATACATTGGATTTGAGTCATAGGTTGTTGGACTTTGCACCTCCACTGTGCACCTGGGGTATCCCTGGATGCAGATGGAAATTTACAGTGGAGGTGCACTCACCGCCGGCGAGGGCCGTTGCCTTGCTGACTGTGCAGAGCCGAGTGGAAAATTCTAGTTGCTCGGCTCTGCATCCGGTGGAATGTGGGGTGAATGAGCGTTCAACTTGCGAGCTTCTGAGCGATGTTTGAGGCAAATTAATGTTTCGACTTTTATGCTCCCAATTCCTTCATCAATATAGAATAAAAAGCACTACTCAGTACTCTGTATGGATTGACGTGCACAGGGTGGGTTCGAATCCCGGATATGTAAAGGATGTTTATTATTTATTTCCATCACTATTATATCTATCCATTGCCGTGACAAACTTAATGCTATAATGATAGAATTGTTAGTTGGGGAAACGAAAAGAAACAAGGACCTTTCCCCTAGACTAGCCAATTTTGCCTTTGCTCAGCCAGGAAAATATAAAAATATGCATAAACATTGGGATCGTTATTTATTTATTTAATTGTAATTTGAAATGTAGATTGTTAGAGGAAAACCTCAATACAGAATTAGGAACAATTAATTATTGTGCATTCGGGTTTACAGTAGTTACAACCATAATGTTTACACCAATGAAGTAAATAATATTTTACATATACTGAGATACAAATAAATAGATATAGATTAAATATAGTGTATACAAAAACCTAATCCAAGCATTTGGGACGGACAATCACCCCAACCGGCCTCCCGTGGATAGGCGACTGGTAACCATCACGATCAAATCGACGTTCGCCCACAGAAGATGGTCGTACGGGTGGGCTGCTAGAATCCGATCGCAGAATGCTGTATTACAGGTGGTATTGATACGACACGAGACGAGATGAGACTTGACAGTATCTCGGTCTCGTCTCGAGTTGTAAATACCTGTCTCGTTGTCGTGGTATCGATTTCTTAACTCCCGTCTCGTACTTGTCTGAAATCTTGATAAGTCTCGAAGGGCTTAGTGTAGACCTGGGTGCCATCCGTCTTTGGGATTTGCTATCCAAACCAGAATGTGTCCGACTTCCCCGGGGGGGGGGGGGGGGGTCGCGCGCTACGATGCCAGGGACCCCAGGTTTGGATCTTGGCCTGGCACTCTTAGTGAGTGTCCCTTCATCAATTTCCTCATCATCACTGATCCTTATCTTCGTGATTAGCCAAAAGTGGCAGAAAAGCGAAGTAAAATAAACCAAATCACTGAATTAATTACAACTAGGCGTAACAAATTCCATCTAATCATCATTCGTCTTCGTAACGATTAGCCAGTAGTAGAAGAATACAAAAACTACAAGAATCTAAAACTGTTGACTCTACTTAAGTTTTCTGGCAAGGAAATCTACCTAAACGTGTTTCGAAGCTGCCCAATCGCAGTCTCTTTCGAAATTGCCTTTGTTCTTTGTTCTCATTATTTCGTAAGGACTACCAAAGCCAAAATTAGATCTTGATGACGACGCAGGCAGGCATCGACTATATTTTCCACCAATGACCTTTTTTATGTTTCGCTCCTTCTATAGCGCATGTGTGTGTTCTATTATTAAATAAAATCAACACAATTCAAACAAATTTGCTTTAAAAATTGCAATAATTCAGTAAGATGTGTTCTTTTGTTGTGTTGCTTCTATTAAAAGAGGCGTGCGTTACGTGGCAAACTGAAATTGTATGAAAAGTCAAAAATCGAAGTTACACATTAGAATGAAACAAAACGTTATGGAGGAATTTGTTCGTCTTAATGGCTTCATGCCTGTACGTACACACATAAAACTAAATGTATCATATCAGATTCACATTTGATGCATTTGGGTGCATTTTTGTATGGCGAAAGAAACACCAAAGTGCATCATTTGATTCAAGTGAGGATTTCTTTCAGTGTAGATGTACTTCAGTGCATAAGTTGATGTTCCTTGATGCACCTTCCTGCATCTTTTTAGATGATGCACTTAAACGTTGAGCTACAACTACCAAGTTTTTTTGTTCCAGGTTTCAGTAACGTGGCTGTAGCGTAACAGTGTCGGTGCCCAAAAAAACAGAAATGTTCTCAAATCAGGAAAAAGCTCAGTGTGTACCCTGGCATCATAGGCAACATAGTCTGTAAAATTTGCACTTTGTATGCATGAAACAATAAACGTTTGTGTAAGATGTCATGAAGATAACTTTTTGGCTGATGTTTTACGTTGTTTGAAATCACTGAGGTTGATGGTGTGCCACTTCTCGGTATGTCAGCAACAAATCCCGTGGTCTTGAACTTGTCGTACCACGACTTAATGCTCTTGATATCAGGTGGCATCTTTCCATACGTTGTTTGAAAGTTCCTGTGCACTGCTATTGGTGACCGGGTCTCGTCATACCAGAGGACACACTGGACTTTTTCCTGATATGTTATCATTTCCGCTGCCCTGGGCACTGACACTCTTACGCTACAGCCACTTTACTGAAACCTAGAACAAAAAAAACTTGGTTAGTTGTCCAACATTTTGGCAACACTTTCACATCTCTTACATATAGCGGATATGAATAAAGTTTGTAATCCGGGAAATACTTTTCGAACACCCTGTATATTTTCTGAAGAATTGTATTTGACACAGGGCCAAACTCCAGTCCAACCTTAACCAAGATGAAACTAGTTCAAATAAACGTAGCTGCTTGTCTCCGTTCAGACGTCCTAGATATTGCGAGCCAATTGGCATCGACAAATACAAAGGAAAGGATGGATTTCGCAATATTTTTTTCGCTAGCAAAAATCCAAACATAGATGCTTTATTGTGTTTTTCAATCTTACGTCTGTTTCAGCTAGATATTTCGTTTTGTATCATTCGTGCACGAAATTTATGTGTTATATTTTTTGGGTGAAGTCCATTTTATGTCTGAACCGTTCGTGTCTGGATCTAGTTCGGATCCAAATCACTCCAGTGCTTCCAAGATATGTATGCGTGTTGGTTTTCTTATTTTAAAAGGACAAAGAATAACCAGTCTTCTTCATTTAGTTCAAAATTGCAGGTACAGATGTCACATCAAATGGCAAAGAGAAAATAAGTATTTCAAATTATCATTTCTCAATAAATATTTATTGAAAAATTTTATTTGTAAGATTGATTTACGTTCAATAATTAAATATAGCATTTCAGCATTTGTGAGAGAATCAAAGCGTCGTAGTATATCATTAGTGCTGTTTATTGGAGGAAGTAAATTACGCTCCAACTATAAGTTAAACGGTTTAGCTAGAACAGGACATTAATCAGTTGTCGAACTTTTCCGAGATGATGAATTCTTATATTTAAGAATTACTCATTTAACAGTATAGTTACAGTAATACATGCTATTGTTAGATTAATAAACATTAATTGTATACAGGTAACCTATCCTACTAGATAGTATTATATTGCATTGCATGCGTATATTTGTGGGTGTGAAATACATCATTTTAATGAAATATTGTTTCTTCTCTTATAGGTAAGTGTCGATCAGCTTTCCATGCATGGAACAATTTTCTTACAGGAAGGGGTAAGTAGTTCGTAATGTGTCAAAGTTCAGGTGCACTCAGTAGGGTCGCATGAAGCTTAAATTTATCCTCTTTGACTTGTTCGTTTAGGGTATAGAGTCAAGTATTTCATTTTAAGCTTTCCAGTGCGATGTTCGTTATTCGCAAAGTACGTTGCCATTTTCACGTCGTCATTTGGACATACGTATATCTATCCTCTGTGGAATCATCACATGATCGTGGTGTAATGGTCGACCTCCGTGGCGGAGTGGTTAGCAAAGCGCGCTACAACGGCAGGGGTTCTGGGTTCGAGTCCCGGGTAAGGCATGGGTATTTGTGATTTGTGTTCGTCCAGTTGATAAGAAACAAAGAAAATGTAAGAATTGAAAAGTGTAAAAGTGAGAAAAAGAGTGGTGAATGGTGGGAGATACCTCCGTGTAGGGGGCATTTCCTTTATAAAAAAAAAATAAAAAAAAAATAATGGAATTGCTAACTCGTGGTAGAAGTTACAAAGCCAATTTCTTCTGGTTTACATCTAAATCAAATTTAGCGCTGAAATGGCTTTTTACCGTTTGACCGACTGCATACTATATTTACTTGGCATGCGCTTTTAGACTTTTTTCTGATTAGGATTGCTTAGGTGTCCCTTGCAGAGGGATTGAAGCAGGCCGTGCGATGTGGGGGGAGGGGGGCGGTTGCCCAAAAGGCACAATTGTCACATAATATTGCAGCCTGAAATGATTTTCGAAAAGCGAGCGGAATAAGAAGCCAATAGCAGTTAACCACGTGGATCTTTTACCTTCTCCAGAAAAGTAGTTGTTGAGAATTCATCTAGATTCAAAAACCCGCTGGTGAACTACACAGGCTCGTACTGGCAGCACAACCTGAACACTGGTCCCTAAGTTCTGGTAAAACGTATACGTATAACTCCCCCGTAAAGATCAGAAACTGTCCACAGTACATCTCCTTCTCCACACAGATGGACGGAGGAACATACTTTGTGTCTAGGTTTACCAAGTTGCCACGCTTTTGCATCCCAACGTCCCCTTCCCCTCGTCCCCTCTTCTGAGTTTACGTACGAAAGTGAATTCTCCACGGACCACCACTTACAAGAATTGGCGGCATCGAAGGGACATGTGATGGCCGCACACCTCTTTACACCTCGTCAAGATTCTGAGGAAGATATGGTCCTACTTTCTTAAATTTGTCCGGAGATATAATCTAGCCAGCAGACAATAATGATTGGTAACCTCGATTTTTCACCGTTATTTTTTTTTTCATTTTTTTTTCGGTTTTATTTCCCCCCAAATTCGCGTTTTTATTTTTAGCACTCCTCTTTGCCACATACTAGTTACACTTGAAATTATACCTTCATTGTAGTTTTAAATTAGTATTTTAAATTGTAGGTCACATGGCTTACTTCTGTTAATGATTTTTGAGGAAGTTATTTTCCACTATTTCTCGCGCAACAATTGCCGACGTTAGGGTCTTGAGTGTGACGGTAGGCACGCACTCGATCTCCGTCAGAATCCCTCCACTATACTCGGTGGTGCAAAACGTTCCCTAGAAGTAGAAAAACTGCAGCAGAAAACATCCATTTACACAAGGTTTGTGTAGCTGTTAAAACTATTCCATGTGTAACACGCACCATAGCTTTCTTTCTGGTAAAATTTAGAATACGTGCGCGTTATACACGCGTAAAAATGGTGCATTTTATTTTTTAAACCTAACACACGAGAATGATGGGTTTTCGCGATATTATTAGTTTTTTTTAAGTACAAAATGTGTTGAAATTCGCGAAACAAGCCACAATCCGCGTTTCGCGCTAAATTCGTGTTATTTCGCGCTTTCGAATGGATTATGTTAACATGCCACTGTATATACGTACATAAGCACTTTTTGCATCAATTAACATTTTTCGCTGTTATCGCATTTGCGTTATCGAGCTCCCGAGTTATGATGGATAAAAATGATAGGGATGTTGATATGTGTCATGGCAGCAGGGTTCGATCAGCTTCCTCGTGGGGAAGCACACGAGGAAACCGTTACGTAGCGTTCATTCTGACAACCCAAGTCCGTTACTGAGTCAGTCACTTTGTACTGTACGAAAATCGCTCCCCCGACTGCAACCTGTACACTTGTTGCTGCGTGAAGATGCTTGGCCATTTTAAACAGCAGAGCGGGTGATCGTTATAATATTAAAATTTGGAAGACGCCCAGAAGCTTGAACTTTTCAGAAACCCCGTGGAGTCTTTCCATAACGCTAGGAACCAAGCGTAACCTAATTTCTGTGGGCATAGGGAGGGCAGACAGGGGGAGCCGTAAATACGACAGTCTACGTGAAAGAGGTGGGCGAGCGAGTGGAAGCGGAACCATCAACTGGAGATCTCGAGACGCGTTCCTCGTAAGCGATCTCCGCTGGCTCAGGCAGTGTTGCCATATGAATGGAAATTTCACTCAGGTAAATTTTAATTTGAAATGGGAAAAGAGAAATGTTATTGATTCATTGATTTGTTTCTTTTATTTGATTTTTGTTATTTAGCGCCGATTTTCCGCCACTTCTCTGGCCAATCGCAACGATGAGTGTGAGTGATGATATGAAATTGATGAAGTAACACCAACAAAGAACGCCCAGGCCGAGCTCGGCTGTTGGTTTTATTTTGCTTCGCTTTTCTTCCAATTTTGACTAATTGCGACGATGAGGATGAAATGTGGTAAGATGAAATTGATGAAGGGACAATCGCAAACTCATATGGACAGCACACGAGACAATTTCCACAGATGATTATACTGGCTGTGAATCTAGCCACCAGAGCCTCGTTAGTCTGCGAGTGTAGGGTGTGCTACGTGCAAGCGAGATTGACATTTTGGTGCCTTTCGGAAGGGACACTCCCTTTACATCGCGAGAAATTTTATGAAAAATATCAGTTTGACGTGGAAATTTTATAACACCAAAGGTCCCTATGGAGTGTCAGAAAATTTCCTGTTTTCGTCGCTTAATTCACTCCCAAAAACTACACTGTAATTATTTTTTTTGATTTGGCTTTGGAACAATCAACACCTTCCCATTATCTAATTTTGCAACTATTAATGTTACAAACTTATGAAAACGTTCGTTATTTCGCATATTTTTCGCAAAGTTAGAAATCCATATCATTAATCGTCACCGCCTTGTTTTGATTTATTGAATCAATATTAGTATTTTTTGAATTGATTTTTATGTAGGATTAATATAGAAATAATAAGTTTCGTGATCACAATTTAAATTTTTATGAGATGAATGAAAATTTTGGACTTAGGAAAGGGAAATTATGCTCAATGGTTTTGGCAACACTACCCTGAGGAAGAAACTCACCCGCAACAGAATAAAATTAGACTGGAGGAGGAGGCTTCGTTGCTAAGGCAACATCACGTGGTTGCTCGACTTGGCAGGTTTTCTAGAAATGATGAAGAAGGCGTCGGAAGAATCGCTGTGGTAGACCAATCTTTCCCAAATTTCTCTGTCTTCAGATTTGATTCCCGACTAAGTGCGTCTAAATATGAGAAGAAATGGGTGGACTATGCCTTCAAATAAAAATGTATTTTAGCACGCACATTATTATTATTATTATTAATAACACGTGAACAAAAAAATGATTAATTATCCAGTAAAGCACGTAATAATAAATTATACGAATTCAAATATTGTATTACAAACTTGTTAAACGTTTAGTTTCAAACCGCCATAGGGTTGAAATTTTCATCATATTAACTTTTTCTGTATGCTTTAATTTATTTTGTCACGGCATTTGTGTATTGCATTTCGTCAATCTCCTTGGCATGTGTGCTAGTACAGTACACTACGACACCAGAGGTCTCGGGTTCGAATCTCGGCCTGGGCATGAGTGTATTCTTTGTGAGTGTACCTTCATCAATATCTTCATATCATCGAAGGTCCTCATCTTCGCGATTAGCCGAAACTGCGAAGTAAAATAAATCACATCAATCAAGCAGCGATTCTAAGAGGACGGGACAGCTGATGGACCAATCTGATTTTGGGTGGGCAGCAGCCCCCTCCCCCTCTTCCTGCCATCGTCCCTGAGGAGGAAGTTGATTTAGAATGGCAAACATTCATTACCTTCTGACATGACATACTTTGTGCTTCAACGTTCATCAGTACTCGAATCCAAAGAACATACAGTTTCACAATTAAAAGTTGCAGAACATTTCTATTTTGAAAAAGTGCTGGATGTAATGGATAACACTTTCTAAAGACACCTAAATGACAAAACCTCCCTACCATATACTACACCATGAACTGCATTATTGCAGGCTAGCGAGGCTCTGACGTCTGTACTCAAAGCCAATATAATCTTCTGTGGTACTTGTCCATAAGCATTTGTCATAGTACATTCATTGATTTCATCGTAGCGGTGTCATAAGTGACAGGAAAGGAACGTGAATGAAAACAAATTAACGAATCAAGTTAACAAGTGCACATTTGCACATTAGTTCCAGGAATTTCATTCTTTACAATAAGATTTGTCGTGCCAGTGGCATAATTGCTACTTTCTCATCTTAAAATGAAATCCTAACACAGATAATTATTGTTGAATGGTAAATAACTATGATAATACCCATGTACTCAAGGCGGGGGCGGGGGGAGGCGTCCTATCTTTGTTAGTAACGAATTTGGTAATGTAGAACAAGCGAAAATAAAAATTGAGCGGGAAATATTTCCTGACTCTGCTTCCTTCCAATCCTAACACTGAAGTTGTTCCTACGAGTTTCCAAGTTTTTTTTTTTATAATAGGCGTCTAGATTAAAAGCTCTGAACACCACTCAGCCTCTCGTCAGATGAGTTAAAGAAAAGAATGATGATTGTCCTGAAAAAATAATAATACTGATTTTTTTAAGCAAAAAGTTAAATCGCCAGCCATCCGCGATTGCGGTAAGCTTAACTGCTTTCCTTACAGACTATTAATTTCAATTTAGTGTTGCCTGTTGGCTGATTTTTGCAGGTATGTAATGTAACAGTTTCTTGACGTGACTAATTCCTGACTCAGCATTGCGCCTTTCACTGTTTGTAACTGTTCCTGAGTTGTCAGTGCCTTCCTGCACACAGAACTCAAAGTGTGTCAATTGACACACAAAAGTGCGTAATTTTTTTGACTCCAATGACACATTAAAAATGCATCAAACTGAAAGATGCACCTAAATGCATCAAAATAAATGTGTCAAATGATTCACTAAAATGCATCAAACTGAAAGATGCACCTAAATGCATCAAAATAAATGTGTCAAGTGACACATTAAAGTGGATATTTCGTTTGATGCACCTAAACGTGTCGTTGGAGTCAAAAAATTTGATGCATCTTTAGTGTGTAGAGTGACACATTGAAATGCATCATTTTTTTTCTTGCTCATGCGGGTTGCATACCTGCAAGGGAAAAGTTCCAATACATTTCTCCACTGTAAAAAATATTTCACTTTTCAAACACTCTCTTGAAGCACTTCACATTTAATGTGCTTCAGTAGTGTTGTATATGCTGAAAAAGTGATGGAAAGGAATATTGTCAATATTATATATTCTGCAAGTGTGTTAAGTGCATTCTATAAATTATTTTATCATTTATAGTACACTTCCCACATTTAGAACATGCTGAAAACACTTCTTAGTACACAACGAAAGAATTTATCAGTACTGTAATATTTTAGGTGGAGGGAGCTTAGTGTAAATTTCTCTAGTGCAGGGTAATGGGGGTGCTAAGCTACATTTAATTTAAAAATGGGGCTTTTCTTGTTCACATTTGTACATATATAAACACACCTTTCTGTTTCAAAGTGGCATGGCCTTGTGAGTTCATGGTTGGTTATATGTGCAAATTTTGAATTGAATATTGAAACTGAAATGACACTTTCAGGAGATATTGAAAATAACTTTCGCACAAAATGAGAGATCATAGCTGAAAAAAGAAAGTAAATAAATTTTCCTTCTCATTTAATCTACATGTTTATGCCTTATCGTGTATACATGCAGATTAACAATCAAAGAATAAACCAAATAGGAAAAAAATTCAATTATGAACAAAAAATAAATGATGCAGGAGTAAAGAAGCATTGTCATTAAACAGAAAAAAATTAACAACCTGTAACCTAAAATTAATATAAAACACAGTAACACTATGAATACCATTTTCAATCACCACACCATTGTTACTAATGAACAATAAGAGAAACTTAGGTGCAATTCATAGTAACAAATGATACAGAAGATCCTAAGACAGAACATGTATTGTTTGTCACAGATACACTGGTGCTTAATGCATAGTCTGCTTTCAATCCTTGAACTTCTCACATAAGATAGATGACTTGAGGTGACAGTCTGTCTTTATGGCCTAATAGTATACATATACTGGACTAATACCATACATGTAGCCCAACTTTTGGGGTAGTCTAATTGAAAACTATAGTATATGTCAACAAGTGCGTAGATAAATGTTCGTAAAGTGGCACACTGCACTTTCTAGCATCTGCAGCTACCGGGACAACATTCCTTCCACTAATAGTGCCAGATAGGGTGCTTCTTTCTCAAAATCTTTTGTTACCAAATGGTGATACTTCCTGAAAATAAATGAAGCATGCATAAATATCATATTTTTTTCTTGAATTTAATTACAAAACATCACATTTATTCCTGATCAAGTATTATCCAATTAAAACAATCTCTCTCTCGCAATGAGACTTAATGTCCTGACTATGCATCAACCCACAAAAAAAGAAAAAAATACATGGTAGAACAATGCCCTCAAATGGCTGTTGTACACTGACATTAAATTTGACTTATTTAATATCTGCCATGACCCAAGAACACAAATCATCACCACGCTTTGACATTCAAGCAGATCCCTGTACCAATTTGCTTCCCTTTTACCTACACTAAATTCCATGACTCCACATCCCTTTGAGGGGTCAAGGCCTGCCAGACAGACAGCTTTTCATTGGATAATATGTGCTTAACGCATTGTGTACCATTAGCTCTGTTACTGATGTTTAAGCTCACAGTATTTTATTTATTGCATGTAGCTCCCCAACTGTTATGATGTTGGGTTAATACAGAACTTTGGAACTCCAAAGAGTTCAAACCAAGAACCACTCATATTAAAGACAACAGTAACCAAGAATTCAGCTATTCTATTTTACTAATGACTACAAAATATTTAGAATCCAACTACTCATTAGTATATTACTTTCACTGTTCCTCCTCTCAACTACAGCAATTAAAGTTTGTATGCACTTACCTTTGATGCATGATGATGGGTACACAAAAACACTCCTATACAGGCCAGACTTGAACCCGAAACTCATCACGAGCACTTTCTCCTTTATGTTGCATGTCTTTGCACAGGGCCAAGAAAATATTAATGTGAAGTTACTGTAAAACAAAACAAATACCATATTTACTGGTATGAAACAGAGAACATTCAACATTCAGAGAACAATTTATTTAAATTAGCACTGGAAAAATATTACCATACCCAGGTGGTGTAAATATAATAGCAATTATATTCTTTGTAAAACTATAGAGGAGACAGATTCTGAAATATACTTATAAGCCAAAACAAAGTGATTAAAGATATAGCATACTGAATTTAGTTCATTTATATTACTTTTCTGTGCATAAACGTTTATCCTATACATAAAAAATTGATTTAAAAAATACAAGACTAATTTTTCCTGTTTATATCATATAATATGAATGCGAAAGAGTCAACACTTTATCACAGAGGAACATTACTTGGAGCTTTGAAAATATAATAATTAGGGACTTATGTGAGACTAAAACAGATGAAGAGAATGCATGGTTTTGAATTATGTAATTTGTATATGAATTACAATTGGAAACCCTTCATGACTTATCTCTCTTTTCTTCTCTTCCCTCCCCCTCTCACTCTTTTCTCCTTTCCATCCCACCACCTCTCTTTCCCTCACAAAAGGATAGAAAATTTGAGAGGGAGAGAGAAAGGCAGATGGAGGGCTCACTCTATCACTCTCCTATCCTCTTCTTACTCTTTTCTTCCTTTTTGTGTTCCTTCAGAGAAAGGATGACTGTCTCACACACATATTTCTCTGTCTGTCTCCCTCTAGGAGCGAAGAAAAATGGAAGAAATGCAGTGAGAGAAAAAGGGAGAGGAGAAAGAGAGAAAGGGAAGATGACACACACACACATATTTCTCTCTCTCTCTAAATGAGACACACACTCTCATACATATGTGTGTGTGTTGGAGAGAAGAAAAATGACAAATCCAGTGAGACACAGAGAGGGAGAGAGAGATAAAGAGAAGAGGGAATAAAAGACATGAGTGAGGGAAGGAGTCTATTTCTTTCTGACAAAGAGAGGCTGAATAGAGAAAGCAACTGGAAAGAAAAGAGAAAAGAAAAGATGAAACAAAACAAAGAGAAAGAGTTCTCTCTGCTCCTCTACCACTTTCCATGACTAAATGTCATTGTAATAATTAAATTTCCAAGTCTTTGATGTGTATAAAAGTTTGTATGTTAACAGAAAAAAATACCATTCCATATCTCAGCAATTAAGAAAGTGAAAGAGAATATACATGACTGTTTCTCGTGTTGGCCATTCTTTATGTATAGTTAAGTTACTTAAAATAATTTATCACTTGCAGAAAAAAGTATTTAGAGTGGTGTATTCTGGATTTTCCATCTGTGGATGACAGTTTGTATTTAAAGGTGGTAGGAAAAATTTAGAGCCAAAAATTACTTTATGACTTAAAAATGCATATTCCACATGTCATTAGGATAATAGGCATTGCTACAGACACTTTTGAAAGGAAGCATAAGAAGAGGTAATATGCACAAATGGATAAAATAAAATAAAAGAGGCAAGATATAGTTATTGCACATTAAGCAGTATAAAAGCAAAATTAAACAGCAAAATTGACATGATATCCTTATCTATAACATCTATAAGTATAAAAATAATTTTCCACAAGAGAATTACACTACTGAAAGAGAGAGAGACAGACAGACAGACTACAAACATTAACAGTTAAGCATATTGAATTAACCTGAGTCTCATTTATAAAGCTGGTATCAAAGGTATGAGGGGGTTAAGATCTGATCATTATGTCATCCAATAAGAAGCTATTCAGATTGTGAGTGATGTTATGAGTTATCAGGATTTTCGAAAGGAGGAGGGGTACATATGCTTATTTATAATAATGAGCTCTAAATTTGCCATTTTTTCTGCCATTGATATTTTTTTTTAACATTTTTTAAGGAATACTGAGCAAAAGAGGTGGTTATAAGTTGTGACCCCCACCAACCCCCTTTTGATATGCCACATGGATGTTGTGTCAAGCAGTTTAATAAATCTGAGCCTTAAATGTACCTAATGTTGAAGCGAAGGAAATATATTCTGAAGACAGTTTAAATTAATTCAACTTTGACTTCTTCTATTTATATTTGTTAACTCGCAAGTCCAAATTTCAAACAAGAGGAACACTTTCATGATGGTAAATTGTCTACGGAAAGTGAGATTTTCTTATCACTGATTGATTTGGAAATGCAAATATTCATGTTTCAGATAACAATATGTAACACACACTTACCTTTTTTCATCCTTGGTGGGTAGATATTCACAATAAGCACAGAATAATCCCTCTTCAGTCGAATCATATGCCTCACAATTCTCTGCACGACAATAGCTTCTGAATATTTCTCTCTTGTCTTCATGACAGGAACAATAGATGCCTTAAGAATAATAATAAAATAAACTTTTGCATGAGAACTAGTGATATCAAAACAAAATACTAGTTGAGTATATCAATTAAATTGCACAGTTAAGAATAATGAACAACAGACAAGTAGCGTTTAAAAATATATTTTTTTTATAAAGTCCTTGGATGATCATTTCATTCTTATTACTAAGATGAGTGATATATATATATATATTTTTTATTGTTTAAAGTGATGTTAGTATGGAATTATATTCGATATTATCCATTGTCTATTTCTTGAAACTACACTGGATATGGAAAATATCCAATTAATATTGCGTGCTAATGTGGCGCGCCCAAGGAGAGTTATTGGTGGGGGTTATAACCCCCTTTCGCCTGCACTTAAAAAAAAAAGAAGAACGCCAGACGTACGAAAAGATGGCAAAATGAGGACGAACCACAAAACAAAGTGCGCACGTCACTGGTAGAACCATTGTCTCTAGCATTCAGGGATTTTTTAATATAATATTTCTTATCTTTCACATATATAAGGTTAAGATATTCTAGATTTTTATTACGCCTACTCCTCTTTTCTAAAATAAAAAAAAACAACATCCAGAATGTGTAAATGCCTCTCGTTCGTTTCCCTATTTCTTTCCCTCTCCCTCGCTTCCCTATTTCTCTCTCTCCCATATACTCGTATTTTTTCCCTTTACCCTCTCCCTCGGTTCTTGTATTCCGCTCACCCCTCCTCTTCGGGGTATGTCTGTGTATCTCTTCTCTTTCCTTCACTCTCTGTCCGGTTCTTCAATTCTCTTCCTTTCTCATATTCTCTGCCGCTTCTATCATCTATTTTTTTCTCCTTTAAAGCACTTCTTTCTTATGATGACATGCGAACATGATGTAAATATGTCCAACATCTCCACATAAGAAAAAGTGTTTTAAAAGAGATAAAAGAAAGGGAGAGGGAAGAAGCGGCAGAGAATGTGAGAAAGGAATAGAATTAAAGAGTCACACAGAGAATGAATAAAAGAGAAAGAGACAGATAAATATAAAGGAGCGAGTTGGGCGCACACACACGGTGAAGAGAGAGAGGAGGAGGAGGAGAAGAGAATTGTTTGAATTGTTGGTTTTAACTCCACTTTATGTACAAATAGGTTGGTCGGAACGGACCTATAGTTTAAAGCGTGATCCCAACCACTGCGCAATGTGTCTGCAGCAGGTATCAAACCTGAGATCCTTTGATTACAAGCCAATGACATAATCAGCCATCGGGAGGGAGATCGAGGACAAGAGAGAAAAGATGCCGAGTCAGAAACAGACGGGCGAGAGAGAAATAGAGAAACACAAAAGAGATAAAGCAATAGAAATACGAGTGAAATAGAGAAGCAAGAATTGGAGAGAATTATATATATATATATATCTGTGGAGATAGTAAAGAGAGAGAAAAAGAGGAACAAGTAGAAAAGAACAAACAGAAATAGAAAAAGACAAAGAAAGAAATAGATGAGAGAGAGAGAGAGAAATATAGAAGCAAAGCAAGCAAAAAGAGGCAGGCAAGGAAGAGGAATAATAACAGAGAGAGAGAGAGAATAAAGAAGAAACAGGCCGAAAATGTGAGGGTAAACATAGGGAAATAAATGCTCGAAAACAGAGGAAATAAACAGGAAGGAAGAGATACTAAAATGAGAAATGAAGATGGGAAGCTTTAACGGAAAAGAAATAGACAAAAACGTTACAAACAAAAGGGAGAGAGGAATGAGAAGGCAGTTTTTTTATTCCAAAAAGAGAATGAGGGGTCAAGTGACCGCGCGAGAGAAAAAGTTTGCTTTCTGCCATTTTGAAATTTTATATGCCTGTATATTTGCTTCACGGCACTGGGATTGTCCGCAATGACAAAAATAAATTAAATAGGCAGAGAACAAAAACAAGGAAGCATTGAACTCTCACCTAACACATAACTTAGTTCTTGCAACTATTTAGATAACAACGAAGCTTCATGTGAAACTATTATGGTATGGTAAATAATGGGCCCTGAAGCTAATCTCCCATTTTGGTGTAATCGTTGGGTCTGACCAGGTTCTTTCCTTTATTCGAGCGTTTATAATTAGGCAGTTAAATCAGAATTTCAGCGAACAAAGAAACAAATAAAATGAAATTGTAGAAAACATGCATAAATACTTACTTTTCTTACTCCGAAAATCTGTGCTGGTAGTTCGTTCTCTCCTGAATCTGCACAGAACTACACTACACAGTACACAATGCGAAACGAAGCACTTCCGAAACACGTGTCGCGAGAAGACGCCAACCAAGCGAAATGCTTCCGGCGATTGCGAAAGTTGTCGTCAACCCCTCACGTCTCTCAAGATGTACTGTTACGGTGATGAGTCATCAGGGGTTGTTTGTCCAGAATTTTTCTGTAGCGAGCAGGTGGAAGAGTAAGAATAAACTTAGAACCAAAATAACCATAAGTTGGGACTCTGGGAAAAATTTCAGGAGGATGTTACTAACATGACAGTAACTTATCTGTGCTAACATCATGTTAAGGAAGGTAGGTCATTCTGTGTGTATGGCTGCACCAAAAGTCTTTCCTGTTTTGATTTGATTTTTGTTATTTAGCTTCGTATCACTTCCACTTTTGGCTAATCGCGACGATGAGGATGAGTGATGAAATTGATGAAGAGACACGCACCCATCCCCAGTGCGGGATTCGATCTCGGACCACTTTAGTCGTAGCTTGTTGTGGTCTTTCATATCCGTGCATCGTTCAAAAAGAATAAAAAGACAAATAACTATTTGGAACAAATGACAATTGAAATTTGGATAAAATGTGCGGCTTACATTCGGGCCAATACGGTATACCTATAAAAAGAAGCGAGGCGAATCCAGTTTCTATCTAATGAACGTACGGAAGTCTATACTTGTTAACAACTCCAAAGTATATTCAATTCAATGTCAATTTTATTGTTTGTAAGGTAATAGTAATAACCAACGCTCTTTTCCTGGTATATTTTAAAATTTATAAACATGCCGCAATATTTTGAAGAGTTCTTACGATGAACACAAGAACAAACAGATTTGAAGTGTACCGAAACCTTTCTTCCCAATAATAGAACATTGATAACAACACCAATAAAACGGAAATTTTAACTTTCTATGACTGAAGGGCAATAGGTCAAATCTTACTCTTAAAATCCTGTGCTTAATATAATAATTTAAAAATCGGGTCGTACATCTCTGCTACACTTAGCGTTCGCTAACATTTTTATCGAAGAGAGTTCACCAAAAATGTGCAAAACGGGTATTATTTTTACAGTGTACAAACAATGTACCAAAAATACAATATTAGTGGCTTGTACGTACATGCATGTGTGGCACCAATTGTGATGTGACATTTTAATTAGGAAATATAATTTAGTTACTGCAAATATATTTACTTTGTCTGTTGATTCTTTACATTTTTCGTTCTTCGGTTTATTTGTGAGCTGCGTTGTCGACTTGTAATCCAGGGGTACCGAGTTCGATACCCGGTTGAGGCACATAGTGGTTCGGATCCCACTTTAAACTCTAGGTCCAGTCCCGATTAGCCTTACTGTGCATAAAGTGGACTTAAAACACCAATTCAATCAATTTGTAAGCTGATAAATTCAAAATTCCTTTCATATTATCGTAAGAGATCAAAATTTATTTTCCATATATATATATATATATATATATATATAGTAAAATCATCAAACAGTTGCTTAGAAAGAATTATGCATATAAGTGTGTAAATTGAAAGATATGCATTTAGATGCATAAAATCCCATCGGACGGGTAATTGACACACTAAGATGCATCAAAAGACACACTCCACAGTCGAAATCCCATTTGATGCAGTGAAAGTGCATCAGACACCGAGACAATTTCCAATAATCCAAGATTACACGTTTAGGTGTGTCATTTGATGCACTAAAAATTCATCAAATTCGATTTGATGCATTTCGAGTTCTCTGTGTGTGGACTGCTTATGCTAACTCAACTGTGGACTGAGTGATAAGGTCAGCGACTAGGATATTATCTCCGCGTTTTGTCTCCGTGGAAGAAGGTTCCATATCAGCCTGTGAAGGAAGTGGCAATCGTGACGTTTTTAACCGTTTTTCAACATCAGCAGATTTCTGAACGTACGAACACGAGAGGTTTATTTTTCACCTTTCAAAAGTAAGTCCCCTTCTTCATGCGCAGCTTGGCTAGGATCAATGTTTTAACGGTCCAGACTGATGTACAGTGCGAAGCAAAAGTCAGGTTACACAGGAAAACAAACGCGTGTGTAAAAACATAAACATGATTACCATGTTGAAACACCAAGAATTGATCTCGATTAACTAACTAACTAACTAACTTTCTAGCCTTCAAAAACCCGAAGGTTTATGGCTGCAGTAACACAAGTCTTCCATATGTGCCACTTTTGGCTAATTTGCGAAGATGGGGATGAGTGATGATACGATGAATGGACACTTATAAACATCTGTGCCCAGGCCGGGATTCGAACCCGGGACTCCTGGCGTCGTAGCGCGATGTGCTAACCACTCCGCCACGGGGGCCTGCGAAAAGAGCTTTGAGACACCACACGTAGCGTCTGTAGGAAAAGTTGTGTCTGCCTTTAGATGTTTTGACTAATCATGATCGTGAATATGTGGATGAGTGATGAACCTGATGAAGCGACTCGCAAAGAGGGCAGTACCGCAGGTGTACCCAACACCTGGCTATGTTGTTCAATCAATTCCAAGATGATATAAAAGGTTAGGAATTAAACGTACACAAACATAACCTACCTAATCTATCCATCCTTCCCTACGACAAATTTCAATTCTTTTATTTCATCTGGGTCGGACACAACTGTTACTGACTGCTCTCTTACACGACAAGAAAAAAAAATCGAATATGCCAAAAATAACCCCGTAAAATGCATAAAGATATATCGTTCTTTTATCAGTTCGATAAGTACCCACACATACAGGGAGGTCACAGAGTGGGCGTACCCCCGTGTATTTTCGACACTACGATGGTTATGGTTGAATGCTTGATATGAACACATACCTGTTGGTTTTAAGTGTCCGGAACATCGGTATGGAGACCGTCTTTCTCGTAGCATGGCCGAACTCTGCGCCATATTGTGGCACACTTCGCTACTTCGCGATGCAAGAGTGAATAAGACTTTTCCCCTCAATAACGTTCTGAAGGGTCTCCAAGAAGTCCCAGAGGTGGTTAATCAATGACACAGGTGTGTGTTCATATCAAGTAATCCGACTATTACCATAGTAGTGTCGAAAATAAACGGGGGGTTACGCTTACTTTGTGACCACCCTGTAGAAAGTTTTAAAAAGCGACTCCACAGTTGCCTTTTATTCATGTTTGTTTTTACTTCGTACAATTTTTTTTTTATAGAACAGGATTTTCCTTTTTAATGTTTCAAAAATAAATACAGACTTTATTTTAAGTTCACTTTATTCACAGTAAGGCTAATCGGGATCAGAGGCGCAACCACAAATTTTTGTCCGGGGGGGGGGGGCAAGTACCAGGATAAACATTATTATTATTTTTATCATTGATTTGCTTTATTTTACTTTGCTTCTTGTGCCACTTTTGGCTAATTTGCAAAGATGGGGACGAGTGATGGCATGATGAAAATGATGAATGGATACTGGCAAACTTCCATGCCCAGGCCGGGATTCGAACCCAGGACCAACTTTATTATTAATATTATTAGTGGTAGTATCAAAGACGTTAATATCCTCGTAAATTACGCAAAAAGGGGGTAGAAGTTTGTGCTAAAGCATTTGTGTTCGAACAAACGATTTGAATTTTTTTTAACACGTTCAATTTCACATTAATAACGGAAAACAAGCACATAAACTATGTATTTTTGAAAGACAGAAAATGCTTGATAAATGCATTCCAAATATAATTCTTTTTTTCATTAACCTAACTTTCATGCACGATATATGTTTCACATGTATGCAACGTGGAGTAATGTGGACACTAAATTGTGTACGTATTGAAAGTTTATTTTTAATACATGTTAGCTATATAGCCTACAGCATATATTATTTGAATACATTACACAACCAATTCATCCATCTCACAATAAATCAGCAGCAAAAATTACATAAATTCTCTCTCAAATGTGCACTCTCCCTTTCCTCCAAACAATTGTTCATGCATTTAAAACAAAATCAATTAAGACAGGTCCTATTATTGGTAATGTCTTCCCCTGTGCTTAGCACCACGCCATGAAGGCGTATAGGGGGTAGGTGATTTACAATGCATTACAGCGAACAAACAAAAATAGCGAGCGAAGCCAGCAGGATAATATTTGGATCCAATTTTTTTTTGCAGGCTGAAATCAATATTAATTTAATAGGGCGCAAATAATTTCACGGAACGCCAATGCATTCTCTCTTTTACAACTTTTGTGCCTCCCCGATGGTGTAGTGGTAACATTGGCACCTTGTGATCAAGGGGTCCCGCGTTCGGAACCCGCTTTAAGCTATAGCCTAGACCCAGTCTCAATTAGCCTTTTTGTTCATAAAATAGACTTAAAAATCAGAAATCAATAAATCAATTTTACAACTTTTTTTAAATTTAGATCGTTCGGTGCCCAGGGCTGTCTCCCTCCGTCCCCTAGCTGCGGTTTTGAACTTGATAGACTGAGAGAAGCAGGCATACGAAAAGTATTTTTATTTGCATAAAATTTGAAGTTCTGGGCGGTAATTGCCCCCTTCAGGTACACTTGGCCGTAAATGCCCCCTCCCTAGAACTCATTTCCGACCAAGGTTGGAGGGGAGGGGAATTCCCCCCCCCCCGTGGTTGCGCCACTGATCGCGATTGGAAGTACAGTTGAAAGTGGGATCCGAACCACTATGTGCCTCCATCGGGTATCGAACCCGGGACCAATCGATTACAATGCAACGACGCTACCAATGCGCTATCGGAGGGGCACCTCCACATAGACAAAGTTAATATCAGCGTTAGTATCGCTTTTTGTTCAAAATATACGTACGTTCAAAAATCACCCTATGCATACACGTCCCCATGCCTAGCCTTGAAGTAAGCGTGGGATCATCACCTTCATATCTTCTCCTCCAAACAAATGAATGTGTGCAGTAGAAGAGATAATATTTCATCGAGTAAGCAAAGTTAATTGCAAGACTCTTCAAGCCATGAAGTGTTCAAGGAAGCAGGGGATGTGATGACTGGCTGTTTAGAAAGCGATAGTGTGATTGACAGTGCAAGAAGAACAACAAACATGTGCCACAGATAGTGGATATATCTAAATAATGGATTATGATTTCAAGGGTGCTGCAGATGTTCAGTTGGAAATGCTTCAAAGTTTGAAATGTAAGAGCCAACCAAAAGATGAGGTGTCTAAATACGTACCTTGTTTCGGTTACGGGACAATCTGACAAAGGTGGATACAGTGATGCCAACTTGTGACAATTGTTTTTTTTCACCTAGGTTTTTATTATTTTTTTATTTTTCGTAACTACTATTCTCTTGAAGCTTGGGTAAAGAAACAGCATTTTGCTGAACCTTTCGTGTTTCGACTTTTCCCGGTTCTGTCAGAGGAGCTGGAAAACAATATGCCGTGATAAATCTTTGACTGTTAGGGCGGCTTTTGTGCATTCTGCAACGGCAAGAGCGACCTAAGAGGCCAATGTATTCAACTTAATCTATTTTTTACCCGTGCAGTATGAGTGTGAATGCTTGAATGATAGTGAGGACAAAACACAATCGTAATTCCCATGGCGCAACAGCTCTTACAAGATAGGTATATACAGGTCAGTCACTATCCTGACATTATCAGTGATAGGTCTAAATATTACATACCACAAGAATCACAAAATAAATAACAGAGATTAAGATTAATAACAATAAACATTTGTACAACGAGAAAGGACGTGTCATCATCACTCATCCTCATCTTCGCAATTAGCCAAGAATGGCAGAAAAGTGAAGTAAAATAAACAAAATCAATCAATCAAATCAAATTTGAGTGCCTAATCTGGAAAAATAAGGAAAAATCTGTCTGTTTATCAATGCTAGTACTTTCTGGTTCTTTTTTATCTCTCTATTTTCAATTTTGAGAGGCTTTTAGTCCTATCGATCCTCATCCTGGTTAAAAGCCATTGCCCTCCCTTACTTTCCTAATAACGATGTGACCACGGATAGTGTAAATAATATATGGCACTGAAAAGTATGATATTGGAAATGTAACAAATTAATATGAAATATCGTGATGGCAGTCAGCAATTAAGTTTTGAGAATTTTTTAGGTGTAAAATGAAGAAATCTTTTGTTTTCTTAAGCGCTGGTGTCAAATTATTGGGTGGGCTCGATCACCACAGGCCCATGTAAGTTGGCGCCGCTGAGTGGATCAACCTCCTGAACGAGAATGGACGATACTAGCACTGTACACGTACGCTCTTTGCCGTACGGGGAAGTAATGTCGAAATAACAGAAAAATGCTCTCTCGTGAATTTCCCCGCTATTTATTCAAAAAAGAGAGAGGGGGCAAGGAACATTATCGTTTAACGAGGAAAACACAAGGGGCATTTTTCGGGTCAAAAAAATCCCCCGCTTTGAGTCGCCTTCTTCCCGAATTTCCCAAGGGACTAATAGCGCTTTGGATAAATGGAGTCTTGAGACACCACACGTTGCTTCTGTAGAAAAGGCCTGCCTTTAGATCTTGTCAGCTTTTATTTGAAACGTGGGTGTGTGTCTCTAGACGAGCTACTCTTTTGGAACTGTGAGGAAGAACAGAGTTTGAGTAGAAATCGATTTTCTGTCTATTGTAGCGATGAACTAAGTGAAGGATTTTGGATGCATCAATACTGCATCTATTGCGTCTTAAGAGATTACCCGTCCCGTACAAGGAACTTACTTATCTGAGAGGCTTATGGAATCACTGCTTTCTTTGTTATTTAAATAGATGCAGCTATATAATAATTATGTATTACAAAATGTATCATACATTAAACCTCAAAAGCCATATTAATATTACACCAATGCTGTTTTTGGTTGTATACGTGTAGTTATATAGTGCTTAAAAGAATTACAAAAATTAACATAATTACCAAGAAATTGTACAATGTCATGAGTGGCATGGCAGCACCCACTCTCTCGGGTAAGCTAGGGTGAAGACGCGGGCATGGATTTTGAGGAAGTACACTTTCCATGTACTTCGTATTTTGTACTCCCTCTGTCCCATAATTATAGTCCGGCATGCCAAAATGGTAACTTTTTATTTATGTTCTTCTGGATACTTGATCGGCCAATTTGTACTTATCCTTGAGTAATAACGTTGTATGACTCATTCCTGTGTTTCATTTTCTTCTGTATACACAAGTGTGACAGTTTGAATATCGGACAAGTATCTTGTGACAACAAACAAAAGTGTACCGGACAATAATTATGGGACAGAGGGAGTATTATATTTCGCTTATTTTTGTCTGAATTTTCTGCCACTTTGGTTAGAGGATGGGAAATCTTAGCAGACAAGACAGCAAAATTGTAGCCCAGTGAAAATATTTTGTTCATCCTCGACCCCACCCAAACGATTTTTTCTGAAGACACCACTGCCTGCATTGCTGTTAGAAAGGGAAGAAGTGTTTACTGTCTGCCCCTCTTGAGAAACAAGAGATGCCACCGGCGAATGTTAGCACAGAAGCGAGAGCGTGGGAGAGAGACCAATAAAGCGGTTATTTTCGGATTCCCCGCAATGAGAATTCGCCCGATTAACTTTAGAACCGTGACAAAATCCCAATTTTCTTGTGCGCTTCTGTTTCGAGGCTGCACGGAACCGGAGCTCGTAGCAGGGCAATGAGTCTCTCCCGTAATTACATATGAAAATTAGCCGCTCCCTTGCAATTATCTAGATTACAGCCTCCGTTCGGAAACAATGGTACATCCACTCACAACAGCACGCACAGGCATCAACCGGAGAAGATGAATTCCCTATTATGTCCTATTTGGAAAGTTTGCATCTTCAATTAATGCACTTATCATTCCTTAGCAAACAGAGGCAGCGTTACGGGACGAAGGTGATAAGCTCCTATGGAAAAGGACGTGTCCGAAAGGTCCAAGACCCCTACTTGAAGCGAACATACGGGAGAGAGTCAAACGAAAACCTTGAGAGTCCGACAAAAAAATCATGATATACCGGGTGGGGCACATAAAAGTACCACAGCAAATAGTTCTGAAACGCAAAGGTTTACGGCAGTTCTGACGTCACCGATGTAAATGTGGTCAAGGGGCCCAGTGGACGGAGCATGTCTGGTCTCTAGTCGCCATCTTGAATTCAACTTCAGAATTTTAAATGGGAAGGGGGTGATATGATATATCTCGATGCGTTACTGACGCGCTAACGACATTTTAATGTTAATTTCTGACACCTCGAAAAGGAGCAAATTGGTACAAGAATTCAGTCATAACTTTTTACTGGTTGAAGATACCTCAAAAAAAAACCTTCAGCATTGCATTTCTCGTGAAATTCTAGCCTGATTTGATATATCATATCACCCCCTTCCCATTTAAAATTCTGAAGTTGAATTCAAGATGGCGGACTTCAAGATGGCGAATAGAGACCAAACATGCTCCGTCCACTTGGCCCCTTGACCATATTTACATCGGTGACGTCAGAACTTCCGTAAACCTTCGCGTTTCAGAACTATTTGCTGTGGTACTTTTAGGTGCCCCACCCGGTATACTTCAAATTTTTACAAGGCATCAACAATAGAGTGCCACACACGTAAATTTGCCGTTGCGTAGAAACGAATTTTCGTTTCGTCTCCCTCTCTCTTAGCATCACGTGTTCTACCCTGCTCGAAAACCTTCGCTATTGTTGCCATATTGTCATTCCATTCCTGGACACACTCGCGCAAACTTCATTGAAAACAATTGAACAGCGCTCCAGCTCGCGGTTCCCACCGGTCAGCAGGGACGGCAATGTGGCAATATATAACTTGACAAGTTTAAAAACAAGACGCTGCAATCCATTGTTTGCGCACCTCACATCACATTTCCCCACTCCATTGTCTGCGGCGACGTTCGTTCACAGTGTTGCAAACCCGGAAGGAGCGGAATTGTCTGAGAATTTTCAACGAAATTTGAATGTGAAAGCCATGAATTAGTATCCCCTAACCTACGCTACCTATTGATTACGCTAAATTCTAAATTCATTTTGATATTTTCCCTTTAAACCTTAAATGAATTAAGTTATATTAGGGATATTTCTTACCAGCATAAGAAATGTATGAAATAAAACGATAGAAAAATGAAAAATATATAAACGATAGAACCGAGCTCACCTTCTAAATATTTTCCAGTTCTCCTTCTTCAGTTTCACTCTCCCAGTCATCCGAGTCTGTGTCTACCGATGAATCTGTGACCGTGTCTGAATCGGCTTCACCAATTTAATTATCAGTTCATCTACACACTCGTCCATAAGTCCATCTCTTTCAAAGTTTCAATGCTTTAGAAAATGACACAGGCAAGCGTGTTATCAGATTGCCTTCTCGTATTGATTGTTGTACGCTAAACGATAAACAAACGAACCTCCACCCCACTCGGTTAAAAAAAAAAGAAAAGGCCAATGCTCGATGTCGCATTCAGAAAATGAAGTCATTCGCCCTGTAATTTTTCTTCGTTATAAACCTTAACGCACGTGCGTAATACTACAGTTTAAGATCGGCGCACCGCACGCATTTTCAAAGGCCGGATTAAATAAAATGAACCACTGATAATATAGGAGCCTGCATGCATCGTCACGCTAAACAGTGAAAATCGTTTGTCATATTTGTTTTAGCTTAATCTTGCTGAGTTCGCACCACTGGTATTCTCAACGCCAGACCAGTGAGTAGAAGAGTGGTGGGGAGGATGACGTAATAGGAAGTGCTCCGCAGCGATCTGCGCATATCGGGACTTAACTTGTCAGGCTATAGCACGGCGTAGTCGTTGCTTCTTTTATGCAGTGCATGTTCATTGGCTAGCTAGTAACTAGTGTTGCCAACTGTAATAATG
Source organism: Lepisma saccharinum (assembly GCF_977018435.1). Classification (NCBI taxonomy): domain Eukaryota; kingdom Metazoa; phylum Arthropoda; class Insecta; order Zygentoma; family Lepismatidae; genus Lepisma; species Lepisma saccharinum. The sequence continues at coordinate 16,740,900 of NC_139232.1, read as the reverse complement.
AAGCACTATTTCTGTGACGGAAGGGGAAAGCAGGTAAAGTGGCGGTGAGTTTTGTTGGATTGGAAGCACCATATTTTTATTTTATACTAAGTATTTGACCGGTTTGACGTTGTGTGCGTGTATTGCGTGTGTGTATGTAAAAGTGTGTGTTTGCTAATGAACGTTAAATTCCATAATGCCTCCAGTTCTGTCGAAGTTGAAATCAAAAACCTTGCATAGCCAAGCTCGGGAAATTCTAAGCAATTCAACTCTGGCTCCGGCAGGTGTTCATGTAGAAATTGCATAGAGGAGGCTGTCATTTTTGCTGCTTAATGCGATACATATTGTTTTCTGTGTTAAAATTGCCATACTTTGATGGGTGACCAAGTTCATAGCAGGGCCGGCGGAAGGGGAGGGCGAACCGAGCGGCAAAATTTGAAGAGAAGAAAAAAATAAGCCTATTGAAAACTGTGATCGAGCGAGATATTCTTTTGCGCTGAATAGTATTGAAATAGCATAAGAAGTCTCATTATTTATTTTATATTTTGATGTTTTAGTTAGGAATATATTGGTTTTCAATTTTCCGTTGCTGCGTAATGACCGGGGGGGGTTCGAAATAGAGCGGCATCTGCCGCCACCTCCCAGGGAGGCAAAATGACTAGTGCCGGCCCTGGTTCATAACAAAAGAAAAAGCCGCGCAGCTTATCGTCTAGTGGCAGTATATGTACTTGTTATTGTTGTCGAAGCCGGCATTCCTTTGTAAATGTACAACAAAGGCAACCGACTGTCGCAGATCTAAGAGAGGAAATAATAATACTGTTTGAGGAGGAGTGTTATGGTGCAATTGTAGCGGTTTAACACGTTGGCATGTTATTATCTGCCGTTGCAGTTCCATACCAGTGTATACGGGTTTTGGGAGTGAAAAATTTAGAACGCCACCAGTGCATTAATGCAATGAAAAATAATATATACGTATATATATTTTTTATTTTGTTTGAAATCACTCAAATAAGGAATCGTATGAAGAAGTCTTCTTTGCAGCATTTTTGGTAATTGTACTTATGTGTTAGTTCATATTTTGCGAATTTTTAGTCAATATGTATGTAGCTACATACAAAGCCACTTGTTAGTACATATTAATCCTAGTCCTGGTATAATGCCTGACGTTTAAAACTCAACGTTAGATAGACCTGAATTCTCTAATTTTATTGTTGTACGTAACAGCTGTGCATCGGAGCACTGCAGTGATTTTTCTATCTGCTCCATTAGCAACACTGCTTCTTTAGTTGTTTCGCGCATCGCACGGCAGAAATAGCTGTGCTGGACTCTAATTTACAGAACAACCTCAAGGTTGCAACACTGATCAAGTGAATTTCAAACCGCCATTTTTGTCATTTTAAAGATGGTGCTTCCTTCACACTGTTGCACCAGTGAATAGCAGTGATTTATTGCCTTCTGGAAGCCTAGAGCGAATAGAAATTCTACGGCAAATGGAAATTCAATATCTCTATGCATTGTTACCACACCATCAAGTTTAGGAACGGTGGGAAGAAATTCGACGATGACATCAGTTCGCAAGAAAGATGGGCGGAAAGACCTTCGCAGTGGCTCATGGGTGACTGCACGTTCATTTCAAAGATTCATCTTCATGAGGTATACGAGCACTAACTCAGATTTGAAATTATATGTAGATCAGTAATTGATCTATGTTAAAATGCAGCAATCTTGTGCCACCATACATAAAGGGACTAGATATAAAATTAAGACAAATTAAGGTTTATCATTTGACTCCGTGTACTTCGAGAATGGTCACACATTTCGGTCTCGAAATCTTGGACTGGAAGCGAAAAATCTTTCGAATTACACTTCGACTGCAGCGCCTAATACGGTTAGTACATAAAACTAAGAACACATTGTTTTTCCCGCGTTATAAACACTTTACTTTTCACCATATAAATCGCGTAGCATTTTAGAAAGTTCTTATGCTTACATTTCCACACAATAGAAGAACTGCAATCAACAACTGGTCGACTTCCATGATTTCGAACAAGTGAAAATTTGCTTACAGGATCCCCCACTCGCTCACCGTCTCCATTTTGAACCATCCAAACATCTCCCCCAAAGTGTCCCCACACTCGACCAGACGAACCAGAAATTTCAATTTCGAACACTGTGCTCCTTGACTAGAACAGGCAAGTGGATGAGCTAGTCGAGAGATGTCAAGTGTGTGACTTGAATAATTTCGAAGATATTGCAATATCACAATTTGATAACTTTCAATTATTGTATTTCCATACATGGACGAAAGAGCCAATCAAAATAATTATTGTCATGTTAAACTTTCACTTGCTACGTGTACAAATTAGAAGAGCTTGACGTTTACTATAGTTTTGTGATCATTGTCTCCCACGACTAGACGAACGTGCCAATAAGAAATTAACAAATTGTATGTTGTGTTGAGCTATTACTGGATAGATGTGCGAATCTACAAAAAATCGCCATTTTAGCATAGGTAGTTTCTGAGTTGCCGACATTGCCACGGACAGACCTTAAAATCAGAAGATGCTGGGCATTTGAGGTCAAGAAGCTCAATCGTCGTGAATAAATGAGAATTCATATCAGCGCAAGATAAAAAAATATCAAGATAGTTGAAGTATCTGTACACTACAGATTATTCTGCGAAATTTTGCTCGTTGTAAGTACTGATATCCGCTGTGATAACGAAGAGATCTTAGTATCTATTGTCATGCGAGCACCACTTCTCTTTCCCACACGAGATAATTACACCCACTCAGGATTCATTCACTGAGATCTGGCGTGGAGAATGAATAACTTTTTGTCTTCCTTTGCAAACAAGTGTCAAGGGAAACGACACACAATGCTTGAAGTAATGGTGCGTTAATCTTTCAAGAGCCTCACAGTGATGGACATAAGAGGTGAGATCATCTGCCTCCTACCTCTCCTCCCCCTTCTATCTCGCTGTCCTCTTGTTTACAGATGAGCTTCGAGGTTAAAGCCTCATAATCGGACGTAGTACGTAAGGTGACCAGACGTCACGTATTAGCCGGAATATTTCCTTTTTCTGAGTCTGTCCCGATTCTTTTGGAACGCAAAACGAGACGCCAGAATGTCCCCTTTTTGACAATAACTTTTCAGCATAGAATTACTACGTAACATCAGAAGTACTGGAAAAATGGAAGCTGATTAAAAAGAAAAAAAAAAACCCTAGCGATTGTTGGGTAGAAATTGTTTCACATTTCAATGTCAACAATGCGCCACATATTGGAGTTTCTTCTCTTTTTACCTGGTGGGACTAATACCCCACTGAATGAGTGTTAAATGGTTTGTGGACAAGTGACTATAGTGGAACCACAAGGAAAGAAACCTGCGCATGGGGTGTAAGGGGTGATCTTCCACGTAGTACACCCAAATGTCAACCTCACTTCCACGTTAGTACACCCTGGACTGAAGACTAACGAGGCTCTGGCGACTGGCCCCATGGCCAGTATAATTTTGTTTGTATTGTCCTGTTCTTTTGTTCTTGTGTGTGCTGAGTGCCCCTTTACAGCCTCAGCTTTTAACGAAAGTCAGAAGATTTTGATATTTTATGATTTTAGTTATGCAACGTTAGAGTTGTTTTTTGTAACGATAAGGGGCTGGACCCCGTAGAATGTGACGGGTGCAAAATAGCCTTAGTGCTGACGCACCCACAATTTTAAATTCAAATTAAAAAAAAATTCAAAGAAACCTGCGCAGAACCTCATCGCGCTGGCAGGTGGGGAAAAGGACAGGGGGAAGGAGCTTTGAGCGCGGCCAACGTCAGTGTTGCCAGATATATTGATTTATCGGGAGAATTCCATAATAAACTATTGCTATGGCACCTCCAACGGCCTGCTCAAAAACACGTTTCCTGCTCATCTTACTTGAACATGGGGGGGGGGGGAGAGATAGAGTGGAACTCCTCTCAACCATTAAAAGTGCTGTTTGAACTGTAAAATTATGCCAAACGATACTTAATTGTGCCAGGACATTATTATTATTTTATTACTTTTACTACATTACTATTTTTAGAAAATCTATTTCTATTTTAGTTATTTTACGTCGCTTTTGTGTGTCTACGGGTAAGTACGACAATATGGATGAATGAAAAACGGATGAAATGGATGAAGTGACACAATCACAGTGAAACGTCCTTGCCTTACTAGATAGAAACACTGACTTCGTAACGTGGGCAAATTATTTTATACAGGTATGTGTGTCTGTGTGTGTGTGTGTGTATGTATGTATGTATGTATGTATGTATGTATATATTTTTATATATGTGATGCTGATCACATCACACCCACTCACGACCGGATCAAGAAAGTGTGGGGCGTTACCCCCACACCCCCTATATGCCTTCATGGCGTGGTGCTATGCACAGGGGAACACTTTACCTTTTTTTTTACCTTTTTATATATATATATATATATATATATATATATATATATATATATATATATATACACACACACACACACAATGTATATATATTGAATGCAGCAACATAGAGGCAGCATAACTGACAAATAAAGCATGTGAGTGTTAATAACAAGAAATTTGCTAGAGAAACTTTCATCGGCTGGAAAATACTTAATTTTCTATCCATAATATACTATTTTTTAATATTTTTTACTTAATTTTCTACAAAATTATATAGTGACATGGCTTCCAGAAGGAAGTGCAAGTCGCCAACTCCCTCCCCCCAATTCTGGAAAATGAATGTTGACATAAAAGTACCTATTATTTCAGATGTACGAGTTGATTTCAGTCACAGTAATTTACATACATTATTATAAAAGGGAACATGATAATTTCAAACTCAAGTGGCGTTTTCCGAGAGGGCAACATTATTACGGAGTAATATGCTTCGTTTACCCGCCTGATAAAAATACATTATTTCCCCCTCACTGGAAAAAATCTGTGGACGTCCCCTTGCCTCCCAGTGCGCACGCCTATGCCCCCCTCCCCCGAGAACGTCGTTCATCCGCTATTATTAGATCATCGGATTTTGTAACAGATCTTCTGGTTTCCCAAGGAACAATCTCCCGATTTTTTCAAGTCTGACCTGGCAACACAGCACCGATAACGGCAGGGAAGATGCGCGAACGCTTTTCACGGAAGGTTTTTTTTTCCTTGTGGTCGAGCTATAGAACGTTCTTTCAGTGCAAGGTGAACTTTAATCATACGTACGTGAGTAAACTTTTACAAAGTGTTATTTGAAAAGATGGATGTACTGATGTTCATCGGCAAAATATCAATTAATTACTTCTAATTCTAAAGGATTAATTGGTCGGAGTACAGTACATATCACTATATTATGTAAGTTATTTATACCCGACAGTATTTATTTAATTAGTTTTCAAACATAAGTACGTATTTATGACGAACAGTTGTTATATTAAAATGTATACATTTTACCGTCCCGTTTTTTCTTTAGGTAAATATGAAGAATGGCCCGTTTGCTGTTTTAAATACCAGGGGCGCGTCAAGGATCTGAGCGCTCAGCGAACAACGTGATTGCTCAGCTACTTGACCGCCAAATAAGCGTTGCTCGGCGAGCGCTGATCACTTGATCGCTGAGCGAACTTGACCCTTGTTGACCACAGGTTTCAGCCACAGAATATAGCGTTTTTGTGTTTCGATCTCGTGAGGCAAAGGGAAGAAGAGGAAAACTGTATGAGGATGCCGACTGGCAAGCCGCGAGTGGACGACCAATGAGGAAATATTTATGATGAACGGCTTGCGATATAGCGTAATTAGAGAGGAGGTTCAAGTAACAAAAGGTGGTGTAATATTCCAGTTTTTGTAATTGTATTAAAATGAAAGTGTTGTTTATTCCAAATATTAAATATACACCGTTGGAAAGTTGTGCAAGGGTGTGAAAATGAAATTTCGACAGTTTTGTTCACATCAACTATTCTATTTCCATAATTAACAGCTTTTCAAACACCGAAATCTTGTCCACTCGACGCAGCCACATTCATCACAGATTATTCAAAGGCACTGATATTTTGATCAATGAGCAAACAGCGCCAAGTAAATGAACTGTTTGCTCAACGAGCGAAAATCTGCTCATCGAGCGCCGCTCAGATACTTGACGGGCCCCTGGTTACGTTAGACATACGAGCAGTTAGAAAAGGTTCGTTTTCCTGTGTAGTGGTGTTTGCTAGAAATCAATGCACATGGATGCACAATCACACACAGCCAGAAACAGAAATTGCATGTTGCCATTATTCAAAGATACAACCTACCCTGGGCTTTAAAGTTGGTTCTACGACTTTTTAAAAAATATTGTAGCTAGTTTTGTAAAACAGAATTAGGTGCAGAACAGCGTGTCCTGTGAATCGAACCCGCGTGAGGAGGGGAGGTCCAGAGTGGAACAGGATTTCTTATGGCCCGACTTCAATGGATGGAGGGGAAGATGCGCGAAGGTTTGTGGCCTTCCCATTGATTTTGGACCAATATTATGTGAGAAAATTGCATTATAACAGGCATTTGATTATTCTTATGCAAGTCTTGAATATTGTATAACAAAACTCTGGTAAAGTGATGCTTATAATTGTAGTGGAATACTCATCCACTAATATTAATCAATATCTTGAACAACTTTTAATACAGTAAAACCTCGTTAATTCGGACTAATGGGGGTTAAGTTGATCGGTTTAACGAAAGTCCGGATTAACTGAAATAACCTAAAAGAACAGTAGAAAGTGCATTAAAACTCCGCTTTTAACAACAAAACACGTTTATTATGGTGTATTGAAAGGGAATAGGCCTAAATACACTATACAGTACAGTACAAAGTCTGCGGGAAACAGAATTCCATCAGTGGTTGACTGCCTGCCTTTCCTTTGGGAAGTTGTCTTGTTGACTTCTATCCACATTTTCTTTTTTTGCCTGTCCGGATTAAGCGAAGTCCGTCTTATCTGGGTCCGGATTAACGAGGTTTTACTGTATAAATATCATGACTGCATTTGTCTTGGGAAAGAGACCTGCCAGTAGTTTCCATAGTGGGTTCTCCAGGTACAATTCACGTTCGGAAACCTGCGAAGGGGAGTTCGCTCCTTTGGCGAGGTCCTCAGCTGCCAGGAGCCTAATCTCCTGCGGTGGCCTCTGGCTACATGCGGACGGCCGAGCCTTACGAGCCGCACATTTTAATGACCGTTCTCAGGGTTGCCATAACATGATAATTGGAATCTGGAAGCTAATGGGTGCCTTGTGATGAGGGAGGAGCCTTCATCTTTCACTTCTCTGGCTACTGTCGTGGTTATTGCCTTCCCTGCGTTCGGCCCACAATTGCCTTGCTCGAGTGTGTGCCTGTCCTGAGTTCAGTTGTTTTTCTTTAAAGCCCCCTTTATATATAGATAGACTAATCGGGACGGCAGCCACAATTTAAAGTGGGATCCGAACCGCTATTTGCCTGCACCGGATATCGAACGCGGGCAGGCAGGTATCTAGAAATATGTTTGGGGGGGTGGGGTGGGGGGTCCGAACCAAGTATCTCAGGAATAATAATAATAATAATAATAATAATAATGTTTAAATTAAAATAATTATATTAATTCAAATTAATACTAAATACAATACATAAATTAATATTATATTATTATAACAGCGCATATTCATTACGTAGCATACCTGTAGTTAAGATCGGAATAATTTACATAAAAACAAGTGCCCTGGCAATGAAATTAATGGCAAATAGATGAATAATTGAATATTTATCGAATAACAAAAGTGATATTACATGTAGTTGGAGAAAAGTAAGTTTCTGATTAATATTTTATGAATATTATTTTGAGTAGCAGTGTACATAAATCTTCTTTGTAATGTCATTCAAAGCCGTATGATCCCAATATAATCCTTGCCTTCTAAAAAGTTCAGAGGAAATTAATAACCATCGATTATGCAACAAATGCTAATATTCTCATTACTTAATTTTTAGTACTTGGTAAGTCTTTCGGGGGTCCGGATCCATGGACTCCCAAATACGTCTTTCGTGTCCTTCAAAACCGTATAATGCCAATATAATCCTTGTCTTCTACAGGAAATTATACAACAAATGTTAAACGAGTATATTTACATTATTTAATTTTCGAACTTAATAAGCCTTTGGGGGGGGGGGGGGTGGAGGTCCGGACCCCCTAGACCACCCAAAATTCGCCATTGTTTACAAGGCGACGGCGTTACCACTTCACCATCGGGGTGACAGTGTATGTGTGACCGGGAGCTTTTCATAGCTTGAGGATATTGCTGTTGTATTTAGGGGCCATATCGAGAATACAGTTTTACGTGGAAACTTATTCGATTGATAGATTGATTGATTTAACTTACTTTATTTACTTCACTTTTCTGCCACTTTTGGCTAATCGCGAAGATGAGGATAAGTTATGAAATTGATGAATTTACGAAGAACATCCATGCCCAGGCCGGGATTGGAACACAGGACCCTCTGCCGTCGTAGCGCGCTGCGATATCCACTCTGTTACGGAGGTCGGCGGAAACCTATTCAAGACGATACGAGATAGAAGTTTGCAAATCAATACGGGATCGGGACTTAATGTCCCCGAGTCACATCTCATGTTTTTTTCTTTGTTTTTGCTTTATCGCATTTTTGCCGCTTGTAGCTAATCTCGACTAAGGAGCACAATCGTAGAAGCAAATACATAGATGATAAGGGTTCAACTCCAAGGATATTATTTTTTTTTAAAAAAATAAATTATTTTTAAAATATTGGACATTTATCAGTACAAATTCTGGGAAAATTGGCGAAATTATAGTGCGAGTATGTAAATAATGTTTTAAACCCTTTCACACAGTCTTAAGTTTTGGTTCTTGTTTATTTCTTATATAATTAATGGACATTGGTTGAAGGGGATCGTAATGTATTCCCACCGGGAAACGAAATAAATTTGGTATAAATTTAAGCGAAAAATGGACACTGGGCCAGGATTCGAACCCTTACCTTTGTCATACCGTGCCATTGCTCTACCCTTATTTCAAAGGTTCAGTTATTATATTTCTCTTATTATGTGGTTTTCTCATTTCTTCCTGTTCTCTATGGTTCCTGAACATCAATAACACAGGTACGCACGTCTGGATTCGAACTCGAAACCACTGGCGTTGTATCGTTGACCACTCGCTCCGGGATCGACATCAGCTGAGCTACTGAAAGCAACCCAAGTTTCGCAGGAATTTTCAAATCGGGGAAACCGGGTCTGGCTCGGTAGCTCAGTTGGTAAGCAATGGCACGGTACGCGAGAGACCCGGCTTCGAGTCTTGTTCCGCCGTAAGAACAACCATATCAACAGTCCCTCCCGGAAAATAAGCATATCAATTTTCAACATCCCTATAGCACGTTGTCTTGTCTTGTTAAAACCAACCAGCTATCGTTGGTTAGAACGAGATAGCCGCAACTAACTAGAAATGCATTTTGGGCCAACACTGCCTCGTTTTCTTCGCGGTTGGAAACACTTCTTCGTTTCTTCCGCTACGTCACTTCGTCTCCCTCGTATCCTGGAGTTTTCCGCAGGGCATCGGTCTTTCTTCCCGTCCTTGGAGACCCCTTGTGTGGCGGTGACGTCACTTTGACTCTTGCCCCAACAGCTTCCCCGCCAAAAGGTGCATAACATCTCCGGTTGCCGCCCCGACCGGCTGGGCAGGTATCGTTTCTACCCCCCCCCCCTCCTCTCTCCTTCGAATGGCCAGGTGAAGGTGGTTCAGCCGTTGAGCTGGGTGTCTGCTTCGTTTCGATGGCGAGGGCATTGTAAAACAAGTTGAATATATGTCCACGACGTATGATCGCAAGGACGTATTTACAGGGGGAGGGGCAGGGGGTCCGCGTCCCCACCGAAAGATTTTTCACGTTCTAAAATTAAATAATGATAAGGAAGTTATGGGCACATGAAAGTGATAATTACGTATCATTTGCAGGTAAAGTTTTCATAAATCTGACTTCACCACTGAATTCCTGAAAAACTAGCCCAAAACCATACCCCACATGCCCCCTTCCCATTTAAAGAAATGAAGTTGGATCCAAGATGGCGGTCACCAAGATGGCGGACATACACCAAAAAGTTTCCCCCTAGGCCTAACATATTACTACCATGACCAAATGCTGCAATCTACACTCCCTTTCATTTTATGAATCCACGACCTTTGCGACACCGTCGTATACGACACCAGCATTTCTGCCGTCATATGCGACACTGTATGGAAAATATATTCCATCACACACAGCCATCCATCATCGACGTCAGGCACAGGGAGGTAAGCCAGAGCTGAACACATTCTTATACACAGCCGCACGTCTGGATCTGTTTTGTAATCTGTTTGTCAGTCCCAACTCCTGCACCTTTCGCCACAAACATTTGTTAAAGTGATAATTACAACCACTGATCTGAGCCTCGGGAAATACTTTCTTCAGAGACGCTATCCAAGCAGTGTCGCTTATGACGGGAAAAAGCCAGTTTTTGCCTTAGTGTCGCAAATGACTGTGTCGGAAATGTCGGAACTCCTCATTTTATAAGGGGTGGTCAGGGACTTGTGACTCACCCTGTACATTTCCATATGTTTTTGTTGTGCGGATATCCATATAAACAGATTAATGAGCATGCCGATTGTTTTTACGAATGTTAAACTCTGACACGAACTGATAATGGAGTAAACTAATGCTTGATATTATAGATGCGAATTCTAATTTCTGCTCCGTACTGTTATTGTGCCGACTTGACCTAATGCTTCATAATTACTGTCTGGCTGCCTTAGCTGAGACAATGGACGGAAGTGCGCATGCGCCAACTGGACGTGTTCATTGGCAAAATAGGGGGTGTCACCACTTTGGTCATGAAGTGGGTTCCGTGAAAACTGTCTGTTGTGGAAACAACAATGAAGTTTCAAACGTAGAAACATCGCTTCCAAAATACGTAAGGGCACAGAATGAAAGAAATAGCCATCCATATACTTAAGCAAACAGAACATATCAAGAAAGTATTCATCACTTCACATTAATAGATAAAGTTGTTTGTAAACCAGTAATTTTATTTTAGATCATTCAATTAAATTGATCTCCTTAGTAAATATTATAATTAGTATAAATGTACATAGCAGTAATCAGGATAGTATTCACTAATAATAGTATTATTATACTTAGTATTAAAAATATAATAAAGAAAATGTAGTAACTGAATGGTTTGTGCCAATGTGTATTATATCGATTGCGTTTTGTAGAATGTGCAACAGGTTCCAAAACGTCACAGTTTTCTTTGTTCACTTCGAAACGGTTTGTTACGACTTGTAAGAGACATCACAAACACAACACAGCAAGCAGTAATAAAAACAACAATCGAACCCATACAAGCAAAAGCCACAAGGTGGTTGGGTGAGTGTTCTACCTGCTTTCCCTCTCGCTTTTGGAATCGTACTTTCCAGCTAGTTTCGTTTCCTTTGGCCGGGCTGTATGTGCCACTCATAACGTGAATTTGACAACTTTCTTTTGGTTTATTAATTTTAACGGACATTTTCTGTCATCCAATGAACAAACATATAAATATAATACTAGGCGAGCGTAACCGCGTGCGCGTCAATGAAGTGTACTCTTTTTAATTCTAACATGGATAAGTCGAATTACTCAGTAATTCAAAGAGATACTATCTGTTCCACTTGAAATCATCTTTAATGACGTGATGTTTTTTTGTTAATTCGAAAAAGATTCCACTTGTACGTGTGTGTATCGAATCCCGGCCTGGGCAGTGTCCCTTCATCAATTTGATCATATCATCACTCATCCTCATCTTCGCGATTGGCAGAAAAGCGAAGAAAGAAAAAACATCAGATTGAGACAGAGACAGACAGGTAGACAAACAGAGAGAGAGAGGGGGAGGGAGGGAGAGGGAGAGAGAGAAAAGTATAGAAGTCTTGAAAATCCTATTCTTAGTGAACAAAAATTCTCAATTTACATGCCTTCTTAAACTTGAAGCAATTCTCATCTAAGGTTATTCGCGTGGCGCCAATGTGTTGTTTGTGTTCGTAATACGTTCCGTGGCGTCCGTTGAACTCGCAAAAGCGTTAAGCGTAGTTTGGCGCAAACATTCTCACCGCAATATCTCAAGGGAAGAGGGGGGGGGGGGATATCACGTCCTGACTAATGAAGAGAGAAGCATCTTGGGCGCGGCATCTCCGCTGCTTTCCCACTTTACGCCTTCATCTGGACCATGTTAAATGGATTTTACGATCTCTCTGTGATTCGCAGTCCGCACAGTTGTAGAATAACATGCATGCACCAAACCTTTGGCGACAGGAATGAAAGTACAGGCAACTACGAATTAATGACAAGCCTGCGACTACTGTGTAAATTTTGATAGTGTAGTTACATACGAGAAAGCTGAAACATTAATTATTCATTTCCATATCTTATCGATATAAATTGATATAAATTCAGGGTGGCTACTCACCGGGAATTCCTTGAATTCCGGGAATTCTGCGTGAATTATTGGATCCGGGAATCCTGCGTGGATTATTGGCTCCGGGAATCCTGCGTGGATTATTGGCTCCGGAAATCCTGCGTGAATTATTGGCTCTGGGAATCCTGCGTGAATTATTGGCTCCGGAAATTTAGCCTGAATTATTGGCTCCGGGAATCCTGCGTGAATTATTGGCTCCGGGAACTCTGTATGAATTTTTCCACGTAGAGGTAGAAAATCTTAACTTTTATTAATCCAAATCTCATGGAATTTATACATATTTATAAATGCTCTGAGCAAGTTTTATTTATATAGAGGAAGTAAAAGAAAGCTCCATGGAAAATAAAACAGGTTTCTCTAAATCCGTTTACTTTGTTAGTGTCATTTGCAGAACAATCTATCTGACAGGCGAAAAATTATTGCAAGAATTCTTGAAGTTGATCAGCTAAATTTGAGTTTGATATTCTTATACAATTAACACGTCCACAGAATTTTTTTTCAGCGCGGAACAAACAAGGATTTTTTTTTTTTTTAGCAAAACACTATTTCTGTTTGAAGTTATGGCGTTCCTACAACGATCTGTTTTGTAATTATGTGTCCCTTATAATAATTCCTACTAATAATTATTATAACGGACTGATAATTCCAAAACAGATTGTTATTGTTAATTATTTATAATTAACGCAAATTACTAATACAGAAATGAAAATTATATGCGCTGTATGTTAAGTACACGATTTTAGAGTGACATTAATTTTACAGGGTGACACAGCCCCCCTATCCCCCTCTCGGACGTCAAGTTCTCCCACTGTGGAGTGAAAAGAAAAAAAAACTCAAAGATTATTGAAACAGCACACTTTCAATACTCACGTCAAGTTCCTAAATTTTCAAGTGTCATTAAAATGACAAGTGAGGATTTGATATTGGTATTTCGTATTTTTGTTATTTTTACCTGGCTTTTTAGCCATTTTTTTGTAATCGCGACGATGAGGATGAATATTCATTGGACGACACTGGCGATGCGACAATCACAAGTTGGTCTTCAGTGGAGGAATTGGTTTCATAAGAATTATCAAACATCCTGTCTCTTAGGTATGCGTGTGTGTAACTCGACGTTCCTGTCATTTTTTAGAACTTACTAATTAACTAACTCTCTAGCCTTCTTAAACCCGAAGTTTATGGCTGCAGCAACGCAAGCCTTCCATCTGTGCATATCCTGGCTGGGCAAGGTCAATCCAATCTTTTCCATGCTTACCGATTTCCTTTAGGTCTATCTCATCGTTATCCCTCCATCTTCGTCTTGGCCTTCCTACAGGTCTCTTACCATCAGGTTTCCCAACAAGAACTATTGTCTAAGAATCCATTCCTCAACAGTTTCGAATTTTAATCGTAGTAATAAGTTACATTTCCCATACGCCGTAGAGAAAAAAAATGATAGCATTTTGTTTGCAGAAGGTTGGAAGAGCGCTTCTAAATGCGATGACGTGGAGAAGATGCCTTTGGGCCGGGGGATTTTGAGTGATTTCTGCTAGGATTTGAGTGTTGCTTTTTTATCGCCGAAGACAAGCTGGCTTCCCGAAACAGCTCTGTCACAAGTTAAGTCCTGTTGGGAGTCGGGGGATTCCATCAAAGAGAATACTCATTCCGTTTTATTTGTGTTAGTAGAGGGGCAGAGAGAGGAGGGGGAAAAGCTCTCTCTCGGTACTTTGCAGGGCTCCCGCCAATAGCTTTCCCGAATGCTTTCCCTTTGCTTCATTTAATTAGGGTGGCTTTTTAGGGGAAGAGGACGTTGCTTGCACACATAACAGTCAGAGACTGTAACCCTGTTTCCAAAAGCATGACTGGCGGGGAGGGAAAAAGACTCGAATCGATAGAATCGGCAGGAGTCGCCACGTTTCCCTTTGAGACGAATTCCCCCGTTTTCAGCGCCAAAATGTTCCTTTCTGACGATTTTTCGAAACTTTACAGCATGAAATTTCCCGCCAATTTCCCCCTCGCGCATATACATGCAGATATCATTCAGGGAAAATTTCTACCTGAAATCGCCCACCCCTGGAGTCGAACCCGGGTTTCACACGTGGCAGTCTAACACCCTGACGACTTTGTTTCAAAGCAAAACCCATAAGCGGCAGTTTCCCATTTCCCATATCATTCTGTTTTTCGTCTTTTCATAAATTTATCTTAATTCTTTATTTTTACATTCAGGAAAAACACAAAGTTCCATGTCTTATTCAGGGTACGAATCCCGAACCCCTACCTTAGTAGCACGCTGTCCTGACCACTCAGCTACGGAGATCGACTTCTACTGAACCACAGCGGCTCCGATAATTATAATGTCAGCCAGGAACCATAGAAAATACCCAGTTCAGTTTCTTTAACAATGCTGCCACATAAAATGTTTAAAATTGGTTTGGTTTGGATTTCGATTTAAGTCCACCTTTATGCACAGATAGGCTAATTGGGACTGGACCTACAGTTTAAATTGGGACTGGACCTATAGTTTAAAGTGGGATCCCAAGCACTATGTGCCTCCACCGGGTATTAATCCCGGGACCCCTTGATTACAAGGCGACGGCGTTACCAATAAAATGTTTAAAATGGGCTTGTAAATAAACACAGGCACAAACAATACTTATATGCAATCAATAACGATCTGTTGTGTGATAAAATTCGGAAATAACTATACTATTCCTCTTTGTTGGAAATTTTCTACCATCCCCGAGACAATACTGCCTTAAACAGCAATGGAAATGAGGATGACTCACACCTGACTCCAGTATCTCGCAAGTCCATTTTGCACCAGGCATGGATTGCCATTTGAAGAAGTGCGGGTGCAGTTCTTCGGCAGGTGCTTTAAAAGCACCAAGGACGTGAACAGAGGAAGGGGAAAGGAATGGACAGCTACAGGTGGAAGTCCGCCTTTTTGTCTTGCTTCTCTAATTACCATTTAAATTGAATACAAGGAAGATTGGGATGGAAAAATGTTGTACAATTTAAACTCGACTTGTTACACATACAGCAGTCGTAAAGTTCAGTTTAAATTCAAGGTCCAAGGTCGTACATATATAAGTACTCCATTTTTCCTTCATGGCTTGTGCAAAATACAACCGCGCTTTCCCGCCAAAAACTACAGGAACAGTAACGGAACATTTTCGTGGAAGCGCCAATCAGCTTGTTATCAGCACTGAACAGCTGAGCCAATTGGTTCTTGGATTTCTGTGGGCTCTACTACGTCATAGCTATTGGCGGGAAAACCAACTAGCTAAGCGAAATTGAAGTACTAATGCGAAGTTAAATCATGTCACTCAATTACACAGATTTAAGGAAGAGTGGTAAGGTCACAGGGGCCAACCCTCTTCCTTCAAATAAACTGGGAAACAGCACAAAGAAAGGCCCACCTTGTAAATAAAATACAGCCACCATTGAAGTTTTGATTCGGTTTTGGCCAAACCATTAAAAGATGGAGCTTGCATCCTCCCCTGCTGGTAAGAATTCAAGACTCTGAGAGGGAACTGTCTCCATTGCAGCCTCCAAATTTGAATTTTAACGATTGGGTCTTTCTCCAGTTAGAGCCGGAGGGATGAAGCGATTTGCAGCCAAAATTAATGTGATGATATTGGCCAGAGGAGACTAAATGATTCCATTAGACCCTGTCGTTGTCATATAATTTAAAGCAAATGTTATATTTGTCAGCAAGCCTAGACAGAATTGAACTATGATTATGCCATAATTTGTTTATTTGAAAGCACATGTTAATTACAAAAAAATCAAAAAGCTATTTACAAGTAATGTAAAGTCGGGGCATCGACTTTTAAGAAACGTATTTACCGGCCCGCAGGCTCGCGAAGGTTCAGGTGCATAGTCGTGTTCGTATTTGGCAACATAAAGTGCTGGATCCATCATACAACGCTGCAGGCCAATGGGGGGGGGGCGTGGTTGGGGGGAGGGATGTTTAATTGGCAGGAATGGGACCCCCTGGTGCATGTGAGTTAAAGCATGAATGGGTACTCGCTATCAGCAACTGCTTGGTGAAGTGCTACACCCTGTCACGTTGCACTTTTTCACGTCTGGTAATGGTGTCTTTTAAGACGACAATCCACCATGTGCCATCTCGCAGGTCTTGTGCGGGGCTAGTTAATGGATTTTCAAACAGATAGAAAGAGCTTCAAAGCAAGGACAATATTGTATTTGCAGGCCCATCCAATACTAGGAAAAAGTTGTTTCAGAAAATTGACGATAAGGAACTTTTTTTTTGACAAATTTTAAAAATCTGAAAATTAAGAATTGTGTTTAAAACCTTTCTGCTTGCACCATACTAAAATTTCATCACAATTGGACAATCCGTTTCTTATTTATAGAATTTGAAAGAGAGCGATCGTTTGAAAAAAACAACAAAAAACAACAACAACAACAACAACAACGGCAATTCTTTTGTTCTCACGATGGTAAAATATAAAGGACATACTCGAAAAAAAGATGTTCAGCGTAGATTAACGCAGAATTGAATATTCTAAATTTTAATGTAGTCCGTTTTTATGTAGCTCTACTGATTCATTTTTAATTGGAGTCCAAACTTGAGTATCTATAATTTTTAATCCGACAGTAGGTAGGGGGTCATAATTCAACCATCACTCAGTGTATGTATAAGAATGAAAAATTTTCCTAAGCTAAAAACAGAGTAAGGACAAGTACTTGGCAGAAGATTTTGATAGCAATTTTGATCAACTTAAAGAGTAATAGAAATGAGAACGTTAGGGGACTAATGGCATTACGTTACGATTCACATTCATGAACTTGTGGAAATACCATTTAGTAGGCCTACCATAAGTTCGCAAGTAACTGAAATAATCATTGTTGCGGGGTGTAACATCACATTAAGAACTGAGAATGAACAGTTGTTAGCGGACAGGGCAAAGTTTCAGTTTCAACCGTGTGCCACACCCATGGAACTTATTTAGTTAATGCCTCCGCGGTTCAGGGAGCATCAGCGACTCCATATCCCATTATCTTCCACACTGTAATTACCTAGTTGTCTTTATTATTAATTTCTGTGTTCGTTGAGATTTACTTTGGATGAAAAACTGACTCAGGATAAACATATTGTAACTCACAGAATGAAACTCCGCTGCTGTTGCCTGTTCAATTCATACTCGAGACGCTGCAAATGACTTTACCATATGAGCATCTTTACGAGTTGATTACGTCACCGCTGATTCATGATTCAGAACATATATTGGTGCATTTGTAGCCTGAAATACGTTCTGCGAAACTGTTACTGTTACTAGCCCTTTGATTCCTTTCTTAAATTTCAACTATGGGTTTTTCTATACTTATTTTTGTAAAATTCCGTTTATAGACACAAATAACCCAAACATATAACTAATATTTTGGACTCCAGTAACAAATTAAAGTGTATAAACTGCATTTGTGGTGCATCATTATATTAGAGGTTCAGAGCACAAGTGTCATAACTCCATTCAAGACAGTTTTGAGAAAAGACGCATTCATTAAAAATGGCATTTGATTGATTTGGTGTTTTAAGTCCACTTTATGCACAGTAAGGCTAATCGGGACTGGACCTACAGTTTAAAGTGGGATCCGAACCACTATGTGCCTCCACTGGGTATCGATCCCGGGACCCCTTTATTACAAGGCGACGACTCTGCCATTGCACCATCGGGGAAGCCCCTGATGAAAAAAGAAGGGAATATTATTATATAGAACACAATTTTAGAGGAAAAAAATTGTGTTCTATATAATCTATATAATATAGGGAACGTGAGAAGAATTATTGGGGGGAAAATTTTCGTGATATTGTTTCTAATTATAATATAATTTAATATAATTCATCTTATGTAATAAATTGTACCTCTCTTTTTAATTTAAATTAAAGTTTCATTCTGGCTTAAATCTCCTTAATTAAATTTCACATATGTATTTATTAAAGAGAAGTAAAATATTCCGCTAACTTCTGGAGGGTTGCTGGTTGAGGGTTGGTTGGTGGTTCGCAGTGCGTGGATTTGTTTAGTTTAATGTAATTTAGATTACAGGTGCCCGGCCAAATTGTAGAGTTGGTTGGTTTAATTGTAGTAATAATTAATTTTTGGTTGTTTATATTTTATTTGTTAGGTGAAATTTTTAATATATATCCGTTCTTTTGTATTTATTAATTCTATGAAGATGATAGATATACTTAGAGTTACAGTGCAACGAACATTTTTGCCAATCATCACTTCAGCTTGTAGTAGATTAACTGAATTCAGGTTCATCATTTTCCTCGTCAAAAAATCTGATCTTGGGAACCTGGGAGACGATTAGACGAATGTGTTGGCACGTTCTTGAAGAATGCATCATGCTATGAATATATTTAAGAAGATCTAATAAGTCATTCTTTTTTGCTGTTGTCACAATGAACCTGGTGTTGTAGCTTTTCTTTTGTTACCCTGATGCTAGATATTCAAGAGATACCGGAATTGTGCTTATGAAAGTTCATTTCATGAAAATCATTATCTGGGCTGACCATCAGTAGCACATTTTCTAACAACTATTTTGTCTAGCAGCTCCTTCATTTCATGAAAAATGAAAGTTTTTTTGGCATTCTCTTGTAATATCTCCGAAGCATCTGCTGAGTAAATATATATTTTTCTTATGATTAGCTAATTCCATCAACCAATATCAACAAATTTTATTGGACTTAGCAGCATTACATCTGGCTGTTTATGCGCAGCATACCTAATTCCATCAAACCGAAGTCTGAATCATTTGGAAGGTAGTTAAGACCGGATATCTTAAATATGTGTTTTATTACTGGGACACAAGTTACAATACTGATTCTGGTGACATGAGAACGAATATGCAGTTATAACTTTATATTTTTTAGGATATTTCGTTTACAAGACTGGACATACTGACTTTGTGCTCTGAAGGGAGGAAAGCTACTGGAGCACAAACATAGTGGTGCCTCTATGAGGAAGAATTTGAAACTCAGGAGATATTAACTTCTTGCACTGAAATATTGATACTTCACAGTTCTAAGTTATACGTACATGAAAAGTGGAGTTGCGCCACTTGTGGTATGAACCCCTCCTCGTGTGAAGAACAATGCATCAAAGGGTACTTTTATTAGCAGCTATTAAGTGTTATGCAGTGATCAGACAGAGTAATTTCAAACAAAGCAAAACTAGACATTTAACTGTGTTACTTGATTCACTAAAAGTGCATCGACGTTGATTCCATGCACTTCGAGTTCTGTGCACGGTTTACGTGCAACCTAGATGAAGCATTAATCTTACAGTACAATACACGGCGCTCTAAAGCAGCCTCGCCTAAGGTCTGTTCCAGGAACTATTTTTTTTAAAGTATTTCATTTTGAAAAATCATGCTAATATTCTCAGTTCTAACAAAATAGATGTAATTAGACATTATCCTTCATTAGGTAGGAGAATCTTCGCGTGAATGAGCACCCTCTTTTCTTGACTTTTCTAATTTAAAACATACTGATTCGCCGAATTAATGCTAATATGTAGACAATATGGAATGCGATCGAAACGAGAGAGACGTCTTTAAAATCAAGACGAGATCGAGATTATATTTAAAGAGTATGAAAATCTCACCGATATTCTTTACAAGAGAATTCAGACAAGTGATTTGAAATGGTCTTTTGTGTAAGAAAAAAAAGGGGGGGGGGTGAAGAAACTCACCTCCACCCGCATACATTCAGGGGTATTTGTATTTTATTTGATTACATATTGGTAATTTTAATTCATTGTTTCTATTTACAGCATTGCATTGTGAAATTGCAAGTTATTTCTATTAGTTTCTATTTTACATGCAGTTTGGCATCTTTTGTTCTTTTAATATGAACATTTTGTTCGGGTATCCAGAACAATGTTTTCAGTATATTTGTGCAAGTAATGACAAAATCTAAAACAGTAGGCTATAGCAAGCAAAGTGAAATGTTGGAATAATGAGAAAGAAAAAACAATAAAGATTAGGCACTCTTACACTAGGTTGTATATTATAATTTAAGTAATAATAATAATAAGCGATTTGAAATTTTTGACTTGGGAAATTCTCTTCTCCCATTTCCATTCTCTAGAAATCGGACATAGCTAAAAAATATAACGAGTTGGTCGATTTCTCAGTCAATGCGAAGAACTTACTTCTATTTTACAATTTTTGTATTTTCTTACCCCTTTTCTTCCAAACATTATACATCTGAGCCGCCACTAAAATTGGTGTAACACCATAGGTAACCCAACTCGAAATCAGGTGGTAAAGACCTCTATACTTGGCGTGGTTTGACAGCAAATGGTGCAACAAGACACTAATGATGGTGCTAAACAATGCCAATGCATCATTAGCACCAAAAGGACTGTCGTGTTGTCGGTGGGAACTCAACTGCATGCAAATTTTTATAGTGTTAATCGTGACGATGAGGATAAATATTGATAAAACAAACATACTTACCCCACCCTACGGAGTTTAATTGCTGCCGCGTGGAACCGGCCAATAGATAGAGTTTGTTCGATAGACATCCCGTGGAGTTTTCTGTTGATAGATAAAAATATTGCTGGACGGTGGAGGAACCTTCCTCATGGAAGCTAACCCCATGGATTTCACCCCAAACCGACAAGCGGCAGGCTACACTTGTTGCTTAAAGATTTCACAGGCTTGTGCGGCATGTAATGCCGATACAGTGTGAGACGTTGCTATTGATTGACTCGTTCCCAAGCTAGCCTGTCGCTTGTCGCTTCGATATGAAATCTCCATAGATTTTTGTAAAGTCTTTGGTTTGGTGTTGAAGAAAGAAATAGCATCGAATTTACTTTTACTATGTGACAAACAATACAGGGTGTCCACATAAAACCTCCCTGATTTCAAATTACAATTGTGAGGAAGCTATTCGACATAGAGCCTTGCGGTTTGCGCCATCATGCACAGCAACTCAAAGAATTTTCTTTTAGGTGCTGAGTAATTAGCAACGATGACGACAGCACAAGAGTGCGTGGTTTGGTATGCGGAATCGAAATCGCCAATTTCAGTCCAAAGACATTTCAGACGTGCGGAAGTACAATTAAGGCTTGGTATGACAAGTTCCTAGCCACTGGGAGTGTTAACCGACAGTGGTTAGACATTTTGAGGGTTTCGAAAGGATCCCACGTAGAAGTTCACTAATCTTCTTTTTTTTAAAAAAAGTTTTTGAGTTGCTTGACATGATGATGCAAACCGCAAGGAATTGGTCGATTAGGCCTACAGGGTGGCTACTCACCGGGAATTCCTTGAATTCCGGGAATTATGCGTGAATTATTGACTCCAGGAATTATGCGTGCTTTCTGCGTGAATTTTTCTCCGTAGCCGTGAAAAATGGCAACTTTTATTAATACAAATTCCTTTGAATGTATACATATTTATAAATGCCCTGTGGCGCGTTTTCACACTTTATCTTTTATTTGTACCGGGGAATAAAACCAAGAAAATAAAACAGAATTCAGTCCGTTTACTTTGTTAGTGTAATTTGCAAAACAATCCATTAGACAGACGGAAGATCACTACAAGATAAGATATCTTTAAGTTGATTTGGTACATTTGAGTTTGAAATTCTTATACAATTAACAATTTTTAGTAGATTTCTATATCGCGTAGCATTTGGTGACTTGTGTCTGTAGATGTATTTCGGCCCTGAATTTGTTTAAATGGAAACTGTAAACTCCGTGTCTTAAAATGAATATTTTAAATATAGTATAAACCGTTTAATTGAACTCAATTAGAATTTTTGGATAGGATTTGAATACTTAAGGTTGAAATGGAGAAAACATGTGCTTGTAGGCTTGAATTTGTGGAATGTTTGCCTTGAAAACCGGGAATTATACTTGATTTTTTTCACGATCCTAGATTGGCCACGCTGGCCTAGTTCCCTCATAATTGTAATTTGAAATCAGGGAGGTTTCATGTGCACACCCTGTACGTTAAAAAACGTACGATTGGTCTAAAAACTTCCTCAGCCCGTTGTTTTAAGAAAGGCTAAAACATTTGTTAAAATCGTTAAAACACTGCCATCATCTCCCAACATGGATGATAAACAGATGTAAAATTTAAAACGTTTGTCAGGAAAGTTAAATCGGAACATTCAATAAGTATATACCGAATATATACTTAAAATAATATTACAGACATGACACATTGGAGAATTTAGCCCAATGCTTACATAACATACGATGGAATGGAACGAATGAAGTTATGATTGAAAATAAAGGCAGATCTGGTAGAACGCGAAAAAGAGCAAAGTAGATGCTGTCTGTAGAGAGAATCCTTTCCGGCAGAGAATAAGGGAGAGAATGCTTCATCCAAAGAGGCCATAAATTCCCAAAAAGGAGACAACATTTTCCAGAAGAAGAAAGAGGCTCCTGGTGCAGCGAATTATTTCAGGACGCCATCTGTGGGAGAATTGTGATAATTCCCCGGAAGGAAATTAAAGGGAGCTGCGCTCTTAAATATTTTTCTGAAAGTTTTGTGCCAAAGAGGCAGCTCGCGGTACATCTTGGAGCCAGTAAGAGCCTCTCTAATGTTGTTTTAGTTGCTTATTGAGCGAGATATGTTTCCCTCTCCTTGAGCAAACTATATTCGTAGCTTAGAAGGTGGAGGGATGGTTGCTTTAATAGCAATGATGGTTAGCTACCAACCTGTATGTTTCCATCTTAACAATGACATAATGATTATCTGTTATTTATTTTAAATATCCAGATTGTGACTGTGATAATTTAAAAGGTGATACTCATCACATTATTGAGCGAAGATGCTGTGTCATGTTCAGTATAATTGTCAGAGATTAGATATAAAACACATGCCCTGTGTTCCAGAATAAATAACCTTGTGCATATAAGTCCAATGACAACTTGATGTTTTTTCTCCCAGTTTTAATAATCATTAACTCGCCTCGATATACATATAGGGTGGGCCATTTAAGTTGCTAACTGAAAATATCTTGCAAACAGAGCGGTTTCGAAAGAAATGTTTAAATTAAATTAATTAATTAACTTTAAGGCGGAAAGAGAATGACATTATGCAATGTTTAGTAGGCGGCCATTTTGAATGCCATTTGAAGGTTACTCAATTTTTTTTAATGGAAACCTAATTTTTTTGTATAATATTTGTATTCCTGTTACAGAAATAAACAACTTTTGTAGAAACAATTTTTCCATTTATCGTGTAGTTTCACAGATATTTGACAAGTAAATAGTGGTAAATTCATACTATTACATGACAATTTCCTTCCGAAAACGTCAAGTGAAGTAACTTTTCGGTCCGTTACTAGTTACTTGAAAAAGTAAGTGCGAGTTCTTAACTGAAAAATAACCGGCTTACACTCGAGAAAACTAATCATGGCTTGTTAACTTCCAAACATTGACAATTTTCTAGGTAAGTAACTACGTATGTTCAGAGGAGCAGAATAGAGGCGAGGCATCTTTGCAGTCATCTCTGCTTCAAACTGCGCTGTAGCATCTCCGAAGTGTACGAAAACATCTCTATTCTATTTTGGTAAATGTTACGTGTTCATCGCTCTTGGCTTGCGTTCCACATTCCGTTCAGTGGTTATGGGTTACTGACTCATGAAAATACAGAGGGTTCTGTACGTGTCTCTTCCTGCTGCTTCTTTGTTACCAATCCATTGAGTCCAGCAGGAGGATTTAGCGTAAACAATGCCCAGTCTCCACGATCTTAAGGATTTCTTATACTTTGTTCCCGTGCCAGAACACGTGACGCAATGTTGTCTCTCCTGCATACGTGCTATATGAAGCATGTAAGGTGGAGCTCCAAGATTATCGTTCTTGGCACTAAAGGTGGGTTGGGTCTCAATCGAACCGAGAGAGCGTGTTAATTTGCCCTATCGGAGGATGGGTGTCACTGAACTAGGAACAGCCGATTTTGGGGCTCATTCTGCCCGCACCGTAAGAACAGAAGACAATTGAAACTAATGCAAACAATGGTGCAGTCTTATCAAATATCTACGTCGAAGCGCGTAAAGAATAGTGCACACTTCTTTCAACAATCGAGACACATGATAAGCCTAATTAAGTTTTATCTCTATAACGCCCATTATTAAGTACATGATCTTAGCTATGTACTAGATTACATAAAACACCTGACAATCTTGAGACAAGAGTAGTAAAGTTTTCCGTCAATCATGAAAATATTTTTCATACTGGAGTTGATACTTTCGAGAGAATTGTAAAAAAGAGTGCACGACACGTCAACAATTAATAACATAGTATAGTTCGGTATCATTTGTATAACGTTCTTTGTAAATCCTACGCTGATCACCATATTTTATTTTTACATACAAAGGTCGGTCAAAAAGTAACGCACAATCCACTGTAACTCTGGAACGTTAAGGACTAGGGAAATGAAATGTTGTAGATAGAAGCATTGGTCCTTTGGAAATGTCACTCAATGTGTGATCCATATGCTTCACTGCACTGCAGCCATATCTGTTTCCATGCACGTTCGTAAAACTCTTGAGGTTGGTCTTGACACCACTTTTTCACGTAATGAGCTCGTTGTCATCTCCAAACTGTTTCACACGCAAATGGGCCTTCAGTCGTCCAAACACATATTAGAAATGCGATGGCGCTAGGTCAGGACTGTATGGGAGTTGTGGCACCACTGTCCATCCCAGATGGCCAATCTTCTGAACTGTCATGATTGCTACATGCGGTCGTGCGTTATCGTGATGCAACTTGATGTCCGTTGCGTGTAACTCTGGCTTCATTGTTCGTGATTACGTTATTTATGTGTTGGTTAGGTGGTAAAGGACCAATGCTTCTACCTACATCATTTTATTTCCTTAGTTCTTACCATTTCCGAGCTACAGTACGTTACTTTTTTTTTTTTACCAATCTTTGTAGATTTCAGCCTACTACTATCAATGTTTACGCGTAAAAGCACATCACTGCCGTTTCCTTTACTCTAATGTATGTGGATGTGTATGTACATTCGGCGTGTATTTGTACTATTTGGATAAAGGCAAATATAATCACTGTGCAATGTGTCTCAACCGGGTATCGACGTTGCCGCCTTGTAATCAAGGGGTCCTGGGTTCATACCCGGTGGAGGCACATTGAACAGTGATTCGTATCCCATTTCAAACTGTAGGCCCAGTCCCTATTAGCCTTTTTGTGCATTACGTGGATTTAGAACAACAATTCTCTACTAGAAATTCCTCTTGGTATGATTCCTAAATTACAGAATCTTAATTTAAGCTCAGCCAGTTAGCATGCAGTTATAAATTACGAAGAACAAGAGCTCGAAATACGCATTTATATTTGACATAGGATTTGAGTGCTTATTCTCATAAATTTGCCTTCAAATATTGTAATTTTGGTATAATTTAAGTAAACGCTGCAATTATTAAGAGTCCTGTAGGCTATACGGTGTGTATCATATCTGAACTTTGCATTTTACATTATATCTCTCGAGCTTCAACCGCGCTAAATGTATTTCCCAAAGTTTATTTTGCTCAAATGTCTGAATCAGTGTTCCAGCTCAGTATTTAGTAGTGGGCGCAAGATGTATGGAATGTAGGCTTTTCGTCCGCCATATTGAAACATGTCGACCGATTTTGGTTACATTCATCAAGAGACCACTTCTCCAAGGTATCTAGCTGCTAGAAAAATTCTCAGCTGGAAATCTCTTGACTTAAGGCCGAATCACACGGAACTGGATAACCAGTTCGTTGGCGCTGAACTGGCTACCTGCCCGGATGTGATGGCTGCCTGGCTGCTTGACTGGTTTTGAGGAATAGGCCATGTTCTAATTGCTACTGGCTTTCCTCGGCTGGATTCTGTGGAACAGCCAATCAGAGCAAAGTTTGGCCATGTGAAGATAATCTTTGAGTTTGCAAAGAGGAGTTTTTTTTGTCTGTGGTTACCGAGTGTTGGCTGTTTTTGTTAGTTTCTCGATAAAGTATAAAAGTAAAGAGATAATGTGCAGTGCATTCGTGTTTATGCAAAGCGATGAGATGTGTAAGTGACAAATATGATTAGCCGAAAATGAAAATCCTTATTATTACAAGTGTATTAAATTAAATGTGTTTTTTTTTTTAATTTGTGAATGAATCCTTCGAATATCATGTATGAATATGCATACCCGAGTAATTAAAAAGCTTGTTCGGTACGCATTGATTACCATATTTTTTTTTCGAGCCAATCTCTACTCCATACTTTTTTTTTAAAAAAATTAATAAAATCACAAAGCAGTAATTCTCCTACAACATTCTTCAAATTGCTCGTCCATCTTTAAAGAATATCTGTCTGCTCTGCGCAATGTCTTATGGGAACAAAAGTCTATCGACAAGTACGGTAACAAATATCGTGTGAGGCGAAAACTAGTAAATGGGTAGCCAGTCTAGCGCCAACTAGGGCATTCCTACTGGAAATCCAGTTCCGTGTGATTCGGACTTTAGGGCAGTTATCGGTGTTACAATATTGACGGTTTGTCTGTCTCTCTTGTCCCCCCCCCCCCTTTTCGTAAATGGTACCACTTATTTGGAAGAATTTTATTTCCGAATTGTAGCGCATGTGATGATGCCCTAACATTGTATGGAGTTTCGTTAGCCAAGCTCGAAAAATATAGTTTACAACTACTGTACCTTTGAAAGTGTCAAGCATGGGCAAAAGGTAGAAATTGTAGGTGTACAGTATACAGTACATTTCTGATGCGAGAATGGTAATAAATAATATTAAAGTAATAAATAATATCTCTTTGTTCTTATTCTTAACATTGAAATTTATTTTGTGTACATTTCATTGATGGTTCTTCCCAGATATTGACATTTAGTTTAACACTGTTTTATTTCTTAAGTGCTCGAAATGTGCTCCATCAACTTTACAACACACAGTTCAACACAAATTGCAGTCTGAATTAATAAATGTGTCTATCATGAACTCTTCCATTTGTTTGGGTCTTTCTTTCATAAAACTTATTTTTCACTACGCCCCGCCTCGAAAGATGTCAATTAGGTTATGATCTGGTGCACGTGTCGGCCAGTCAATACTGCCTCGTCGTCCGATCCAATGCTGTGTCAAAGTGATTCCTTACTATCAACGCATCTTGCCCCATCTTGGTGGAAGTACAGCTCAGCGAAATCAGCCCTGGCTCTTGAGTTGTGGCACTGTACAATTTCGCGCAACATGTTTAGGTAATTGTTACCATCAACAGTTCCATTAAAGAAAACTGGTTCTATAACACCTCCACCACATCCTGTGACGCCTGGCTGGTTTCATTGAGATCGAATAGTAAGATGAGTAGTTTCGTCTTCCAATAAACACAGTTCTGTCTGTTCACGTGGTCTGACAACATGAAACAGGTCTGGTCTGACCAGATGATCTTATTAAGTAGATTTTGTTCTTCAGAGATTTGGTTACACATGATTTCTCAGTCTGGGTCGTCGTTTCCAAGACAATGTACGGCTTCAAATTAAGTATACGCATTGAGCGTCGCAATGAAATTCTCGGCAAGGATATTTCCCGAGCCTCACGTCTTGTAGACTTTTTTGGACTGTTAACAAATGTAATGGCGACTGCCATCTCATTTTCTCTGTCATAGACATCCTAGGACGTCATTTTGGTGCATTAGCCGCTGAACTCGTTGCATCAAACGTGTCAGGAGTGTTGGTGGGCGAATATTTAACGCTCTAATTCAATATCTACTTTATTTCTTCTTCATTTAAGGTCCCTACAAACATTCACAAAACTGAAAAAAAATAATAATTACTGTATACCTAATTTTGACTCACCCTGTATTAAAAATAATTACTGTATACCTAATTTTGGCTCACCCTGTATTAAAAAAAACGTCTGTGGCTCAGATTTTAGTACGAGTGTCTTCGCAATAACATGTCGTTGACAATAATTTGTCCTCCAATAACTATGCCTTGAGGCTAATTAAGAAGGGACAAAACTTTGCGGGTTGTCAAAGCGAATACCACAAGGCCACTTTTTTTGAACGAAAGGTGTGACGAAAGAGAAGCCAAGAATAACCACAGACTCGCATTCACCTCATTCCAAAAGGAGATACCTCTGAACCTGTCACTTCCTCACAAGGAAACGGACGAGGAGACAATGAAAACCCCAGCACAACACGTGGAGACACCATTGTAACCTAAATATTGTCTTTCTTGCTTTATTCTCTAACTACACTGTGTCCCGGGAATATGTGGAGCAAGCGCGGTTGCAGCTACCAGCCGTTTTCAGCAGCGCGCACTGCTTTGCCTACTCGATTTATCCTCTTCTCTAATGTTATACGCGGCCTTGCTCCACAGTTACCCGATACAGAGTGTAGTACTTGAGAAGGCTCGACCAATGAACGCGCGAGAAGGGTTATTGAAGGGGCAACGCGGCTGCAGCTACCAGCCGTTTGCAGGAGCGCGCACTTCTTTGCTCGCTCACTCGTTTTCTCCTCTTCTTTACCGTTATACGCGGCTTTGCTCCACAGATACCAGAGACAGTGTGTATTTTAATATTTTGGTGCTTCTACAACTTATAATTCGGTGCACTTCTTTTCGTAATAAAAAATACCAATATATTGATGCCCCATTCATCTCTTCGGAGCAGTTAAAGTTTTAGTAGCTATGAAAATCCATAAGGACTGATAATAACTGTTTGCAGACGTCGTTAACTTGTCTAACGTTAGGAATTTATTGCAAATGTTCCTGTGCAATTATGCGTTCGCTTTCGCTCTCTCTTAATCAGCTGACGTCAATAGGTGATTCATGCGTCACGATTTTAGCATTTTTAACTCTTGCGAAGCTTCAGTTAATGCAGTCCAGATGGCAGCATCTTTCCTTCCCTTCCACTGCTTTCCCAGGAATGAAGGCTTATTTGTTTTCCTTTCCCGAAGTACGCAATTTTCAAGGATAAATCAGGGTTGATCGCATACAAACTGGATCCGCAATTTTCTCATCTGTGGTCGTTTTGAAACTTGAAAGAACGACTATTCTCATTAAGGTTAATTCTTCATTTGACTTGATCATTCAATTAAAAATGTTGAAAATTTACTCAAGAATGAAATTTTTTTTTTATAAAGGGATTTTGAAAAATTTAATTTGAGCATGTATCTTATAGGCTGTGTCCCGGAAAGTGCAAGACCGAACTGAAGCAAACACCCTTCGAAAATCGGCTTGCAGTTCAGACTTGAAGCCTGGACTGGAAGTGAAAAATTTTGCGAATTACACTTCGAGTGCAGCGCCATAGAATAAAACATCCATATTCAGTTGACTCTTTATAATTCGAACTCCAAAAACTTTGAAATTATACAAAATTCGAATTAACAAAAACATAACGTCCTTAAAGATGGTTTCAATCGAAATAAACTTCTGTTCGTAATTCGAATTATCCAAGTTCGAATTATAGAGAGTCCACTGTATATGAATCTGATATCCTATGAAATCACTTAGCATTTTAAACATTTCTTATACTTACATTTCCACACAATAGAAGAACTATAGCCAACAGCTGGGCTTTTGGTCTTCCATGTTTTCAAACAAGTGAACGAGTGTAGTAAACAAGTGTACAATGTTGCGTACTATTGATCGTTAAATATGCGCTTTCGAACTGCACTAGGTGACGTCACTTTCGACGAGATCGTACTTCAAGCCTGTTTTTTACACCTTTCGGACACAGTCGTAGGAAGACGCCACTGTCCGAACTCTAAAGACGGAACTGGTTCGAAAACATGCACGAAACAACGCTGTATGCTTGTATGAATTTCCTTTTTATACGTTCGATTGCTTTGTTTATCGCTCGCTTTGTTGTGTTTGCGATTACTGTTACTCGTAACGTCCCCCATTAACACATTTCACCAAATAGGTTATGTGTGATATTTCAATGTTGTTTCAGGAGCTACGATTTTTACCTGCTTCCCCGTCTGCGTTCCACTTGCAACCGTCACCCCTATTTTGCAACTGGACTCGCCCAGTTAGAGCATGCGCTGTAGCAGAGGATTTTCACGGAACCTGCTTTCCCGTCTGCGTTCCATTTGCAGCCGTCACCCCAGTTTTGCAACTGGACTCACCCCGTTAGCGCATGCAGCAGAGCACGATATCTCACATTATCGAACTTGAAACTTCTGCTTTGTTGTCGTTTCTTTCTCAAAAATAGCCTCCCTGATGGCGCAGTGGTAGCGTTGTCGCCTTGTAATCAAGGGGTCCTTGGTTCGATACCCGGTAGAGGCACATAGTGGTTCGGATCCCACTTTAAACTGTAGGTCCAGTCCCGATTAGCCTTACTGTGCATAAAGTGGACTTAAAACACCAAATCAATGAAATCTTTCTCAAAAATAGTAGTTGTTGAGTTTCCGCGAGGGCGACGAAAGAAGTCTTGTCTCCTTGTTTTGTAAAGGTAATTGGAGAATAAACAGCAGTAATGCAAGAAAATAGGAAGTTCTTTTATTAGGAAGACAATACGAACAACGCACAAACGTAAAAACAATTTTAGTAGTTGTTGTTGGCTCTGAAATATGCAACATGTTTATGTACGTGATTCTGCATACCTTTCCGCGCCCTAGTCATAACTAACGCAGATGGAGAAATGGGTGCAATCCAGTGGTTTAGGTGCTAAATAGGAAGAAACTATCATATTGTAATATGTTAATAGGCTATATGATGCGGGATGGTGGATGCAAATTACTTTTGTGTAGGCACAGCCCTGGCAAAACAATGAACCAATTGCAACAAATGAAACAGTGCGAAAGATATTCTATTACGGCTACATCTACTTTGTATAAGTTATTTTAAAAAAAGGGAACTACACTCGAAAGTTAAGTGCTTATACGTTTTGTTTAAATCCACCCTGTTTGATTGATTGATGCGGTTTATTTTACTTCACTTTTCTGCCACTTTTGGTTAATATCAAAGATGAGGATGAATGATGAAATTGATGAAGGGACACTCACAAAGAACACACATGCCCAGGCTGCCGTTTTAGCGCTAACCACTCTGCCATGGAGGTCGGCTTAAGTCCACCTTATGACCAGATAACTAATGGGGAATGAACCTCAACCACTGTGCATTATACCTCCCCCGGACTTCGAGCCCAGTCCCTCTAGATATCACTACCCTCGATTCCTTGAAGGACACACTCCTGTGCAGAATCGAGGCTGTTGTGACCTTGCAGTGGAAACGTCACAGAGAGTGTCCTATGCGTCTCAAGGACTTTCATTGTAAATGAAGAGCTTATAATTACTACCATCACTGCTTTCAATGAAACAGAGAAATAAAGGGTGTCTCAGAAATATTTTCGTTTTTGAAACTATAAAAATAAATACTTAAATATTTTTTTATGAAGATAAATTTATTACCAAAAGAAAGCTTAAACATTAAATTTTTATTTGTGGAAAAGAGTATTGGACAAATGGTGACCGTTCATGTTTTCACATTCAATTATTCTTAAACTTGCTGCACGCAGTCTTAACGATTGGTAGGATCCTCACTAACAGGCTGGCGCACACGGTCAGCGTTTCTGTTCGATCTTGATGACCTTGGACGTCCCGGCGGTTTACTCGACATAGTGCTTCCAAACTTTCTCACCCAATATTTAATTAGATTTGGGCTTGGGACGTCTCTCATTTCTGCCAGGTTATAATGATGCCGGTACAAACGACGCACAACAACATAAGAATTATTATTTTTATAAAACGCACTAGCACAAAAAGCACGTTGCTGCCCCGTAAAGCGCTCCATGACAACTAAATATTAACAATGTTGCCAAACGTTTGTGATCTACCTCATTTCTCCGTAATGTGCGAATTGCCCCAGAGGGCGGATTCAAAAAAGGAAAATATTTCTGAGACACCCTATATTAACCTGAATTTTATTCCTTGCCTGGTGAGAACAAATTTCAAAATATACTAAATGTATGAAAAATCATTTTAAACCATTCTATATAGTTTCATTAAACACTTACATACTCTATGTGATCAAAAATATCCGGACACTCACTGGAATTAGGGTGTGAAGTTCGAAGCATCCTCCATCGGATGCACTGGCAATCAATACCACGCGGGGCCACCATTGACCTTGATGACAGCCTCCACTCTCGCAGGCATACTGGCAATCAGGTGGCGAAAGGTATCTTGGGGAATGGAGGCCCATTCTTCGCGGAGTGCCGAGATGAGAAGAGCAGTGGATATTGGTCGGCATGGTCTTGCACGAAGTCGGCGTTCCAAAACATCCCAGAGATGTTCAATGGGATTCAAATCGGGGCTTTGCGCAGGCCAGGCCATAAGTGGGACGTTGTTCTCTTGAAACCACTGTCCCACACGGCCCACAGTGTGGACGGGCGCATCGTCATGTCGAAACACGCAATCATCATCCACAAACTGTTCTTCGATGGTAGGCAGCATGAACGTTTGTAAAATGTCAACGAAATGATGTGCCGAGATAGTACCATGTAAAGCAACGAGGGGACCAAGCCCCTTCCAGGAAAAACATGCCCACACTGTCAACCCACCACCACCTAATTTCACTGTTGGCAGAACACAGGATGCTAAATGTTGTTCATGAGACATTCGCCCCACTCACACACGATCATAGGATTGCCACATGGTATAACATGATTCGTCACTCCACATCACGGATTTCCACTGTTCTAACGACCAGTTGCGCTTCTCCTTGCACCATGCGAGGCGGCGCGTCGCATTTCATTGGGTGATGTGGAGCTTATGGGCAGCCGCTCGTCCATGGTAACAAAGTCGTATACCTCATGTCGCACAGTCATGCTGCTAGGATTACATCCTGCTCTGGTTTGGAATTCCTGTGTGATGGTGGCGATCGCTGATTGCTGGTTCTCTCGTACTACCCTATTCAACACTCGGCGGTCTCTGTCTGTCAACATGAGCGCTCGGCCAGAAAGTTTTGACGTTGTACACGTCCCATTATGTTTCTACTTTACTATCACATCGGCGACAGTGGATTTCGGGATGCTTAGGAGGGTGGATATCTCGCGCACCGACTTGATACTCCTGTGGCAAGCAATCACTTCACCACGTTCGAAGTCTGTAAGTTCCTTCAACGAAACCATTCTGCTGTCTTGTGCACTATGCTGCCTGTAGTGGTCTCTTACTTGCCTCACCTCACTGTAGATGGCACCACAGAGTGGCCTACTATGCACAACACACATTTTGACTGGTGTCCGGATATTTTTGATCACATAGAGTACAAAGCAAACCTCAACAGTTTTTAGAAATTATACCTAACGAACTCTACCTTTAATTTACTGGCGTGAGTGAACGTGCAATCAATATGAAATGTGTTTGTTACTGTCAGAAATTTTGCCCCTTATTTTCCAAAAGGCCCACCCATTACCTGAAGTGTATTCGCGCAGTGTATGCGTTCGGCGTGCTACTCAGAACTCGAGTGAACCATACTCTTAGGCGCTCGTAAACCCTCGAGTTCGTATCCGGTAGCACCAATCAGAGCACGCCTGACGTCATACGTAGTTCTTATATCTAACCATAGAGTTCGCTAGTAACACCTAAATACTCTAAGGCAACTTAACAAAAACATGGAGTGGTATTATAGATTAGAAGGTGTTAGTGTTACCACTACACCATTGTGGAGTCCCTTATTAGAGCTTTTTAAGTATTCATAATTTTTGATAACTTTCTGAAACTTTTATGCCACGTGTGTACTTTTTTTTGCTTTGAATTGCAATGATCATTGCTGCAAAGTACAGAAATTATTGTAATATTTTTTTTTTCCTTTTTCTTTCCAGAGTGCCTTCATGACATCAAACTTCCACTGCCAATCACCGTCCTAACAACATCGTTTACAATAATTATGAAAGTAAGTACAATTCCTGCTTCCATTTTATACACCCCTGTTCACATAAAATGGTGCATTTTGGGTTATTGAGCAGTTGCAGAATGTGCCACTTTATCTGAACAGGAGTGTACATTAAGCGCAATAAAGGGTTCAATTATATTTAATGAAATAAAAGTGCAAAGTTGTAAAGGGGTTCTTCACAAGAGAAACTGTTTACAAACACGCTTGTTTGTATAAAGAAAACGTTCAAATGGCTTTCATGATGTGAGTGTATAGAGCTGTAAAAGAGGCTGCACAGGACAAACACGAACATCATAAAACCGCTTCTGTTAGTAAACAAAGGGAGTATAAAGAGCTCAAATGAAGGTGCCAGCTTGTAAACGAGTTTGTAAAGGACGAACCCAAACACACGTAAAAGGATATCATGTGTTTTATGAATACTCAGGCTAGACGCCAGATATCTATCCGACAAGTATTCAGAAAAGTTCGTGAGTTATAATTCTTTTAGATATTTCAAGTAGCATATTTGTGTCGCTATGAATTAATAAGAAATAAAAAGTACTTACAATTCACATGTTTACTAGAGATTGTATCCCATGACATCTGGTTTTGTAACACCCTGTACTGTCAACTGGGATAGTCCATCATGATGGAGAAATACGTTATGGCTATTTTGAAGTACTTTTTCGAAAGATAAAAGTCACGGTTTTATCCTATTAACAATTTAACAAGACTACAACGCTGGTTAATCTTTTAGCTTGAGTAACACTGGTTCGATCTTGGTATTTTAAGGCTATTTAGTCCGAGCAATTCTATTGCCGAGGCCGATAATATGTGGAGTCTTCCATCACTTCACACTGATGCTGCTCCACTCATTCGTGAGGCATTTAGTGAATGTGCTGCTGAGTCGTAAACACGGTAGCCGGATAATTGTGAGGGCGGACAATTGCGATGAACACAGAAGTGAAAGGACGGGTGAACAATTGCAATGACATATTAAATCTTCTATCAAGTTGAAGGGTGACTTAACACCCCGTACAATACCTCTTACAAGAGAATTATGTGAAATATTGATATTTTCGGCTGGGAATTTGGTTGAATGAAGTCTTTGAACATGAGCTAGAGCCAACATACACCTTTTGAAGTCGCCCGTTTCCTCATATGTGCGAATACACTTCCCAACTCTCTCGTCGATTATAATGTCACGCTTCTTCCTTTTCTGACCTTCTAGATTAAGTTCCATCCGCATGTACTGGATGTTGGTGTCTTCTGCTTGGCTCTTG
Organism: Lepisma saccharinum; assembly: GCF_977018435.1. Classification (NCBI taxonomy): domain Eukaryota; kingdom Metazoa; phylum Arthropoda; class Insecta; order Zygentoma; family Lepismatidae; genus Lepisma; species Lepisma saccharinum. The sequence continues at coordinate 16,705,318 of NC_139232.1, read as the reverse complement.
AGGCAGACCATAACATCATGCATTTTTGGATGCAGTGTTCCAAGCCACCCATTTATTTTGCTGTTCCAACCTTCTACAGCATTATTAGTTCTGTGGCGCCTTTGGTTAGGTTAGGTTCGGTTAGGTCCTGATCGTCGTAATTGTCGTACCATTAATTTGTAATATGACCTTTACCGTCAAAATTGTCCGTGATTTTGGCTTCATCGCAATTGTGTTAGATTCGTAAACACAGTTCTATCTTTAGTTTTTTATCCAATTTCTCGTTTTGGTTCTCCCGCGTTGCTTAAAGCCAATTAAGTGGGTTAATGTTAAAATTTTAATTTTAACATTATTGTTTCAAGCTTTACTGATAAGGCCACCTCACGATTTGTTTCCTGTATTACGTCATGCATACAACGAATTAAATATTTCAGTTTTACTACTTACGTACGGTCCAGTGTTGTTTGGCAAAAGGGCTAACAATAACAACAAAAATAATAATACCTATCTCAAATGGTATTAGTCTCCCTACATTTTGAGAATATCAGAACACATACCACATGATTCTCTCTCGAGGGCCTTGCATAGTTTCAACATTGAAAAACGGAGTACCACTATACCTAAAATTTTGCTATTTTTCAACGCTCAGTTAATAAACAGTAACAGTAAGTACAGTAAGTCTTAATTAAAGTTTGACAACCAATGTTGTAAGTTTCATTAACTTGAATTTATTTATTAATTTGATGTAAAATGTTGTTGCTTCTTTCATTGTTCCAATTCTTGTTTAAAATTATTCTTAGCACTAATGAATTTGATCCAAGAATTCTTAAAAAAAAATACTAATATGTTCACATCACGTGTTTCAATGTCAATATGAGAAAAATTATTCCAGTATTTCTCATAGGTCTTTCTAAATTCGTATAATTTTACATAACATTAGCCAATATTGCAATGTGCAATCTTAAAAATAGTATTCAACATCCCAAAATTGAACATCGTTATGTAATAATATTTAAATAGATTTGACGGGAACATGAAATATGCCGATCTATAGAGCTGTTGACCAAAGGTGCCCGTAGGATTTTTTTCTCAGGGAATGCAGGAGTGCTCAAGGCGTGGGGGGAGCGCGGAGGATATTATCCCCTCAGTTAAGACAGTTCTCATAAAACATCCACCCACACACGGGATTTTCTCCATGTTGATCCATACAAGCAGCCCCCCCCCCCCCTCACCTTTCCCCAAACTGGGCAAAGTATACTCCCTCCCTACCTAAGGATCTCTACTTCGAGCACTGGGGAGCAGAGTAAGATTTTATATCTTGCACTAACTAACTATTTCTAGTCTTCTTAAACCAGAAGGTTTATGGCTGCAGCAACACTTCCCTATCCTAGGCAAGATCAATCCAATCTTTTCCATCCTTACGATTTCCTTTAGGCCCATCTCAACGTTATTCCGTCTTGGCCTTCCCACAGGTCTCTTACCATCAGGTTTCCCCAACAAGAATCCTGTAAACTCTTCTTTCCTCTCCCATTCGTGCCACATGGCTTGCCCACCTAAGACTTCTTGATTTATTTATTCTAATAATATCTGGACATGAATAAATTTATGTCTTACCCTTTCGTCATAAAAACTCACGTCTTACCTTTTATTATTTTACAAATCTTGAAATTTAATTGAAATACTTTGGTGTTGTTGCCAAGTTCAGACTTCTGAGTCCACTATTTAAATAGAACCTGGATTCGACTTGCTTCCTTTCCATAAACATCTATCCTTTGTTGATGAACAGTTCTTTGTATTTTTGTACTTTTTCACGATGCACAGATATCAAGCAGAGACCACTTAATTTGCTGTATTTCATGGCACCTCACATCCATGTTTTCACAGTACAATTTCACCACTGGAATTCCAATTATAAGAAGTTTTCCCTGATCTCAAGTGGGGCACAAGTGCCCCTCTGACCCCGCTGTCTTGGCGCCGACACCGATGCCAACACAAACATTACCAAAAGGGTCCTCTGAAAGAAACTTCCATCCCTGCGTCTGCCACACTATTTTAATTCAAATCACTTCACTTCATCGTTTCACGAGGTGTTTACGGCGAGTTGAACCTTCTGTTCGCCATGGAGATCAACCTGGAGTGAAAAAACACAAAACAAAAAAAACCGGTCCTGCGTGTTCCTTCGGGACACAAGAAAGCGTTCCCTTTCAACCCTGGCTCCGGTATAATTTCCATCGGCGTTTAACAGGCACGCACAAAGCCTCTTCGCGCATTCGTCCACACACGCATGTTCTCTTCTACACACGTACGAGAAACGCATTACGGTTTCAATTGCCTGCTACTTATTCATATGGAAATCCCATGTTTCTTGAATGTTTGAAGTATCGGCGAGTTCTTTCACTTCACGCTGTACTCTACCTATCCAGCTGTTTATCACTAGTTGTCAGAATGAAAATCACAATTGAGTGCTCCCAGCCCCAGGTGTAATCCCAAGATATAAATCTTAAAATTAATAAACCCACCACACGTTATTGTGGACGAACTTACTTCATTAAGTTTAAATTCTAAATGCTAGATCCAAGAGTGGCCGCTGCCCCCCGAGATATCTGGAAAAAGTTCACGTTATTGAAATGATGAAATTATAGCGATATTTTACTACAAATAATATTGTTTTCTGTCTGTTTGACATGCTGTCAGTTATAGCAATAAACTGCTGTGTCCAACACTATAACGATAACGTTTTCAAAAGAGATTTTAGAATCATCATTTTCAACATTTCCCGATGCGATGAAAATCTTCAATTGTACACACTATTTTGGCTTTACGTGATTGTTTTTGCACTTATGGAATAAAAAAATGTTAATTTCATGAAATTTAAAACATTTGCAGTGCACAAAATATCAAGAATTAACCTCTTTTAAATAAGATCCTTTGGAATTTCTCGGCTGTTCGTGGGTTGTAAGGGGTGCTCCTTCCACGTAGCGCACCCAATAGTCAACCTCACTTACACGTAGTACACCCTGGACTGTAGACTAACGAGGTTCTGGCGACTGGCCCCATGGCCAGTGTAATTTTGTTTGTGTTGTCCTGTGTTTTGTCCTTATTTGTGCTGAGCGCCCTTTTTAGCCTCAGCTTTTAACCAAGGTAAGGAAGTTTTAGTTTTCAGACACGCTTTTATTTTTGTTATGGTAAGGGGCTTAGTGTTGCCCACGAGACGAGACTTTGGCTTGTCTCGTCTCGTGGAGTCTCGTGGAAATGCTGTCTCGTCTCGAAAATATTCGTTTGTCTTATGACGCATGGTCAATCTCGTCTCGTCTCGAATTTTTAAAAGCCTGTCCCGTCTCGTCCCGTGGGCAACACTAAAGGGGCTGGACCACGTATAGTGTGATGGGTGCAAAATAGCCTCAGTGCTGACGCACCCAAAAATATTTACTTCAAATTCAAAATTCAAATTCGGCTGTTCGTGATTACGAAAAGTCTGGAAATCATTTCCCAAAATGGAGATCTGACGTTGATAATATTCACACCCTGTCATTTTTGTGTTATCGGTGGTTTTTTTTTTCTTCAGTAGCCTTCGTCACGTAAAAACATGTATTTGAGATACCATGAAGGACAGTAAATAAAGTTGTCTCTGTTTGATAGCTGTGCTTTGTGAAAATGTACAAAAAGACAAAGAAACGTTTATCAACAAAGATATAGATGTTTATGGAATGGGAGCAAGGCGATTCCAGTTTCTATTTAAATAGTAGGCTTGGATCTGGACTTGTACAATAACGCCAAAGTATTTTCAATTCAATTGGAATTTTATGATTTGCAAAAGTATAATAATAATAATAGTAACAACAACAAAAACGTTTATGTCGCTGAAGGGCAAGATGTGAAATCTTACTCTGCCCCCCCCCCCCCTCCCCCGGAGTAAAACCCAGAGGGCGCCCTTTGCGAGATCATATCCACATTTTTTTAACGCATAGCTAAAATTCGCCTAATCTCGTGACTGCACTTAAAACTGTTGTAAATCCGCTTTTCTCTCTCTCTCTCTCTCTCTCTCTCTCTCTCTCTCTCTCTCTCTCACATGATAGCATTATTATAGGTATCGGAAATCGAACGTAGATTTCTAAATAGTATGCAATTCGTACATACCGTTTAACAAAGATAAGAATCACCATCGGCAAAATCGTAAACTACGGTGCACAGGCATTTGTTTTCTTCCCTCTCTTCCCTTTCTCTCATGCCCCGTGGGCCCTGCGACTACAGCACCACAGGGGCATTCTTATCTTGGTCAAGCGGTATGTGCTGTTGACAGACGTCCTTCGTGTAACACAAAATTGTGTGTAGTGGTTCACTTTATGGGCAGACGTTTACAACTGAACTTGCGATTTCGCGATCTTATACACCCTGGAATCCCTCAAACCAAAATTAACTATGTGACGTTCCAACAACTTTCAGTCAATATATAAACGACCTTCCAGAAAGTCACATAGTACATACCGCAACCGGCTTAATATAACATAAATCACCCAGCGTCTTAGCTGGACAGCATTCGGACGGGTGACTATCGCAATATGATGTTCAATATACGACAAATGAATTGAGTAAACCTACTACTAGCTACTTATGCCAATTCTAGTAGAACTCCTGCAATGGAATACAATGTTAAATGCCCTCTTAGCACGACAGTGCGAAAGGGGAAAATACCAAAAACAAAGCAAACCAAGAAACGGGAAAAAATGCCACAAATAATAAAACTAGAAGGCAAGGGCAACTGATGCCGAAACTTCAATAAAAAAAAGCAAATCCGCCATGATTACTCTTCTGCTGTCCTTAGTGAAAACAGTGACACTCAGACGTAGCAGTGGTAGCGTCGTCGCCTTGTAATCAAGGGGTCCCGGGTTCGATACCCGGTGAAGGCACATAGTGGTTCGGATTCCACTTTAAACTGTAGGTCCAGTCACGATTAGCCTTACTGTGCATAAAGTGGACTTAAAACACCAACTCAAACTCAGACGGCCTACTCTGAGCTACCTCAGACGTGGGGACACCTATAGACCATTTGACTCCTTACTATGCAGTCCATAGGTTCCCTGATTAACACTCAACTTTGCTACTACTAATTTTCGATCTATTTTCTCCACATGTTAAAAGAAACAATGAAGAAAATAAACTTATATTAGTTTTGAACCATCTTCCTTCAATTTCATGTCAAAATTCCACAATATAACACTAAATCAGCATATATTATTCATAGCTTCTTATTCATAATAAGACTAATCTTCTTATACACATTATTCTTGTTGCCTTCGTTCCATTTTTATCCTCGTCGCCAATTGTAATGATCTTCAATTAGGCAAAACGTTAACAGAAAAAACAACATTTATTTAACTTATAACTTCATGTTATAAAAACTACATGAAAGACATTCAAGAAAGACAGAACACAATCTATCTCCAACTAGACTTGTTCACAGTATATCTTCTTAAATCCTTTATCTTTTTCTTAACTTCTATCAATATACACACTGTTTTACTTCAACATCAGCAATAACCTAGTAGGTAAACGTAACTCTACTGGTTAGTCAATAACCACTTTGTGAAATTACAAAAATGCACCAGGAATTATTATTATTAGGAATAACTTAATGATGATTATTCTGTTTAAGGCTCGACTGGACATTTGGCAGTCGTATGGACTATTTTTTTCAAATTTCCCTCTTCATTCGAAAAACCGCTGTGATATTCCAAAATATGAAAAATTACATACTACGCTTAGAATTCTTTCTAGATCATAGACGTGAATTTTCGAGTAGCTTGCTTTCGCTTTTATCTAGATATTCTCAAAAGTTTCGCAATTACGTAAGTCTATTATACTATTTATAATAACAGTGAAAGCAAACTACATGAAAATTCACGTCAATGCTCTAGAAAGAAATCTAAGTGTATGTAATTTTTCATATTTTGGAATATTAAAGAGGTTTTTCGAATGGAGAGGAAAATATTCGGCTGCCAGTCGACCCTTAATCCGAGCATTTTAAATGTGCAACTACTCAGTTATATGTATGTAAAATATATTAATAAATATTAAACAAAACGTAACTGTTTTTGAGATGATCTGCAATATTTGAACTCTTGCATGCTTCCCACACAGTTTTTTGTTTAAACAGAAATAACGTATGGCAGGTGAAACATGGAAAATACCATTGACTATAGATACATAGTCCTATCCCATTTCCCTTAAAGGTCATATCCTTTCCAGGCTACTCATAGCAGTAGGGATTGGGTTTCCTGATATTGCGGAACGGTGAAGCATTAGTTCCTGCTGTGCGTGCTTCTCATATATGTTAATTGTTTCAGAGAATGTCACGTTGCGTGTTATATTGCAATGCCTTTGGAAAGAACCAAGTTGCTTATCTTATGACTCAACTACCTCAGCTTTTATGACACGTAGCTATCGGTTTGAGTATTTCGGTTGTTGGGCATGAATTAGTTTCACTTCTAATGGCTGCTTTTGCAATTTCGTACTTGACTTATAAGCAGGCTGAAAACCATAAGCTTCGAAATGAAAGAAAACTCGAAAGTATATGGGAAATATAATTCTTTGACGTTAATTAAGGAAAAGAGACGTTACATGAAAGGTAAACCTGCTTAATGTCGGATACTTTTTGAAATCACCATAATTAACCCACGAAAATGAACAGAAGTGCGTAATTTTTGGTAATATGAACTATTGGTACCTTACCTTTTGCCTTGTGATGTGTTTATCTCCCTTATTGTTCAATTCTTTGCTGTACGGTACAAAATTAAAAACAATGCAAATTTGAGGAATCGAAAAAAGCCTTCCTAATATCGGATAGTCGATGTGCCTAATATCGGATAGGAATTTATCATTATATAATATATATATATATATATATATATATATATATATTAACATTATATTTGAAATAAAATTACATCTCATGATAGAAACAACCTATTATTTATTTTGCTGGAGGTTTGCAAATGTTAAAAAATAACAAGGATCACAAAAGTATGATTAGTACAAAACACCCTATCCCAGATTAGGCCGAACGGGACCTCGTGGGAAATATAACCTTAATATCAAACAAATACATTTACCGGAATAGGAGTAGCATCTCAACATACTCTATTATTCTATCTTTATATGAAATATAAGTAAGCTTTAGTTTCTCCTTACCTTCAATGTGAAAACCTTTGATGATGAAATGCTTCCAAAAACTCAGAAACTGAAAATTTATGTTTTCGTCGTTTGTGCAGGTGCAGTGTGCTCAACAGCGTTCCCACTTACATTGGAGCAATGGCGGCAATCGACGAACGTAGTTCAGTGAATTGCTGCAGATGGCACCACCCACGATCCGAGAAACGAGGGTATCCGATATTCGGCTGGTATCCGATTTTATGCAGGTTTACCTTATAGTAAAATCCATCTTTGCGTGAATATTTTATTCCGTCTCGTTTGTAACAATAACAAGTGTGTTGGAGTATTTGTTTTAAGTCCACTTTATGCATAGATATGCTAATCGGAACTGGACCTACAGTTTAAATTGCTGTCCAATGCACTATGTACTTTCACCGGCTATTGAACCCTGGACCCCCTGATTATAAGGAGACGACGTTATCAGTGTGGTATTTGAACGGAGAATGACGTAGTTACTAGAATTTCCCCCTGGAAATTTTTCAAGTACCACACCATGAGAATAGTGAATTCCTATTATTTTTCTATTTTCCTAGTCTCTTTGTGTCTACTATTCGTACGTGAGCAACGCAAAATAAACGAAGGACAAAGAAAGAAAAAATGGGTGGAAGTCTATTTTTAAAACAAGAATTTATATCCTTTTTTCTTTAATGTTTATTTCTCTTTACGGCATTTCCTTCTCATTAATGTGTGAAAGAAAGTTACCTCAACCAAACGCAATAACAGCGCTGTTTGTAATTTTGAATTTCCAATTAAGGACTTAAAAAATTTCCCATAAACCCACTCTATGAAGACAAACTCTGTTTGTCGACGACAAGTTCTCACTAGCGTAATTAATTAAGGAAGTTCCTGGTTACGTGCACTAACTTTGCGAATAACTGTCTTCCATCACGCCATGCTGTCACACCCTGTCTGGTTATACAGCCCGCGGTACATCCGCGTACCGGAGGTTAGCAAAGCATGCAGGAAACTCGAGCTCGACGGACACAGCGGGTCACGTGGAAACCGTCTCATAAACAGTTTCCATGGCAACCGTCGAGAGCTTTTCCCGCCGTTGCTAGGGGCGTGGGCCTTCGCGGTATGAAACCCCTCAACACATCTTTCCCCCTTTTTATCTGTGAGATTTATTGAAAAGCGGAATTCGGTAATATGATCTTTTAAGATAAGGATCGCGGCCTGTTTCTGAGCCCCATTCAGGGAAATCTTGTCGGCGGCTTCGATAGTAATCCCAGGAGAAATTGCATCGAGGAAAAAAATACACATTTAGACCCGACGTCACATGAGAAAATGACAAGTCCTATCTCGTCCATTAGCTTTGTGGCTGGGGAACGTAAACAATCCGCTGGGGAGAGGGGAAATGGAAGAATATGGCATATTGTTGTCGTTAAGAGCACGCTTGCTCGTCTTTATGCTTCGTAAAATTTAAAGCTGACGTTCCTGATATGCATACTTCCCGTAGCTCCTACGTGCGTGCGTGGTTGCATTCTTCAAGGATAAAGATAATTTCTCGAGCCAATTGGAATGTGATTGAGTGCTGGTGGAGGTAAATAATGCCGCTTGTTTTGCTGTCTGCTGAAACCTGAAGCCCCGGTCTCCGTGACGTAGTGATCAGCAGTAGTTAGGTTCGAATATTATCATTCATTTCGCAAGATCGACATTCATTCTCATTAAGAGTTTGAAAACCGACGAAAAATAATTTATATAGAAAGTAAGCTGAAGATACAAATTGAGAGCTTGTTAGACCAGCACGTTGTTATGTACAAAGCCTGCGCATTATTTGCTTACATGCAACGTCATAATTATAGGTCATAGGTTACAGTTTTGTCGACCTCCGAGTGGTTAGCACATCGCGCTACATCACTAAAGGTTCCCGGTTCGAATCCCGGCCTTGGCATGGTTATTCTCTTCGAGGTCCTTTCATCATCCTCATCGTCGCGATGCCCTAATTATAGAGAACCCTAGCAGTATACTTTATGAATTAAAATATTAAACCACCATCATAACTTATCTACATATTAGCCAAAGTGGCAGAAAAGCGGCGCTAAAGAACGGAAATAAATTCAAATAAAGGATTGGATTGATTTGGTTAATATTACTTCGCTTTTTCAGTGATGATATGATGAAATCGATGAAGGGACACTATGCCCAGGGCGAGATTCGAACTCGGGGTATCTACTGGCGTCGTAGCGCGTCATGCTATTGAACTCCGCCACGGAAATGGGCGAAAAATAAATGCCACAGCACTGTATCAATATTACAGTTGCAAATATGTGCTAATATGCTGAAAGCAGCTTTGTTTGCATCCATTATTTCTAGTGTGTGTGTACCCGTGTGTGGAGGAAATGTAAGAAACACACATTTGCGACTATAATGTTGATATCTTGTTGTCGTCCATGACCTACCAATGATGACGTTGCATGTCTCTGCGTAGGCCTTGTGTATAAGAAGGTCCTGGTTAGGCACCGTTTCCGAGACGACGCTTGTTTTATCGGGAAGTCATCACAGCGTCTCCGGAAAGCGTTCTGGCTTCCGAGCGAAGTATGCAAACAAAAGGAGGCTAACTTCATTACCGCCGTCAGTCCTCGCCACAAATGAGAATGGATGGGAGCATTGTCAGCCTCTCAAAGGGAGGAAGCTATTCGGCGGGAGGCTGTGCATCGACGAGAGACGAGACCGTGAAGCCGTAAAGCACAATGGATGCTCTTAAGAGCCCGTATCATTCCCATCCACTTCGATTCTTAACTTTTGGGACTGAATTACAAAGATGAACGCAGCATTTCCGGACGCAAACCGTGTCGAGAGGTTCTACTCGTCACCTCATAACGCATTTACATGGAGTCATCAGGTGATACACAAAAGAACTTTGGCGGTTGCGCTATTAAAAATAATAATAATAATAATAACTACAATTTAAATTTAAGATGATAATAATAATATTTACTGATATTGAATCCGCAGAGCCATTTTCCACATTAGGGGTTTGAGGAAGGGTTTCCGCGAGGTTCTTCCCTCCGCGGCAGCTGCGAAGCACTGTTGCCAACTAAGCTCTTTTGGAGCCAGATCTGGCCCAGCACGAAAGTTCCATACGGTCTTTCCGGAAGTGACGTCACCTAGTGCAGTTCGAGAGCACCAATTAAACGAGCCATCGAACTGGCAGCATGCAGTACGTGACATTGCACACTCGTTTACTACGGTCATTCGCTTGTTTGAAAACATGGACATGGATGTTGAAATTCCAGCTGTTAGTTATAGTTATATTGTGTGGAAATGTAAGTATATTTTTTTAAAAAATGTTATGTGATTTCATAGAGTTTTGATTCATATATATGCATGCTTTATTCATTTGTTTTTAGTTTTATCTACTGATCGTATTAGTCGCTGCAGTCGAAGTGTAATTCGAAAGATTTTCGCTTTCAATCTAGGCTTTTGAGTAATTGATTTGAGTAGAAATAATTTGCCACTGATGTTACGAATGTGAGGTTTGTGCTAATATGTATTACTCCGTGTAATTTATTTCTTTGGAGCTTCGTGAAGGCAACAATCGAACCTGGATCACGCATTGCTAAAGCCTTTCGACAGGTAATACCCGACATCTTGCAGCGTTAGTGGGTGGTACTAGATTATCTTCTAGATATCGTCTGTGCAACCAACAGAGTGCACATTGAGATTTACTGACCATGTTATATAAAACTTCCACAGTTGCTATGTAGTTTAGAAATATATATCTTTAGGTTCCTTATTATAGTTTTATTTCGATTACTATCCGAAATTGTATACCTCATTTGCGGATACCGTGTATACATTTTTATTGAAAAAAGGAATCCAATAGACTTTTATTTCCGTTTTCGTAATTGAAACATTGCTACAATTCAATACAGAGCCGGACTTGCCTACCGGTATAACTGGCAAAATCCCGGTGCGCCCTCTCAGCACTTTTTCGAAAACAAACATTCTGACCCCCCCCCCCCCCCCCCCACAGCTCATAATTTGTTGAGTAAGCCTCTTTCTTGTCTGTTCCACGCAGAGCTGTATTTATGGGAGGGTCTAGAAGAGGTCTCTCTGGATGCCAAACCAGCAAAAAGAGATAAAGTTGGAGAAGAGTAAATATCACGACGTCCCCTGAAAATATTGGAGCCTTATTTAAATTAATACCTATGTCAATTTGGAAAGAAGTGTACGCATAGTGGTAACGTCGTCACAATGTAATCAAAGAGTCCCGGGTTCGATACCCAGTGGAGGCACATGGTGGTTCGCAAACCCTTTTTAAACTGTAGTCCCCGTCGCAATTATCCTATCTGTGCATGAAGTGGACTTGAATGAAAAAAAACCTCAAAGATGTGGAAAGAAAGAAATTTCGTAAAAATTTTCTTCACAGCTTCGCTCGCAATAATACTGTTTCTAAATTCACATGAAGTGTATAAGTACTTATTGTACAAAATTAATTGTATATGATCTTTTGTGATAATGTAATATGTAACATACGAAATAATGGCTTTTAGTTTGTGCAGGGGCGTTTTGGAAATCGGAAAGGGTCAAAATGTTCGATGTTTTGAAACGTTTAGTGTTGATTAAAGCATATGCATCATCATTGCAATTTTGTTTTAAGTACGGTATTCATGTTTTTCTGAATGGTAACCCAAAACATGTCACTTGACGCATATGTTGACTCCAGTAACACATTATTAAAGTGCATAAACTGCTAATAATGTACTTTTTGGTGCATCTAAGTACACACAGAAATGCATCAAAAAGTACTTTTATCACCTGCTGTTTCGTTTGATACACTGAAAATGCAATTCAGAAGATCGGACATAATAATTTCAAAGAAACCAAAATTTCACTATTAATTGTGTCAATTGATGCACCAACAGTGCATCAAGCTTGATTTGACACATTTTACGCAATGCAACACAGACGAAATAATGCAAAAAATGCATTTCGAACTTTTATGCCATAGAATAGTTTTGTCTTAATTAAGGTAGGAGTCCACCAGTCAAGAAAGTAAAGATTTTTTTCAATTTTTTACAGTACAGTGAATTTACATTGTTATATACCTGTACTGGGATTTGATAAAATTGAATATTTGGAAATCTAAAATTTTATTGAGTTGTGGTTAAAATTTGTTCACTCTGTTTCTTAATATGCTTGTATGCTTGAAGTTTTGTAAAAATATTGAATAAAGTAATGTGACCATTCTGCATCCAGGATGAAGTCTGAAGCATTAATTTTTACATGCGTTAACACATAAAGAAAGTCTAAATTTCATCTTCAAGTACAACTTCAATTTTCATCTGTGAAAGGGGCGTTTTCATTGGATAATAACAGTGGCGGCGACTGGGTTCCAAAACTAGGGGGGCAAGGTGTCAAAACTGGTGTGGCCAAGGACAGTTTATTTTCCCGTGTTAGACAAAGTTTAGCATAGTGGGGGGTAAAAGTGGCAAAAAGTGGTGGGGGTGCATCTGCTCCCCTTCGCCACCCCTAATCGCCGCCACTGGATAAAAACATACATTTTCTTCATTTCCAACTATACGTAAGTAGGAGGCTATTAAATAAATGTTAAGAAAATGAAATATAGGTTAAGAAAAGTCAAGAATTTTAGATTTCTTATTTTGGTAAACATTCTGTTAAGGTAAGGTGATAGCTAAGGCATAAAGGGATTGCAACAGGTGATCGGGATGAAATTTTCATTTTGCTGCGAATTCAATCAGCAATACTTCTACTTGCATTCATGGGCGGAGTTTGAGCTTTTGCTTTTGGGGGTGCAGACTCTGGGAGAAGCATATGATGTACCTGAGGGTTGTTGAATATCCCCTAGCTTATAAGGGGTCCGGAGACCTTCCTCCGGAAATTAAAAAAAAAAAAAACTTAAAAACACTGAGTTCTACGCCTTTTAGATTTGAAAATGTTAAATTTCCTCGCTTAAGTAAACAAATATTAATTAGTATATTGGTTGTCAGATTTAAAAGAAGCAAAACAGTACGATTATTGCATTTTGCATTTCATTATTTTTTTTATTGATATAATACTCGTATTACTTTAAAAAAAGTTACGGTACAATAGTAAGCTTCAAAAATTTTAGAAAATTTAAATTGAAAAGTTCTTTTGATGCCTCAGCAGTAACTGTTGACTCAACACAAAGTCATTTTACGTTTTTCTTTCTTCAAACTGTACACATCAATCAAATCGTCTAAGTCCCGCTATTGCGGCGCAATTACCGCACATGCCATCATGCCAAACGTCAAGATTTGCGGTATGGCTTCATAACAAAAATGTAGTAACTGAACTTAATCATGTGTTATTTTTTTAGTATTTTTTAAGTTGGAGGGCCAGGCCCCCTCTGGACCCTCCAGAACTCCGCCTATGCTGAAGATGGCTTCTTATTGATGAAAATCGCCCTCTTGACAGTCCCGGTCCTGCTCTGATTCAGCCCATCAAAGAAACATTGTACCTACTTCATTACATCAACAACTGCTTGCACGAGAGTATGTTCCATTCAGCCGTGGAACAAAGTAGGTCGTTTGCAATAAAGTTTGGCTGATAAGCAAGTGGCGTGGCCTATTTATGTCCAAAGGCGAATATAAGCCAATTAGAGCAGAGGTTAAACAAGATATTCGCGTTGTTCGTTGAATCGCCGATAGAGGGCAGGAAATGCTTACTTATGCATGGGGTTAAGTAACGAGAAAAATAAATACCAGAACAGCACGTTGAAATTACAGAAGTCTGGCGATTAGATAATGTTTGATAAGCGGGTGTTGAAACAAGTAAAAATTATGGATTTTCTTTCTCTCTCTGCTTTTAAATGCATCTCTTGGTATATATTATCTTCTCTGCAAGGATTAATGTGATATTGGGGTGGGCAATTACAATGGAATTATTTTCCGACTTCTTGAACGTAAAGACCTGCAGTAAAAATATTCACTTTCCTGCACTGTGCGAATTAAGCCTTTTGCTTCGGGCAGGATACTTACTCTGGCGTATTTGTGATTTTATTTCTGGATGTAGGTTTTTTTGACACATGCAAATTTGTATATGTTGCAAGTCAGTAAACTAAAACTATTGCCTTACGGTTCTAATTACCTTTGAAAATTGGTTCTAACCTAGGCCATTAGATCCTATGATAACATTTATACGAAATTTAGAAGGATTATAGTAGATTTATATTCTAAGAAATCCCTAACTCGTACACAAAAAGAGCTGTCGAACTAGTAACATCGAAAACCTGACCAAATTTCTATTGCCAAGTTCAAACTTAACGTTCATCTAGTCTACTTACAAGTTTCTTGTGAACACTTTAACACTTGTCAAATGTCAGCACTAGTAGTGCAGTAAAAGTAGGTTGTCTACCAGTCAAGAATGTCAAGAAATCAACAGGTCGGTCAAGATAGTGAAGAAATTATGCTCATGGTCAAGAATTTTTGCTTTTTTTATTTATTATTTATGTTATTTTTTATATTTTTTATACAGTATAGTGAATTTACATTGTTCTATACCTGTACTGGGATTTGTTAAATTGAATATTTGGAAATCTAAAATTGCATTGAGTTGTGGCTAAGGCTTTTTCGCTTTGTTTCTTAACAGTTACATTCTTATATGCTTGAAGTTTTGTAACAATATTAAAGTAATGTGGCCATCCAGGATGAAGTCTGAAGCATTATTTTTTATATGCATTAATAATTAAAGCAAGTCTAAATATCTTGTTAAAGTACAGCTTCAGTTTTCATCTTAATCGGCCTTGTGGTAGGGATTTTTCATTGAATGAAAATATTTATTATCTTAATTTCCGACTTTATCTAAGTAGGTGGCAATTAAATAAGTGTTAAGAAAAAAATAAAAAAAGGAAACAAATGTCAAGAGAAAGTCATGAAATAGTCAAGAATTTTGGATTTGTTATTTTCGTAGATACCCTGAATCAGAAAAATGGACAAGCAGAAAATTTTCAATTTGTGGTGATGAAAATATACTTCAATGTGTTATACTGAGTAGCTATCACTGGTAGTTCCAGTAGCAATTGTTCATTGTCATGTAGAAATCTACCATAATGAATGGCTATTGGTATGTACCATTTTCAGTGTTGCCATCTTTGAGGGTGTTTTGTAGATATACTCTAAAAATAAATATGTAACTGAGTTACCACCAAATGTGGCGGTAACAGGATACTCTTTTTGGTGTTAATGCGGAATTTACGTTGTTTAGCACTAGCTTTGGTGTCTTGTTCTGCCATTTTCTCTCAAATCACACCAAGCATGTTGGACTAACACTCGATCAGGTGTTGTTGCACCACTTTTGGTTACAACTTAGTTGCATATTTTTAGAGTGCATTTATCTGGAGGAATATATTACTAAATTTTAATATAATTATGTATCATTTGCATCATAATTGTTATGAATTTTTAGAAAATATTTTTTTGTTGTTAATCAGCTATTAGTACATTTCGAATGTACGTAGAAACCCACCCCTGATACCTACTTGCTTCTCTCTCTCTTCCCAATCAATTACTGTTCAGTTTCTCTTCACATTATTACCTTTACATACGAAGTTAATATTCTAAAATATTGCCACTTTTGCCCCCGTACTATGCTAAATCTTATCTACCAAGGGGAAGTAAACTGTCCTTGACCCCTAGTTTTGGAACCCTATCGCCGCCACGGTGTACACTAAGTGCTCTAATGATTTAGCGGAAAAATGTTGCAAATTTTTGCAATAGAACTATATGAACAAGTTATGCTACATGTTTGGGGAAAAGAAACATATATTTACATCATCTGTAAGAAACAAGAGACAAATAAAATTATTTTATTACCATTATAATCAGTATTCGTGTTTAATTATGCATTAGAGAGCTTTGAATATAGAGCACCTGTCATCAACTTTTGAGTTCAAATGTTATGCATTACAGTATCTTATTTTAATCTTCGTAAGAAAACTTGACTCTGCTGCCATCTGTGGGCAGAGTTGGTACTTCACACCGTGACAGATGCTGCATCACGTGGAATACAACTCTGTGCAAAGCACTTGAAATTTATCGAGCGTGCTGGACGCATGGAAATTGTGGTAATGCTCTGTAGTCTGTTCACGATTGCGTAGTCCAGCTGCAGCCATCAAACAGGTAGCCAGGCCTGCTTCAAGATCTGGTCATCTGCCCTTCTGGAAATATTGCCGTTTCAGCTAGGTAAAAGGAAAAAGGTGAAGAATCTGCATGTTCTGTTCCGTTAAGGGGGGAGGGAATGCAACGTAAGTAGATTTGCCAGGTGCCTCAGCTGGTTTAACACCAGTGGATTCTGCATTCAAAGTATGGAAACGTGGGATATCCAAAGATCCTTGAAATTAAACTGTCGTGGAATGTTATGTTATCTGCCGGTCGAGCGGCCAGTCTTTTAATTTTAAACTTGACCAGCTCTCTGGCATTTCTAAACACGAAAGTGTATTGCCTCAGCAACGTATTTTTTTATATCATGGGAAGATCAATCCACTCTTGACTACCCTTACTGATTATCAATTTTAATAAGATTTCCCCGTCATTCTGTTCCTGATATCAATTCGATTAATTCTGTACGTTTCTCGTTTAGAACAGACAAACCCAAATATCCATATGTTACCTAGGATTCGATCCTGGGACATCTGGCTTCGCGGCGCGCTGTGCTAACCACTCCGCCACGGATATCGACGTAATGTACGTCGAAAGGTTTACATTTGTTGAATAGACTTTGAAGTGAGGAGGGAGGCAAATATCTTTACTGATTAACATTTTGAATCGAAATTCTATTTTTGTTGGTCAGAAACGGGGAGGAAGTATATGTGCTTATATTTTGTTCAATGGCTGTAAATCCATGCAAATTTAATACTATAACAGTGGCATGTTATGAGTAGTGGTAAAATTATATTAATATTTTGGTGAGCTTCTGCTCTTGTAAACGACTTGTAGGGGGTGGGGGCTGGACCTCCTAGCGATATCCGCGTGTCTGCAAGGGTCACACTCAAGGTTGGCTGTTTATTAAAAAGAACATTCTATTCTGTAGCAGGCCATGAAGTTCAGCTCAACGGCAGAATGACAGCGTCTAAAGGGCGTGCCTATATGTGTGGTGCTCCAGTCGCCCACTCGCTACGGGAGACTTGTTCAAGACAAGTTACAATCTATTTCCTTGAAAATGTTCTTCTTTTTTCTATTTCCAAGTTCAGTCAGGACAAAATAACTGCATTTACGTTAACCGAGATTTCATATGCAAGAAAAGGCAAGGAATTTTGAATTTTTGTTAAACCAGGGAGTCTGCCAGTCCAGAATGTCAAGAAAGTCGAGAAATCAACAGGTAGGTCAAGAAAGTCAAGAAGAAGTCAAGAAATTAAGCTTTTAGTCAAGAAGTTTTGCTATTTTTTACAGTATAGTGAACTTGCATTGTCATATACCTATACTAGGATTTGATAAAATGAAATATTTGGAAATCTAAAATTGTATTGCGTTGTGGTTAAGATTTGGTCACTGTTATGAACTATATTTTTGTATGCGTGAAGTTTTGTAAAAATATGAAATAAAGTAATGTGGTCATTTCCCTTCCAGGATGAAGTCTGAAGCATTAAGTTATTACGTGCAATAATATTTAAAGCACGTATAAATATATTTTAAAGTACAACTTCAGTTTTCATCGGAAACGGCCTTGGGTAGGTTTTTTTTATTGAATAAAAATATATTTATTTTCTTAATTTTGCAACTATACCTAAATAGTGGGGGAGATGAAATGAATGTTAAGAAAAAGGGGGAAAAGGAAAGAGTCAAGAAAAAGTCAAGAATTTTAGATTTGTTATTTTTGTAGACACCTTGTAAACGTACCATTCCGACATTCGACTTTAGTGTACTAGAATGTAAGGCATCTTGGAGTTGCACCTCAATCAAACTTGCTTTGCTGTTCTACTAATTCATCGTATGATACTTAACATGTGTTGTTATACGAAATCGCAAAGTTAACGGACAATTGAAATATTTTATAACACCATTAAGCCTTGTTTCCATGATTATGAAAAAATATAAATATGCTGACCAAGGCAGTAATTTATTTTATTAAAAACATAAACTAAACGTAACGTTTCAACCTTCTAGCAAGGTCTTTCTACTTTTGTACTTGATACAGAGTCTGAAGAAGACCTTGCTAGAAGGTTGAAACGTTACGTTTAGTTTATGTTTTTAATAAAATAAATTACTGCCTTGGTCAGCATATTTATATTTTTTCATGAAATATTTTGTTAAAATTGGAGGGAGATGAGGTTGAAAATGAAACAGACATTTGCAACTAGAGTCGAAATCAAGAACGAGATAGATATTTGTAACTGACGACACTTGGAACAAGACGGTCATTTTACATCCAAGAGACAAGATGACTTTGTTTTTAAGTCACATCAATAGCCAAGGGCGTCCGCTGTATCTGAGGGCGGGGCAAAAATTGCTCTTAATGAGAGGAAGTGGAATGCCTCTGTAAGGCCAGAAGCTTTGGAAAGGAAGCTATTAATTTAACAGTAGTACTTGTTCTACCAGTAATAACTAGGGCTAGAATTTTTATGACCTAAAAACCACCAAAATATGCTCTTATGACATAAAATTTTACAAAATATGCACCATAATTTGAAAAATATGCACTTATGGACTGTTTCAAACATCAATATCTAATGCTGAGATATTTTCACATACGTACTATTTTTAGTTCACTTTATGGGCTCTGAGTTGCAATGCACAATGAATACCTTATCTAAATTTTCAAATAAAAATGAAAAAGATTTTGCTACAGTGGAAAAAAAGTCGAGTAAACATGGGAGTAAGAACGAATCCACTTCGAAAATTACTGTATATTTCTTGAAAATGCAAAAATATGCTGAATATGACCGAAAATCCATCAAAATATCCTATATCATGCAAAAATGGCCAAATATGCCAAAATATGCCCTTGAAAAGCGCCTTAACTTAAATAGTTTCTTCATATGAGTTTCTATATGTTTGGGGAACACAACACCCTTACCAAGAAAAATATGCTAAGTCATGAAAATCCTAGCCCTAGGTATAACAATAATTGTTTTATTTTTAATTTTTATTTTCAATAAACTGTTATTATTGTTATACATAGAGGAGATCTCTACTTCTTACTTGATGCACCATGTAATGTGGATTTTATGCACAATTGTTGTCATTTTTCTCTCTCCAGATTTCAAACCATTTGAAGATGTGGGAAATAATTTTAGTAACGAACTTTATACTATGTGGTTTCTTTTGGATCACAGACAATAATTGATGGCATGTATATACATACATACTTGAATATATGTGCAAATATAGTATACATACACGAGAGTTGGGTGATAAGTCATGGCAACTATTATTTTTCGTTAGAGTGCAGGCCCAGCACAAAAATTCGAAATATATATATATTGAAGAGGGTACTGTATGGCACTGAGCAATGTATGAACAGTGCAGGTCATGTGTGCCAGGGGTTGGTGGGTAAGTGCCAAAGAATCATGAACAAATGTATTGTTCTATATGCGTGTATTAGTCACACTTTGGCAGAACAAAAGAAGCACACAACAAAGCACTCTATGAGCCCTCAAAGTATACCCAAATATATCTAAAAATATGTAAATAGTTTCTTCTGCTTGATAGTTGTTTCCCGTTAACAGCAGTGATATCACATTATCTAAGGAGAGGATGTAGGGTGAGTTGTTTTTTTAAGTCCACTTCATGCACAGATAGGCTAATCGGGACTGGACATACAGTTTAAAGTGTGATCCTAACCACTATGTGCGTCCACCGGGTATCGAACCCTGGACCCCTTGACTGCAAGGCGACGTCGTTACCAATATACCATCGGGGAGGCATCGAGAGGATGTAGGTTTTGATGGAATATTATTACACGTAATAATAATAAATAATAATCCGTGTTTCGACAGCCCTAGAAGAGCCTTGGCCTATCTCCCGACTGCTAGTCCCCCTCCCACAATGCTACCTAGTGTGGAGTTCTTCAACCGGTAATGGGGTGACATGGGGTCAGCACGTCGAACCCTCAGCCGTTATAGGAGATTTCCCAGACCGGATTACGCTACTCACTCGTAGCTCCCCAATTTTCACACATTGGTGGGTTGCCAACGGTCCTATTCACAGGCCGAGAACCCAGAGACTGAACCCAGGCGGACTCGAACCCATGCCGTCCCGCAGTCGGAGTCCAAGGACCGCACGGCCACGGAGGAGGACATTATTACACGTAGGAATGTAAAATTTGAGATTGCCCCTGCTTACCCCCTCAGTGGGGACGCTCTTGTCTATTGCAAGGAATGTACGTACGTCTGAGCTGAGTTCTTTAAGTACCATTGGGGACACCTGGCATATAAAATCTTCCCTGAAGCAGTAGCAGTGGGACATGCAGCAACTTTTCTAACGATTTCCTTTTCAACATACGGACAGACCCTGATCATTCTACCGGCCATGTACGCAATTTGCAACAAGAATTAATGGGCATCCGCGACAAAGCGAGTCATGTAATCACAAAAGCAGTTGCATATGTGCCCCACCATCGTTTTCTGTTAATGAAATCAGTCGTCCTTAATACAATCCACCCTCCGAAAACAAGAGGGATGCCGCCACGTCTGTAGCAATTTATTCGAATCATGGGATAAGAAAGTGCCCTTGGATGAGGAGGGGGAGATGCTTGTAACATTCCTCCATATTGGCTCGACGGTGTCAGGGGGGAGCTTCTCATTAGACAATGCATATGGGGGGGGATCCTCCAAGACATCATTTTCGCTGGGACAACTAAAGGCTCTCTTTTTGGAAATGGGGGAGGGGGGCAAGGGACAGGACGTCTCACATGCGTCAGAAAGCCATAACGCAGTTCCGCTAAGAGGATTCATATTGAAAATCTTGCTCTCTCTCCTCCCCCCTCGTCTCCGCTCCCCCTACCATCCAAACGCTCTTCGATTCTCCGTCAGTGATGCAACCCCTCTTCGAGAAGATTTCTTGCGAAAACGGTCGTGTTTGCTTTGGTTAGAAAAAAATCGCCGGTTGAACTTCACGCTGCCAAGGAAGAAGTTTAAATTAGTTCAAAATTTATCCGGGATTTACTGATAACTTTTCGTTTTCGATTTTCCCGTGTGAATGGCTTGAATGCTGAGACCGCTTGTTAAAATACTTATCGCAGCTGTATGTGTGTGTGTGTGTGTCTGTGCGGAGGGTGGGGGGGGGGTCGGTTGTTGTTGATTTGTTGTCTTTAGTCCACTTTATGCACAGATAGGCTAATCGGAACTGGACCTACAGTTTAAAGTGGAATACGAAGTACTCTGCAATGTGCCTTCACCGGTATCGAACGCGAATCACCTTGATTATAAGGCGACGACGTTACCACTATGCCATTGAGGAGGCCCATGCCCCGGCCGGGCTTCGAACGTGGAACCCCTGGCGTCGAGCTAACCACTTCGCCACGAAGATCCGCTATCCATTGTTGCGTTCACCAAGACAAGTGACGGCAGTGGCATAATGATACCAATTTTTTGTGTTGTATAATTTCAGTTCCATTTTTACTCCAGGAGTGTTATGCTGTGCCCCGTGTGAGTAATTCCTACTCCACAAATGCACACTGTAGATTCGTATTTGAATTTTTTGATGTTTTACGTTACGTAAGCTGAAATAAGGGAAGAGTTGTGTGTATTAGCAGTCATACCAGAACAAGTTACTCTATAGTCATGACATTTTTTATCCTTTCTTTATTCTTAGAAATAAATATATGAAAAAATCCTCTGCGCTTTTTTTAAGCGGTATTGCTTCAATTTATCAATGTTTACACACAGCTGTAAAGTTGGTTCACCTGTCTAACACCCAAATAAATTTATTCGCAGAAATTTCACCTGCCTGTAGCTCTTTTAATCGACCAGTTAGAAAACCTAAACAGGATTGCACGAAAATATTAATTACTACAAGGGAGAGTGAAATTAAAACCTTAATTTGTTTTTATCTAGTAGATTTCTGTATGTAGGGTTGCACAAGTGTGCTGCACTTTAGCACAGACCTATTGCTGATCTATTGGGCGCATCCAGAAAGTAAGTTTACCACTCGCCCATAGCTGACAGGCCATGCGTATTGAAACCGGTTTTGCGCATGCGTGAGAGGCACATGCCCTGGCTAGTGATTGTCCTAGAAGACGCCTCCTGAAAGTCCTCAGTAGCGTCGCGGCAGCGATGAAACATGGCGGCTCTTATTCCATCTCCCGCCGCGTGCGAGGTTCGTTCGGTGATCAAGTTCTTGAATGCACAAAACATACAGCCGACCGAAATTCATCGTTAGCTGTGCCAGGTCATGAGCAAGCAAATGGTGCGTCGTTGGTGCATGACATTTACTGAAGACCAGCAAAATGTACATGACGACGAGTGCAGTGGGCAGTCGTCGGGCGTTATGGACGAGCTTGTGGAACAGGCGCAGCAGCGCATGTTGGAGGATCGTCGCGTCACGATCACGGAACACAGCAGCCAATTCCTGCAGATTTCTCGATCGTTGTTGCACGACATTGTTACCAAACGCCTCTTGTTCCGGAAATTGTGTGCCCGGCTGGTGCCGAAACAACTGACACCTGAACACAAAGGAAAACGCATGGACACGGCACTGATATTTCTGCAGCGTTCCCATGATGATGACGATTTTCTCAACCGGTCATCACAGGGGATGGATGAAACGTGGGTTGCATACAGCACCCCAGAAAGAAAGCAGAAGTCCATGTATTGGCGTCACAGTGGATCTCCATGCAGGACGAAGTTCAAACAGACTGTGTCGGCGCGAAAAGCGATGTGCACGGTGTTCTGGGACAGACAACGCATTCTGCTCATCGAGTTTCTGCCCAGAGGTGAGATTGTGAACGCTAACCGTTACTGTGAAAGACTGGCAACATTGAGACGAGCCATTCAGAATAAGCGACGCGGTAAGCTCAGTGCCGGGGTGATCTTGCTGCACGAAAATGCGAAGCCGCATATGGCTAGACGCACTGCAGCCCTCTGGACAGGTTCGGTTGGGAGGTGTTCGATCATCCATCGTACAGTCCGGATCTCGCTCCCAGTGATTACCATCTGTTCTTGCACCTGAAAAAGTTCCTGTCCGGTCAACATTTTCACAGTGACGAAGAGGTTCAGACGGCTGTCACACAGTGGTTCGGCGCCCATGCGGCGGACTTCTACGACACAGGCACACACAGAAGTTGGTCCCACGCTATGACAAGTGCCTGAATTCCGGCGGGAATTATGTTGACAAGTAACTGGACAAGTGCTGTATCTGTGGCAATAAATCATTTAATGAAATATTGTTTCCTATTTGTGCACAACCTCAGGTAAACTTACTGGATGCTCCTAATACATATATTTTCAAATTTGAGTTAGTGCCTGTATACCTTAAGAAGAATAAATCTTTGAGGTCCACGTGCAGTCACTTATGCGCCGCTGCGAAGGCCTTTCCACCCATCTGCCTGCGAACTGAGGCCACTGTCGAACTTTTTCCTCAATTAGTAAACTTGCTGGTGTGGCAAGCATGCAATGCACAGAGTTATTGCATTTTCATTTTCCGAGAAATCTCTTTAAGTTTAGACAGAGGGCAAGAAACCACTCCTCTTCACTGGTGCAAGTATGTAGAGGAGGCGCCATTTTTGAAATTACATAAATGGCGTTTTGAAGCTCACTTGATTAGTGTTGCAGCCTTGAGGTCGTTTTGTAAATAACAGTTGATACCTGAAGTAAATTTGAGCTGTGTACAGTCTGCCCTACAATTTTTATCGGACTTCTGAGGTTTTAATTTGAGTAAATAGTGACTCGAGAGGACTCGACCAATGAACGCATGAGAGGGAAAGTGAGTGCATGGAGGGGTAAACGCGGCTTCTCCCACTCACTTTCTCCCCTTCTCTACCGTTATGCGCGGCTTTGCTCCATAGATTCCAGAGACAGGTTAGTGTACCCTAAAAGGCAGGGATTTATTCAGAATTTTCCATCTTGTAGGTGTAAGTTCATATTTACGGGGGTGTAAGTGTAAATAAGAGCCAAAATGACCATCAATTGGGATTTTGTGAAGAATTTTAGGGGGTGTTGAGGAAATTTGTG
Source organism: Lepisma saccharinum (assembly GCF_977018435.1). Lineage (NCBI taxonomy): Eukaryota > Metazoa > Arthropoda > Insecta > Zygentoma > Lepismatidae > Lepisma > Lepisma saccharinum. The sequence goes on along the minus strand of NC_139232.1, from coordinate 16,681,038 downwards.
GGGTGTTGGGGGCAGGGCCGGATTAAGACGAAATTGGGCCTGATGCTTCAAATCTTCAGTGAACAATAAACACAACGATGTTATATATTTACGTCACAGCGTAAAGAATAATAGTAACTGTATAATAAGTAACGCTGTGTCTAGGCGTCCGAAATTGGGGCTCCAAATTTCATTCTAAGATTTATTTTGCGGTTAATATAGCAAAAGAAAACTGTTCAGCTTTCGGAAAATTCTTGTCAGTGTTCATGTGGGCCTATTTCAGGAATGGGCCTAATGCTACAGCATCAATAGCACCCACCTTAATCCGGCCCTGGTTGGGGGGGGGGGATAAATCACGGCTAAAAGGAACTTTTACATGAAGGTTTCTGGCCTGGTTATGGGAACAAAGTAGATATTTATGGCAAAATCCGGGCTTTAGTTATAGACGGGCTACAGCAACAAAACTGTTCTTTTTATGGCCGGCCTATTGTACTTCCATTGGAAAATGTCTGTGCATGTACACTAGTCCTGTGGAACTTTCCTTTTCCTTCTAAGAAGAGAAAAGAGCGTTCTGTTGCACAAGTTCCGTCAAGGTGGGTGTGCGACATGTGGTGCCCGGACGTGTGGACTTTCTCGTATGCTTCAGCATGCACTTCGGGGGCAAACAAAAGGACTCTCTCTCCTTCCGTATGCACCTTGCAAGAGAATGCAAGCAGCTGTGTGCAATACAGCACGTATGATGGTTCACGGAAAGGGCGTGTGTGGACTTCACGTACGTTCATTGATTCCTTCTGTCTTCCTTGCGCCTAAGTTTCTGCAAGAGTTCTCCTTTACCGTTGCTAAAATTTCAATGTCATTCCAGCCATCGCACACAAGGAGAACCTCAAGAAACCCAAAGACAAATCCTGAGGAATTCCCAATTGACAAATGCAGGACTCGTACCGTGAGCAGTGCGAGGAGAAACAGAAAACAGAGATTCCTTCGGTACACTATTTCTCGAAAACTGTTTGACCCATTTTATTCAGCTTTGTGGTAAAATTATTAGAAAGGACAAACTTTGACAGTTAATGTTTAAACATTTTCTATCACTACTATATTTTAAAGTTTATTTGCGGCGAAATATCTCAATATTTGAATACATGTGTAGATGCTGATTCTGAGTTAATGTAAAAATTGAGCTTTCCTAGCCTTTCTTGCATCCTTTCTGAATAAATTTGCTTCCATTTTATTCAAATTTAGTGAACCATTGTAACAATATATCATCCCAAATATTGATATGGATTTTAAAAAATAGCAAAAAAACGTTCTGTCAACATAAGCAATCTGTTCCTGTGTTACTTCATTAGTAATCTGTTTGACAATAGCCCAGAGATTATAAATAAGACGGTAGCATGTCTGGGCAAAGATGAAATTATACAGGTGGAACCATCAGTAATATTCAGGGAAACACTATTAAGTGACATCACACGCCCTTGATTTTTTTGGAGATTAATAGTAGGCTATGTATGGTATAAAACCCAACTTGGGTGTTCTTTGTAAGTGTTCCCTTCATATTTTTCCTCACATCATTACTCATCAGCTTCGAAATTAGCCAAAAGTGGCAGAAAAGCGACTTAAAATAACATAATTCAATCAAAGTTTCAGATGTGAGCAACAGATCATGTAAGCGTATTTTATTTTCAAATAATGCATTTGTTATATTCACAATTCATGGTGGTGAAAGTTGTCCTGTATACTTATTTCTTAAATACCTAAAAACACAAATGTACACCCATACACCCTCCATATCCCTCAAATTCACACACACACACGTGTATTTCAAACAAAGCTTTGTTGCCTTATTATATCCCGTGTCCACAATTGAAGTGCATCAGAGTGGAGGACACTCCTCCGTCGACGAGTATAGGCCCCTTACCGCCCCCAGCCAACAAAATAAAGTCGATAAGTACTTTCTAACTACAAACATGCATTTTTGTATGGTATTTAGGGGTGTATGAAATGTAAATGTCTCCACGCAGAAACTATCCTGTCTCCTCTGGCTTTCCACCATTTGTTTTTTCGGAATGGTTGAAACAATTGTAGCAGCAATGGGACGGACATTCCAGCGTTACGTGTGTGGCATTTTACACACAAAATTTAAGAAAAACTAAATATGCTGACCAAGTTTATGTTTTTAATAAAATAAATTACTGCCTTGGTCAGCATATTTAGTTTTTCATAATCATGGAAACAAGGCTTAATGGTGTTACAAAATTTAAGGTTCTAGGTAAGAGATAGGATTAAAATATTCATAATAACTGATTTCATAGAAATATGAAGTAGCTACTTTATGGTGTCTGCTAACAAACGAAAAAAAAACAACAAGTTCAGTATGACGGCATAGGCTGAATGCATGAAAAGCATCAACAAAAGTGCGTTACGTGTGTGGCGTTTTAAAAATGTAGCAAATTTTGACTTTGTCTATGAAGCATATAGGCTGCAGATGCTAATACCTTTTTTTGGTGAAATGTTCAAATTATATGCATTCACAAACATCTAAACATTAATGCAATTAAAACAATAACGATTTTCATATTAATTCATTTTGTTATTAACATGGAGTAGGACCACATTTCGTGGAATGGCCCATATGAATTGTTGTGCATGAATGCATCATCATTGTATACCAGGTCCGGCGTAATGTTAATGCACAAATCTAACATGTGATAAACATGCAATAGTCGTGTTAAGAAATAAATAGTTGGCAACATCATCTTTCTCTGTCTATCCTTGAATCTTCTTGTTGCGATGTGATTAGAGAGGGCAGCACGGTAGTCGTGAGTCAGTCCCCACATTCGATCATATCCTCCAATCGTCTTTTCCCCCAGCCAACAATGAGTCACTGAGATGTAATGATGGTAACAATTGCGCCGGATCCGTCGTTGCTAAGTTACTGTATTGCGATGCTCTCCTTTGCTATTATTCACCGGGGAGGGGGAAGGGGGAGATTTGTAATTTTGCAAGGGGCGGAGGGTGAATTTTAGAGAAGGGAGGAATCACCCCGGCGATGGATCAATGCCGTGAAGGTGCAAGTGACGTCCCCTTGCTCTTTTCTCTTACGCAACGTTCCCGCCCCTTCTTTTTTCACATGCTTTCACGGCAGGAGCATTTTTTCCAAGTACTCTCGACAATGAAGGACCTCGAAGTGTTGATCGTTTCGTAGTGGCAAACGATTAAGGCTTATAAAAGAATTCTTTACTAAGGGAGGAGACGATCAGTTCTCTCATTTTTGACTCATTAAGATTCTAATCATTGGCGGATTTGACGGGGGGAGTTGGCACAGGCAGGGGTGTAGTCGACGGTATACGATACGCCGTATACCCTCTGGTTAACCTTACTTGATACCGTATTCTAAGAGGGACAGTCAAGTGAATACCCTTGTTTTTGTTTTTGATCTAGTAGATATCTACATGTAGAGTTGCACAAGTTTGCTACATTTGGTATATATCCATTGCTGATGCACTATTTTCAAGTCTTGAGTTAGTGCCTGTCTATCTCAGGAAGAAGAATCTTTGGGTTGCACACGCAGTCACTTACTGCGAAGGTCTTTCTACCCATCGGCCTGCGAACTGAAGCCTTTGTCGTACTTCTCCCTCCATTCGTAAAGCTGCTGGCGTGTTATTCATGCATAGAGATATCGAATTTTCATTTGCCAGATCATTTCTATAAATTTTAGGCTTCTAGAGGGCAAGAGACCACTGCTCTTCACTGGTGCAAGTGTGTGAATGAGACGCCATCTTGAAAAATGACGAAAATGGTGCTGTGAAGCTCACTTGATCAGTGTTGCCACCCTTGAGGTCGTTTTGTAAATAACAGTTGATGCCTGATGTAAATTTGACCTGTATACAGGCCTTTTAAGGTTTGACTCTTCCTCGTACTTTGCTTTCGTTTATATTGGCCAATACTTGAATGCTTATTACGGTCAAATACTTATGGCTTCACGTGATCGGATGATGCGCGTCAGCATTTTATCGTCATCATTTGACTACTATAATAACTGTATAAATGCGCTCAATGTGTACAGTTAATTTTAGCAGATCTTTTTCGAGGTTGGTTGGTCTCTTTGTGAAGGTTCTGAGTGAAATGGGATTTGCTCTTTTTTTTTTTTGTTGGAACCAATAACTTAACATAACGAGATTTTCATGTATCGAGTAAACCTTATGCGAATATTTCAATAATATTCTTGCTTCTCACCGGCCCCCGTGGCGGAGTGGTTAGCACATCGCGCCACGACGCCACGGGTCCCTGGTTCGAATCCCGACCCGGGCATGGATATTTGTAAGTGTCCATTCATCAATATCATCACTCATCCCCATCTTCACAAATTAGCCACAAGTGGCACAAAAAGCGAAGTAAAATAATAGCAAATCAATGAATCTTCTTGCTTCTCTTTCCCGCAACAATGGGCGACGGAATATTGAGATCTCTTTTATGACCCAATAATGAGTATATCATCATCATCATCATCAGTATTCTACTATCAATGACTTTTTGGTAGGAGTTAAACAACTTCATCAATATTTAATGAAAACATAACCCAAAGTTGATGGAGACACGAACTCTTCACGAACTTTAGCGCATACTCTGTGAATATTTTGGGACTACAGCACAGGGCACGTGCCCCCTTCCAAAAGCGACCACTAAATATTATAAAAGTTTTGATAGCATGAAATTAAAACGAACAAAATGTGCTCGAGCTATCCTTTTCCAGGTAGTAAAAGAATTAAAGTTTAACACAAATACATAAATGGGGACTAGATTTACGAGACACTTAGGTAAGTCGACGCAAGAAATTGAATCCAGTACTTGTTGGTTTGGTTACAAGGCAGTAATGGGTAACACTTTCATATAGGTGTGACGGATTTCTTACTTTTTACGGCAGAAAGTACTTACGCAAAACATTTTCTGTAGCGTTGTGGAAGTTCGTGAATGTAGTTTTGATCAATTTTAATGCGAATGCATGTTGTTTTCTGCGAAAATCTCTGTCCGACACGCTGTTGCTGCTTCCGCCATTTGCTTTCTGCACGAGAGCACAATGTTCCGTGTGTTAGATGACGTAAACCCCGTAGTCAGTGTTTCAAACCTCGCCGTGTTTTTTATTTTTTTTAAAATTATGCTTGCCTAACCTAACCTTACGGGAAATGGTTTGTGGGGCTAACGTCAATGGTTTGCGAGGTATTAGCATAATTTCAAATCCGGGCACGAAAGTAGGTATTTTTCGGTGAACAAGGTTACAACACTGCATAAATCGACAAAACACTCGCACAACGCGCGATGAACCAGTACGCTATCGCCATAATGTGTGTTACAGAATCGAAATAACGAGTAACAGTAAGTACTCGTAAATGTAAGAAATAGACATTATTTTCGTTAAAAATTCGTTATTTCACCTAAAGAAATGTTCCGCAATGCAGAATAGTACGTTAGCAATGTAAAGAAGTGCGAAATAAATGATTTATAGGTGTCACACCTATATGAAAGTAGTACCCAGTAATGTTACCTGATGGACACATACCAAGAGTATTCTACCTCAAATATTGTCCATTTTTGTCGCAGTTTTGCCAGAAGAAGTGATTTCTCACAATCGTATGCCCTTCTGTAATCATTGTTAATACAAATAACTTAGGTCTACTTCTCTTTCACAAAATAAACTACTAATGATATCACCTTATAATCAAAGAGTCGTAGGTTCGTTTTCCGGTGCAGATACATCCTGCAGTGCTTCAGATTCCGTTTTGAAGGTCCAGTGTCAATTAGTATATCTGATCACAAATTGCAACTAAAACGAACCCTTGTAACTTGTCTTGGTGTGAATATTATATGTGTTTAATATGTCGAAATATCTGCACATTATATTTCCAACAATATATTCTGTGCTCCTCTCCCTCCCCCCAAAAAACGTTCTAAATACGCCTATGATTCTAATAGAATTGGTAATTTCCAACTTGTCCTGACCGAAAAATAGTTAGTGTAACAATAACTTATAACTACACCTAGGATTTTTAGGTTGTAAGAAGTGTGCTTTTAGATTCCTAAAATAGGCTCTAAAATCCTTAAATAGGTTCGAAGAACCCTAAAATAGTTTCTAAAAAATCCTAAAATAGGTCCTAAAAATCTTAAGTTAGGCTCGAATTACGTTCAAAAAACTTAAAATAGTTTAAAATTCCTGAAAAATGCTCATTAGATATTGTCATTGGCAATGAAAATGGGACACTTATATCCTGAAATACTCACTATCTTTGCATAACGTTATGTGTGTTGCCTAACCCTGCGGCGATGGCAGAACTTACCATTGGAAATTTGCTATTCAAATCCAATCTTCGCCGTATAGTTAGGCAACAATCTTCTTTCTTGTTATCCACAGTCAAACTCCGCAAATTTGCTTGTGAGGATCATCTTATATGCTGAAAATAATTTTTCAACATAAGCATAGTCAGTGGTGCAAACTTTAATGCTGAAATGTTAGTTGCAAGGCGTGAATGCCACAAAGCACCGAAGTGAAGTGAAAGTGAGCAAGACCACACAGATCAGATCACCTGGGATTGTACAGGTAACAGTGGCACCAGATATTTTGCTTTGTTTAGAGCTTTGAAAGATCACCATGGACTTGGAGGAAGGGAAATCGACAGAGAGTACTTCACTGAATTTTTTCGTGACCAAACAAAGCAAATGTCTCTGTGTGACATAAAAATTCTGTAAAACCTTTAAAATATATAAAAACCTTTTAAAAAGACTTGATATAGGCGCATAAACCTAAAATAGGTTTTAACAAGCAAAATATGTTTTTTTAGGCACTACAAAACTTCATCAGTTGTTACGTTTTTTAACGAAACACTGACGTAACTTATTATTTCTTACATACCTGTAAAGGAAACAAATAGGTTAAAAACCTAAAATTCGAGGTCTAGCTATAACTGTGCGACGTCAAATGAAAAACCCGAAATCAACCAAAGTTTGGAGTGAGGTCAAGAGTTTCGGACACTAACTTTCGTCTCGAGATCTGTCTCGTTCTTGTCCGATTTTTTTTTAAAAAAAAACTGTCTTGCTACTATTCCTAAATATGATATATCACGTACTTCGCTTACGGAACTCGCACTACTTCTGGCGTAACAACACTTCAACGACTGAGTCTCAGTTCCCCCTTCCCTTCTGCGGACGATGATGTGTGAGCCTGTTTTCTCATTTCGTGTGAAGATTCCCGAGGTTTCTCGTCTGTTAAGCTTCCATTCTTCGCTCTTCTACCATGATAGAATTTTGCTTTTCTCCTATCCTCACCGAGAATTCAATTTCATTTTCCGTCCAGTCTCTGTCTTTTACTCGGAAGAGAAAAGACAGGAAGATAAGCAGAATCTGGTGCACGGCTGGGCTAGTTCAATTTTACGGTGAGTTCGTTTGGTGGATGCGCCCCCCTTCTGTGGCTGTCAAGTTGCTGTAATAAAGTCAGGGCGGCGTGATGCTCGAAAATATACTTTTTTCCTCTGTCGGTTTGAGAGACGTGGCTGAGATGATTCCTTCATTCTAGTCAAACTCTTTACGAGCTAATTGTGAGAAGAAATATCAGTTATGTTATGGGATTTCCTGCGGAAAGTTGTAATCCATCATTTTTTTTCTGGCATGATGGCAATTGTTACAGCTAGGGGGATCTTGGAATTATGTTTGGGGTTGATTCCGATGCGAGATCAGAACCGAGACAGCTTTTAAAAGGCGAGACAAGGCAGTGAACGAGACAACAGACCTGCAAAATCAAGACGAGACGAGACTTCCAACTGCTCGAGACACGGGAGCAGTTGTCATTCAAGTCTGACTTGATTATTCTGGAAATGAATCTGAAATTTTCAAGTGAGTTTTTCCAATACATATTAATTATAATTCTAAATTCTATTGCTAAAAAATCGCAGGACAGGAGAGGGAGAGGCAGAGAGAGAGAGAGAGAGAGAGAGAGAGAGAGAGAGAGAGAGAGAGAGAGAGAGAGAGAGAAGTAGTAGTAACAGAAATAAACGCATTACTCTGGGAGTAGAAAGAATGAAGAGAAAGGATGAAAAAGAGAATAACTGGAACAAAGATAGAAGAAGAAAGAGAGAGAGAGAGAGAGAGAGAGAGAGAGAGGGAGTTGTAGTTATGACCACCGAACCAAAGGCAGATCACAAAAACGATAGATAAGAATGAAACATGGAATTTGAGAGTCAGAAATAATTACAGAGAGTGAGTGATAGAAAGAGGTGGATTGCATGTAATGAAAGAAGAGGAACAAAAGGGAGAGGCCGAGAGAGAGGGGGTGGGAGTAGGTAAGAGAAAGACATGGAAAAAGATAAAGAAAACGAACAGAAAATAAAAAGTGGGGAGAGAGCGAGAAAAAGTGATGGAGAGAGGAAAAAAGTGTAACTGGATCCAAAATAAGTGATAGCGTGCATAACAAAAAAAGATGAGAAACGAAAATGGCGAGAAAGTGAGGAAGAGAAATGGAAAAACGCTGTATCTGGAACACCACAGATATAATGAGAGAGAGAGAGAGAGAGAGAGAGAGAGAGAGAGAGAGAGAGAGAGAGAGAGAGAGAAATTGAGAGAGGGGGAATTAGAAACAGATGAAAAACAGGGAAAGGAAGAAGGGGAGCAAGAAGGAGAGATAGAGAAAGGAAAAAGAGAGTAAGAAAGATAGAACTAGAGAGAGGAAATTGAAGAGACCACCTAAAAGAAATATTTGGAAATTTGGTTAGTTTTATACAGGGGATGGACAAAAATATGGAAACATCTGGTATAAAAGAGGTAGCCATTTCAAACACGATTTGCGTCTGAGTGGTAGGTGGCGCTGTGGTCACTGGCACATCCTGCGAGGTATACACCCTGGCCAACCTGACAGATGGGCCAGTTACAGTTCAGCGACCGGTCCGTGCAGGTTATCGTGAATCATGTGTGAGCTGACAGAGTTTCAAAGAGGGCAAATTGTGGGTGCGCCTATGGTGGGATTTTCCGTGACGAAAGTAGCGGAAATGTTTGGTGTATCAAGAGGCACAGTCTCGAAGATCATGACTGCCTACGAGACTTCCGGAAAAACCGCATCAGCGAAGCACCAGCGTGGACGCAAGTGTGTGTTGCGTGACTGAGACAGACGCACATTGGGTACGATTGTGACCAAGCAGAAGATCACCACGGCTCCAAAAGTCACTGCTGAGCTGAATACAGTGCTTACAAACCCTGTTAGCGTCAAAACAGTCAGAAGAGAACTCCACAAGCAGGCAGATCTGCAATTCACAAACCACTCGTGACTGTTGACGATGCTGCTAGACGGAGACAGTGGTGCAACACCCATAAAAAATGGACAATGGAACAGTGGAAGACTGTAATCTGGTCGGAATTACTCATCCTTTTCATTGTTTCCAACTGTTGGCCGAGTGTATAACCGCGTTTGTTACAACCTGTCCCGGTTCCCGCGCTAGCTGATCGCTGGCTTTTCTTCGTGCTGGGGAAAGTCAAAGCCAGGCAGCCAATTAAAATACGCAACGTCGCAATAGCGTCTACGTAAGCGCCTCTCTTCTGGCTTCCATTCGCTCCTCGCTGCCCAGCAGACGATTTTTTCCTTGTTTCTCATTGGCACCGAAACTGTCGAGCGATCGCTGGCGCGGGAAACGGGACAGGTTCTAACAAACGCGGTATACGTACGGAGAACGCCAGCACAAGCGTACGAAACAGACTGTCTGTTACCGAGAGTGAAGCTTGGCTGTGGTTCAGTGATGATTTGGGCAGCCATCTCCTGGTATTCACCCTGCATGGACATGTCACTGCCAGGGACTACGTAACCATTTTGAGTGACCAACTGCATCCCATGGTACAAACTTTGTTCCCAGATGGTGATGCCGTGTTTCAAGATGACAGAGCCCCTGTTCATACAGCTCACATCGTGCAGGACTTTTTTGATGAGCACGAAGATGAAGTGTCACATCTGCCATGGCCTTCACAATCGCCAGACCTCAATATTATTGAGCCCCTGTGGTCGGTTTTGGAGATCAAGGTGCGAGCCCGCTACCCACCACCATCGACTCTACAACAACTTGCAGCTGCTTTGGAGGCAGATTGGTACAACATCCCTTTGACAACCATACGCGACCTGTATTTGTCCATTCCACGTCGACTACGGGCCGTTCTGCGTGCCAAAGGTGGTCCTACTCGATATTAATAAAGGTAATGTGCATCTCTGCAGGTGTTTCCATATTTTTGTCCATCTCCTGTATGTCCTTCAATTGTGTCTCATTCGAATTTTGTGCTTGAAAGGGCGTACGTTTCCCGCCTACTTTGTCTTTCGCTCCTTTCAACCGCCTCTTTCCAACTTTGTCGCCGGAAGCAGACATCTCTGAGTGAGACGTTCAACAAAAAGAAAAAAATAGAAAAAGGATGAAGGCTTCACAGTCTTGCAAAGTGAAATGAACGGATTGCACTGTTGAGTTTTTGGCAAACTCCGACTCCGCTTGGCGAGAGCATCTGGCCCCTGTCTGCAGCAGGCATTGAATTTGTGTCACGTGTTTCCGTTTATTCCCAGCGCACCCGGGGTTAACTGAAGATAACTAATGCTTTGCAGATTCATTCACAGAGAGCAAGCTGGAGAGGGGGAGACGAGAGAGAATCATCACACGAACACACACGCACGCAGAGAGAGGAAGATAGGGATATAGACATAAAGATAGAGCAACAGATTCAACCCACACGCCCAGGGATAGAGAGAGAGGAAGATAGAAATAGAGTGAATTAGATAGAGAGGTTCACACATGCACATACACGCATAGAGATTGAGCGAGAGAGAGAGAGAGAGAGAGAAACATAGGGAAATAGAAATATAGAAGAGCTACAAGAGAGATTCAAAACACACACAGATAGTGAGTGAGAGAGAGAGAGAGAGAGAGAGAGAGAGAGAGAGAGAGAGAGAGAGAGAGAGTTAGCTAGCTTGAAGTACAAGTCACAGAAGAAACTTCTGAGGACTGTGTGAACTGGTGAAAAGGATCTCATCCTGCAAGAGTTGATTATCATGCAAATGTGTGTTTGTGTTACGGAGACTGCTCTTTTCTCTCTCCGCGATTCGTCTCTTTGTGATGATCCGCAGAGCGTGTTTCATGTCACAGATCCCTTACCGAGTTAATGTGGCTGTGAATTAGCCTTTTCTTCGTTGCCCTTTGTTGCGGCTTATCTACGAGACTCGGTCGCTGGCTCTGTGCTGCCACGACACTGCGACACTGTATCATGCCATCAAAGGGAAAAATCCTCTGTAAAACTGTGAATTTACCTGAACCTTTGGACGTCGCGAGGGGGGAAGGGGTCCAATATGTCAGTCGTCTCCCTTGGAAATTAATATAATTCATTTTAACCTAGAAAAAAACCTGAAAAAAAAACACATTGATTTTCTGCCACTTTTGGCTATTCGCGACGATGAGAATGAGTGCGTCCAGGCCGGGATTCGAACTCGGGTACACATGGCGTCGTATCTCGCTTTGCTAACGTAGTGTTTAGTCGTAACCATAGGTTTTCTCCGAATAGTGGGTTTTGGGGAATTCTTTTTGCTGGCTGACTGGTGGGGCGATTTTGATGTGTTGGAGGCGTATACTGCAATAGAGCAAAATGGCATTCGGGCTGTATGTGGAAAGATGGTGAACAAATAATTATTAGAATCCTACGTTTGTTATTTTATTGGGCGTTCCTAAGTTTACAATCTTTATGATTAGTTACAAAAATTCAAATGTGAAAAACACAACTTTAGTTTTCATATATTTTTTCCATAGTTATTGAAAAACGTAAAGAACAAAAATAAGCTTGTAATGAAACTATCAAGCACAATTTTGAAGTTTTAATTGTAAACCCTCAGAGTTTCCAGTGAGAAGGATGTGCCTGCATAGCCTGACAACAGTTTCTTAATGTCTGTTTGTTCATTTGAAACTTTCAAATTTAGTTTATTTCGGTACTTGTCGTGACGTTTTTACACTGTAACAAATGTTTGTGGAGTTTTGAGTTGAAGAATGAAATGGGTAGAGATTTCGAGTATTTTATTTCAAAACATATGAAACAAAGATAAGAGTGTCAGTGACACAGTCAGCTTTATTTTCCTGTTATGAAGTCTGCCGCGTGGGTATTCTTGACATTTCTCTTCTGAGCTGATGGCGTATCCTCTTCAAGTCGTTCATGTACCCCTGGGGTTACGCGTACCACAGTTTGAGAACCACTGTTTTAGAGCATTGATCTGAAACTTCGTGTGGTTTGCTTTCGTTGTCGTCTAGATATTCGTAAGAAATCGCTTTCATGCATGTGTTTGTGACCACTATTTTACTTTTGTTACACTTGTTTTTGTCATTTTTTAATAACGAATCTTGACTTAGTTTTGAAATGCGCCTTGTATGAACTTGCAATGAAATTCAACACCTGAACTTTGATACTAAAACTATTTACTAGACTTGTACAGTCACGGCCATTTCTGGCTTCCATTGACTTTCAAATAAGAGTCGTACAAACCAGAAGTGCCCGTGACTCTGCATACATTCTGTCGTTGGAATCATCTCTGATTCATAGCATTTGTTTACTGCGAGCGAACCTCGAACGTCCAAATAAACAGTTTCATGTGTCGTGCCATAATAGGGTTACTGGATACAAGTCAACATATAAGCTCGGCCGACAAGCGTGAGCGTATCATGTGAAATGAAATTAACCGGTAATTGTAGCACCGATGGTGGCGAATATCTAATTAGGATGGAATTCGATTGCACAAATCCACCACAAAGTTTGCTGTAAGCACGCAATAACACACACATCAAGCCAGAGCTTATTAGATTGTGTGCACTGGATGGAATTTACGTTGTTTATCGAATTCTTGAATCAATATTGTCATACATGGTCACATTTCTTCGAAGATAGACTCAGTATAGTTTCGCATTCGGCCAGTCGGGATGATGATAATACACGGTTGCCAAACGTATTCGCGCATTTGCTCTTACTGTATTATATGGCACGACAGGGGTACCCATCCTCCCCAAGGCCTATGACGCACTCCCCCCCAAAAAGCAGAACATTTCCCCGCCCCCCCCTTTGTGCCGAATTATTTACTCAACTTCATTTGGTCACAAAATTTGCGGAACAATATAATACAGACATATTTAAGTAATGTATGCTTACTTTAAGTATTGTTTACAACAAAAACATCTACATGTATATTTAGTTTGACATTAATTGAATTAGCAGTGATAATAATTTTTGACGTTGCAAAGTTGTTGCAGCAAATTTATTGATAATTTCCTCTTTTTGAACCACTTATAAAACATCGGACTCACAGGAAGGAATTAAGGTAGGTATTAACCACTCATCAGCCATACACGAACGTAGTATTCTTATGACACTCATTGTGCGTTCTGCAGAACAACTTGCCACTGGTATGGAGATCAGAATTTTGCAAAGCAACCTGCAAATTTGGAAAGGTCTAAAACTGGACAATAACTGGGCAAGCAGACAGTTTGTCTCCTTGACTAACCTGACATTAATGACCTCCCACACTTTTCCAAACCGATTTTAAAGGCATAAGAAGCTGTGTTTCGTTTCAACCTATCGCCGCGATCAGCTACAGGTAGGTAAAAAGAACTGCACATAATAACTAAAAATAAATAACAAGTTAATCAAACAAAACGAACCCCCCTATTTTTTCTGTGGAGATATACAGAATTGGTAGCTTAACTATAAAATTTTACCCCCCCCAAATAAATTCCATGACGCAGGCGCGTCATGAGTATCCCCTGTGGGCACCCTTGTAGCCAGTGATGTGCCGTAGACTATAAGTTCACGTCTACATGCGTTGTCTACACGTAATCTACGCGCACATTACATTGGGTTGTGGTTTACATAGACTACGTAGACAATCTAAAGTGCATTAAAATTAATTTTCAAGGGTTTCATGAAAGGAAAGTGATATTTTCAACTGTATTGGTTCCTAACGAAATGAAAAGAATTCTATTTACAACAAAATTTCTCTTCTCTTCTATTATCAACTAAGGAAGAAGATAAATAGTATGCAAAAAACAACAACAGATGGCAGTCGTGAGGCAAAAGTGGTCTTTTACCCATAAAACACTAAAATATTTCCTATATTAGGTTTCTTCATAGGTGAGAAATTGTTAGAATTTGGAAGAAAGGGTACGAAAAGTTCTCCTCACACATCAGCAACTGATACGCAGTATAAGTTTCTTCTAATTCCACTGCGCCCGTTGCTAAGTTATCATCTTTCGCCATGTTGGTTACATAGATTACGTAATTTAAGTGTATAAAATAGTCTACGTGTAGAATGTAGACTATCGTTGTTTACGCGTAGACGCACATCACTGCTTGTAGTATAATAAAAAGAAGTACAATGATTCAAGGACCTTCGACCTCTACCTTCCCACCCTTGTAATTTCAATGAGCGTGTTCACATAGCATTAAGTGCACATACAATCTTCAATTTTGATGCCTTAAATCTAGTACAAATGTCATTGGGTGGAAATAGGCCATAGTTTAAAATAATTTGTTTTAATCTTTTAAGGAGTGTGTTCAAATGACAAAATAAAATGATTTATGGTCGATAGCAGCTTACACAATTTGTTAGTGCCCATAAATTTATTTTCATGTACATATTTGCTTTCGATATTTTCAAGAATTGAAAGTGGATAATATAGAAAATCTACCAGTCTACACGCATTTTTTGACCATCCGATTGTTCATCTAGAAAAAAAATTGTAGTGTTCAAAATACTACAAAATGCCCAACTTCAATTTTAAAATGCGAAAATCTACCATCTCGTAGTTACTAGGGATGGCCACAAACGGATATCCGGATTTCAAATTATCGGAGGATATCTGAATCTTCGAAAAATTCCGATGTCAGGATAATTCGGATATCTGGATAGTGCGGATTTCATAAAGGATTTGTAGAAATTCCGTACAGTGAAATACGAACATGACAAATAAATGAATATGTAGATACCCCTTAAAACGGATAAGCGATAATAGTGTCCGGATAACGCACACATTCGGATAATCTGAATATTAGAATAATTCGGATTACTGCATCCCCCCAAAATAATTGTTCATCACAACCCAACCAACACACAACACAAATATAGTTTGGATAACCACACAATAATTGATTTTTGTTTGAATGTCTATAATTTGATTTGTTTTAAATTACGTTTTTGAAATTCGTAAGGTTTACTCAACGAAAACTGCTAGTATTTTACAATTATCCAATCAGTCGTAGCACAGGAACACATACAAGCGAAACTCATCGCGCCTGAAATCATCCAACACTAAAACTGAAAGAAAACACAAGGCATTGTTTTCCACTGGCCGAGATGCCAACAATTGAAACGCGCGTGACTTTCGTTAAACCGTTCAACTTATCCCCTTATTAGTCCGGATTAACGAGGTTTTACTGTAATTCATGCTTCGAGACTCGAAACGAGAACGAGATCGCTGTTTATAAATTTAGACAAGCCATTCCTCATCACACTCGAGACAAGACGAGAAACTGCAAAGTCTCGTTTCGTCTTACCTCCCATGTACCAATAATAAATAATAAGAGTTGCTTAAATTGTTAACATACAGATTCAAAGGTGCTGCTTTGCAGCCTGGGAAAATTTTGTGATTCTATGCTGAAGTTATCGCAAGAAGAGAACGACCACCTGTCCTTTGCACTCCTTCCACCACGACACAGAAGATAAGAAGGCCTCCTCTTATCTATTGTGTCTTATCGTCACCCAAGGCAGGTGAGAATTGCACCGGAGAACAGGAAGTTTCAAAACTTACAACGATCTAAGTTTTTAATACATGATGTTTGCACTGACTTAAAATGTCAGTTTTTCGTGTGTACATGCGCAGGAAGGTGGTAACTACTAGGGATAACTAAATCCGGATAAACTTTTATCCGTACGGATAATCTTCTATCCGGATTTCAAATATGCGGATAATTTTCTGCCCACAGGGGGGATTCATGGCGCGCTGGGGGCAAAATTTTATAGTTAAGCTACCACATCTTCAAACAAAAATGGGGGAGGATCATTTCGTTTGATCGACTTGTTATTTATTTATAGTTATGTTTATTAGATATTCATAATCTACTTCATGATTTAACATCCACAAGAACACTATTTTCTGTAGCAAACATGAAAGTGAGCTGTGCTTTTTCTTTCTTTAGTCTTAATTTCAACACTACAATGAAGTAAAATAAAGTAAATCAATTAATCAGTCAAGTTCTCTGTGTGTAGAAGTAGATGACTTGTCTTGCTCTTTGTAACTAAATAGACACGTGGGTGCAGGGTCAAAAAATGCAGCTAGACGGGGCTATGGATGCATTTAGTTTTGTGTGTAAAATTAGCAACACGCAAATGTTAATGCATTGTTGACTATTCGAAACAGCGACAATTTTTGACCACACTGTTGAGTTAATCAAAACGTTTACATTCTGCTCCTCCATAAGAAGCTAGTACTTTAATTCGAATACTGGCTGCTGAAGCAACATTCATTGATTTTCCTTTTGAGCGCGGCGCCGCCAGGATTATGTGGCGGTGAAGTGAGTCATCCCATCAGCTCTAAGTGAAGGATTAGGAACCGAAATGTTTATTATCTCTCTCTTGCAGATCATTGCTTTCTCTTTATCTCAAGATTCCTGTTCTCCACCCTGGCACTTCTGACTCGCACCGTCGTCTCTCTCTCTCAAACCAACTCTCTGTTTCCACCTTTGCTTTTTCAAACACTTCACAGGTCAATGGTTTCTACAGGGAGTAAGATGAATGTTACTACCTACTGCGTTGTACAAACTGTGAATGAATTACTCGTCACTCTCAGAATTGGCAGAAAAGCAACGGGAAACAAAGCACATCGGTCAGTCAAATTGAACACAAATTATAATTTAACAATGAAATAAGTACATTAACATTGCTTACACATAGAAGCACAGTTTCCAATGTAGGCATTTCCAACTTCTCAAAAACAGTTCGGTGCTTCGATATTTAGGCCTAATTTTCCTTTAAAAATTTCTCTTCTCGAAAAGTGAATTGTTATACGAGGGATGATCGGAAAAAACGAATACAAAGCCTATACAGTACACGTGTGTTGTGAGCCGTGTGTGGAGTCGCATTGTCATGAAGCAGAACGACTTCTGTGGTGAGAAGTTCGGACATCTTTTTCCGAATCGCTGTTCATAGGCGCTGCAATGACGCCGGTTTCACTCTGATGATAATGTGTAGCACGATGTAGGGCTTGGCTCTGACAACAGGATCCCGACTTCTATAAGACAGGCACAATGAACCTCGTGAAGTGCTGGGTTAAATGCCTGATCTGGGGAGAGACTATGTTGAGAAGTAGTGTATGAAGTATTCTTTCACGTGAGTCCGTTTGTATTCGTCTAATACATGCATACTGGAATTTACAGGCTTGATATTTTTTTTTCTATCATCCCTCGCATTTTTCGATTCTTGACTTGAATCATTTCTTAGAACTCGAAAAAAATGTGCCTTTATGAATGCCCCACGATAGCATAGGCGTAAATGACGTGGAGCCAGGATCCGCAACCCTTGACTTACCAAAAGATAGTCAGTGAGTAAAATTTCACTTTACGGGTCTTGTAAATTCTCGTGTGACAATTTGTACTGTACACATGTCTTTGTGTGTGCAAGCTTGTGTGCGCGCTTATTGATATAGTGCAAAGGTATTCTAGTTGTTTCGATATTTTACATGCCCCAAAGAGCTGAGAATCATGATCGCTTTTTTAGTTAATAGTGTGTAATACATTTCAAGGCATATTTCGAAAATTTCAGTTATCAATTATTGTTATTCCACATTGGCATGTACGGTATATTTTGCGTTTGAGTTTATACAAATATTCACAGTAATCATAAATGTTCACGGTTAATCTATCGGCAGAAAAGCAGGTATTTTTTAGTCGTAATGAGCCGCTGTTGCTCAATTCGTAGAGCATCTGGCTACCCGGGGCAAGTGGTTTTTCCAGTCATTTCCCTGTTCCTGCACAGTTCTGAGGCCCGCCCAGCCTCGTATCGATGGGTACCTGTGGGCAACCGTGCGGGGAGGGGGGGGGGTAACAAGGGGGAAAAACAGCGGCCGGGCGTGATGCTGACCACATCATCCCAACTATGGCTGAGATCAAGAATATATGGAGTTCCATTCCTCCACTTCATGGCATGCGTGCACACCTTTGCCTTAAGAGGATTAGCAAGCTTTGAAATTAACCTGGATGCTAGCCGGAGCATTCAATCACAGCAATCGTGTGTTATATTTCCTAAGCATTGCTTGAAAAATAACTTCTCGGGATTGCAGCCGCACACTGAGATCGCCGTGCAAAGGATGAACGCTGACCCTCCGCATGTTAAATCATCCAGTTAAACGGTGTCAAGTGGGGACAGATTTAGCTCAGCCATTTTCCACTCGGGCGCCTCGAAATTCGTGCATAATGTGTGTCGAAAGCCACGACATATTACAGTTAGAAGGTGGCTTGTTAAACATCCATATCAACGGTATAACGGTCAAATATTGAGTGACAAGTAATTAATCTAATTGCCCGTTAGTAGGAATTAATTGCAATTGGTATTATTAATATCCGTCGCGAATACAGGTGTCTAGCGAACTGCCTTAGCCGACACTAGCTTGCTCAACCACCGTTTTTCGCCCGAATTCGGATTTACATGCATTCTTATGGGAATATCAAGAAAAATGCAACTTCTAAACCAATGGACCGAATTTGATGAGATTTCAACCAGCGGAAGAACACATCATGAAAGTACTGATTCCAAGATTTGAGCCTAATCAGAACAGAACTACGGGAGTTATGAATTATTAAAGATTCATCGCTGAATTGAAAGGGAGAAGCTACCCTACTGAGATGCCTTTGCTTTTCGTGACTGACTACAATGGAGGAAGAGTTAGCCTAATCTCTGCGCGAGGGGCTGCTACCAAAGGTTAAGGACCGGAGTGAGCATTGACCAGGATAGGAGGACAACGGTCAAAGCACCAGAAACAATAAACAAGCACCTGATCATAGAGGGTAGCGCGTCGCTACGTTCAAATCTGGAATAAAAGGGAAGATTTGAAACAGTTTTGCACAGTTTTGCCTACAAACGCCACCAGAGTGTGAGCTACGTGCGACCGAGCTGCGAGTTGCAAGCAGACTCGAGGTCTGGATTTGTTTTCCTCGAGTGAGTGTTTCAGAGCCATGGAGTAGAGCAGAATATAGAACCAGGGGATCCTTCTCCCCCTCGCCGTCAACGCATCCGTGCACATACGTGTGGTTATGTGAGAATAACGCCAGACACGTCCACCCGTGTCAATCGTCCGAAACAACGTCCTAAGTAGTGAAAGTTAATAACATTTGATATCCATGTGAAACCGCGAATGGCTCATCGCGTATGTTCGTCTCATCGCCCAAGTCGCGTATCTGTACTTACGAGTGACCGCGAAGAACTGACCTATTATTGCGCAAGTTGTCGTATGGAGTCGACAGTGTACGTGTACCGTCCTGGACGTCCCTGCGAAGTGAACGAGTGAAACCTGGATAACCGTGAAGTGCAACACGGGAGTGTGAAGGCCTTCCAGAACTGTAGGACCACTTTCACCCAACCCAGGTCAGAGGGAATGCAGCTAAGGTAAGATCCAACCATGTGCGTGTGTGAGAAAGATGACGACTATCTACCGCGAATCTGCGTGAATCAAATCATTGCATAACTTAAATCAGTGCTATGGCATCCCTAGACATCTGTTTTCCGGCGGAGTAATCAAATGTTAAAGATGAGAGTTTATGTTAACAGCAAAGAATAGTTCATTCAATATATTTATACCTTCAGAAAAGATAGAAGGGGTTCGCACAAGGAACAATTATTCACTTTATGCTTGAAATCCTAAACGGTAAATTGTAAAAGGCAATGTAGCCAGACATAACAGGAGTATGGTCAAAGTAGTAATTAATCTAACCTTTGTAATTGTCATATTGTCGCCATATGCCATGGAATGAGAGTATGAATGTGAGATCGAGTGAAAGAGGGCAAGATGTAATGTGTATTTATCTGTGCTTTAATATATGTGTATATTCAGAAACACCGTAGTATTATGTAACGTCATTTCAGGTATTTAAAATCAAATCCTCCTAGGTTTATTCTTGGTAACTCCGACTGTTAGGCACTTATCCTGACCGTATTATATTTCATGTAATGTTTAATTCGCCCAGCAGGTGAGGCGAGCGATTCTTCGTTGTTGCGGTGCTAAGCTCAGCTCAGTTGAGTCAGTTGAGTTAATTAATTAGTTATTATTAAATTAGCAGCCCGTGACAAAATATGGCGCCCGAACATTCGACGAGTAGGCAAAAAAGTAGACAAGTAAAATGTTGCCCGAACACTCGACGAGTAGGCAAATAAATATGTAGGCATATAAAAAGTTGCCCGAACAAGCGACGAGTAGGCAAATAAAATAAGTAGGCAAGTAAAAAAGTACGCCGAATAATCGACGAGTATGTGAATAGACAAGTAAGGGTGTAAAGAGTAGGCCCAAATAATCGACGAATAGGCAAATAGAAGAGTAGGCAAATAGGAAGCAAATAGGAATTAGGCTCGTAGAACGATGTTACAGGCAGGCTAGTAAGGAACCTGGAGGTCACGAGTATTCTAATTAGTTGCTTATCTACTCAATGTGAATTTTATTAAGTTTGATTGTAATGGTTAACAATCAGTTATGTCTATTACCCAAGGGGATTTAATACTTGTTGTTAAAGAGAGTTTTCAGCCTACGAATGTCTACGACAGGGTACCAGAATTTAACCCTAAGGGGGAACTAAGATTTTTTTTGTTGAAAGTTAAATAATTGCAACCTGTAACTGAAAATCCTGATAAGAATCTATCAAGACGTTTTCATTTAAAGTAAGAATGTGTAATTTGTACGGTGATTTTAATTAACTGAATATGCAATCGAAGTGTAGCTAGAACCATTTGTGTGTTTTTTATGGTGTAATAGTGAAAATACTTTGTCGCGACTATAGCATTTTTCCATAGCAGAATTATTAGAGGATTTTATTATTTTATTAACAATGGGCGTTATTAACTTCGGACGATAAAGGACAAAAGGACACGCGTTATGACACGGAAGCAGGTGAGGGGTGCGATCCCCGGGATCTGAAACCTGAAACCAGGAAAAGAATTTCGATATCTTTTTCCTTCGGCGATAGCCAGCCACGAGAAGAAGAAGAAGAAGAAGATTAGCATGCAAAGAACTACTCGTCTCCGCCAGAGGTTAACGAACAATACAATGGACCGCCCAGGGGCTGAGAATTCTACAGATGCAGGCGCTTCGTCAGCCGGCCACGTTGATAAGGATCTAGGGAAAGATCAGTCGGTAACAGGGTTGCCAGTTCCAGAGAAGATGGACGTGCAGGCCATGTTCTCTCAGCTAATCAGCTATATCCAAGCCAGAGATGAAGAAAGAGATCAGAAGAGGAAGAGAGAAGAAGAAGAAAGGCGGAAGATAGAGGCTGCCGAAAGGAGAGAGCAGGAAGAAAGGAAGGAAGAACGCCGAGAACAGAAGGAAGAAATGGAAGAAAGAAGAAGAAAAGAGTGGGAAGAAAGATGGGACCGCCGTTTCCAAGTACTGCTATCCGAAAATGACCGAATGAAGGAGAAAGTACTTCAGTCGGAGAAGGAATGCGAAAGGAGACATGAAGAGACAAACATTAATGTAGTCACAATGGAGAAAGATCTGCGTGTAGAGTTACGTCAGGTTCAAGAAACTATTGGAACGCTGGACGCAAGAACGACCGAGAATCAGACGGGCATAACCAGCCGATTAGAACGACTGGAAGCGGAGACACGTGAATTGAAGGATTTCCAAATCACGCAACGGAGAAGAAACGAGGACGAAGAGATTCGCCGATTGGAGGCAACGTCCAGGGATGTGAACCCAACTCCTTTGCTCGTCGCAGCAGACGTGACCAACCAGCTGACCTGTCAATCAGCACCAACTTCCTTGGATCGCCAAGCAGCGCGTGACGTCATCGGCCGGAGCGGGAGCTCGCCGAGCTTGAACGCTTTCGCCCAGCAGGAGACACGCAGTGTGTCCAACCCGGAGTCGAATACTCGCGGAATCTTCTCAAAAGTCGGCATGGATAATTTTCAAACGTACAACCCCGATCACGACGAGACTTTACCGTCAATCTTCATAGGGGACTTCAAGAGAGATTGTTTGTTGTACGGTGTCGATAGCCCAGACTGCTTGAGGCTAATGCAAAAATTACTCAAAGGGAGTGCAAGGATCTGGCTAGAGCAGCGGAATCCACTATTTAATAGCTTTGAAGAGTTTGAACAAGCATTTCTGCAACAATTTCAAGGTCGCCAGCTAGTAGAACGCAAAATCACTTTGCTTAGAAATCGCAGGTTTGATGAGAGCCAGAAAATCACCTATAAACAGTTCTTTTGGCAGCGAGTGAGTGATTTCCACGCCCTGAAGCCCGGAATTGAGCCAGTTGAAATGTTAGCCGCAATACGCGCAATGTTTCCGCATTATGTGCAACGTCAGCTAACCGGAGACGCACTTTCCAACCTGGACACGATGTCGATGATTCTTTGCGATTTGGACGCGCTGGAGCAAGAGAAACGAGCATCCTGGGGAAACAAGAATCAGAGAAGAAAGTTTGGAGATTTTGATGAAGGAAGGCAAGGGGGATTCCCGAAAGTAAACTTGGCGACAAACAATAGTCGGAGACAGAACTCTGGGAGGAACAATAGAGAAGCTTATCCCCGGCGAGGCCAGTACAGCAATCACCGCCCACAACAACAACACTTCAGAGATGATAGAGATGGAGAAAACGCGAGATGGCAACACTGCCGGGGTCAAAACAACCCGAGTCAAGTTGAGAGGAATCGTGCTGTGAATGCGGTTAGAACAGTCGTATCCCCACAGACTACTGCTAATTTACTCGATTGGAATAGACCGTCTACTAGCCGTAACTTGGACTCACTCTCCCCAGATTACTAACCTGGACGAAGTAGACTGAGGCAAGAACAGCGATGTCTGGAGCAGACAACCGATATTCAAGGCCCGACGGGAGACTAGAAGACTCCTTTGTCAGTCCGGCTCATGTCAAAGGAGACACTGAAGAAAATATTGCACTAGAGCCACCCCGATTGTAAAGTAAACAATAGGAAAATTAGAGATTATTTTTTTTTGATATTAAAAGGCAAAAAATGTAGACCTTTCTTATAATTAATGCAAGAAGTATGCAAACATATGTGTGAGAGGGAACAAATTGCAAATCAAATATTTACTTATATCTTATTTAGCTTATTATTCAGTATACATTTATTATGTATAAAACTACAGGGTGTATCCAAAGTTAGTATATAGGTGGTAATATACGTTGAGATTTCCATGTTAAAAGGTACTTTATATTGTATTCTTGTATACGTTATCATATTTGTTTATATTATCATAATTATAGTACAATTGCAGAAAGTATAACTTCATTCTAATGTTGAGTTAAACGTTATACAGTCCAGGGTTCGAGTCCCTATTCAGACGCCTAAGTGTGCGATCACTAACAAATATCATTAATATGTGGTATGAATTTTTTCCTGTCATTCGCAAGTTCATTCTGAAAAAAATTCATAATTAAAAGGAGGGGAATGTTATAACGGTCAAATATTGAGTGACAAGTAATTAATCTAATTGCCCGTTAGTAGGAATTAATTGCAATTGGTATTATTAATATCCGTCGCGAATACAGGTGTCTAGCGAACTGCCTTAGCCGACACTAGCTTGCTCAACCACCGTTTTTCGCCCGAATTCGGATTTACATGCATTCTTATGGGAATATCAAGAAAAATGCAACTTCTAAACCAATGGACCGAATTTGATGAGATTTCAACCAGCGGAAGAACACATCATGAAAGTACTGATTCCAAGATTTGAGCCTAATCAGAACAGAACTACGGGAGTTATGAATTATTAAAGATTCATCGCTGAATTGAAAGGGAGAAGCTACCCTACTGAGATGCCTTTGCTTTTCGTGACTGACTACAATGGAGGAAGAGTTAGCCTAATCTCTGCGCGAGGGGCTGCTACCAAAGGTTAAGGACCGGAGTGAGCATTGACCAGGATAGGAGGACAACGGTCAAAGCACCAGAAACAATAAACAAGCACCTGATCATAGAGGGTAGCGCGTCGCTACGTTCAAATCTGGAATAAAAGGGAAGATTTGAAACAGTTTTGCACAGTTTTGCCTACAAACGCCACCAGAGTGTGAGCTACGTGCGACCGAGCTGCGAGTTGCAAGCAGACTCGAGGTCTGGATTTGTTTTCCTCGAGTGAGTGTTTCAGAGCCATGGAGTAGAGCAGAATATAGAACCAGGGGATCCTTCTCCCCCTCGCCGTCAACGCATCCGTGCACATACGTGTGGTTATGTGAGAATAACGCCAGACACGTCCACCCGTGTCAATCGTCCGAAACAACGTCCTAAGTAGTGAAAGTTAATAACATTTGATATCCATGTGAAACCGCGAATGGCTCATCGCGTATGTTCGTCTCATCGCCCAAGTCGCGTATCTGTACTTACGAGTGACCGCGAAGAACTGACCTATTATTGCGCAAGTTGTCGTATGGAGTCGACAGTGTACGTGTACCGTCCTGGACGTCCCTGCGAAGTGAACGAGTGAAACCTGGATAACCGTGAAGTGCAACACGGGAGTGTGAAGGCCTTCCAGAACTGTAGGACCACTTTCACCCAACCCAGGTCAGAGGGAATGCAGCTAAGGTAAGATCCAACCATGTGCGTGTGTGAGAAAGATGACGACTATCTACCGCGAATCTGCGTGAATCAAATCATTGCATAACTTAAATCAGTGCTATGGCATCCCTAGACATCTGTTTTCCGGCGGAGTAATCAAATGTTAAAGATGAGAGTTTATGTTAACAGCAAAGAATAGTTCATTCAATATATTTATACCTTCAGAAAAGATAGAAGGGGTTCGCACAAGGAACAATTATTCACTTTATGCTTGAAATCCTAAACGGTAAATTGTAAAAGGCAATGTAGCCAGACATAACAGGAGTATGGTCAAAGTAGTAATTAATCTAACCTTTGTAATTGTCATATTGTCGCCATATGCCATGGAATGAGAGTATGAATGTGAGATCGAGTGAAAGAGGGCAAGATGTAATGTGTATTTATCTGTGCTTTAATATATGTGTATATTCAGAAACACCGTAGTATTATGTAACGTCATTTCAGGTATTTAAAATCAAATCCTCCTAGGTTTATTCTTGGTAACTCCGACTGTTAGGCACTTATCCTGACCGTATTATATTTCATGTAATGTTTAATTCGCCCAGCAGGTGAGGCGAGCGATTCTTCGTTGTTGCGGTGCTAAGCTCAGCTCAGTTGAGTCAGTTGAGTTAATTAATTAGTTATTATTAAATTAGCAGCCCGTGACAACGGTTAAAGCTTTAGCAATTCATTGTTGTATTTTGAACACACAAACATATACCAATATCACCACTGCCGCCTCGGTGGCCAAGCACGTTAAGTTCCGACTGACGCTCATGGTAAGGTCGCTGTTCGAATCCTGCCGTGGGCATGGTTGTTTCATTGTTCCTTCATTAATTTAATCCAAGGTGCAAGATTTAAATCAGTTGATTAAAAATATGTAGAATTATGTACATAAGGATTTTGTAGATATCGGAATCACTGTTGGTGAAAGTACATTAATTTCATAATCATTTAATGGTGTTTATTTGACTCTAAGAAAGGAAATAAAATAAAATATATGTACTGATGGGGTGCAGCTCATACGAAAGGAAATGTAAACACACTTAAATTTTTCTTGATTTAAAATTGAATAATTTTTATAGGTAATAATAACAAACTTTTGTGTAGAATAATATACAAGATACTAATCTTGTTATACCGTAAATAGTATCGTTATCATTAAACTGTAAATCAACATGGCAGCTGATATTTTGCAAACTATTATAAGAAGAAATGCCAAAATTTTGCTGCGAACACTATAAAATATTATATATATTATAATTATGTTGATGTATAAAATTGTAGGATCCACTGTTTTATTTTATAATTATGTATTCAATTTTTTAATTTTGTATAACATAGTGGTTGTTTAATCGTTATCATCACTTCAATAAATATGATCATTATTATTATTAGACCAATACACAGTTAATTGCACAATATTATATGACAATAAACAATTATTAGTATCAGAGATATAATAGATCTCATTGAAAACTGTAACTTGAAGTGTAAATATGCTAACTTGTTATGTTATGTTATTCTGCAGCTTATGTATTTTATTCGTGTAACTTTGTACTTTTGTATTTGACTTAGTGCTGTATTAGGTTTCATACTGTGCTCAACACTTAAAATAAACTATTATTATTATTATGTAGTACATTAAGATTTTTCACTGGAAGAAAAGTTACTGAAATTATTATAGATTTATTAAGACACTCAACAAACATTTCCATTGTAGGTTCATATGTACGGTATCAGAAACAGAAAAATGGGTATTTACAGATATTTTTTTTGTTTATTTTTACAGGGCCGCTTATCAGAAAAGAGCCTTTCTATATATATAAAAAAAAGAAACGTATCTTAATGTATGGTGCCAAAAAACATACATACAATTTTATGCGTGTTTATTTTTTTAAAATCGATTTAAATAAAAAAAAATTATCAAAATGATTTTTTAAATTAAAATCATGATATTTATCCACCCTGATTTAATCTGATCGTCATTATCTTCGTCGGTGCAACTTCAACTGATTGATTGAATTGCTTCACTTGAGCCGATCTCTGAGATGGGGGGGTTAGCACAGCGCGCTACTCCGTCGCCAGGAATCCCGGGCCCTGACTGGGTCGTGCCCAGTCCGTGATTCGAACCCGGGACCCTTGGCGGCGGCGTTTTCTTTGTGAGTGTCCCCTCATCAATTTCATCATGTCATCATTCATCCTCATCTTCGCGATTAGCGAAATGTGGCAGAAATGCGACGTAAAATGAACTAAATCAATCAACCAATTGCTTTTCTTATCTTTTCTGCCACTTTCGGCTAATCAAACTTGAGGTGATAGATTACACTAGAACATGTTTGCGTAGAAATGTGTCAACCGGAAACGTAGTGACGCACGAGTATTGAACACGCTCCCCGCCAAAGCGAGATGGAAAATCCGGAACTCTTTTATTTTTTTAAAATTGAAATCCTAAAGCTTCAGATTAATTACGAGCGTTAACGAAGCGTAGAAATAAACGACGGCGGGCATCGCAGGCGTTGAGAAAATTAATCTGAAATTCCATAATGCTTGTCGTCGAACATGAAAAACTCGCTCTGTGTGGATAAATTAGTAGATGAGAAATTTGACGCTGGCCACTTGCTGATGAAATGAATGTGTTGGCGTGCTTCAATGCAACACACGGGTGACTTATTTATAACAGCATCTCCCTTGGACTGGTTTTACAGCGTTTTCCGTTCAAACCTCCCACATTTCAATTCTTCATTGCTAAAAGGTTATGAAACATAATGAATGCGAGTAGGGTTACCAGATCGCTCGCTGTAAGGGAAATATAGGACATGCTGTCCCAAAATGTAGGACATTAAGTCAAAATGTAGGAAACAAAACATTCTCAATAAATAATACATATTTCTAATGAAAGTAGTTGAAGAGTGACACTTTTCAGTTTAAAAAAAAATCTTAATGAATGTTTAAATGCAAAATTTCAACACTTGCAATCATACTAATCAATCCACCTCTGACTACATGATTTAAGTGGTACTTCTCAGAGGAGACAATTTTTAGGTTTAGTCAAACTATATTTATGTTAGAGTGGACAGTCAAACTCTTTGAAATTATAGGGACCAGTACCAAACAAACATTTTACAGACTTTATGAAGAAATAATTTCTCTCGTGAGTCTGTTGTGCTGATGGTAATGAAAGTACTCTCTGAACATTTTAATTATGACCTGTAATGGCAAACAAATATTCAGCAATTACCGTAATTTAAAATGGTTTGAGAAGTTTCTTCTTGGGTAGTTTTTAGTTCAATAACAGGGTGTCTACCAAAGTAACACATCTAGAATTCTTGACTTTCTCTGGACTTTTCTAGACCTCTTTTCCGCCTTTCTTAACGTTTATTTATTCAACCCCTACTTAGGTAAAGTTGGAAATTAGTAATTAAGAAAATAAATATTTATTTAATGAAAACCCGTACCAAAGGGCCAGTTAAGATGAAAACTGAAGCTGAATTTAAGAAGATGATTAGATCTGCTTTCTCGTATTAATGCATCCTGAACTGTGTTTGGCAGACAAGCGAGGCTTTGGCGTCTGGACTGATCCAGTATAATCTTATGTGGGATTTGTGTCTGTTGTCCCTATATGTTTGTGACTGTCCCTTCATCCATCTTATCTTACCACCATTCATTCTCATCTTCGCGATTAACCAAAGGGACAGAAGAAAGTGGAGTAAAATAAACTAAATCAACCAATCGGTCATTATGATAGCAAAAATTCTTGACCACAAGAATAATTTATTGCCTTTTTATTGACTTCTTGACCTACATGTTGATTTCTGTACTTTTTCTTGACTTCCATTACTTTCTTGACTGGCAGACACCCTGAATAACTTTGTTCTCTATACCCCTGCTTTACAATCAAATTATATTGAATAAGAATGGGCAACACCTTGTTTCATCAGTATAAACCCTAAGGCAAGAAATTCTGCTCAGGCATTGAACAGTGACGTTATCAGATAGTGGTCCCAAAACTTTGTTCAGTGAGTGCTTCCGTTTTCCCGTTTGTTTAATAGCAGGACAAACTTTTTTCTTTTTGTTCAATGACTGAATCAAAATAAATTTCACCATTGAGTTTGGAAGCGCAGTCCATAGACTTGTAACTTGCATGATTTTCTTCTGTTACCTAATTTCCTAATTAATATTATGTGACGCTCAAAATGTAGGACATTTATGATATTTTTCAAATTCCTCCCGGACGCCGGACATAAGGCTAAAATGTAGGACATGCGGGGAAAATCCGGACGTCTGGTAACCCTAAATGCGAGTGTTATACGTACTAGACGAAAGAGAAACTCGAAGAATTTTATTGCATGACCGCAAAGTTCACCGTTCTCTCACTATGCAGTGCCACAATCGCATAAAACACAATGGCGACACCGCAGCAGCGCGTACGATCTGTATTCTGATATGCAGAGACCAAATCAATCATTACAGTGCAAAGAAATTACCGGAGAGAATATGGAGGTGAAGCACAACCCTAACAGATGAAATGTGGCCTCGTCTGAAAACAACACGTTTCCAAGAAGTTGAGGATCCCTGTCCATACTATCCAGCATTTCTGTCGTTGTGGCTTATCATTTGGCTTCAATTGTTGAACAATTTGTACCTTGTAAGTGTACAAATGAAGCCAAAAACTTCGCACACCATGCCTTAATGGTTTTCCCATTAGGTGCTTAACCTTCATATTCTCTCTGGTAATTGAATTGAAATGTGTACATCGCTGCATCCAATGCGGAAATACGGCATACACGAAGGAATTTACATTTTACTACAAATACAGTGTTTGGATTCATATGATTGCATTAGTTGTTGTTGTTGTTGTTGGGGTATCTAGTTCGATAACACATAATATGACCACTTTCGAGTGCCTATGCGCACAACACGTAACCCACAGAAAGAGCTAGACTTGAAATTCAAAAAACGATCTCTTCCCTACAGACTTGCCACCCAATATAATGACCTCCCATCAAGTGTTGACATATGCCATACAGAGTACGCTTTTCGGTCTTTCACCAGGAAATATGTATGTAAATAATATAATGTGTAATAGTACCATCTTGACTTACTTTTGATAATATTTTTTTTGTGTTATTTTGTAATTTTTTTCTCATTGTTGACAATTTGAGTGTAAAATGACCATCTGTACTGTATCTGAAATTATCTCAATAATAAATAAATGAAGGCTGTTCGGGAAAGAACTAGTGAAAAATGAAACCATATTTCTGAAACTACTGCATTTATTGAGTCGAATTTTACATAATTGCAAAGACAACCCTAAAAAGGTTTTATTACTAATTCGTGTAAATCAAGTCTACGTTCAATCGGTATCATCTTTACTTCTCCAATATTCTGGAGGGAAATTGAAGTCTCTGTCTCAGAAATTTAGAATATCAGGTTGAATTTAGAGGACGTCACGGCTGCGACAAAGCACAAGTGGAACTTTAAGTTTTATGTGATTTCATTTTTATTATTTAGCGTCGCTTTTCTGTCACTTTTAACTAATCGCAGCCATGAGGATGAGTGATGATATGATACAATTGATGAAAGGACGCTCAGAAAGAACACCTATGAAAAGATTCGAATCCGGAATCCCTGGGGTCGTAGCGCGTCGTGCTAACCACTCCCCCCCACGGAGGTCTGGAACGTTTAAGATTGAGTGATTGAATTGAAAATTTTGGGTTGCGTCACCACTTAGGCTATTTTGCACCCGTCACATGAATCAGGATCCAGACCTTTACCTTACCTAAAATATAACTAAAATCACAAATGTATTGTCACAGACTAAAATATTCTGACTTCAGTTAAAAGCTGAGGCTGTAAAGGGACACTCGGCACAAACAAGGACAAAACACAGGACAACACCCACAGAGTCCTACGAAGATTATACTGGACGTAGATCCTGACGTCAGAGCCTCGTTAGTCTGCAAATTGGTATCCGGACAATTGCGATGGCGGACAGTTGCGATGAACAGTTAGAAGTGAAAGGGTGGGTGGACATTTGCGATGACATTTTAAACTTTCAATCAAATTGCAGGGTGACTTGACACCCCGTACAATACCTCTTACAAGAGAATTATGTGAAGTATTGATATTTTCGGCTGGGAATTTAGTTGAATGAAGTCTTTGAACATGGGCTAGAGCCAACAGGCACATTTTGAAGTGACCCCGTTCCCTCATATGTGCGAATACACTTCCCAACTCTCTGGTCGATTTTAATGTAAAGCTTCTTCCTTTTCTGACCTTCTAGATTAAGTTCCATCCGCATGTACTTGATGTTGATGTCTTCTGCTTGGCTCTTGAGGCAGGCCAGAACATCATGAATTTTTGGATGCAGTGTTCCAAGCCACCTATTTATTTTGTTGTTCCAACCTTCTACAGCATTATTAGTTCTGTGGTGCCTTTGGTTAGGTTAGGTTAGGTCCTGATCGTCGTAATTGTCCTACTATCATTAATTTGTAAAATGACGTTCACCGTCAAAATTATCGCAATTGTCCGTGATTTTGACTTCATCGCAATTGTCCTAGATTCCTGCAAATTGCAATCGTCCAGGGTGTAATACGTGGAAGTGTGGTTGACAAAGGGGGGAAGCATCACCCCTTACACCCCAGGAACGTTTAGGAATTAACATTTTATGGCAAGACTATTTCAGTATTTATGTCTATCTCACGCGGCCTTCTTTCGACATCCGTATCTAGTAATTGCGACCATCAAGGGATGAATGCGACCGTTGAAAGCCATTGGTGCATCAACACGCAGATATACCGCAGCGGCGGCAGCTGTAATACTAGGAAAGGCACTTCCAATGAAGATACCTGCACAACAGCTTGCCGCCATCAGTGACGCAAACGCGCAGTTCCCGGGTGCAGATAGCGTTTTCATCTCCTCTTCCACATCTGCCCCCGCTGGGAACATGCGGCGGTCGGTGAGAAGGAGGGAAAACTAAATAAGCGCCGAGCAATATTGAGTTTCGTGGAAATTCGTGTTTACACTGGAATAATCGACGGACAGCTCTCGGAAGCAATGCTCAGGCCGTGCGCACTTACTTTAGTAAATGGGTCTCCGAGGACCCGAGAGAAGATCCGAATATCGTCAGAAAACGTTCTCCGCTGGTGCTATTTTCATGGACTGTTGGTGAAGATTGTCAAAATTACGTGAGTATTTTTCTTTCGTTGGTGGAAAAAAAATGATGCGGCACCTTTAAAGGGAAAGCTATAACGTGTGCAGAAAAGTAAATGCATCAATCGAAACCAAAATGTGCATAAAGTCTGTAGCTAGACCAAATGTTTAAATAAAACATTAAAATGCTGACCAAGGAAAACTTTTAAGTATAAAAAATATACATAAAAACGTAACGTTTCTGGGTCTTCTTCAGACGAATATTCACAATAAGATACGATAAGGAAAGTACTTAGAAAGGCGGGCATAAAAACGTACAGAAAGGGAGGCCATAGTACTTTAAGGATAGCGAACAAGAAGAAAGAAAGCAGGGAGGAGGAAGAGGAACGGATAATATACGAGGTTCAGTGCAAGGAATGGGAGAGTGTGTACATAGGGGAAACAAAAAAGGGACTGAATGACAGGTTCAAGCAACATAAGGATGACGTAAGATTAAACAGGGAGAAAAATGCTATATTCAAGCACACAAAAGAAACTGGACACGACATAGAATCGAAGAAGGCAAGGAGGATAGGGAGGGAGAAGAGAGGTATCTTTCATCAATTTATTGTGAATATTCGTCTCAAGAAAACCCTGTTAGAGGGTGGAAACGTTACGTTTTTATGTATATTTTTTATACTATAAAAGTTTGCCTTGGGTCAGCATTTTAATGTTTTATTAACATGGAAGCAAAGCTTAACAGTGTTACCAAATGTTTAAGTGCATTAATGAGAAAGCTCGACATACAGAGCCAAACTCACTTGCATCAGATGATGCACTTTGGCGTTACCTTTACAAATGATACACAAAATTGGAACAAATTCTGAACCTGATTCTTTGCAAAGTCAAAAACACACTTTAGTGCATCAATCGATGCTTTTTTGGTGCATAAAGATAAATTTAATGCATTTGTGCATATCAGTTCATAAAAAAAAGTTATGCCCACTTTTGAATTTCGGTACAGTTCTCGAATTTATGAATTGGGCTATTTCTTACGTGTTTCATGAAAGTTCATTAAATTTAACTTCTGATTATGAACATAAACATTATTTCGATTGTATGATATTGCAGTAGGGCCTCTTTGGTCAGGAGCCAAATATGTTAAGAACTCAAGTACTTGGGGAAATTCGATGATTTCATTAAAAAAATAATGTTGGACTCCATGGGCCCCGGGTTCGAATCTCTGATAAGGCATGGATGTTTGTGTTTCTCCTAAATGAGGAATGAGTGTAATTGACAAAAAAATGATGTTAGAAAGAAAAGAATGACAGGGAAACTACCGTTTAGGGGTTTGCCTTTTAAAAAATGGAAGATAAACACAAATTAACCTCAAATCAATGGGGCAACCCTGGGGTTAAAGGCGGCCGGAGCGTGGTGCTGATCACATAACCTCCGAAATGACCGAGATAGAGAATACCACTACATCACCTTGTTACGATCCCCGGATTATTCCCAATGGATCAACTTACTTTTATTCCTCAACGGCGAGCATGAGACTTATCAGCCTACTTTGAAGCCCTCAGGTAGTGGGAAATCAGATAAGGATATGTTTACGTAAATCTTACTAACTCTCACACACAAAAAAATATATTTAGATGTCAGTTAATGTTAATATATTACACTTACACTCGCAATTAAACTCCTTATTACAAACAAAATTGTATTAAGATCATAATAGTTCTTGACTACACAAATTAACACATTCACATTTCCAAAATCACTTCCATTATTCAGCAACATTCATAATATCTCTCTCCTAACAACCCACAATCAAATGTTTTAAGATTAGTCCATAACCATAACAGACTACCCAATTGAACAAAACAAATTACGTCATCATAGACAATTAACATATTAAACACTTAAAATGGTACAATAAGTGGGTGCGTATCAACCTAAATGTGCCTTCATGGCACGGTGCTATATGCACGGAGTACTTTACCTTTTATCTTACTATGGAACCCACTTTGGTATGTTGAATATAACTTCACAAAATGTAATCAAATTATTCTAGTTTTCTATTGTTTCACACCCTTGTTTCTTCCACCCCCAGGTTGGAGCCTTCCGTCGCGAGGATGGTTGAGAGAGGAGCATCGGACCCGCCACCAGACGCCGCTATCAGAGTGCCTGTTTGACGTTAAGAAAAGTAAGTGCCCTTCCACATACACCCTGTCACGTTTTGTTTCTGATGATCCGAGGTTGAAGGGTGGTCTCGGCGATGCTCGAATTATATTCCCTTTAGTGGAATTTTCCTATGAGAACCACCATTATTTTTCTCCCAACATCAACTTAACCGACGCTGCGGTTCCCAGAAGATATGCGATCAGAGAAAGCTTCAACAGAAACAAAGATTATAATCAAAGCACGTGCTTCTTTAGCCTCCATTTTGTAGGGTATTTTTGGGGTGTAAGGGATGAGGCACCCGAATGTTTTATTTGTTACACTTGTATTTATTACAAATGGATTGCTGTTTATATAACTCATCCTATACACTGCAGTAATATAACATATACAAATTAACTCTTTCACTTTGATATTTTTCCTTTTGACCAGTACCACATTGACTCAATAGTTTGCACTTTCAATCTTTCAAGGTAGGCAATGTAGCCACAGCTCTCTGGCTCTGAACCAACCATGCTCTTGTATTACATCCCCACGTATTTTGCCTCTATATAGGAAGCAAATTATTTAGTAAGGTCTATTGCTCTCACTACTAGGTACGTAGTTGTATGGTCTAGAAAAATAGGGGCCCAGTCTAACTATCCATTGCGTGGTACGATGTTCGCACGTAATTTGCTTCCTGTATAGAGGCAAAGAAGCCCTCTTTTATGCTTGCTTAAACAAATTACATATACTTCATTATTGAAGAGGAAATATGTAATTTGTATGTATGGCAACTGCATACACACACACAGACTGTCGGAAATATCAAGCGACACCTTAAGTCGACATGCATGTGGCACACAAGAACTCATTGCTCCGACCGAAACGGAAACGACATATACGATTCCCTTGAGTTAAACATCAGAGAGATGCAGGTAGAAAGCAATAACAGAAATTTAGAGTTTAGACTACATACAGCACGGGTTGAATTTAAATCGTTAAAACAATATCTCAGTAATTTAAATGTAATAGGTTTCTATGACACAGTAAATAAATTTTCGAGCCCGATTTCGCGACCCACCTCAGCAGTGGGTCGCGCCTTATGGGTTGAGAAACGATGCATATGAATTATGCCGTGTCGTCCAATCGTGATTACCTCTACATCCATCTCACCATATCACCATCCATCATCATCGCCGAGAGGAGTCAAAATTCGGCGTAAAAGCGACGTAATAACTTAATTCAAATAATCAATCGAGAGGGTCGATCTCCGTGGCGTAGCGGTTAGCACAGTGCGCTACGACGCCAAGTGTCCCGGGTTCGAATTCAGGACTGGGCATGGGTGTTCTTTGCGAATGTCATCAATTTCATCATATCATCAGTGATCCTCATCTTCGCGATTAGCCAAAAAGTGGCAGAAAAGTGAAGTAAAATAACCAAAAAGTGGCAGAAAAGCGAAGTAAAA
The DNA here is from genome assembly GCF_977018435.1 of Lepisma saccharinum. Lineage (NCBI taxonomy): Eukaryota > Metazoa > Arthropoda > Insecta > Zygentoma > Lepismatidae > Lepisma > Lepisma saccharinum. The sequence goes on along the minus strand of NC_139232.1, from coordinate 16,645,456 downwards.
TAACAAAAACGTGGCAGAAAAACGAAGTGAAGTAACCAAAAAGTGGCAGAAAAACGAATTAAAATAACCAAAAAGTGGCAGAAAAGTGAAGTAAAATAACAAAAAAGTGGCAGGAAAACGAAGTAAAATAACAAAAAAGTGGCAGAAAAACGAAGTAAAATAACAAAAACGTGGCAGAAAAACGAAGTAAAATAAACAAAAAGTGGCAGAAAAAGGAATTAAAATAACCAAAAAGTGGCAGAAAAGTGAAGAAAAATAACCAAAAAGTGGCAGAAAAGTGAAGTAAAATAACCAAATGAGTTGAGACTATTTATATAGAAAACTGAAAAGTATTCCAGATAGAGGTAATCAAGCGGTCCTGGTTTCGATCACTGACTGAGGCACAGTGCTTCGTATCCCACCTTTAGTCCCGATTAGCCTATGAGAGCATAACACTTTTTTAAAAAGTTGTTACGTTGCAGTCGCACGCGTTAACTACCGATACTTTGGGAACTAGTACAGCTAGGAACGCAGAGCATATTGGACTGAGATTTGTCTCCAGATATTCATCCACCTGTCTGTGAGATAATCTGAAATAGTGATTGAAGCTATCAAGAACAAGAATTAGTATTTTATGGGTTATTTAGAGTTGCCTTTCTTCCTTGTTAGGTTAGTCGCAACGATGAGGATGAATGGTGATTATATGAGACATAAGGTGCAATCACAATGACCAGGATTCGAACCCAGACCCTTAAGTGGTGACAAAATATAATAGGAAAAAGAACACCACCAGTTTCTTTAACGTGGTAGCAAAAGTGTATAGAGTTTAATCAAATAACAAATTTACCAATTTTAGCCAGAAAGGTTGCATGAAACACCTAAATGCGGTTTATATCACAAGAACCTCACGTGGGTTTCTGGAACTGTTGTTATTTGGCAGAGCTATCAAAGGACTTTACTTTCCCCCACAACGCTCGATAAAAATCACATTTGTCCCTAGGTGCAAATGCCCCTTTGGGGGTCGTCAGAGCTCACGCCCTGCACAGACAGGCCTTAAATCGCAGCGAATTTCATCCTTATTCCTTTACTTTGGTTACCATTGGCGGTTGGGCAGCAAGTAGAGACAGAGGAATTACAATTACGATATTTAGTAAGTAGATAGATTTGTTGAGTAGTAAAGGTTCCCACCATCCCACGTATTATTCCACACCGTTGAAGCTCTCCAAGAAAGCTTATCTTTCTTCTTACTTCTTTTTCTCCTCTTCTTTGCCTCTGTTCTCTCTCAGAGAGAAGGGAGGAGGAAGGGGAGAGTTGAAGAGCAAAAGGAAGAACATAGTGAGAGGAAAATAAGGAAGAGAGAAAATAAAGGAAAGAGGGAGAGAGAATGATAGTAATAAATAGCGAGGACAAAGAATGAGAGATAGAATGGTAGTAAAAAGAAAGGTAGGAATGAGAGAGGCAGTGAGAGAAACAGAGAGTATGAGAAAGAGAGAATAAGGGTGTGAAAGAAAGGATGTGATACAATTAGAAGGAAATGAAAAGAGAGAATGAGAGTATGAAGGAAGAGAGAGAGAGGTAGAGAGAATGTGGATGAGAAAGAAAGGGAGTAAGATAATTAGAAGGCGTAAGAAAGGGAGGGAGCGTGAATGAGGGTGAGAAAGAAAGGGAGAGAGTGAATTAGAAAGAAAGAGATAAGATAACAGGAGTAACAAAGAGAAAGAGAGAACATTATAATGAAAAAGAGATAGAATGAGAGTAAGAAAGAGGAAGGGATAATGATGGTGAGAAATAAAGGATAAAGAGAATTGGAAAGAAAGAGTAAGAGAAAGAAAGAGAATGAGGGCGAGAAAGAGAGATTGACGGTGAAAAAGAAAGAGATAATTGAAAAAATACAGAGAAAGAAAGAGTAAGAAAGAGGGAGGTAGAGAGATCATTAGAAAGAAAGGAAGAGAGAAAGAAAGAGAATTGTGATGCGAGGGAAAGGGAGACAGAGAGAGAATTAGAAAGAAGAAGAGAGTAAGAAAGAGGGAGAGACAGAGTGAGGTGAAAATGAAAGAGAATTAGAAAGAGGGAGAGAGAGAATGTTTGTGCGAAAGAAAGGGAGAGAGAGAGAGAATGTGAGTAAAATGGAGGAAGAGAGGAGAGTGAATGAGGAGAAAGAAAGGGAGAGAGAGAATTAGAAAGATATAAGAAAGAGTGGTGCGAAAGAAAGTAAGAGAGAATTAGAAAAAGAGAGATGATGAGAGTAGGAAAGGGAGTGAGAGAGAGAATGAGGGTAAGAAAGGGAAGTAGAGAATTAGAATGAAAAAAATGAAAAAGAATCAGTAAGAGAGAGGGGGAGGGAGAGACAATGAGTAAGAAAGAGAGAGAGAGAGAGAGAGAGAGAGAGAGAATTAGAGTAAGAAAGGGAGTGAGACAATTAGCATGGAAGAGAGAGAATAAGTGTAGGAAAGTAAACGGCAGTGAGAGAATGAGGGTGAGAATGAACGGGAGATATAGCGAGGGAATTAGAATGATAGGAAAAGAGAGATAACGGAAGTAAGAAAGAGATGCGAGAGAGAGAGAGAGAGAGTAAAAAAGAGGGAGAGAGTGGAATAAGAGGAAGATAGAAAAAGAAAAGATTGAGATGGAGATCAGAAAGTCACTTAACGTACGAGTTCTTGGTGTGTTGTTCAAATTACAGTCTCCCAATCTATATATATATGAATATAGGAATTTAGTACATAGTACATTTCACATAGGTGAGCCAATTTCAAATTTTGGCACTATTTGTGCATCCGAGCTGCCCCTTAGCCTAATGATTAACGCTCTCGCTAGGACTGTTGTATTTGAAAGCGATAGTGGCGGGCTCTCCTCTCGAAAGTCAGGAAACGGCGATAAGACTCTACTCGCAGACTTTGCCCCTGAGTTTAGCTGAGTTTTTATTGAAACAACAACAATGCTCCATTTTTTGCTTCTCCATATCTTGTTGCATGGTAACGGCCATTGTATTGTATCTGAAACTCTCTGTGAACTTATAGTGACTTCATTTAGTACGTGTTACATGCTGTAAATATTCCTTTGCTGAAATACAAGCTACACGATTCAGCAATGGAATATTTGCTCATTGCAGGTATAATGATAAACATCAAGAAGTGGTATTATTTAATATTGTTGCTGAGTAAATGTATAATAAATCTGTATTGAAACAAGCAAGTTATTATTATTTGTTAATTTCTAGTATTAATTGGACTAGAAAATGTGAATGTAATATTGGAAATTTTGTGAACTTTGTTGGAATTCGCTTTGTAAGGAGGTAAGCTAATCTCTGACCATAAAGAATTCACTTCAGAAAGAAATAGTTGAAGTTGAATTTTTGGCAGTATTGGATCATGATAGGCGCATTCCCTAGGAGAAGAGTGAACTTTGGTGAAAATGCACCTCTTATCCTGGTCTGACATTTGCCAAGATCCAGCTTTAGCTTAATTTTTTCCAACGTGACCCGAAGTTTGGTATTTGGGCTAATCGGAAGTACGCCTAAATGGCGATACAAAAATTGTGTGTTCCAACTGTGTATCTAACAATTGTCAGCAATAGGTAACTACGTAGCTCTATGTTGACGTATAAATCTATTCGGAGAAAAATCGATAGGAACTTGTAGGTTCGTTCCAAGCAGGAAAAGTTTAGTGCTTGATTGATTTGGTTTAATTTGCTTCTCTTTTTCTGCCACTTTTTACTAATCGTGAAGATCAGGATGATTGATGATATGATGCAATTGATGATACAAAGAACATCCGTGCCCAAGCCGGGATTCAAACTTCACACGCCGGCCCACGTGGCGGAGTGGTTATCACATCGTGCTACGACGTCCGGGTTCGAATCCTGGGCATGGCTGTTTGTGAGTGTCCATTCATCAACTTCATCATATCATTACACATCCCAATCTTCGCAAATTAGCCAAAAGTTGCACAAAAAACGAAGTAATCAATCAGTCAATCTATCAAACCTGGTACCCCTTGCCTTGTAGCGCGCATTGATAACCACTCCCCCACGGAGGTTCGCAAACAGGAAGAGTGACTGAACGGAGAGATTTATTCGAATCATCACTCATCTTCATCACCGCGATTACCCTCCAGAGAAAGGGGCCACGTAAAATAAGAATACAAACGAAGGATGCATGATGAAACAATACCATCCGACCCAGCCTCTAATCAGTCTGTACCAGAAGACAATCCTGGGGGTAAATTCGGCCGGAGCATGGTGCTGATCACATCATCACCGCTATGACCAGGGTCCATAGGACCCTCCCTCCTGTGTACACATAGAATCCAAAATGTGTCAGTTGACACAAATATGTAGACTCCAGTAAAACATTAAAGTGCATATACCGTTAATAATGCACTATTAGTGCAAATAATGCACTATTAGTGCATCAGAATACACAGAGTAATGAATCAATGGGTACTATCAGTTTCACTTCCGTACGATGCACGATTGTGGCAGGCACGATCATTTCAAAGAGACCAAAGTTAAACGTTTAACTGTGTCGAAGAATGCATCAATCTTGATTTGATGCATTTGAGTTCTGTACGTACATTGATGGCACCGTGCAATGCACAGGGGATAACTTTACCTTTGCTAGTGCTATATCATATTAGGAGGCATGCTAACGAAGAGAAACGTATAACGGATTCGGGGAAAAAATGCATACCGTTCATCACGTTTACAGCGATAGAAATGGCAGTCGCAGATAGTAAAGGAAACAGCAATTTGCCATTGTCTTCCAGGGAATATAAAAATAATGTTACAATTAGCTGAAAAGAGAGAGAGAAGTGACAGGGATTGTATTGTAAGTTGGCACTTGGCTCGTGAAAGCAGCGCGGGAGATTTCCGTAAAAGAGGAAGTTGGGAGATCTACAACGCCACCAACGAACCTAAATAATTCCTTTTATTGTTCCCGTGGCAACACATCTCTTTTTGTGATCTCCAAACGGAACAATTCACGCGGCGCGCTTTCGCTTTGTCTCTGGTGGAAGATTTTTCTGTTAAATCTCTCTCTGACTGTAATCTTTCCTACCCGGCATTTCACGTGTTGGTTTATGGATTCTTTTTCTTTTTGTAGGGGAGCTGAGTTTTGCACGTGGAATAATTTTCACACACGTGTAGGCAAGTTATATCTCAACCTAAGTATTTGTTATCTTGTAGAGAAGTGACAGGCAAATTATTTGTTAACACGCCATACAGGAGGCAAATGTTTGTCTGTTGTGAAGTCCAGAATGAAAAAGTACAAAAATTGACTTAAGTTAATATGATGTTGGGGCAGGGAAAACTGCTGTTCAGGAGTTAGCGCTCTAAGACGACAACGGTCCTGGGTTCGAATCCCGACCTGTGCATGGGCGTTCTTCTTTAGTGTGCTTTCATCAATTTCATCATACCATTACCAGGTCACTGAGGCAGAACTAAGGCTTTGCAGGTGAAAGGTTTTCTCGGAATCCATCGCTTCCGGTCCAAGGTTTGCCTGTGAAGTCAGGCTTGACAGCTGTTGAAATTTAGCAGTGCCATCTCTTGTTCTGTTTGTTGGAATAAGTGGAAGCAAGATTGCGAGTAGTGCCTCTCAGCGCCTCTTTGCGGATTATTACAAAACTTGAATGGGGATTCTCAGCCAGAGGTCAGTGCACCGGTTTTCCTGACTTAGATGAAGATCTACTTATAGCCTATATCTTTATCTGTGCCATTACTCAATCTCATCATCTTCATGATTAGCAAAAAGTTGCAGAAATCATTTCAAAGAAAGCAAGAATACACGGTTAACTGTGTCCGTTGATGTCCTGCACCTTTGGAGTTTTCTTTTGTATAAGACCTTGCCCAATTAATTATATTAGTTGTCTTTGAAATACCTCTCTGCTCTCCTTCACTTCCACTTCCACTCTGGATTGCTTAGTTGCAGACTAACGAGGCTCTGGGGCCTGGACATGCAGCCAGTATAAACCTCGTTATAAAATTGTGTTGTGTCGTCCATGTGTGTTTGTCCCTTCACACACTTCATTTTATCACCATTCATCCTCATCTTCGCGATCAGCTAGAAGTGGGAAAAAACGCGAAATAAATTAAATCAAATTATTCATTATTATTATTTTCTGCTCGTCACCTTGTAATCCAGGTGTCCCGGGTTCGATACCCAGTGGAGGCACACAGTGGTTGGTGTAGCCTAACTGCATAAACTCAAATCAAATGAAATCTTTTCTTCTCTTGGCGAAAGGTTCTACACCACGCAATGCTAACCCTTCGGGGAAACCCAGACCCTATGCGCATGCAAATGGAATTCTATATTGCTGCTAATTCTGCACATTAGTGGCAATCGCCGCTTTCAGCAAAGAATCTGGTGCAAATAAAGGAGCAGTTGCTCGCAGGTTTTTCTTCGTAATTGAGTTTCAAAATAGCTCCCCGTTTTACAGCCTTGTTCCCCCTTGGAATGGGTCATAAAGATGAGATTAACTCCGCCTGCAAATTATAGGAGCTGCGACGTTTTTTTCTGTTTGATGAGCTCACGCAGGTCCCTGGGTGATGTAACAGTTTCCTTGATTGGACCAGAAAAACTGCAACTGCTTCATTTCGCCGAACCATTGGTTACAGCTGAAGAAAGGTAGTCAATGAGCGAGTTCATTAAGCTATTTGAGCTTCAGAAGGTTTTTAAAAAGGTGCACGATTGACTGACTACCCGACTCAGAAACAGTAACCCCACTCGTACCTAATGGAAATGGGCAATAACGGATTAGAATAATGAATAGGTGCTCCCTTGTTGGTTTTAGTAGTGAAATCAAGTTCACGTACGAATTTTCACATAAGGGAAACTGACTTTTGTCACGAATAGAGCCCGGATGTTTATGTAATTAATATTTTAACTAGAGCTTAGCTGATACCAATGTTCATCAACAATGTCACCTTTTCTGCTATTGTTGCACTTGTTTGTTGCTGAAATATAAAAGATAAATACACGAAACGTTATCAAAATGAGAGAAAAACACTGCAGAAATTCTCAGATTTTGCATCCGGTGTTTTGATGGTTCAACATTATTTGAACGAACTGTATTTTGTGATTACATAACAGGTTTTTTTATATTGTGATGTAATTTTTTGAGCATTTTAAAGCAGATCTCTTCTAAATTGGTGTTTATATTTATTTGGATTGATATACTCAACCACTAATATTCATTAATATTTTGAAGAACGTTTAATTGTTACAATTTTCAAGCATCGTTATCGTTGGAAATCGGTAAGAGTATCTTTTCAAACTAGTATCAGCTCAACCTTATTTTTAACGTTTATCCAAGCCAAAAACAAATCTCGGTAAATTACGATGCTAATAACGGTATACACATGAATTTCTTGTGACATAATTTGATGCATATTAAATATTTTCCGTTTAGAGTGCATATTTTTTAAATAAAATGCGGCATTTTCACCATTCCTCTAGTTTTCATTGAACAATGCAGATTTATTTTGTGGGACAAACGGTAGTATTTATCTGACAAAGTCTCGAACGAGACCGAAAGTTTTGTTGGGCAGTAAGTCTCAGTTTCGTCAAGATGTTTTAGAGTTTGTCTCGGTCTTTTCTCGAGTCTCGTCAAGTTGTTTTAGAGTCTGTCTCGGTCTTTTCTCGAGTCTCGTCAAGATGTTTTACAGTCTGTCTCGGTATTTTCTCGAGTCTCGTCAAGGTGTTTTAGAGTCTGTCTCGGTGTTTTCTCGAGTCTCGTCAAGATGTTTTACAGTCTGTCTCGGTCTTTTCTCGAGTCTCGTCAAGATGTTTAGAGTCTGTCTCGGTCTTTTCTCGAGTCTCGTCAAGATGTTTTACAGCCTGTCTCGGTATCTTCTCGAGTCTCGTCAAGATGTTTTAGATTCTGTCTCGGTCTTTTCTCGAGTCTCGTCAAGATGTTTTAAAGTCTGTCTCGGTCTTTTCTCGATTTCTACAAATCCGCGTCTTGGTCTCACTACCATCCCTATTCGATAGCTCCTGATTTTCCCTCACACTTAGTATACTCTACTCGTATGACCATTTAACTACAAGGTCCTGGGAACGACTTCAACGTATCTCTTTATTTTATTTATTTTACGTCGCTTTATCTACACATTTTCGCTAATCGCGAAGATGAGGATGACTTGCGATAAGATGAGATGGATGAAGCTCCACGCCAGAGCCTCGCTAGTCTGCAAAATGCAATCCAGGGTGTACTGCGTGAAAGCAAGTATGACATTTAGGTATCTTTGGAAAGGGTTACCCCCTAACACCCCGCAACATGCCTGACAGGAAGAGAAACAGGACGATTGGCAACCCCCAAAAGAGAAAGACGATAAAAATATTACTCTTCGAATCTCAGACCTCACTCCGACAAACCAACTTCCAGTTTCCTTGTTCCGATCGCCAGTTTCCTTGTTCCGATCGGGATTCTGCACCACACGAAGACATTTTATGTTCAGAAAGAGAGAGAGAGAGAGCGAACAAAATGTCTCCGAGTTACATCGTGGAAAACTCCCCACCGTTTCCGGCTTTTTTTTTCCTCGAGGCTTTTTCGTTGCTTTACGTGTAATAAAGTTTGGCTGAGAGGTGAAATCCGTTAGAGTGAATCCGCGCGATGCCCTCGCCAGCCTATTGTGCATACAAATAAGAATTTTCTATCGGATTTGAGCGCGTAAAACCTCCGCTCCCAAATACCTTTCAGATGCCCTGAATAAAATTGCCTCCAGAAGTTGAACTTTCTTCTTATCGCCGAACGGAACGTTTCAGCGAGTGGCACCGGGGGCTGAATGTGTGAATGTTACGTAGTTTGCGAACTGCCCAGGGAAAGATATGACGATTTGACTGGCGTGCTTAGAGGAGATTGCATGAGGCATGACACCCGTCTCTTGGCCCGGTTTTCCTTATAAATCACGTTTACATAGAAAAAGGTAGCTCACCCCTCCTTCCGCCTTTTTTTACCTGCTTTTTACTGCCCTTTTACCTTAAATCTCTCTCCGTTCACACCTCTTCCACGATGCCTTGAGAGCAGATTAATTAGGATTCATACGGAAATACAAAAAATATAAAATATGAAAGTGTAGGGAGTTTTTCTTTAATTGACACATTATCTGTGGAGTTGTGGTTTATTATATCCTTCTATATTTACAAAAGTTCCACATGTAAGTACTCTAAATCAATCAAATCTCTAATTCAACAAATGCACACCTATAGCTTCCAACATTTACACTTCCATTGTCGCAGAATTAGCTAACTATCTATGCGAACCTACCCTGAAAATGGTATTCTGGAACCAACAGAAACCTCCTAACAGAACTATATTCATGTTTGCAAACACATAGCAAAACACTAATACTAATTGCTGGCCAGCTGTTATTAAAAGGCAATACAAAAAAAATAGGGTCAATCCCGATCTTTGCAAAGAAATGGTGCATACAACTGCGGGGATGTACAGTCATGTACCAGTAGTCTTATGGGGGAAGTATTTATTTCCACGACTGTACACACAATACACTATTATTAGGTTGATCCTGTAAATAAAGGTTGTTAATTCCTCCAATCATACATGAACACAATAATTCTAAAGTTTGTTAATGTTTGTGTTAAGTCCGTATTATGGTCAAGTAACGGGATCCGAACCAATGTGCAATGCGAGAAACAAACCTGGGGCCTTTTGATATCAAGGCTACAACGTTGGCTCGAGCACCGTATCAGAAACCTATTTAGTTTGACTGAGCACGAACTGTTACTCCACACAAAAACACCCCAATCATACTTCAGAGCTTCCGATTTTCATTTCGGGGTAAATTCCCCCTTTTCAACCCTCCCCCCAACACAGAACTCCCAGGAAATCATCCCGCTTCCGCTCTCGCGAGAAATCGAAAAAGCGCTTTGTCCCGTCCCTTAGGTCCAGCTGACATTGATCTCTACATCACGGCCGCTGCACAAACTGTCACCATGGCAACCAACGACACTTTCCTCTTTTTTTATTTTTTTACATCGTTTCAGTGTCAAGGGAAGATTTTTTTTAACAAAAACTAAAATTTCCAACTCCCGCCACGATAAATAATTTCGTCTCGAGCTCAAACGAGCCTCTGTTTTTGTGGAGGGCAAGAAAGAATGGGGGGGGGGGGGAGACGCAAAATAATCCTAACGGGACATTAACGAGCTCTGTGTTTCCAACAAGAGGCACCAGGGGGAAGCGAAAAATCTATTTAAAACAAAGACTTTGTAACCAAGCCGCTGGCAACGAAAAAAAGGGAAGGAAGGGGAAAATGGCTCGGTGGGGCTAATTGGGCCTAATCTTGCCTACAGGAATTGAGCGTGCGGACCCACTTTTTTTCACATCACAGTCCTTCAGGGTCCTGAGGTTTTCGCGGTTTTGCCATCGGTCTTCGGATTGGAAACCACGTGATTCTTTAAAGTGTCGAAGTGTGTTAACACAAGAGCTACTGTAGTGCTGCAGCTGTGGTTCGTTTCTTTCCCCACTGTTTTTTTTTCTCTTCTTGCTTGTTGCACCTGGAGGTCCCCAAACCTGTTCGTTCGACTGAACGTTCCAGTACAAGTATTTTTTTTTCTTTTAACCTCAACACACTTAGGGTTCAAGGAACAATGCCCTTGTTACGTCACCGTTCTAGAGATGCACAAGTGACTCCTCATAGCAATTAGACACGCACTATTGGCTATTCTGTCAGTTAGGAGTGCTATGAGACAAGTATTACAGAACTTTTGCAGTTGTAGATTTGTGATATCATTAATAAAGGACAACTTCTACACAACCTTTTTTAAAAAAAAAGAATAATAATTTTGCTGTTTGATTGATTGATTTTCTTTATTTTACTTCGCTACTTATTTTACTTATGCCACTTTTGGCTAATTTGTGAAGATGGGGATGAGGGATGACATGATGAAATTGATGAATGGACACTCAAAAACATCCATGCCCAGGCCGGGATTTGAACCCGGGATCCCTAAATTTTGCAAATGATGACCCGTTATAACCTGATGGTCAGGATGTATTCTAAAACGTAGCAGTGAATGTGAAAGAGAATCTCGTGCAAACCCATTGAAGAACAGGACTCCCCGAAGGCATATTGGTAACGTGGTAATCAAGGGTTCCCGGATTCGATACCCGGTGGAGGCACATTGCACAGTGGTTCGGTTACCACTTTAAACAGCAGGTCTAGTCCCGATTACCCTATCTGTGCATAAAGTAGACTTAAAACTCAAACAAACAAACCACTGAAAAACATTCCTCTGACATGTTTTAACTAGGACTTCGATATCGATGCCGATGTATCGGTATCGGCCGATACCAGTGCTATCGGTATTGAAAAGTAGTTTCATTTAACGATACCAGCCGATACTTTTTCATCGTTTGCGGGGGTCCATACGACTCGCACGAAATCTAATTAGCTTGGAAGTTATGCAATATTCGAAGTTTCCATTGCTTTTGTTCCAATATTATATATATATATATATATATATATATATATATATATAAATTACGGTATTTTGTGGTTACATAGGATATATTTTTGTATTCTGGTGTAGTTTTTTTTATATATTTTAAGGCAAAACTCTGGTAAATTATACTAATATTTACTTACACTTGATATTAGGAAATTTTAATGCAAATTGATTGACACTAATTGTAACTCATAGGTGACGACGACAAGTCGGATAGTTGTTTGTAATACTTTGGATCACATCCCAGTATCTTTTTTACAACCTTAGTGACAATGAAGTTCGACCAGTCACAAATTTAGGAGTGCGTTGTGAAAGAAGGAGAACACATGCATTTGCTGAACATATTTTATTCAGCAGGCTACGTGGAACAAAGGAAAACATAAATTTCCGCTGCAACGCAGCAATGTATGGTGTCCACACAAAATAAAACATTTTCGTCCATCTACACGTGACATTGAAGTTCGACCACTGTTAGAGGGGATCCTGTTTACCATGGTGTGACGCCGCCCCGTCGGCGAATAACTGTGGCAATGCGTCGGGGCATGCTGCGGACGAGTCGTTCAAGGTATTCCACATCGATGCGGTGCCATTCCTCCTGCAGGCAGGCGATAAGAGCAGCCACTGTCGTGGGTCCCCTCTGTTGCACACGTCGCATAAGAACACTCCACACATTCTCAATGGGCGAGAGGTCGGGACTCGATGGTGGCCATGGCAGAGTTCGCACGTGATGGCGAGTCAACCATTCTCTTGTCAGCTGCGCTGTATGAGGCCTGGCATTGTCGTGTTGAAAGATGAGACGCCGCCTGTGGAACAGGTGCCTTCGCACTGTGGGAAGATGCCGCTCCAGTATGCGTGTATAGGCGTGTGCATTCACAATGCCCTCACAGACGTGTAGTGGGCCAACCCCAGATGCCGTCATGCATCCCCATACCATTACTGACGCAGGTTTCTGTACCCGACGTGCATAACATTTTGCTTCATTCTGTTCCTCCTTCCGACAAATGACTGTTTTCCGTATTTTCCCGTACACAACATTGAAAATGGATTCGTCCGTCCACAAAACCCTGTTCCACTGCCGAAATGTCCATCCCCGGTACATTCGTGCGCACCGTAGTCGATTGCCTTTGTTCAACATGGAAAGGAAGGGTTTACGTTTCTCCTTGTACACTCGGTAACCGCATCGCTGTAGGTAACGGCGAATGTTTCTGGTTGACACTTCAATGTGAAAGCGTTCGCGAGTCCACAGTCGTAATTCGGCCCCAGAAACATGATTGTTGGTCTGGATATAGCACCTAAATATCCGTAGGTCACGCACGCTCAGCAGGCGTTTTCGACCGGGGGCCTTACCTGGCTCTGTAGTACCCGTATTTTGGTGGTGTTTGATGATGCAGTGGACGGTTGACTTGGGTAAGTTCAGTTGGCGTCCTATTTCCCGTTCACTGAGTCCATCCCGTTGCAACTCCACCACTCTTCTCCTCACGGTGTTGTCACTGCGGTTCCTCGGTGCACAGCACGCGCTTATATACGGCGGACTCCCTTATCGTGTCCGTGACGTCATGCTTCCGTCGAATGCGCCACTATCTGGAATTTACCGTATGGGTCTGGTGCCTGGTCGAAGTTCAATGTCACGCGTATTGTTCCCCGTTTTCGTTCTTTACGTGACCTTGGGTGCAACATGCTGGGATCACGATTCTTGCCTGCTCACACGCCTCCTCTTACACACATGCGTCACTTCTGCGGGTCACCCATTCCACCGCCTATGCCTCTGTGCATTTAATCACGTATTCCTTTCTGGTCGAACTTCATTGTCACCAAGGTTGTATATATATATATAAATTACGGTATTTTGTGGTTACATAGGATATATTTTTGTATTCTGGTGTAGTTTTTTTATATATTTTAAGGCAAAACTCTGGTAAATTATACTAATATTTACTTACACTTGATATTAGGAAATTTTAATGAATAAATACACAGTTTCATTTTCTGAAGCAAAAACTGTTGCAGCCACCTGATTATAAACGTTAATTAATTAATTAATGTTAATTAAGGATATGTGAACCATTTAGGCTCGTAGGACAACTTACTTATTTATTTGAAAAATCTTGAATACAGAGAAAATCCATTTTACATCAGGATATCAAGATAGAAAAATGAAAGCTAACAAATAAGATGCACACCCACACGCACCCTCATATACATATACATATACATACATACATACATACATACATACATACATACATACATACATACATACACACACACAAACACACACACATATATGTGTGTGTGTGTGAGTAATATGTATGTATGTATACATATAGATATATAAATAATATTAGCCATGGCATAAGAAGTATTAAATACCCTTCAGCTGTTTGATGCAAGCCGTTATGAATGTCTGCTTGGATAGATGGAAGCCTGGAGGATCATTTAATGAATTCTAGAGGGGTTGTAGTCTGTAAAGAAGTGATCTTTGTTCTAGGGATAACCTTGAAGATTTAGTGTAAAATATGTTGTTACATTTACTGTTGGTACATGAGCTCCGGATATGAAGAAGGTGCAAGAGTTCGGCAGTGAAAAGTTGTCCATTAATGATTCTAAAATGAAATGTTAGGTCTGAAACTTGGCTTAGAGAAAGATCATGAATTTCAAGCATTGGATCATAAAATCTATAGAATATCGGCATCGATAAATTTTATTCCGGTTGTTTATCGGCAAATACTCCATATAGAACCATTCCTAATTTAATGTTCACGATAAGAACGGTTACAAAAATTCAAAATAAATTGTGAATTGTTTTATACAAATTAGTATAAATCGATACTAAAGAAAGTAGAATGACACCGAATTCGACAAAACGTGTTTCTAGACAATTACTTCTCAAAATATGCACATGATCAGTAGATATAGTCTTACAAATTGTGGGGAAAATCTGAACATTAAATATGGAATTTAGTCATTGGCGCGGATTTAGTGTGCCCCTCCCAAAATGAATCAATAAATATTATTAAGAATACTAGCTGATTACCCGGCGTTGCCCGGGTATTTATTTATCCCAATCTTCTATTAGACAGGAAAATAATGAATTCTAACTATAGTGTAAAATGTAACTAATTTTATTTACAGGTATTTAAAAGTATAAGTACAGTATACAAAATATGAAGTAAAATCTTTTACAAATTCACTATAATATTAATTTAACTCAAAACTTGATTATAAACAACATTTGTAGTTTCACCTCCAAGAGCAATAATAAATAAATTGAACGGCATTGGGAGTGTCACTATTCATCTTAGCGACCCCGATTATTTTTACATGTCACCCCCTTCCTATCCCCACCCCTAGGGGTGCCAGGGGTATTTCTTTCCAGATTGTAAGTCATATGTGTGACAAGTTTGGTTGAAATTGCTCTAGGCATTCGAGAGTTATGCCGGAACAAACATACTACACACATACATACATTTTTATATACCGACGTATATAGATAGATAGATTGAGAGCATTATATTACAACGAACCAAAATATTTGAGTCGTACTCTTCCAGATAGTAAAAGAATAAAATAAAGTTAATCGGGACAAAGGGTGAATACTAATCGATTTACCCCAGGTGTATGAGTGTTACTATACTTAGGAAGCAGATGGTGTTCTTGATTTATTGATTGAGTTACAATTTTGGAGTGCTTCGTTACATATGACCATTTTGCACCCTTCTAAGTATAACCCTGTGCGTAACAGCCCATAAAGGGCCTTGGCTTACCTACCCTTCTAAGTATACAAGAGAAAATGCCCTTATCTAAAACGTTTACCTCAATAAAGGGGTGTAAAGAGCCCTTTGAAAAAGGTTAGAGAAGGCAGGGATAGTCGAAAAACTTTCTCAGAAACAGTGTGAAAGGCTCGCACTTCTCAAAAAACCTAAAAACGTTTGCTAAAACGCTGTCATAATCTCCCAACATGAATGACAAATCGTTGGAATGTTTAAAACTCTGCCTGAGGACAATAAAATTGGTACATTCGCTAAAGATATGCCGAACCCTTAAAAGAACATTCATAAGGTGTTCGTGAAAAAACTAATAACTTTACCGCTATCAATTCTTATTTTGTCAACTTCGCTTGCAGACCAGCAATTTGACTACGTCAGTAAATATACCAATCAATATGATACCTAGGTTTTCGGGTCTAATAAGCTATGAACTGTTTTCTGAACAATATTCGACTGGGCTTCGTGACATACTCCTCAGCGTTGTTTGTTATCTACTAGCAGACCTTGTGGAAATTCAGTATTTCTTGAATGTGTTTTACTTTACATAATTATTTTGGCCAACCATAAAGTTTGCCCGGTCTTAAATTCGTTACTGTGACGAAATCATCAAATAACGATTCATTGATTGAGCACTGGAAGGCTAATCGGGACTGGACCTACAGTTTAAAGTGGGATCCGAACCACTATGTGCCTCCACCGGGTATCGAACCCTGGACCCCTTGATTACAAGACGACGACGCTACACTGCGCCATCGGGGAGGCCGGAACGATTAATTGAATTTACATGAAATTCATTGATGCAGTTCTTCATGTCCTTAAGCCCACCTCCGTGGCGGAGTGGTTAGCACAGCGCGCTACAAGGTCAGGGGTCGTGGGTTCGAATTCCGGCCTGGGCACGGGAGTTGTTTGACACTCTCTCTCCATCTTTTAATTCATCCTCGTCGTCGCGATTAGCTAAAAGTGTTGGAAAAGCGGAGTAAAATAAACCAAATCAATCAATCATTGTAAACTGTTGATACCAGTTAATTCCTTTACAAAAAAAATATGAATTTAACCTGGAAGTTTTAAAAATGTCGCCTTGAAAACCTGGAATTTTAATTGAATTTTATCTGGTTTTTATAGTAGGCACGCTGTTACAAGACGTAAATTCATTGGTCCGTAATGGTGTTCATATCTTACAGAACAATCTTGAAATATTCGCGTGCTTGCTGGCGCAGATAAAAGCGTGCATAAATCAGCCGCACAGCCAACAGACCCTCCTCCTACAACAACAAGGATAGGCCGAAATGCAGCACAAACGGTGAAAGCACGCGAAAATTCCTTTCGTTCGCAGTACTGTATTGTTACCCAGATAAGGTTTGACTAATATCGAAATTTCGCCTCTTCGCAGAAGCGGTGCGATGCAGGATTAATGCGAAGCGGTTGTGAAACGTAGCCCACGTGGCAAAGGGAACGCCGTCTTCCGTCTAACGTGGTTTTCCCCTTTCTTCCTGGAAGGACGCAATTTACAAGAGGCCGCGACTCGAACCTCGACATCCGGGTGGGCAAGATAACGTGCATAGAAAGCATTCATTTCCTATTGTGCCCCCCTATTCAAAAAAAGGGTAATCTCCCCTCCCCCCTACAAATCCTGTTCTTGGAAACAGATGGAACGATAGATTTCTCTATCACCGATTATCGTATTACTCGATTCTGATACCGCTATTCTTAGGCGTTAACCCCTTCAGACCCTTTGCACATGATCATATACATCACTTTTATTATGTTTTTATTGCGTGATAGCGAATGTTTCAGCATTTGATTTTTTTACGCATGATTTTGTACATTTCGTCTGCTGAGAAATCGCTAAGCTACTGCCACCTGGTATCACGGACAGAAAATAGAGAGTAAATAGCAATGACGGCGGGAATAATTGACGACATTGAAAGTAAATATCCTACATTTAGTTTCACTTTAACATGGATTTAGATTAGATCATGTACATGCCAAAAATGTACGAATATGTTTTCAGAAAAAATAAATGTTATTGTTTTTGTAACCAGGGCAACCTCTTATAGCTACATTTCAGAAAAAAAAAAATTTTCGTTATTGAAAAAAAAAAAGGTCTGAAGGCGGGAACAAGGGGGCATCCCCCAAATTTTCAGGTTTATTAAAATTTACAAGTTAATGTTACATTTTTAAACGTCCTGAGATCTGAGGAGAAAAGTAATGAGTATTTTTTTATGTATGAAAGCATTTAATGTTTCTTGCCTCTGGAAATAATGAGGTCCCATGTTTGGAGCTTATAATTGTTTTTAATTGAACTGTTTAAACCTTAAAACGTTAAACATGTAGTTAAGGGAACAACCGATAGACAGAGCAGAGGCGCAACTACGAATTTTTGTCTGGGGGGATCAGGATCAGGATAAACGTACCAATAATAATAATAATAATAAAGGTTATTATTATGGTAATTATTATTATTATTATTATTATTAATAGTAGTAGTAGTAGCAGCAGCAGCAGCAGTAGTATCGAAGATATTATTATTATTATTATTATTAATTTTATTATTATTATAAATTACGCTAAAGGGGCAGAAGTCGGTGCTAAAGCACTTGTATTGGAACAAACTATTTGAAATATTTTTCTCAAAACGTTCAATTTCACATTAATAATGAAAAACAAGCACACTGTATTTTTGAAAGACAGAAAATGCTTGATAAATGCATTCCGAATACAATTCTTTATTTGCACATAACATTTATAACTTACATGTACAATAGCTATATGTTTTACACATACGCAACATGGAGCTACGTAAAAAAAGAAAATACGTATGCAACATGCTAGCACTAAATTGTGTACGTATTCAAGGTTTATTCAATACATATATATACAACAGATATTACTGTATTTAAATTCATTCCATAATTAATTCATCCATCTTCATAATAAATCCACAGCAAAAATGATATAAATTGCCTCTCAAATGTGCATGCTTCTTTTCCTCAAAACAATTGTTCATGCATTTAAGACAAAATCAATGAGAAGTCTTACTTTTGTGTCTGGTAATTTCCAATGCATTAGGGAAGGCAACGAGACATCGCGAGCGAAGCGAGCAATAAAATTTTTAGATGCAACTTTTTTGCAAACTGTAAACAATATTGATTTAATAGGGCGCAAATAATTTCACGGGGCGCCATGACATTCTCTCTTTTACAATTTTTTTCATTATGATCGTTCGGCGCCCAGGGCCGACTTCCGCCGCCCCCAGCTACGGCTCTGAACTTGATAAGGCTAAGAAAAGCAGTCATTGCGAGCGAACCGAGGAAGAAAATTTTACGAAATGTATTTTTATTTGCTTAAAATTTGAAATCTAGGGAGATAATTGCCCCCTGTGCCCCTTGGCTGTCAATGTTTGCCCCCTCCCCTAGAATTGATTTCCGTCCCCTGTATTTGCGCCACTGACACAGCCATAAAAGCACCGAGAGAGAAGATTTGATTTGTCTTTAATTAGCGTCGACTAAAAAATATGTAACGGAGTTGCCACCATAAGTGGCAGTAACAGGACACTCCTGATGGTGTTACTGCGAAATTGACGTTGTTTAGCACCATTTTTGGTGTCTTGTTACAACATTTGCTTTCAAATCACACCAAGTGCGGAGTACACTCAATTAGTAGAGGCATGCATATTCCGTTTTTGACGAAAACACAAAGTGTGAAATAACATCTTGTAATGTTCATTTTTCATGTTTCTCAAAGGTGTGAGGTTCATTTTCCTACCATGTTTTGTCACGTAATTATGCGAAATGGACTATTAAAACACGAAATTTAGACTTTATTTAGCGACGCGACACTTTCTGAAGTTTGAATTATCCTGTGAGTTATGCAATTCACGGCAAATTGATTCATTTTGCTGTAAATATTTGAGAAGAAAAAATGGACCCCTTTATACAGGAATAAACTTACTGGTAATTACATGAAAAAAATGTGCCATTAGAAGGGATGTTTGTTTTGTGTAATAAGTGCAGTTTCTAAATTAAATTTAATATATTCACAATTTTAAAACCAAAATGTCATTTTATATACCGCTTTTGATCCGATTTTTCACCGCCAGAACACCGAAATTTTATTTTATTTATAGCTTTTGAACCCGAAATTGTCTCTTTTTTGTACCGAAATTTTTATTTTTTTATTTACCAAATATACATGCCTCTATCAATTAGATATTGTACTACACCAGTTAGGGTATTACACCATCTTTGGTGGCAACTAAGTTGCATATCTTTTAGAGTGTAGTATGAGAAGCACCATCTGCTATTTTCCACTAATCCCTTGCATGACATTATCCCAACGCTTATTTCGGCATAGTAAAACGACTGAGAACAACTTGATCGATGCCTAAGTCGAGAGAGATCTTCGTAACTGTTTTAACACAGTACTCGCCAAGGACCAATTTCCAGTTGAAAATATGGGACGTTCAACTTTATGTCCTTAGCCAGAGGCAGTCGAGAATCGAAACGCAGATACGACCAGCCTCTTCCCTAATCCAGGAATCCCCTACTAATAGCTGGAGCGAGTGCAGAGTGTAGTTCCTGGAAGCTTCTCTCCAGTATGAAGTCCCCAACAGCTGTGTCTTCATCCTCTTTCTCCTCCAGGCTTGAGAACAAAACACTGTCCATGGCAGGGAGGGAGGCTCCAAATCAATACTGGAGAAGTAGATAGAGAGAGAGAGAGAGAGAGGGGGGGGGAGGTGCTCGCAGAAAGCGATCAGAAGGATTGAAATTAACTTAAGAATTGGTTCCAGGAAGAGAAGTTTCCTTGGCAAACTTCGGAGACAATAAAGGAACCGGATTGGTCCAGAAGATGTTGGTTTTCGACCTGAAGGTACACCGAAATCACAAACAAGGAAGGATACAACCAGAATCTACACTCTTCACAGAAAGTTTGTAATATTGTTATATTAGACAATAGGTGATAGACACGGCCTTGGAATGCAACAACACATGGTATCTGTCTTGTGGACGTTCTCGTCTTTTCGCCGACATATTCCACCGTGCCTATCACCTATTGCCTAATATAATATTTCAAACTTGTTGTGCCTAATATTACAATAGTTGATTGATTGATTGCGTTGGTGTTTTAAGTCCACTTTATGCACAGTTAAGGCTAATCGGAACTTTACTTACAGTTTAAAGTGCGATTCGAACCACTATGAGCCTCCACCGGGTGGCCATCAGTTGCCGCGTTTACCTACGAAGGAACTTGTGGTCACACAACCAATTAGGCGTACTGCTTGGGCAAGAAGCGGTAACCTTAAAATCCCTCCTCCCGAAGTGCAAACAGGGAAACAGGATGTTGCACAAAATAACCGTTCTGCGCTGTGAAAGGACACCGGTTCTAACAGCGACTCAACTGTAAGTGTACGGTGGTAAGTTGATTTTAATAGCAAATTTTCTATTGGCAAACCCTACCATCGACGTGGAGTTAGGAAATAGCTACACATAACGCCTTGTAGGAAAGCTAGTATTTTAGGATCTACATGTCCCATTTCTATTGCCGGTGACACATAAAGGTTGGGATAGTCCATATCAATTCAGGCAGGCAAAGAAGAAATCTTGCCTTCATAGTCTCAGATGTTATTGAATGAAACATATGTTACAATTCAGGACAAAGTAAGAATAAGAAACCCATATTTTTTTGTTTTGTCCAAAACAATTCCTGGCCCGAGATACAGGCCGCCAAAGATGGCGCCTCGGGCGTCATTTCTCACGTGCGATTTTCGGCAAAATATTAAAATGCTCTATCTCTGGAACGGTTCAAGATAATTTTTTGCTGTTTTTTATTTTATTTGAAAGATAATAATTTTCTGATTAAAATGATAACCTCCGTTTGGAAATATGTGTCCAAGTTCTCTTGCTGTAGCCTTCTGAAATATTTTTTGAAAAATCAATATATATATATATATATATATATATATATATATATATATATATATATATATACAGGGTGTTTCTAAAGGTCGTTTACAACGCTTGGGAGGTGATTCCTCACACGAAAACAAGCAAAAAGTCTAAGTTCCATTTTTACGACTGAGGCTTCGTTTCCGAGATAGGAGCCTCGCAAAAGGTGACAAAGTGAACGTCACACCTAACTGGGACGAATACTATCACAGATAGAGAGGCGGTTCCAAGGGAATCATAAAGGAATCGTATGTTCTCAGTCCGGAAGTCACTATGAAAAGTTCACTGCACGCATGCGCAATGGAGTCCTCAAAGGAATT
Organism: Lepisma saccharinum; assembly: GCF_977018435.1. Taxonomy (NCBI): domain Eukaryota; kingdom Metazoa; phylum Arthropoda; class Insecta; order Zygentoma; family Lepismatidae; genus Lepisma; species Lepisma saccharinum. Next base: position 16,623,984 of record NC_139232.1, on the reverse strand, counting down.
GGGGATTTCCAGCAACAACAATGCATGGAAAAGGTATGTAACGCAGCAAGAAGGACCGTGACAATGAGAAATGCGTTCAAGACAACACATCCCGACCTCAAACATCAAAACATGACCACCGAACACAAAATCCGAAAAGTTGAGCACGGTTGCATACCCCAGTTACACGCGAGGAATGAACGAATCATGTCATGTGGCATACGAGAGACAGGAGGAGGGAAAGAAAAACACAATATCAGATGATTGCGACAACGTGTATTTTTACACGCGACAACTACGTAATATCCCCCCCCCCCACACACACACACACAACAAACAACAAATGCTACAATATCTTACGCACAGACAGTCCGTGTCACTGTACACCAACTGAAGATGTCACTTTCACCACACAAAGGGGGTGGGGAGCAATACCAAAAGTGTTCGCACGCGATCATTGTGACGTAAAAGAGACCAGTTTTGGAAGCGCTGCACAGGCAAGTCTGGCTCTCGTAGTCTACGTTTGACCTTCATGACTGCTGTTCCCGCGAGAGGAGCTCGAAGGGTTGGTTCTCTCCGGCAGTCGTCCCAATCGTGTTGCAGGTGCTGGGATATGATCAGCAGTTCGCTCTAGGTTGTCATACGCATTGAAGAGTACTAGTATGTTGCATTGAAAGAAGTTGACGTGGTGGAGTGGGCAAGTCAAGTATCGCAACAATTGGTCTGTGGTGTTCGTACGGTGATACGGCCAATTTGTGCAGTGTGCCAGTGTTAAACAAAAACAATACTTTGCAGTTCCAGCTCCCTATTACACAGAAGGCTGCGTATACGACCCAGCAGCTAGCAGACATGCATCTCATGTATGGGGAGGCACGTGGTAATAGCCGTGAGGCAAGGCGTCTTTATGGAGAACGCTTTCCACATAGACGTTTACCGTCTCACACCTTCTTTCAGGTAGTGGACAGTCGACTGCGTGAAACAGGGTCAGTGTTACCACCGCGACAAGAAGTTGGAAGACCCCGAAGTGTACGCACACATCAGTTTGCAGAAGATGTGTTAACAGCGGTCGCAGAACATCCTGGCACCAGTACGCGAGTGCTCGCTCGGGCACGAAACACGTCTCATGTGAATGTTTGGCGAGTGTTGTCAGATGAAGGAATGCACCCTTTTAAACTGCAGAAAGTACAAGAACTGTTACCTCGTGACTTTCGCCCTCGTATGGAGTTTTGCCAATGGTTGTTGCATCAGCTGGACACAAACCCTCACTTCGGGGCAAACGTATTGTGGACAGATGAAGCCATTTTCACCAGGATGGATGTCTTCAATAGTAGAAACAGTCATGTATGGGACTTTGACAACCCACATGCACTTTTTGTGGCCCATCACCAGCACAGGTTTTCAGTGAATGTGTGGTGCGGGATAGTACATGATCATTTAATTGGACCATACATTCTCCCTGTTCGCCTGAATGGTCGCACGTATCATGCATTTCTTAGTGAGGTTCTGCCTGAACTGTTGGAGACCGTACCTTTGGCACTGCGGCAAGAAATGTGGTACCAACACGATGGTGCACCAGCTCATTTCGATCGTAATGTACGACATTTCCTGCATGACGTGTCTCGCAATAGGTTCATTGGTAGGGATGAGCCTGTGCCTTGGCCACCGAGGTCGCCAGATCTCAACCCTCTCGATTTTTTCTTCTGGGGAGAAATGAAAACCCTCGTATACGACACACCTGTCACATCAGCTGAGGACCTCGTTGCTCGCATCAACGTCGCCGCCGCGACGGTAGCAGATACACCTGGCTTGTTTGCTCGTACTCGACAATCCTTGATTCGTCGCTGTCATCTCTGCGTAGAAGTAAACGGCAGACATTTTGAAAACCGTCTGTGATTATTGCCCTCGGCAAATACCAGTGAGAACACTTTTGGTATTGCTCCCCACCCCCTTTGTGTGGTGAAAGTGACATCTTCAGTTGGTGTACAGTGACACGGACTGTCTGTGCGTAAGATATTGTAGCATTTGTTGTTTGTTGTGTGTGTGTGTGGGGGGGGGATATTACGCAGTTGTCGCGTGTAAAAATACACGTTGTCGCAATCATCTGATATTGTGTTTTTCTTTCCCTCCTCCTGTCTCTCGTATGCCACATGACATGATTCGTTCATTCCTCGCGTGTAACTGGGGTATGCAACCGTGCTCAACTTTTCGGATTTTGTGTTCGGTGGTCATGTTTTGATGTTTGAGGTCGGGATGTGTTGTCTTGAACGCATTTCTCATTGTCACGGTCCTTCTTGCTGCGTTACATACCTTTTCCATGCATTGTTGTTGCTGGAAATCCCCAATTCCTTTGAGGACTCCATTGCGCATGCGTGCAGTGAACTTTTCATAGTGACTTCCGGACTGAGAACATACGATTCCTTTATGATTCCCTTGGAAGCGCCTCTCTATCTGTGATAGTATTTGTCCCAGTTAGGTGTGACGTTCACTTTGTCACCTTTTGCGAGGCTCCTATCTCGGAAACGAAGCCTCAGTCGTAAAAATGGAACTTAGACTTTTTGCTTGTTTTCGTGTGAGGAATCACCTCCCAAGCGTTGTAAACGACCTTTAGAAACACCCTGTATATATATATATATATATATATATATATATAATATATATATATATATATATATATATATATATATATATATTTGTTTTCAAAAATACCAATCTCACAAGTTTTGATTTTCTTACTGTTGATCAGTACCATACAGTACTACATTCCCTGAAAAGGAGAACTTCCACTTTTGAGTTTAACAGACTTTATAAACATTTGAAAATTTTGCCATACATTAAACCTGTTTCCATTACCACATTCTCACATATTGGTCTCATGAAATCAAAATCTAGTCTTATTTGACATGGCATTTTAATTCTTCATAAAGATAAGTAACAGACACAGCTTTCAAAACATATTAAAGTTTCCAAAATATATGTGCAAGTTCCAAAACATATTACAGGTTCCAAAGCATACCACTTCTGTGCACTCTGCTTAGAACTGAAATTAGAAATCCAATGAGCAAAAAAATTGTTAAACTGCATCAGTATTTTCCTTTGATATTGAGTGATTCCTGTTGAACCAATAGGAACTGGGGCACTCAGAATCTTTAAAACATCGCGAATTGGAAGTGAGCACTGGTGGTGGTGTTGCTGTCTTGCAGCTGGAAATCTATATCCAGCAGCCGGTCCATGGGGTAGCATAAAGTTCACGACGATTTAATTTAAACTCACAACTGATATCTATAACCTCTGCAATCCACCAGTCACAGTCATACACACAGGCCACGAACATCCCTCTTTGTAGGTTGTGAATCTGAATATTCTCCTGCCGTTTCTGAGATCTTGGTTGAACAAATGAAATTTATTGTTTCTTGCTCTTTCAAGTTCGTGCAATATAGGTTCGCCCATCACTGTATAACGTCGGTCCAAAGTTAACACCATCGCACAAAATGGCAAGATGTGCCAATTGTGCAATAGCAAACGATCCAGGTTGAATTGTGAATTGTGGATAAGATTTATTAGCTTTGTTTCTTAAGAATTACATTCTTGTATGCTTGGAGCTTTGTAAAAATATAATTAAAGTAATGTGGCCATTCCCATCTAGGATGAAGTCTGAAACATTAATGTTTACATTCATTATAAAGCAAGTCTATATCCCTTGTTAATGTACAGCTTCAGTTTTCATTTTAAGTGGCTTTGTGGGGTTTATCATTGAATAAAAATATTTATTTTCTTAATTTCCAAGTATACCTAAGTAGGGGGCGATTAAATAACTGTAAACAAAAAGGAAAGAAAAAGGAAAAAAATGATCTGGGTGACCCATTTTATTGACGGTGACTGCTTATTTGAGCCAAAGTAATATAGAAGCCAAAAACGTCAAATTTTGATTTGCCTATTTCTCACAGGCAGGAAGAAACGGATTTCGCCACTGTGATGTGCAATACGGTGTTACGTTCCCGGTTTAAACTCGGTGAATATACTTATAGTTATTCCATTCCGGTGAACACAAGATGTATCAGACTACAAGACATGGGAATCACTTACGGGTATGCTTATGTAATATATATTAAATCTCTCACAATTAAAATACCTTAAAACTTCAGTTGATCTTCATAACACACACTTGAACTCGAAAATAAAACTTCTTTTTAGAATTAAAACTGTATTAAGCTCGAAATTATTACTCGAGTACACAAATTACAACATTCATTTTAAAATACTTCTTCTTCTTCATGACCCTCACCGCCGGCTATGTGGCAGTCTTGATCAAGGATCTAAGGGGTGTAGAACAGTGGGGCGTGTATCAAAGAACCGACCGAAGTCACTTACTTCAGCCATCAGAATCCATAACATACATTACATAGCAACCAACATTAAATTATGTCAAGGTTAGTCAATAACCAATGCAAATACTACAAAACCGAGTAAAACAAATTATGACGTCATTGAATAACACAAGTATTTCTTTTTATATTTAACATATTAAACACTGACTTCATAAATTAAGTGGGTGCGTATCAACGGATATTTCAATAACCAGACCAAGTTTCTCATCAAAGAGGAAAAAAAAAGGGTTGGAAATTTGTGACGTAGTGAAATTGTAGGTTTCCACATACCTTTCTCACTTCTAGAATTCTAAACTTACTAGTGCCTTCACTTTGTCTTTGCAACGATTCTATTTCCTCATTGAAAGTACATTATTGTATTGTGAAGAAATACAACTTGATGAAATGAGGTAACATCCTTGGTAGAAGGAAAAATAATTCCACAATTTATATTGCATATGTACATACATACATGCGTTATTGTAATAAAACGGCCAAATACGTTTCAGAAACACTTAAACCTGACTCTTAAGCTTTCAAAATATGTTGACGCAGTTGATTTTGCATTACTTTGAATACATTTCTTGTAAGAATCCTTTTCGATGTTACCGTTAAGAGAAATGTATGTCCCTATCGCGTTGTAGCGCCATCTTTGTACGTGATTGAATACTGATTAAGATTGGCTGGTAGAGAAACCAGTATCGAATATAGGACACGATCTAGTTGGAATGGAAATAGAAGTTCATTTCGAGTCTTAAATATAGTTCGGTGGACCATAGGGCACTAAATAGTAAGATTGATTGATTGATTTGGTTTATTTTAATTGTTTCTTCTGCCACTTTGGCTAATCGCAAATATGGAGATGGGTGATGATACCAAGAATGCCCATCCCCTGGCCGGGAATCGAACTCGGGACCCCTGGCGTCCTAGAGCGCTGCGCTAACCACTCCGCCACGGAGATCGGCAGGATTATGAAGATTGATTTGGTGTTTTAAGTCCACTTTATGCACAGTAAGGCTAATCAGGACTTGACCAACAGTTTAAACTGGGATCCGAACCGCTACGTGCCTCCACCGGGTATCGAATCCGGTACCCCTTGATTGCAAGACGACGCTCCCACTGCGTCATAGGGGGGCACAGGGCTATGAAGAGTTGTGTACGCTGACACAATGATGAATTTGCATGGGAATTTTTAACAGGCATTTCGGAGATTCAAAACTCTTCCCTGCGGGCATTTTCCCTGTCGGTACGCCAGTATTCAACCCTGCCGTACAAAGCAGCTCATAAAGGTAGCCTGAATCAGAACCATTGTTCCAGAATTGCCAGCGGAAACTGGACTCCTGGCCTCTATTGAATTATTCCGATGAAGGAGATGCTTCAGTGGAAGTAGCCGAAGACAGGAAGTGACTGTTACACCGAAATCGTCGAGAGGAAGTTGCCGTCTCTCCCAATATTAATGAACACGGTCGGAAGTGCAAACAGCGAGCTCCATTATTTAGTAATGGGTTTCTGCACATGCGCAGAATTCAACGCTGAAGAAGGGCAACGTAGAGGAATATAGGAACGAAACCAAAGGTACATAGAAAGTCATAGAGAATCTCATAGATATTTCACCACTTGTCAGTCAGTACCAGACACTGACATCTTTCTTTCTCATTTTTGGAAATCTGCACTCTGTGTGCTCTGTTTCATATTTCATTCATAGCATTTCACGTAGATGTCGCCAGTGTGCGAATTAACAGGGGGGGGGGATGCCGGAGATTTCCCTTCCAACAGAAAATTTTATCCCCAGCAAAATAAAATTATTTTTATCCAAGCCAGGGGTGGTTTTGTCCCCCTCAAAGAAAATGGCATTTAAAGCATAGAGTATACCATTTCTTAACTAACAAAGCAGAAATTTCTTTCGGTAGGGGCTGTAATTGTAAAGGTGAATAGTGCCAACCGGGGAGTCATTATAAGGAGATTTTGCATTTACCAATCTGGTTTTTCCCTAGTTTTTCACTGCTTTTATTTCAAAATGTTGATTTTCTCAAAATTTGGGGGGGAATAGGTGCAGCCCTTTCACACCCCCTCTGTGTACGCCAGTGTCCAGTCATCAGAGGTTTCCCCTGCCTTGTGGATTAAAGAAGGGCACTTTTCTGAAACGGACCAACTTTACCAAGCCGAGACAACAACAGGCTATTTCCCGCTTTCATGTCATAGTGCTGGCATTTTACAAGTACAGTAAAACCTCGTTAATCCGGACTACTGGGGGGATAAGTTCACCGGTTTAACGAAAGTCCGGATTAACTTAAATAACCTAAAAGAACAGTAGAAAGTGCATTAAAACCCCGTTTATAGCAACAAAACACGTTTATTATGGTGTATTTAAAGGGCATAAACCTAAATACACTATACAGTACAGTATAATGTAAAGCAGTGCACATACAATGTTGTTCGACTTCAAAAATGTGTGTGTTGGCTTAAGGCAAGGGGAGTCCGTTACGGAGCAATATGACGAATGCAATTGTTGACTTCTAGCCACATTTAAAACCTTGCATTCTGCTTTCCCCCCTCCCTTTTGTCTGTCCTGATTAAGCGAAGTCCGGCTTATCGGAGTCCGGATTAACGAGGTTTTACTGTATAAAGTTGTTCGCAAGAAACTTGAAGGTAGAATTGATGGACATTAAGTTTGAGCTTGGTAATATAAATTTGGTGTTACTAGTTGTATAACTGTTTTTGTGAATGAGTCAGGGTTTTTCTTAGAATGCAAAAATAGTGTTTCTAAATAACATGTAAATATTATCATAAGATCTAATGACGTAGGTTAGAACCAATGTTCTAAGGTATTTAAAACCACAAGACAATAGTTTAGTTTACTGACCGGTAACATGTACAAATTTACTTACCCAAAAGAACCCTGAAATGAAATCACAAAAACGCCATTGCGTTAGGATGTCACTGTGCCAGTAGTCTCGCCAAGGATATTTTAGAAGGAGGGTAAAGGGGCTAGATAAAGGCTACATAAATTCTTAAACTTTCGAAACTTCGAATATTTTATGTTGTAATAATTATATTATACAGTAAATCCCCAATAAGCCGGAATTCGCTTAATCCGGACAGGCAAAAGGAAAGAAAAAGCACACGTCGGGCACATCATCATAATATGGGTATCGCCCCTATACTGCATTGTATGTATAGTATTGCCTAACATTTTACTGTACTGTATAGTGTATTTAGGCCTATGCCCTTTAAATACACCATAATAAACGTGTTTTGTTGCAATAAACGGAGTTTTAATGCACTTTCTACTGTTCTTTTAGGTGATTCAGTTAATCCGGACTTTCGTTAAACCGGTCAACTTATCCCCTCCATTAGTCCGAATTAACGAGGTTTTACTGTATATGTTGGTAGTTCATTTATTTTCCTATAAACTAAGAAGCCAGGGGACATCCGCCTTCTCCGCTACCTGCGTGTCTTTTTTAAGACACATTATGAGATGCCCAGGCACCCCACGTGCCCACCGCTCTGAGACTAGAGCTCAGATTTGTATGTAATTACATATTCTATTCCTTTCTAGATACATACATTGAACACGAAAATGTCAACGAATTATAAACTGACATAGTAATTTTGCATAAGTTTCATGTTACATATTTTTACATATTTGCCAGGATATTACTTATTTTACATATTTGCTAATTTACTTTACATACAACAACATATTTCGGTATTTTTTTCCTATTTTGATCCTTTTTCCTATATTCTCGATCTCTGAAACATGATGAAGATAATTTGTAGCTCGTGTGATATTATATTTTCTAACCAATGAAATGCAAAGTGCTTGCTTACGGTCACCTAAAATTGATTGGCAAGCCGCAAAACAGGCTGTAGACCAAAACAAATTACTGGAACTATTATTTACCGAAATATGCTGGAGTCCCCCCCCATTCCCCCCTAAGTTACATATTTTCGTTTCTCTTTTAGGTTTAGGCAAAGCACCTAGAAACTTGGCGTCGGTGCACAAGAGAGCTACTTTCCTGAACAAAGCGAGTTATACAATATGTTCAATTTTACAAAAAGTACAAAAGTAGCTATGTATTTTTATTAGATTGTTCTTTCCGTAAAACCTTTTTTCTTAACAATTTTTTTTTCGAAAGTTACGAAGAGCTCTCCTACATATTTACATATTTTACAATAATTTGCGATGTAGAATAATTAATAGTTGACAAAAATGGTTTCTTAAATATGTACACGTTGCTGTGTTTTCTTGACTTTATAAATTTGATACAAATTTTAATTTAAACAACTTATGTCCTTAAAATTATGTTGAATATATTCAAATAAAATAAACGTGTAGCAGAATTCTTGAAATTGCTTGGATACGAGATTATTATTAATATTACATATTCTTTGATACTACATATTTAGCTACATATCCTTTTGATAATACATATTTAGGTACATATTTTATAAATTATTGTTACATATTTATGTACATATTTCGTACTTTAATATTGCATTAAAATCCGGTGTTTACCTATGACTGGTACTAATGTGTGAATCTTCCTTTCCAGGGCGATCCGGAATGATCGAGAGCGTGTCTCGACGTGCTTTTGGAGGCTCCAGTGGAACTTACAACGTGCGTGCGTCCGAGTTGGCCAGAGATCGGCGGCTCAAAACAATCAGTGCTACTGTCACCTTCCTCGACGACTCCCAGCAGTCCTTCGAAATAGAGGTAAGGCTCGGATTTCAATTCTAGAAGCTTTATATACAGGGTAATTCAAAAAGGATGAAACAATTTTACGCAGTTATTATGACGTGCCTGTTTGCGATAGAAAATCAAACAAGGCATCTACATAAAGCAAAAAACTCTGGAAGTTTTATTCCCACTTGGCACTCTTCTGTTGCTAGCTTCTCCGCTAGGATCGCTAGTGTGGCAAAATGGCGAGCGACTAGCAGAACACATGTTGTGTGTTGGAGTTAATGAAGACGGATTCATTCGCAATGGTGCAAAGACATTTCTGCATGCGTTATGGTAGTTTACCACCATCTCGGAAGAGCATATGATTTTCGGGTACAGCTGCAGCTACAGCTCACAACTTGCACGGTGACTGGATTTTCGTGGCCTTCTTGACAACACTTCCCTATTTCTGTTCACAGACTCTTAGGGTACGTAGCCGCCCAGTGCTCTTACCTTTCTTTACACACAGACCTAATCTTCTTCAAGTTGTTTCTACCAACGGTAGATGCATGGGCGTAACTTGGGACCTAACTTTGGGGGTGGGGGACAAAATCGAACTTGGGGCTTAACTTTGGGGGAAAGGGGCAGAATAAAACTTTGGACTCAACTTTTTGGAGGGGAGGGGGTGGCAGAATCAAATTTGGGACTTAACTTTTGGGGGAAAGGAGCAGGATCAAATTTGGGACATAACTTGGTGGGGGCAGAATCAATCTTGGGACTTAACTTTAGGGGGGGACAGAGTCAAACTAGAGATTGACTTTGAGGTGGGGGCGCAGAATAAAACTTTGGACTTAAATTTGTGATGGGCAGAATCAAACGTATGACTTAACTTGGGGGGGGGGGGAGAATTCATAAGTGTTCCATCCCATAAAAATAGCGTCCAGAACTATTTTGCTGAATAGCTTACATTTACACAATCATAAAAAGAAACACTTCAATACTTCGCTACTCAGGTCGCAAGAGGTTAACATAAGTATCATTAACTTTTAAATTTATTAGCCTGACAATTTGGGGAGGGGCATGTGCCCTCCTTTGCTAGTGATGGGCACCATCGACTAATTTCCACCATCGACTAATTAGTCGTTAGTCGAAACAAAATATCGACTAATTAGTCGAAAAAATTAGTCGACTACTTTTTCGACTAATATTAGTCGAATTAGTCGTTCGACTAATATTAGTCGAATTAGTCGTTTGACTAATATTAGTCGAATTAGTCGTTCGACTAATATTAGTCGAAAAAGTAGTCGACTAATTTTTTCGACTAATTAGTCGTTCGACTAATATTAGTCGAATTAGTCTTTCGACTAATATTAGTCGAATCAGTCGTTAACGACAAATATTAGTCAAAGTGGAACTATATATTTTTCTTATTATTTTCAAATTCCTCCACTCTTGTGCTGAGCTGAGCCAGGCTAAATTGGACTGTTTATAAACGAATGTTTATACACACACACACACACACCCACACACACACAATCACACACACACACACACACACACACACACACACACACACACACACACACACACACACACACACATTTATTTTATTTTCTTTATTATATTTTTTTAATTTTTTGGTCTTGTTTAGTGTTTAATGTGTTCGTTTTAACACCAGTGTACTTTTTACTGTTGTTTCTTTCCGGTTTAAAATGGCTTCTGCTGTACTGGAAATTTCAATAAATAATTAAATGAAAAAAAAAAAGACATTTTTTCATCGTGAATGCAGTTCGAAGAAAGTCGGGACGGGGATTTAAAACAAGGACACTCTGGGCTGAATCCGGGCGTCTGATAGATATGCATCAATTAAACCTTTAAAGGTTATAATACTAAAATTATAAAATAACCAAATATTGTAGACTGCAGAGTCCTGGAGCCTATCTCGCTTCGCGAACAACCCATTCATTTATGTAAGAATAAAATCGAATTTCTTGCAAAATCTGAAAAATCGTCAATGTTATTTTCGTAGGTTTTACAGCTTCATATTAAAACATTTCATAGTTGGAGGGGGTAAATGACCCCATTGCCCCACCCCTTGAGTATTAGGCTGGACATGGATGTTCTTTTTGATCAATTCGTCCTCATCGTCGTGCTTACCCAAAGTGACATACATCCTCTATCTTTCTTTATTATTATCCTCATTTTACATCGCTTTTATGCCTCTTTAGGCTAATCGGGATGATGAGAATGAATTGTGATTACAGGAAATGGATGAGTGGAAACTTACAAGAAACACCCATGTCCACCACAGGATTCGAACCCGGAGCCGTAAAAGGCGTGAATGTGAATGAACCACCCTGCGCGCCCTGCCACCGATGTTGCTGGCAAATTTGTACCCCATAAGGGGCAGAAAGGTAAATTAACATCTAGCGACTGCAGCAAGTTTGAGATCGTTCTGGACAGCGTATATTTTAGTATTTGCCCCACGAACATAATTAATGTTTATTTTTAATTAAATTAATTTTACCTTACCTTGCATCAGAGCTGGTCGATTGTAAACTCTCTTCTTATATTCGACCGGTTTTTTAAGTTTAAGAATATTTCCATTCCAGTAAAATGCATTTATCATAAACCCTGTAATCCATCTGAAGGCCAGAAATGGATAGTTTTGCTTTTAAAATGTTGCGGTGTCTTTCTTGCACCAACAATGTGCACTGGCCTGTGAATACCAAGAAAGTCTCGGAACTATGAATGTGTATCCCTTCAGAGAAAACAAAAATAGCGACATGAATGACGGTAGTCATCGCCCCCTGGAGGTAGGGGGGGATAGAGCTACAGCAGGGTCAGCTTTCCCTTTGCATACCAGCTCTGTCGCGGCATCAAGGGATAAAAGATTCCAGTCACTGACCTTTCCAAGAAATACCTACCTGCTTTGCTTCCCTTCTTGACAATAAGCCCTCTGCTCAAGTAGTCGATTGTTCGTCTGGAAATGAGACATGTTCGGTCATTTCGACTAATATTAGTCGGAATGTTCCCGACTGAAATCAGTCGAAATTTTTCCGACTAATATTAGTCGAAATGTTTCCGACTAATATTAGTCGAACGACTAATTCGACTAATATTAGTCGACTAATTTTTTCAGTCGACTAATTTTCATTAGTCGATAATTTTTTCGACGGTTTTAATAATCGACTAATCGACTAATGCCCATCACTATCCTTTGCCCCTGCCAAATTCCGCCTATAGGTAGATGTTCTTCTAAGATATTGGTTTTGTATCAAAATGCATGCAGAAATTGTTTTCCCATCACTGTGATCGAATCAGACTTCGCCATCTCGAACACACAATACGCCTTCTGTTGGTCAAGCGCCATAGCACACTAGCGTTCCTGGCGGATTGACTACTCTTTGGTTTATTTTGTGTAATTTGATACTACTAACAATGAATATGCAGGAAAAGTTGATGTGGGTACCTACTTTTTTGACTGCGTAAAGGGTGATAATAAATTTTAAAAAATAAAAAAATACATAAAAAAAATCTTAAACTTTCAATAAAACTGATTGCTTTTGCTTCTTGCTCAATAAAGTAAATTGAATTATTCAATACTTTTTGAATGCAACTCAAAGAAGGTACACTTACATTTCCACTACATACTTAACTTGTACACTACGATTTGGCATGTAAGAATTTGGTTAAAAAATTTGTGAAGTCCCCGAAAAACAGAGAGCTCGCCACTGATTTCTCGGATAACTTAGCAGTTGACATTTTTATCTTTGTTACATAGTATGATTTTAGACTCACGAAAATCATCCAGTTAGAGCTATCGAAAGTGTCCGCGCTGACTGACACATAATTTAAGATGTTTAAAGAAAAAAATACGTAAACCTTACCTTTAAATGTCTTAAGTTATCTTTCCAAATCTGTAGATGGCAATCTAAATAATTTTAATTCCATGACTAAAAAGCCGAAAGTTTGAATTAGCAATGTAAGCTCATGAAACTCGAAATATAACCTAAAACAAGTCATGAGAATTTTAGTTTTGATTAATTTCTTAATGATAATTTAGCATAAGGCTACAATATAATGTAAGGTGTATTGAATAAATGTAACTTCCAGAATCTAATAAGAAATTACTCGCACTGCTACACATTACACATTTCCTGCGAATACGTATCATGCTCAAAAGTGTCCCTTCGTGACTGCGAGGTGTGGCTCTTTGATCTATGGTTCAGTGTACAGAAACAATAGTTACATGGAAATCATGGGTTTTGGGTTCGATTTCTGGTAAAGTCCTGTTCACCCAACTTGAGAAATGAAGTCAGATACGGATAAGTATATGTGTAAATTTTATCCATTAACTTAATAATAATAATAAGAAGAAAAAGGATGGTAACAGAATACACCTTTTGATGTTCATGAGTAATTTGCGTTGTTTAACACCATTTTAGGTGTCCTATTACACCATTTGTCGTCACACCACACTAAGTATGGAGGCCTTTATCACACGATTATGTGTTGTACTACACAAATCAATAACGGCGATTGGGTTCTTGCCCCCCTCGCCTCCCCTAATCGCCGCCACTGACACCAATTATGTTGTAACATCACTTTTGGTGGCAACGAATTTGCATATCTTTAATAGTGCGGGATTCGAACCCGAGACCTCTGGCGTCGTAGCGCGCTGTGATAACCATTTTGCCGCTCTTTAAGATTTGTGATTGACTCCATCAACCTTTGTAGTATTCTTACAAATTATAATACTTTACGCATTATACTCGCACGATTTGCAAGGGGAAGAGCGGGTGTTAACCAGAAGTTAGGAGGTAATATTAGCGGATGTGGATATCAAATTCCCTTCTACAGGAATGAGTCAGTGGCGTTCATAGATGGAGCTTGTGTCTTCCGCATTGGTTCGGGTTCGGGGTGTTTTTAAAAAGTTTGATATGGAAATTAACCTAAACCATAAAATAGGAGTTGTATCTCCAATTTTATATAACTCCATTTCTTTGTCTTTCTCATTCATCTTCAGTATCAATCGTGAATCTTCCACCGTAGTCTTCTGATATTATCTACGACCCATTCTGTTTTAATTACTTTTCTCTCCTGCTTCATAGCTATCCCTTTTCCCTGGCCCCATCTCGTAATTTAGATTCCAACATTTCCTTGTTGGTCCCGTCATCTGTAGAATATGCTGTGCTTTCCGGTATCCCAGTTTCATTAATTTCTAATCGGGCATCTTTTGTACATCATTTATACTTACCTTTATTCTCGACGCGACTCTTATTCTTCTCGAGCCTGATTTACCTTTTTTATCCAGTCTCGTATTTTCTCCTGGAATCTGGTGTTTCTTTTCCTTCGTCTACGTTCTAAATTATTCACATCACAAGACTTCGTTTCCTTTTCCATTTCAGGCTTTCTTATGTTTCATTGGCCTTACTCGCCTACCAATTATATTTTCTTAGTCTCAATTCGCCGACCTCCGTAGCGCAGTGGTTAGCACAGCGCTCTACGACGCCTTAGGGTTTCTACCTGGACTTGGGTGTTCTTTGTGAGTGTCCTTTCATCAATTTCATCACGTGATCACCCACTCTCATCGTCTCGATTAGCCAAAAGTAGCAGAAATGCTAAGTAAATGAACCAAATCAGAAGTATTACCGGTATAATTGTCATACCGTTCCGATAAATACTATTCTCTGATGATCTTTATAGGATTAATCTACATATATATCATTTAACTCCAATTTGATAAGCTGTTTTGTAATCAATAAATTATATCTGTATACTTATAATTTGGTTCGAAAATCTCACAGGCGAAATAATAAATTAATTAATTAATAAATTAATAGGAGACCTGTAGGAAGGCCAAGACGAAGATGGAGGGACAACGTTGAGATGGACCTAAGGGAAATCGGTAGGGATGGAAAAGAGTATATAGAACTTGCTCAAGATAGGGAAAGATGGAAGGCCTGTGTTGCTGCAGCCATGAACCTTCCGGTTTAAGAAGGCTAGGGAGTTAGTTAGTTAGTTAATTAAATACATTTATTTATTAATAAAATACATTTCTCTATTAATTAAATAAAATTATTTATTAATTAAATGAATTTATTTATTAAACAAAGGGTTCCAAATTCAGCATTAGACATTTTACATTGGGATGTATTAACAAATGAAAATAACAAAGGCAAACCTGCAGTAAAATGTGCATTTTTAGAGAACAGCCTTCTAAACGTGCCTAATTTTTTATAAAAATGTATGTTTGGTTGGGTAGATTGGCAGGGTACAAGGAACGCTGTGTGGGGCATAATCTAGGTTTCTGACAAGTGAAAAGTTGAGCGCTTTGGGTAATGCGAGACGGCACAAAGAATTGAATTTCCTGGAGTAGGTCTCACTTCTGATGTTACCATTAGCTATTTTATGTAGAAATATTGGATCTGCCAGTTTGTGTCTCTCGCTGGGAGCGTGGGTATTTAACATTTCCAAAAGGAGGGCTTTTGGAGGTTTCTTGTCATTTGAACTCGAGTGAAATTTAGTCTTTGAAGGACGTGCCATAGAGCAGAACGGAGAACAGTATTAGGTGAAACGAAAGATTTGTACGAGGGCGTACTGAAAAGTAATACCTCCTATTTTTTTTATTAGGAGACGATCAACACACGTCTGCCAACGAGAGACTAGTTTCTTAATATCGTCACTGTATAATTGTTGATCTGGACGACGGAGCCTCACTTTTAATCCGAAATGGTGTACCAAACTTTCATCGCCTGCGACAATATAGTTTAGGAATGCAGCATCACCTTCAAGTTCGTAGCGCTGAAGCAACTGTTGGCTAATGTCCAGTCTCCTCTGTTTTATGTCAGGAGTGAGCTTTCGAGGCACCCACCGTGCACAAAGTTTTCTGTATTCCAGGTCTGCGATTATCGTCTGCATTCGCTCCTGTGATATGCCACACTTGAATGCAAGCTCTGCCTGGGTTATGCGACAGTTCTGTCTAATGAGTTCATCGACACGATTCCGATGACCTTCATCAGTTGCAGTACGCAACGTTCCGCTCCATTCTTTGTCACACACTTTGAGAGTTCCTCGGCTGGGGTTTTCCAATCATCAGCGAACTAAAGAAGGTTCATGCAGAGGTTTGGAAGATCATCAAGATGCAGGATGAAGAGGAAGAGGTCCGAGAACCCTGTGTTACACATCTAACTTGAAACCGTATATTATTGACATATAGTAGAGGAAACGAACGGGAAAAAGGGTCTAACCCGGAAATAATTGCAACACAATGTTTTTTGTGCCAGATTGTGCGGAATGGTATAGTGAATAATATATTAAAAATCCACCATCCAAATGTTTGGGGAAAATCCGCCATCTTGGAAGATGAGGTGCTGAAAAATCTCTATCTACATTTGGTTCAACTCTGAAAGATAACAAGATAAATCAGAGGCAACATCTGTGCTACAAGTGCACGTCTGTATGTAGAGGAAATGATGCATTTTAACATGTTAGCACCAGGTATCTACGAAAAAAATTCTGCAATTACTCTAAGGCAAAGGTACCGGTTTAGAACCGTATTTTACCATATCATATTAGTTCAATGACAGTGGCGGCGATTAGAGATGCCCCTCCCACCACCACCTATACACACTTTTTGTCCCCGAACTATGGTCTCTTAATGCTAAACCTTGTCTACCAGTGGATTTGACCCAAAATCATCTGCCCGAATTCCATTTTCAATACGCTTCTCTCTAATTGCAGGCAATAGAAAGTAAACTATCCTTACCCCCCCTTTCTTCATTCACAGAAGACACCTAACCGTCGCCACTGTGCGCATACGTGAACGAAACACTGCATAAAACAATGTATTACGCTCTCACCAATATCATAATCGCGCTACGATGCCAGGGGTTCTGATTCGAATCCCAGCCTCGGCATGGATGTTTGTGAGTGTTCATTCATCAATTTCATCATATCATCACCCATTCCTATGTTCGCAAATTAGCCAAAAGTGGCACAAAAGTTAAGTAAAGAAAATCAAATCAATCAACCAATATCATAGGAAATGGAACAAGTAAATTTAGGAAACACATAACTCGGCACTAAACTACATATCTCCTCAACCCCTGACTCTAAGGCACAAAACAAACACCAATCTCGAGGAAATCATAAGCTATGAATTTGGTTCAGTGACTTTAGAACGTAAATTACATACTTTCTTACATATTTGTTGTTTTTTGTGTCAGAAACCAACTTTTACGCTAATTCTAAAAATATTTAAATCTTTCTAACTCTAAATAAAAACCGTAATTTAGCAAATTTTCTGTTCTTTCATTTTGGTTATCATCACTTTTTGTGTACAATGCACTGTTTTCGAGATATTATTTTTTTAAAATTTTTAAGTTGAATCTTTGCCGCCATTTTCCAAGGTGGCGGATTTCCCCCAAATATTTGGATGGCGGATTTTTAATATATTATTCACTATACCATTCCGCACAATCTGGCACAAAGAACATTTGTGTTGCAATTATTTCCTGGTGAAACCGTATATTCCCTCTACTAATAGCAGTATCATGTGCTTTATGCGCATTATGTACACTCACCAGCAATGGAAATGGGATCCCTAGATCCTGAAATAGTGTCTTGCCTGCAATCCTGTCTTGTGTGTTGCCTAACTGTATGGTGATAGCAGAACTTGCTATTCAAAAGTTGGTACTGAACTTCATTTATCGCTGTAGAGTACGCAACACGCATAACGCGTTGTCGGAGAGACAGTATTTCAGGATCTAGGTGTCCCATTTTCATTGTCGGTGAGTGTACATGTGATACATTCATTACAGGCGAGCAAAATTGTGGTTTACAGTAGCGAGAAAGGGTGGAAGTCCCCTTTAGAGGTCTTTCTGCCTGAAGACAAACGAGTCTCTCGACTGTAAGACTTTGAAACACCTCATCTCTCTCGTTGACGAATTTCAAGAAATTTATCAAGGTTCATTGTCGAGAATTTTTACTTCAATCTTGGGTGTGCACGCCTACTGTTTTCTTGATCCATTCTGCGTTATTTTTCTGCATTGTGTGTATAGCATCCATCACCTGGGTTACAGTCAGGGCTCGAAATGGAAATTTTCACGAAACGGAACGCTTTACTTCGTTAAAATGGTGTTGTCTTTCTTTTCTCTTTTGTCACCGATTACAACAGCGACAAGGTTAACGACAAGTGAAATGACGCGCAGTATTACAATTAATAATTAAATATTTACACAAACATTAGATAATATCAATTTCAGTACATTTGACACGAGACTTCTGGAATACTCTTCCCTTTTTCAAATCTATGCGGTTCAAAAAATGCAATTTTACAGTAGATTCTTTTAATAGCAAACATTGCAGACATTGTGTACATGTTGGATCATTACTGGTTAGAATGATTACACATGCCCAATGTAAAGTTATGCTCATAATATGCTTTAATTGATTGAGTGTGATTTAAATGAAAGCAACAGCAAATCGCAGTTTTTAGACTTGTGTCTTTTCCCGAATACCCTAGAACTTTAAACAGAAATCGTGAATGGGTGTCAGCTCGGCCAACCGGGGCAAAATTTGAATTAAATGTACATATTCTGCTAAAAAAGAAATAACTAACCGGGACGGTCCGTTGCCATTTCCGACGAGACGGAACGGCAAATTTCCAGATATTCACGAACCGGAATGCCGTTTCAGTCCGATCCGGTTCATTTCGAGCCCTTGTTATAGTTTGGTAACAATGCTCTGAAATATAGTCCGTGGTTGAAGAGGGAAGAAGGGAGTAAAACGGAAAGTCAGCATAGATAGTAGTACAAAATATTCTGTGCACAAATGGGATGTTTCTACTTTTTGTCGTTTCTTCTGCTTGCGTTTTGTAGCTTCTGCTTTATTTGATTTGACTGTTATTGATTTCAGCTTTGAAATTTAACTGTCAGTAGGCTTGCTCACAGTTAAAATACATTCTAAAACAGTGGTTCTCAACCTTCTTAAAACCGTGGCCCAGTAATTTCATTTTTTTAAAAAGTGATGCACCGATCCAAACAATTTTACACGTAAATACCTTTCTATATTTTTTACGTATAGATTAATTAATATCTGCCATTGAAATTCACTGGCGCCAACTTATATGGGCCCGTGGAGTCCGAGCCCTCCCAATAATTTGTATTATTATTATTATATATTTGTCATAGTGATTCGTGATGATTGCTTATTGAAAAAAGTAAATAGACCATTAAAAAAAGAGTTCTACCGTGTGCATTATTATCATGATGTTTTGGTGAACTTTATAACTCAAAGGTGCGAGCCCACCCATTTTTTTCAAAAAGTTGGCGCCCCTGTCTGGGTTCAAGTATCGATTAGCCTACCTGCATAAAATTAGCTTAAACATAACAAACAAACCAAGAAAAAAACACGAGACATGCGGATTCCAGGAATACCGAAGAAGCACTGCACTTTATTTAACATTGTAAACAGTAGAATTTTGTCTTAAAAAATCTAGAGCGATCACTGTTTCTTCCAATAGAACAGCTGATTTTAAAGATCACTGTTATTTATCGTTCCCCTTGTGCTGTATGTATTGGTAGAACAAGCATGTTTAAAAAACTGATATCGTAATGAGGGGCATTGCACTTATGAAACCTGCTGTGTGGCAGTGATGTTACCATTGTTATCGAAAGCAATTAACACGCGACGTTCTTTTGTTTCAGAAACGAGCGAAAGGCCAGGTGCTACTGGAGCGTGTATTCCAGCACTTGGAGCTAATCGAGAAAGACTACTTCGGTCTTCAGTTTTCAGACTCAGGTGCTGTCCCAACAGCGACCAATTCTGATCTCATGGTAGGTACTGATTCTTATAAGTTTACTAGAATAGTATAATTTAGACACTAATTGTAGGCAGTTTTACCAAGTTAGTATTATTTTTCTGAGCAATAGTGTAACATTCTCTTTATTTGTCTAGCATATTGGGTATTATGTTCTTAATGTTTCGAATTTATTTTTTCAACTAAGTTAAGTGATGCATTCGCCAAATTATGGGGACATGACGAGTGGTTGAAAAGATTTAAGCTTAGATTGAAAATTAATCCTAGCTTACCTGAGGGGGCTCACAGGACAACACTTTTTATATCACTAAAATTCAAGAAACCATTTGGTTATTGATTAACTGCTTCCTTTGTTGATTATATATGTGTAGTTATTTATTAAATATAATAATTACAAAAATTGCCATCATTAATAAAAAATAATAATCAATTATTGCATGAGTGCCACACACATATTTCACCATTCACTAGAACTAACAAAAACCATATAGTTTTTCATTAATGTTTTTTTGTTCAAAGAGGTGCAGTTGTTTATTAATTATAATAAATACAATAAATACAATAATTATGATCTTTACCAGCACATTGTCACTGTCATGAGTAGGGCTCGGATTCTCAGGTTTTAACCGATTTTATTCCTTACTTGGTAACGTCACTATTCTAACATATATTTTCGTTTTAGCCATTTCTAAATGAAATACATAAATCCTATAGGTCCTAAAACGGCTAAAAGGAGTTAGAATCCTAAAAAAGGCTAAATTGAACTTTTCAGCTAAATAAATGTAAAAAATAAAAAATACTGAAACCTTGTTTTGTTTCATCAGAGTGAACACATTGTTAACTGTACAGCAATATGAATACGTATTCTCTCCCCCCCTCTCTCTAATGAAAATGAGAGAAGGGAGAGGGCATGAGAAAAAAAAAGGGAAACAAAGTTGGCATTACAAAAGAAATAGCTTAACAATGTCACGTTTTAAATTTTTATTATTTTCTGTATTTTCTAAAAACTGTGTTTTTTGTATGCTTTAAGTTTAGTAAACACGTAATATGTGAAGGAAAATGTGTTTGCAATTTTGATGCTCATGTATATGCAAAGATTTGTGATTGATTTCAGTAAAAAATACGGGTAGGTAAAAAATCCTAAAAAGGGCTAAATCATCTCTTTATGAAGCCTAAAATGATGTCTATAAAATCCTAAAAGTTCGAGCCCTAGTCATGAGTGTCTGTCTCAAAATACAAGCATTCTAAGATGACGCCTAATAAGGCCCACCAAGTGCATTTTGCCTCCCATTTACATTACATTTATGTTGTGAACAAAAGTAATACAGAAATATTGGGAACATCCTAGTGAACAATGTAATGTATTTTCAATTTTTTATAAAAAAAATAATTTGAAAAATAGAAGAAAATAGAGGTGGTTGGCCTGACAGCCTCCTCTGGTAAGCTATGGTTAAATTCAGATTTGGTACAATTGTAACTACCTATTTTTCACTTATAATTTCGAAAGAATACTTACTTCTTTATTGGATAAAGAAAAAGTGTAATTACTGGCTCAATGTTGCAGCAATGTTTATAGTTTCAGAATTTGCCTAAGGGTGTCAGATGTAGTAGAAAGTGTAGAAGGAACGATAAAGAAACATTGGGAGTTTAATCATACGAATTAAAGGAAGTGGATTATAGACGAGCTTTTCCTGTGGGGAATGGAGGGAATTTCACTAACCTCTTTCAAATTATTGGGATATTACATACATTACAGAAAATAATAATTTAATTTAATTACTAAAATAAATATAGTGAAAATGACGCACGTGTTTACTACTTATGACGTATTGGTCTTGACGTACAACATGAAAAACCTAATTTTCTCATATATAAACAAGTTCTTTCCAAAGAAAATAAATTGGAACCAGGGAGGGGAATCCCCCATATCGCCTTCAAATATCACAATGGGGTTATCACAAACAAATTTGTAGTGACTACTATTTTTATGTTTAACATTGACTTAAATAATATATTTACGTCCTCTCTCTTGTACTTACAAGTTACAATTGTCACATCCTAAATCGTGCGAGATGACTTCACCTCTATGAAGACTTCCTTTGTAACAGTGAATTACATAAAGACTGTATAAATGCATATGAATGGGAAAGAGATGGTGTAATGTACACAAAATATGCGCAATAACTTGAGTCGCGTGTGTACTGTTAAATGTTATAAGTGTTTGTATGTTGATACGGATCATAAAGTAGACTCCATGTAGGTACAGCGAGTGTGTCTGAGTTGTTTTGAGCATTTGCAGCACATTTTAGCCCACGTGATAGAGAAATATGCTCATTTATGTACTAAATGCAGGAACTTTGCATATTTCCTGTGTGTTTGCTTAGCATGACATAAACGGCTGAAGGTTGAATGTTGTGGTCGATTTCTGTAACATTTCTACTCAGTATTACAGGTATTAGTACACGCGCAGATTATGTATTACAGAACTTTGAAATGTATTATGAAAGATGGCAAGAAAAACAACCTGGGTAACATGTGAACAGAACAATCGAAGTTATTTACTGTTTAATTTCTTCAAAAAGAGAATCAAGGAATAGACGATATTTATTGCTGCATTTGTTCAGAAGTGGAATTTACGGTTGAAGTTATTTACTGCTTCATACATTCAGAAAGAGAATCGACTAATATAAGAAATTTTTATTGCTGCATTTGTTCAGAAAAAAAATCTACGATGGTAGTTATTTACGGCTTCATTTATTCAGAAAGACAATCAACGAATAGGATATTTATTGCTGCATTTATTCAGAAGGGGAATCTATGAATAGGAAATATTTATTGCTGCATTTATTCAGAAAGAAAATCGACTAATAGAAGATATTTATTGCTGCATTTGTTCAGAATAAGAATGTACGATGGTAGTTATTTACTGCTTTGTTTATTCAGAAAGACAATCGACGAATAGGATGTTTATTCAAAAAGAGAATCGAATAATAGAAGATATTTACTGCCTCATTTGTTCAGAAGGAGAATCTGCGATGGTAGTTATTTATTGCTTAATTTATTCAGAAAGACTATAGAAGAATAGGATATTTATTGATGCATTTATTCAGAAGGAGAATCTTCGATTGGAAGTTATTTAGTGCTTCATTTATTCAGAAAGAGAATCGACGAATATGATACATTTATTGCTGCTGCATTTATTCAGAAGGAGAATCTTCAATTGGAAGCTATTTACTGCTTAATTTATTCAGAAAGATAATCGACTAATAGAAGCTCTATATATGGCTGTATTTGTTCAGAAGAATAATCTACGATTGGAACTTATTTACTGCTTCATTCATTCAGATAGAGGATCGACGAAATATCTTGACATTGTGAATACTTAAAAATGTTTCATGGTGAATAAAATAATAGTATCTGCTGCATTTATTGAACAGGAAAGGTCGACGAATCGAAGTTATTTCGTGCTGCATTTGACCAGTAAAATCAAATTTAACTTACAGCTGCAATCGCTCAGAATATGAATCGACGAATTGAAATCATTCACTGCTGCATTTGTTCAGAGAAACAAAAGACAGAACAATGAAGATTGGTTGCTACTGAAGCAATACGTTCGTACACGGAAACTCTTTGCTGCTGCATTTGTTCAGAAAGGGGGTCGAAACTCGTCTTCTTTCTCTGCCCCTGCAATCCTTCAAAAGGAAGATCGAAGAAGTGTAAATCTTTCGTGAACTTTGCTGTATTATCGTAATCGATTAGACTCTGGTTCCTAGCAGGGAGGGGTCGCTTTCAACAAAGAGGGAAGCCAAGCAAAGGTTGGAGTTCCTGGAGCTTCTGTTCGAGTCTTCTCCCCTTTTCCCTTGCACACTACCGCAGACATAAAAGCAACGAAGTACACCTAGCTGTAGGAAAGCTTTAGTATGTTTTGGTTTTGTTAAAACTGATCTTTCACCTCTGCTTGTATTCGCTTTTCGCTTCAGTGTATTTATGAGTTTTTTATTTTATTTTCCAGAGGTGGCTTGATCCTTTGAAACCTGTGAAAAAGCAGTTGAGGAGCAAATGTAAGGATCTCTTTTCTAGTTTAGTTTCTTAGTTTTAGTGTAAGCAACCTTTCTAATTAGACCTATTGGCTGATTTCTAATCCTCGACCTTCTTCACTGCATGATAGCCCAACGTTAATTTTTAATACGTGTAATGTTTTTATATGATGCATGAATTATTGATTCTAACTTGTATATGTACAGTCAGCGGCAATAAAAATGAAACACCTAGATCCTGAAACACTCGCTTCGCCGCAAGACGTTACGTGTGTTGCCTAACTTTACGGCGGTGGTAAAAATTGCCATTGAAAATTTGCTATTAAAGTCAACTTATCTAGAGTCTGTCCCTTTAATATTGCCGCTAACTGTACATTACTATAGTGCCTTCATATGAGTATTGTGCCGCTTGAACGCGGCCCGTGTAGCAGGTGTAATCGCGCCGCTTGCCGGGGAAATCAGATATACGTATCCCCTCAACTCAAGCACACAACTCACGGCTAACTGTGATCTTGTTGATACATCTAAGTTCACATACAGTAAACAAAAGGAACTGCTCTTTCTACACATTTTCACCTCAACGAATTTCCACTTCGAATTGTCATTAGCACCGACTATTCGACACTTTTTGACTATCTGCACTCACGCATCTAGGGGGTTACAAAGTGCAACACCGAGTCTTCCTATTTGGTGTCTGCATCGTTTGCACAACGTTCTGGAGCGGTATACAGTGTGGTGTATGATTGCGTGGTCCGTGCTAATCAATCAAATTATTTTTTGAAGTAGCAGACAGGCATTTGTTGAATCTTCTGAATGTGAACACCGTGCAGCGCCTATTTGCTTGAACTTCATTTCCTTGCACCAGCCTGACACCGGGATACACCTGCACTATACCTAGTGTCAAATAGTGCAGCGAACTAGACGGGGCTATTGCTGACCAACATGTCATCGAGGCCATTTCCCGTGCCTTCGAAACGAGTGCCTTTCTGCCTGCCTGCCGTGAATATCAATATTTGCTTTCATACTGGCGGATTTGAATTATCTTTTGTGTAGTTTGCTAAGGATTTGTCATAAGATGTGAAATATGTGTGGCAGCACAAGGACAACATTTCGAACATCTTGTGTGACAAAGATACGTGATTGCTTTACTTGTAATATCAAAATATTTTAATTAAAGTAAATACTCTTGAGTTGAAGGGTTGCGATTTCCCCGGCAAGCGGCGCGATTCTAATCGCTACATGGGCAGCGTTCAAGCGGCACAATACTCAAATGAAAGCACTGTAGCATAGGTATAGTTAGGTTGTTTTCGGAACATCTACAGCTGAACCCGCATGTCTGGCTAGCGGGCCTATCAAAAGTGTACAGCGTGAACAAGAGGGTTAGCGATAGGTGCTGGCCTGAGATGACGTCAGTGGCTTGCTTGTCAGTTGGTGGTTTCTGGACTTCTGACTCGCTCCCAAGCTACAAATGCGTACCTGCCAGAGAAGTTACGGAAATAATTTCATCCTATTGTACAAGGTCTGTCCCAAAAGTAATGAGACTAATTCTGGAAAAATCGTTTTATTGAAACTAGGTTCAAATGCAGTTAATATTCTTAAAAATAGGATCCTTGAGTGTCAATACAGCAGTTCCATCGTTTCTGTAACAGCTCTTCGTAACAGCACGGTAAGTCTTGGCCTTAGATGCCTTGCAGAGCACTCGTTGCGGCTGCTTGGACTTTTTCAGTCGTCACAAAACGATGTCTTTTCAGGCTGAATTTGAGCCTCGGGAACAGAAAGAAGTTGCCCGGGGTGAGGTCCGGATGTTCAGTCGGTGGGGAAGCGTTGTCACATTTTTCTTGGCCAGAAATTTCCTCCCTTGCAGCGATGAGTGAGATGACGCTTTGTCGTGGTGGAGAAACCCAGGTGTCTGCGATCTCAGAGTGGACGTGTGAGACTCTTTTTCTCAAGATCGAGTACCTGCGTGTAAAATTCAGCAGTTCACCTTATCTACAATTAACCTCACACTCAAACGTCGGTCAGAGTCCAAAACAGACTTCGCTTGAGTCACATGGTCTGCACTTCTGAACGTTGATGGACGCCCTGAGCCCTCGTCTTCTCTTCCATCTTCTTCGAACGCCTTGTGCCACCTGCACACTTGTGCTTTCGTTAAAGTCTCGTTCCCATAGGCTTGTCTTGACATTTCAAGCATGTCGGTAAGTGGATTTACCAAGTTTGACGAAAATTTTTATCGTGTACTGCTGATTGAGACTGCGCTGCATTTTCGACCGTGACGCGACACTAAAACAACTTCTCACTTTGCTGGCGATACGAACGCTGAAACAGCTCGGAGGCAACTGAGTTGCGTCAGGCTTTATACCTGAAATCCCCCACCAACCGCCCTGCCCAATAGATCCATCCCCCGACCATTCTGACGTGCCCGTCAAAAAATGTCTCAGACCTTGTATGTGTTCAGTTATGCTGTTGCCCTCGTGAAAGTCTATTTACAAGTTTCAATTAATATTTTGTCGTTCTCGGGGAGAGATTCGGGATAGGTTTTGATGTTCGTAAAATGCCGGTTGTCACGCTCAAGTGTTCGATACAGTAAAAATTCAGTTTGGAAATCATATAGCAACATTTGCCTCGAGAAGAACTTCACTCGTAATGATTTTTTGAGTAAGGAGATGTACAAAAAAAATTAGTGGTCTTAACTTCCTTAATCAGTTTATACAGATTAAGAAGATACATCAGAAAG
Organism: Lepisma saccharinum; assembly: GCF_977018435.1. Lineage (NCBI taxonomy): Eukaryota > Metazoa > Arthropoda > Insecta > Zygentoma > Lepismatidae > Lepisma > Lepisma saccharinum. The sequence goes on along the minus strand of NC_139232.1, from coordinate 16,597,382 downwards.
CTCTCAAAACTTAAATTTATCATGTTAAAGTATCGTGCTAAAGCATGTAGATCAGTTTTGAAATGAATTAATGAAGAGATGGACATTCAAGGATTTTAACTGAAGGGGTATTGACAAAAACGGCGTGAAGTTCCCAATTAAAAAGACGTTCAGAATGCATTTACCAACTCTACCCCTTGCCCTACATTTTGGCGGTGGTTATCAAGAAGTGTTATTTGTATGATGTTGATTTTATTGTGGGGTGTGTGACACCTACCTTCCTACACTAGTGGTTACCTCTCCCTCTTTCCTCTTACCCTGGCGCTCTCCTATTCGAATACGCATTTCCAAATCCAAAGCTCTATCTTTCTTCTCTTTCTACCTTTCTGCCTCTCTCGCTCTCTCTCCCTCTTCTCTCCTCTCTCTATTTTTCTTTCTCTTTTCTATATCTCTCTCTCTTACTCTCTTTTCCCTTTCTCTTTTCTTCTCACTTTTTCTATCTTTTTGTTTCCATCTCTTTTTTCTTTATCTGTTTCTATCTCTGTTTCTTTTTCTGTTTCTCTCTTTTCACCTTGCTCTCTTATTATCTCTTGTTCTCTTTCTTTCTTTTTACCTTTCTCTCTCTCTCTTCCTTTCTTTTTCTTTCTCTTGTTCCCTTTCTCTCTTAATTTCTCTTTTCTCTCTCTCTCTCTCTCTTACTTTCTCTTTCTCTCTTTTTACCTTTCTCTCTCTTTCTCTTTTTTCTGTTTCTTTCTCTTGTTCTCGCTCTCTTTTTACTTTTCTGTCGCTCTTACTTTCTCTTTTCCTCTTTCTCTCTTTTTACTTTTCTCTCTTGCTTTCTCTTTTTCTTTCTCTCTTTCTTTCATCTTCTTTCTCTCTCTCTCTCTCTCTTTTTCTTTCTCTTTCTCTCTCTCTCTCTCTCTTTCTCTCCCCTCTATATCTGTGTCTCTGAAGTGTGAATCTCGTGAAACGGTAACTGATGGCCAACTCATCATTGTGCTACGCCCTCACGCTCATTATCCGCACACTCATTTGAACAACGGATGCGACTGAATGGAGCAAATGGCTCCCTGTTGAAATCGATTTTCAATCAATCGTTGCCGAAACAATCACACGCAGAAGACCACATGACCTTGGGGAGCGATGTCATCACCCACATGAATGCTATTGGTCGTTCTGAATAGAGGAAAAATAGCTTTTCTGTACGAGAGATGAAAATGTATGTCAAAAAGTAATGGGCACTTTGCGGAGGGCATTTGGTTGGGAAAATGCTGCAATTGTCAGGCCCAGAAGCACATTGCCTGAAATTAGGTAGATAAATATTTACACATCGTTCATGCATTTAAATTAGTGCTTGATTGATTTCATTCATTTTACTTCGCGTTTCTGACACTTTTGTCTAATTGCGAAAATGAGAATGGATGGTGATAAGACGAAATAAATTAAGGGACTGCACACATATGGACAGCACACAGCACGAAGTCCCACAGAGGATTATACTGGCCGTGGACCCAGACGCCTGAGCTTCGCTAGCATGCAAAAATTAAGTACAGGATGTACTACGTAAAGTGTTGTTTACATTTGGGTGTCTTCAAAAAGGGTCACCTATTACACCCCATATTATGTCTGAACCGATACAGCTTTGAACTGATACCCATAGTCTTGCCGATATCGATACCGATGCTTGAAAATTGTAACACTTGCAGTGACGGCGATTAGGGGGGACGAGGGGGGCAGTTGCTCCCCTACTTTTGTCCACTTTTGACCTTTCACTATGCTAAACTATGCTATGCTACCAAGAGAAAATAAAGTGCCCTTGCCTCCCTAGTTTTGGTACCAAGTTCGAGTCTTGCACGGTTTGGTTCTCATCGAAAACTACATAACAGGTCCAAGTGTGTCTACAAAAGTCATAGAAGTCACAAATTAACCCTTGAAAGAGGAACATTGCTGCAGGTGCACATAAAAACATGCATGGGGTATCACTAACAACCCCAAACAAATCTACTTTCCATACCTACGAATGTATATCCCCGTATAGCTTTGTAAAGCAAATCCGAAGCCATTAAGGGATAAACCACCCTTCTAGTCCCTTTAGGACTCAAGAGTACCGTTCTACTAGTGAACCCTTTCATTACCACACATGACCTACGGAGATAGTGTGTGTGACTTTCCCCCCCACATGCATGCCCTCCTATTTCCAGTCCAATCTCTGGACAGCTGCTATACATCATCACATTGTGCCCGGCGGAAATTTTAGATGTGGTTTGGGCGTTATGCCAGAAATACACATTCAGATTTCGTGAATTCGGGATATGAAAAGTGGACGTGATGCAAATGTGGTTCTAGACCTGGGCTCATATGTATATTTGCAATGCAAATGCGAAATGTTTAACGTACGGAAACATCGATCTATGTACTCAGTTTAAATTGAGGGTGCCATACTGTACGGCGGGACGTTTTGTCACGAGCGGCGGTTTTCTAAATTAATCGTACAGCGTGTTAGTTTTCCCCTCCCTTTGAAGTCGGATGTTTGTTCACCAATCCTCGCATACTCCTCTCTGACATCCCCCCTTCGGAACAGTCCACTTCTCTTTTTTATGTTGACCGACACTAATGCTAACAGGTAGGCACAGAGGTACTCTTGTGTGTGTTTCTGAGCCAGGACAGGTGGACCAAAATGATTGTCGACAATGGATTTCTACCATGTAAAGGAATCACGTAATTAAATTATTAAGATATATTATTACCGGGTGTTCCGTTCAAATCCCCCTAATTTCAATTAATCGTAGAAAAGAAAGTATGAATGATAGAGCAATGAAATTTCAGAGAATTGAAGAAAAACTCATAAATTTTATTTTCCACACACTAATACACCTCCACATGTGCCCCATTGGTAGCACGAACAATATCCAGTCTGTGTTCAACTTCTTGCCATGTTCTCTCCAACATGTCCTCTGTTACTGTGGCAATCGTATCACGTATGCGGGTTCGTAACTCTGGGATGTTATTTACTGGAGTCGCAAACACGAATTGCCTAGATGCCTGGCGGATGGATTTACTCGGGCTTTTCTGAAACTCTGCTCGAATTTCTTCCACCTTTTCCTCCGACACACGACGGCGAGCTCCACCAGATTGTTTTAGGACACTGCCGGTTGTTACAAACTTACTAAACCACAGCCTAATTGATTTAGCATCAGGTGCAACTCCTCCGTACACTAGTCTGAAATTGCGTTGCAATCCACAGATTTTGTCTCAGCATACCATACCACACCACTGCCTGCGCACGTTGTTGAACAGTCTCTCTCTCTTTTTTTTTTTTTTATTTATGCGACCAGTGGCGCCTCGCAGTGAGCAAACAGACAACTTCAAGTCATGGAAACAAAACTTGAAGATCTGGCCTTTTATTTGGAGTTACAGTTATTTTACAATTCATCATACTTCGTTCACAGTAATTAATTGAAATTAAGGAGATTTGAACGGAACACTGTATAACTAAGAATTCCAAATACAGCGTTAGCCATTTTACATTGGAATGTATAAGAGTAGAAAAAGAACAAAAAATAACAACATAAATTACATGCGATAAAGAGCCTTACACATTTTTGTACAATGACCCCCATCTTGATTAGGAAGACCTGAAGACTTGTATCTTATCACCTCAACCACTGGGTGCTTTTTTAAACAGTTAAATTAACAAGGCCGCCAGCAGAACTTTTTTTCTGGGGGCCAGAGTAAGAATTCATATGTTGCCCTTCAGTTGTAGAAAATTCTATTCTACTTTCATTGTTGTTATTATATTATTTTACAAATAATAAAATTGAAACTGACTTGAAATACTTTGACATTGTTGACAAGTTCAGAATTTAGTACACTATTTATATTGATACTGGATTCGTCTTGCTTCTTTTCCATAAACATCCACCACTTTGTTGATGAACAGTTCCCGACTTTCTCCGTCCCGCACACCCCCAGTTACGACAGTCATCGTAATTCTAAGGTTTCTGGTGAAAACTTTATCTCGTTATTTTGTTGGACATGGCTTGATTGTTGCAACCTACAGCCTGTAAATCACAGAAAACAATATTGTTTCTAATAAAATTTCGCTACAACTTCACCATCCGAATTGCTTGAACGTTTTCCAGATATCTCGGGGGGGGGGGGGGCGAGATACCCCTTGATCCCCTAAATTACAACGTAGCCATTCTGTACAGTTTATGGATAATTATTATTTTAGTAGTGTATTTCAGAGTTAATGGACCAACTCAGCTTATTTCTACCATTGGTTCTAGAAACTTGACTTCTTCCACAATAAAACCCAAACCGAGTTGTTCTTTGTCTTTTTATCTTTCTCCTTTTACTGCAAGCTTCCTCAGATGCCCTGTATCTTTTGCTGTCATCGCTTCCATTGTCTTCCTCTCTTCTTCTTCCTGCCTTACTTTTCTCATTTAATAGTTTGCTTCCCTTCCATCTCTCCCATTGTTAGTGGTTTGCTACCGCACAAGGCTTTGCCACCTGCCAAAAAGAAGTGTACGTATAGATGAAATAAAGAGGAACTTTATTCAACAGATTCAACAATGAAAGAGGGCCTCCCCGAATGGCCTAGTGGTAACGTCGTCGCCTTGTAGTCAAAGGGTCCTGGGTTTGATACTCTATGGTGGCTCCACATTAAACTGTAGGTCCAGGGTCCAGTCACATAAGTTTGATTAAACGAACTCAAAAATGAAATAAAATATCATATTATCAGTATTGATGATTTGTTCATTATTTCACTTATTGTAAGAACCTTTTGTGATAAGTGATTCTTGCGATTGAATTCTGCTTGTACTCAGGGGTGTCCAGACATTCGCCCCGCCCCATTCTTTTTATGCTGAATGATTTGCTCAAATTATTTTGGTCCTACAAAATTTTCGGAACAATAAAATACAGAAATATTTAAGCAACATATGTGACTTTAGACTCACTTTCATGTTTACTAACATAAAACGTATAAAACTGCTCAGGCTCACCGCTATTATTAGTGTACTTAACCTTTTTCTTAACAGTTTGTCTGCTTGACTAACCTTGCGTTAATGCGAACAGCACGTCCCCCCCATCCACACCGATTCTAAAGGCATAAGAAGTGGTGTTTCATTTCAACCCTATCGCCTCGATCACCCACAGGTAGACAGAAAATCTGTACATAATAACCATAACTAAAAATCAATAACAAGTCAGTCAAACGAAACGAACCCCCTTTTTTGTGTGAAGATATATAGAATTGGTATAATATTTTGCCCCCCCCAAAACAAATCCCAGGGGCACCCCTGCTTGTACTAATAAATAACTAATGGGGAGAGTTACGATAAGGTGCTGGAATTGTGCGTATAGTTACGAGTTGCATTTGTCCTCAAAACTCCTGAATTTTTCTGTTCATGAATGTTCAAATTTTGGACGAATGGCTTGCGAGACAATCAATTACCATTCCATCACAAATAAGAACCCAAACTATACTCCGTGGCGGAACAGCCCTTTAAGGGCAAAGGCCCACCAATAGCGCCTCGATTCCAATCGCCGCTTTTTTTCTGTCTTTCGAGACTGAAGTCCGCTACTCGCGAAATTTCGCACTTCTCACCGGCGATCGAATCCAGGACCGCTGTCATCAAAGATGAGAGCGTTAACCATTCGGCTAAGCGTGAGCTGCATAGCGACAAGAACTTGGACCCTGTCAGAGGAGCTTTGACCTTTGCCGGTCTGCCTTTCAGCTGCTAAGCAAAGCGCCGAATATTTCACTCACGCAAGCGGATGAGGGCCCACGTGAGATATGTCCCGATTCCTCGTCTTGGAGGTAGAGTACAATTCAAAGGTGACATCCCGGAGAACAATGGGATGTAACAGTCTAAAACTGCCAACCTTTACTTTAAACTTTGCGCGCACCCTTTGAGAAATGTACGGACAAATTTTAATGACATGCATTTTTGACAATTTTCTTTTAAAGAGATTCCATTTCTCTGTCGTGAGCGTTCCGGAATAAATTCAGAACAGGATGATTAATTTGCCAGGACGAAATATGCTTTGTCAACCTCCCTTCCACGTAGTAGCTACATCCAGGAGTGCATTTTGAAGACTAGCGAGGCTCTGGCGTGTGTCCTCCCTATATGTTCTTCCATTTAATTTTATCACCATTCAATCTCATCCTCGCGATTAGCCAAATGCATGGACGTCCGCAGGATTTTCTCCAGGGAGGGGCAAGGAAGATATTTTTTTTCCAGGAGGGCAAAACATTTCCCCCAATAATAGTGTTGTTCCCTCAAAAAAAAAAAAAAAAAAAAAAACATTGCTTAAATTTGAATGTAACATGTTCTTGCAATTATTAACACATATTATTGTGGCTGTAATGAATGTGTGAAATATATAATTTTTGGTTGACTTTCATTTTCAAGGGGTCCCGGCCCCCCTTTTCCCCTTCCGGACGCCCCTGGCCAAATGTGGTAGAAAAGCGAAGTAAAATAAACTAAATTAACCAATATGCTTTGTTGTGTTGTTTTAGACTTGTGCATGCAAAGGGGCACTGTTAAAACATGCACTATAGAGAACAGATGCAATGTTTGTGTAAACAGTTAAATGTTCGATGCTGTCCCAAATTAACGATAACACGTAACTTTTACTTTTATTGAATAACTTACACAACTCTGGTGGAAAGCTCCAAGTCATGTTTACTTTACTATGAATTTTGCATAAAATATTTGCTGCGTTCATTACTGCGTCAGCCTGTAGCTCATGCTACCCTTACAGAACCAGATTAGGTATAGTACCTAATAAGTATATATATATAGTAAGATTGTTTGTTTGAGTTTGTTTAAGTCCACTTTATGCACAGAAAGGCTAATTGGGACTGAACCTACCGTATAAAGTAGGATACGAAGCACTATGTGCCTCTACCGGGTATCGAACCCGGGACACCTTGTTTACAAGGCGACGACGGAAACAAGAGAACACCGCAGCTCCGTTAATCTAAATGAGAATTTAAATAACGAACGAAATGAAATGAGAAAGTTTATTTTGTACAGAACCGTGCTTAACATGATTTTGTAGGTTTTCTTGCGTTACTCAATATGAAATATCTTTATTGATTGAATTAGGTTATATTACTTCGCTTTTCTGCCTCTCTTGGCTAATCGCGAAGATGAAGGGATAAAATGAAATGGATGAAAGGACAATCGCAAACACAAAAGGACAGCACAAACACGAGCCTTGCAAAGGATTATTCTGGTCGTGGGTTCAAACTTTCTTTTATTTTGCATGAAAAACTGTAATTTGTGATTACATAATATCTACGTATTTTAATAATCTGATGCAATTCTTGAATATTCTAAAGCAAATTTCTTGGTAAAGCTTTATAGCGATGCTTTCCAAAATATATTGCAGATGTTTTTGTGGAGCCTGAAAGTCTGGCAGATTATTTGTAGTGAAAAATCACGTTGAGATTTACCATTAGAATGTAATTTCACCTTCGCTTACTACTTATTTTGCAAGTGTTGTTTCCCTAGCGGTAAATTTCATGAAGATTGGATTCATGTATAGCCTTGGAAGTTCGTTAATTCCCAATAAAGCGTTGCGTTGATCCCTAGCACATAGCTACAATTGTTTCTGTGCAAACACTTTCCAGCAGGTACTTTGTAAACATATGCAGCGATGTAAATATACACGTTTATATATCCATGCATAATCCTTCTTCGCTATTGACTCAACACGAACATTGCGACAAAATATCTAGTGACTGGACAGGTTTAACTTTTTTACATAACGTAATGGCAACATTGAAGATCTCAATCACGCCACCTATTCTTGCACTGGCTGGACCTAAGCCAAAGTGAACAGGAAACGAAGCCTGCAAATGGAGAGTTCACCGACCATCTTCATTGTGAATCACGTATCGATATGCATATATTTTCCCGCCAAACATCTTGTTAACGTTACTTGTTCGCGAGAGATAAATTTAGTACGAACATCCAGATGCAGGTTGCTTTCAGTTTTGACATGTGTTTATAACGTTCTCACTTCCTTTTCAAACAAATCGCCACTGTTCTTTGAAACTTGCCAAATTCGTTTGCCCTTCAAATTGTTATGAAACTGTAGTTAGGTTAATGTGCCTGTACACAGTGGCATGAGGTTCTAGTAACTGTAAGTAATGCTAAAAACTTCATCATTGACCGGTGCCTGCTCAGTAACTTAAACTACCGTAATCAGACTAAATATAATGAATTTCAATAGTAATAGATTGAAAAGCCATAGCATGTAACCTTTCACAATCAGCTGACTTCGAGTCACATAAGGAGAATGACAAGTATTGCACTATATGCACAGTTTCTCAGTTTCGTGAATCATCGGTTCTTAATTGTAGCCAGTTTCATAAATAACTCTGTTCAGTTTGAGAAATTTCTCGCACTGAACGGTTTTACCATCAACAAGTCTTCAGTCAAACAATTACTGTAATTTTCAGTTGATAATGACTAGGGGTCGGAAGTTGAGGAAAAATCATTTTTTTCCTAGTGTCCGAAGACGAGGCCCAACATAATATATGTTCATTTTGGGTCATTGTAGGCCAGAAAAAGGTGGGTTTTATTTGTCCTTTTTTGCCTTTTTCGGCGATTTTTGGCATATTGGTCCTTTTTTAGCCTTTTATTTTAGGTCTTAAAGGCTTTTTTTTTTTTTTGCAACTTCACCTTCTTTCGACTACGTTTTTGCTGCCCATTCTCAATTCGAATCATCATCAGTTCATCACCTTTCAAACATCCTTTCTAAGTAAGGAAATAAAAAAGAAAGAAAGAAATATATTTGAATTATCCCTGAAACGAGAGAAAAATATTTTTGGACGACTGAAGCAGGTACGGTACAAGGTCCTTTAACCGTAACTTGGCTGGAAAGACAAGTGGCAAATTTATCTTGTTTTGAAGCTTTCATCACGGTGTATACGACCAGACAGCACGCACCTGCAAAGATGTCAAGTTAGATAAAGATAACTGAAGTTATTAATTAATTTGGATCACATTTATACGTCCTTTTTTCCGTTTTTAGGTCCTTTTTTTAATATTTTTAGGTCTTTTTATAGGTCTTTTTTTTTTGCAATTTATAGGTCTTCAACTTCCGAGACCTAATAATGACGTTCCTGCTTCGCCGAAATTGAACGTGTTTAACATTTGAGTACGTTAAATTTCGCCCTATATGATTTGTGTGCGTAATATATAATTATTATTATTTGTAAGCATTGCACACACTATTTATGTCCCTGACTTATAACAATGATTGCACAAAAATGATCGATGTAAGCCTAATTTATGTTAGAATACATCCAATGGAACCAAGTTTGTTTTGTAGCATTCTCATTCTCACCTACAGTTTCACTTCAATTTTTTTATAAATGAAAGATCTGCAATGATGGACTGCATTTGCACAGACATTAAAAAAGAACCTACTGAGCAGGGGCGGCGATTGGGTTCCAAAACTCGGGCGACAAGGACAGTTTACTTTCCATTGGTACGAGGGTTTAGCATAGTTCTGGGGCAAAAGTGGGGGAAGACCCCCTCCCCTCTAATCGCCGCCACTGCTACTGAGTGAAGAGTAATGGAAGAAATACAGTGCTTTCATTTGATTATTGTGCTGCTCGAATACGTTCTCCTGTATCGGCTGGAACCATGTCGTTTGCTGGCGAAATCGGATGTGTCTTGCTTTTCAACTCAAGCGAGGTTTCATCAACTTTCTCTTCGATAAGCGCATTATAGACTGTTACACTGCAATAGATCTAACTGATCAACAATATGCTATCGAAAACATATTCTTGTCGTCGAAACGTGGTACACCCAACGGCGAAAGAAACAGTAGACGAATTGTCCACCACCATTTTCATTCGGTCTGTATTACACAAAGCGATGGCAATGAATTGAAAGAATGACGTTAATAAGCAGAAAACAATGCCTGCTTAGAACCAACATAGTTTCATTCTTTAAATCAACATAGAATGTATAATAAAAAAGTAATGAAAATAGTGATGGACAATTTGCCTACCATTATCTTTGCCGTTGACTGTACTACCCAGTGGGTGCTCGGTTGCTATGTGCAGTACGTATGCGCAGTCGTCCGTGGATGCATTACGTCATCTGGGAGGAATTGGGTTTGGTGCGGGGCACATCAGCTGCTAACGTCGCGAAAATCGGAACAAGCAGGTTGTTGATTTTGTAGCGTTCGATTTATTTTTATTGAATTTTTGTACTTGTGGACTGCAATCATGTCTAATTGTGCTGTAGTAAGCTATGAAAACTATAACCAGAAAACTAAACAAACTTACATAAAATATCATACATTTCCAGCCGATAATTGCGTAAGTAAACAGTGGATTCATGCAAGCAAACTGCAGTGCCATGGCTAAAATTACACCCAATTACTTAAGTACCAAACAGTCGAGGAAATGGTGTAGTTCTCCTAAACACTTATCTTCACAATGTGATTCGCTTGTAGGACGTGCTGATGAGGTTTGCAGAGATGTACGCTACGAAAGACATGCAGTAAGGAAACGTGCCCTAAACAGGCTAAAGACTATGCTGCCAAAAAGGAGAAAAATATATAGATGTAGGCATATACACAAACTGCAAGCAACGTTTCGTTGTTGGAAAACATATTCGATCGTTTACAACGAGAAACACACGTCTGTATAACGAAGCAAATAAATTAAAAATATATATACATACCTCTCTGTCTGCCGTGAATATCGGTATTTAGAACAAATAATTTTTGTGTATGATTCTCATGTGAAAACAGACTCGTGCAGAAGTGTGAGGAGGCAATATTTAAGTAAACTTTCTCAAGAGATGTGGAAAATGTGTGACAGTGCAAGAAGAACATTTCCAACAAAAATACGTGATTCCTTTACTTGTAATTGCGAAATATTTTAATTAAAATAGATATAAATAGATCTACGCACTTCAGTTGAGGGGTTACGTACATCCAATTTTGCCGGCAAGTGGCGCGAATCCATCCGCTACACGAGCACACATTCGAGCGGCCCAATAACTATTCACTATTTGATAATGGTTAATCAAGCATGGCTAAATCATTAATAATGGTTAATCAAGCATGGTTAAACCATTAATATTGGTTTAATGAAGCACAGACAGTAACTTAGTTGTAAATGCATGTATGTGGATTATGGTAATTGTGTAATGTTATTATGAACAAGGTTTTAGTCAGTAGTAATTTCTCAGTATATGCTTGCATGTCAAGTGCAGGGTGTTGTCAGAGTGGTCACAGATGAGCCTTCATAAGTATTTTTTTTATGACATACACCTACTAGATATCAGTGATGCTTGTTAACAGATTTTTACAAACATGTGTTATGAACTGTATTCTTATTTTTTCTGTAAATAATACTGTTGTCTTCTAAGGTGAGTTTATCTCTTTATATCTTCATGGTTTATTTCCATAACTATTATTCACACATATCTCAGCTGTTTTAACTGGCTTGTAAGTAGTTTCTATCCCCATTTACTAGAGTTTGACTGCATTTATAGACGTTCAGAAGATGAAAGTGCTGCGTAGATGCTGAGCAACATGATTATCAGAGCTAAATTAGGAAGCTGCATGCTAATAATATTAACAAAAAAATATTGTTAATTCTCATAAACTCAGATATAAACAATAGCAGTAATAGAAATTTGCGCGTTTGTTGCATCAAATATTTTTTATGATCCTATATCTGTTTCTTAATCACCAGCTTGGCAGTTATCGTTTGTTTTTTTCTTCAATTTTCCATTTCTTGTTCCACAACATCAAGCTCAGAGTAAAGAAATGGCATGGTGCGATAGATGAAGCAACATTGTCTGTTTGTTTTTAGTGCTAGTGTGAAGGAAAATAGTGTCATACCTCTTAGTTTGGGACTGTGCATCAATTTGCGGCATTAAATCTTCCATGAATGTAATGGATTGTACCGTTTTCATGCTGTGCTTCTGCAAGAGCTAGAGCATGCCATTGATGTTACTGTTAAGAAATCAACAGAGAAAAATCCTTTTGTTTCCAATTACAGGTGTCTTTACACTTGAAGGTGGTGACCCATGGAAGAAAGCATCAGCTGCTGCCTTTGGTAATTGCCCTCCCCCTAGTAAATGTTATCACTAAGACCATACATTTGAGAATGACTAAATATCCAAATTGGTTTATTCATAATTACAGAAAAAAGAAAATTACAAAGATTTGTAAAACCAACAACTACATAACAATAGACAATATTGAAAAACAACCAAATTAATTGTTCATTAAATCTATTTCAGCTATATCTTGTGGTCTGGTGGCAAACACAATATTATGTGAAACCAGTACTTCAGGAATCAGATTTCAAGTAAAGTGCGGGAAGGATATTTATTTGTTCTTTTATTAGCCTCATCACTTTATCATTCAATTTAATTGTTGTAATAACATTTTGAGCACAAACCTCATGCTATTACAATGCAGAAATATTGTACACATACACACACCAAACACGTGTGTGTGTGTATTTATATTTACATATATTAGTGTGCCACGCTTGCATAGATCTCTATATTTATCCTCTAAATTATCCTGTATTCTCCTGTGTAAAAATAGTTACACAAGAGAATGACTCAGTTATTTTATTTATTCTTTAATGGTCTATATCATGCATATATGTTAAGAAATAAGTTTTCAGTTTATATGAGTAGAGTATAATGCAAATTTTAGTATGTAGCAATAGACTGGCTGATTATATGATTTATTCTAATTATTTTGAGTTTATTGTAGATTCATGCTTAAATAGTAAAATGGCTTCAATCTCTCATGTGAAGTTTATTTGCACATGAAGTAAATAAGAGCTAACTGAACTTTATCCGTTTCTTTCAGCAGGTCAATTTTTCTTCCGAGTCAAATTCTATGTGACTGATCCAAGCAAACTACAAGAAGAATATACAAGATATCACTTCTTTCTACAAATCAGACGAGACATTTTGGATGGTCGATTGCTTGTTCCTCCAAGTACTGCTTGTTTACTTGCTAGCTATGCTGTCCAATGTAAGTGTTATCTTTGATCATGATGTAACATGTAGGCTATGTCTAGCAGGTAGAGAAAATAGTTGATAACAAAATATCATTAGGTTTAGCACATAGTGATTAACGTCTCACTTTAAATTGTAGGTGGGGTCTTGAGATTAGTTTTTTTATGCATAAAGTGTACTTAACTCAAAATTTATCTTCATTTAAAGATAGTTGTGCTTCCCACCCCCAAGTTTGCCAAAGCTCTCGGTTTCAGTTCTGGCCAAGACATTGATTTCATTGTATTTATTATTATGTTCTATATATTAGGTAATAGTCAGAACTTACGTAATTATTGATACAATAATATTAATGAACTAAAATGAAATTAAAAATAAAAATAAAAATAACGAAAATCAGATTTAATTCCTACATATATGCTATGATCATATTTTCTTCTAATATCAAAGAACTGAAATTCAAATGAGTTATTTTGTCTGTAGTATTATATGGATGTGAAATATGGGAATCATAAATTAAGAGTTTTTGAAAATGAAATCCAGATACAATTGTTTTGTACCTGAAAGAGACGGAGAATCATGGGAGTTGAGAAGGTTATGTAATACCGAATGGCATGTATTTATCTTATAACATTATTAGAATTAATGAAATTCATGTGCAGTCAGTGTGGTACTATGCAAGAGTTAATGAGTGTTTACAGAATTCTTGTTGGTATCTGAAGGAAAGCCCAGGTGAAGGTGCAAGGAAAATGTTAAGATGGACCCTGAAGGAAAGCCTCAAGGGTGATCTTGGTGAGGACAGAGATATTAAATGACTGCATTGTCTGACCTCCATAGTGGTGTGGTTAGCACAGCACAGTACAGGGTTCGAATCCTGGCCTCGGCATGGGTGTTCTTGTGATTGTCCCTTCATCAATTTCATCATATCACCATCGCGATTAGCCAATAGAGGAAGAAAAGTGAAGTAAAATAAACCAAATCAATCAATCAATCAAGAATTGATGTGGCAGTAAACCTCTGTGTGTATGAATACCAAATGGTTGGTTAGTTTTACTTTTATTTAATTGAATCATTGTTCATATCCATCGTCATAATTAACCTAAAGATGTAGCAAAGCAATTTTAAGCAATCAAGTACAAACTAAAGTGCATGATACAATAAAGTTTATGTGTGATACATTGTCCCAGTAAGTCTTCGTGAATATATTTAAAATAACAGAATAATTTTTCTGTAGCTAATTCGAAAAATCTTTTGCATAATTCCTTTTGTAATGTCTTACAATATCTAACTTTCAATTTGTTGTTATTTTTCAGCGGAATTAGGCGACTACCATCCTGATGAACATAGTCCAACATATTTAGCAGATCTTCGCCTAATACCTAACCAATCAGAAGATATGGAAAAGAAGATAGCTGAGTTGCACAAACTTCACAAGTAGGTTTTTATCTACAATTAAAACTTTGATTACTTCATAAACAGTAGACTAGATAATCCAGCCTCTGGTTTACATATCAGTTATATAAGGGTGTCTACCAGCCTGGAAAATCCAGAAAAGTAAAGGAATTTATTTTTTCGTGAGAAGTCAGGGAAATTTACTCATTTTCAAGAAAATGAATGTTTCTGTAATAGTGCAGTGCAATAGGTTTTTTGGGGGGGGGTGGAAGAAACCTGACAAGGAATTTTTAATTTGTCAAGGACAAACTACACTTCAGTTTGATACACTGAATACTACTACCAGTAGTTAGAGAATAAATTTTATATTAAATACTGTAACAAAAGGGCTCTGTTTTTTATTCTTTATCATGCAGAAACCTTCAACAATATATAATAATTGGCATTTACTACTTTCTTCTTACAATTTTTTGAAGGGTTTTTCCTTATTTGCACTAAAATTGTTTTTGAAATTTCAGAAGAAATAAATATTTGTGAGACATTATTCAACACATTTCATGTTTTACACTGAAAGTCCCCCAGAAACTAACTTCCTTTCCTCCTCCAACAGTTCTGCAACTCTAATGTTGTATCTCTTCACATTATTACCTTTAAATATGAGAAATTAATATTTTAAAACTTGATGAAGTGGGAAAATAATTGTGAGTGTTTAGCTAAAATACAGTGATCTTCTTCCAGACATGTTCATATATATGAAAATGTTGCTTCTTGGTCTGGAAAACCCATACAAGTCAGGGGATCTTATTTTTACAAGATTATAGACACCTTGTTATATTTTCTTTAGAAAGTTGTTCTCCTCGCAACTGAATATTGGATTGTGTCATCAAGAGAATGCGGTTCAAAAAAAAGCACAGACCTTTCAGTAGAAAGTTTTTTGTGGTATTTTTTAAACCAGTGTGTGTGTCAGTCACACATGAAAAATTTTATAGTTATTTAGGAGTTTTTGTTCACTAACTTAACCCCTCCCCATGCAAGCAGTGACTGGGTTAGCAACAACCTATTGTATTTTTGTGCACACAGAAACCATTCCAGTGAGTATGTATGAACATGTTAATTTTATTTTCCAAGGTCCTTATTGTTTCATCTAACTAGTAATACACATAAAAACAAGAGTTTACTACAGTGAGACATGTTTGTCCATTTTTCCATGAGGAGCATCTATTTCAGTTCAGTCAGTTTGTGCTCAAATATTGAAAAACAACTCCAGGGTATTCTATATTACATATTTTCAGTACTATAACTGCGATTTTATTTTTGGGTTGGGTTCAAATCGATCAATTCTTGTGTAAAAATTATTTATGTACATGCAAGAAAATCAGCAGCGTAACCCAGTCATAGAAACCCACAACAACAACTGAGGGTTTGTCCTGCTGACCACACATCACCCCGTAACTGATTGGATGATCGCCCACTTCTGCTGAGGCATGTGGAGGTGAGGCCATCAGTCTGTAGGTAGACCCTGGCCTTCACGGGCTGTTGCATCACGGTTATTATTATTATTATTATTATATCTCTCTTCATGTTGCAGTATTCAGATTCCAGTACATTTTTATATAAAAAGATAACAGTCCCTCATTAATTTATTGATTGATTTGGTGTTTTAAGTCCACTTTATGCACAGTAAGGCTAATCGCGACTGGACCTACAGTTTTAAAGTGGGATCCAAACCACTATGTGCCTCCACCGGGTATCGAATCCTCATTAATGTAACATTTTCATTAATCATCACATTTGGCAACATTCTTTATGTCCATGTGCTTTGTGCAGTTACATTAGGTAACATGTTCCTAGAGTCTACTTAAAAAAAAAAAAGAGAACACTTCCACAAGCATCCAAGTACAGAGTAAAACCGTATGGTCTCCTCCATATATCAGGCCAACCAACTTTTCCCCCACCTCATCCAGACCCATCAACTGCTCAAGCAAAGGAAAAATTCTGAATAAGTGAAACTATCGACAGTTATTGTTGTGAGGCTAAAAAAATCCAATTCATTCTCTTTCCATCATATCTCCAATTAAAAATTCCCATCCACACCACTAAGTACCCTTACATTTGTCTATTGTCAGGAGAAAATTGTCGTTGTTATGGAATCATTAAATTACACCCTAAAATTATATTTATTTTTGGCAGAGAATTCAGATAATGATAAAAATCAAGTGACGATTCACGATGCAAGGTTACCTTTCAGTTTTGTAGGAATTTTGGCATTTCTTTTGTGAGTAAGTCTGTAACAATGGCAGTGTGTACAAACAACAAGAAGTAGAGAAATTCATATTCCTTAGAAACTGTTTTATTTGAGTTGTTTTACATTGCTTTTCTCCCAATTTCTCTAAGCGGATAAAGGATTCGAGAATAACCACAATGGAACATCGTTGCACCTTAGGGAGATTTTAGACTGAAGACAAATGATAAATGACAAGAAACACGAGTCGCTGAGAAGCGAATTTTCAGTAATCAATGCAACCTTTCGAACGAAAGAGAGTCACGTAGCTGCATGTGCCGTTTGTCGCTTGCATGTTGCTTGGCCTGGGCCATTTTCTCAATACCGTGCATCATGTCTTCTCTGTCTTTTATTTGCACATACATGGTGGATGTTTTGCTTTAGACTGAAGGAGCTCATATCGCTTGCTGCCATGCCGCTTGTCACCTGGCACCTGTCGCTTGTTGCTACAGTCTGAAAACTCCCTTAGAGCTAGTCCCAGAGAGTTTGTTTAAGGACATTATACTAAATAAATGAATAAAGTAAATGTTACTCCAACAATATAATGACATTAATATATATAATTATATGTCCCACTATGTGTATGTAAGAATACATTCAACTTTGTACTTGTTTGGTATTATTATATTATTTTATGTTTTTTTTTTCAGAGGTCAAACGCCAGCTGATGCGGAGTTTAATTTTCTGGATCATGCAAAGCGACTTGACATGTATGGTGTTGACCTCCACAGGGCGAGGGTAAGGGTAAGCAGAATGATATAATTATATAGTAATGAATAAGTGCAATCCCACTTTGTCAAAAAGTAGGTTTTCATAATATCCAGAACACTCACAAGCCTATTGTATTAATTTTACATTATAGTAACATCACACAGGAATACATATCCAGAATTTTCCATCTGGGGGACTGTAAGTTGGTGTTTAGAGGGTGTAAGGGTAAATTTAGAGACTTCGGGACTTTGTGAAAAACTTTAAGGGGTGTTAGGGGTATGTGGATAAATCAGTGACATCAGTGTCTGCGTGTTAATTATTTTGAATCCTCTCCCCTCATTTTCATCTGTCAGTGCTATGACAAGTGCATCTTGAAGTAAATAATACCAGCATCAGACAAGCTTAATTTAAAATGATATTCACAGTGTTTGATACATTCAGAAATAGTAGAATTATAATAGGGTAAACGAACATGGGATTGATCAGTGAGAGAATAAAATGTTACACAGAAGATATACTTGGAGAGTACCAATGTAGATATCGCCCTGGCAGAAGCACTACAGATCAGATTTTTATTATTAGATAGATGATGGAGAAGTTTTATGAACATGACATGGATTTGCATTTTTTATTTGTTGACTTCAGGCAGGCTTTTGACAGTGTTAAACGGAATGGACTGTTAAGGTACTTGAGGAGTATAATATTGCCCTCAAAATAATAAGACTAATAAGAATGAGTATGAGTGAATTCAATACAGGAGTGAAAGAAGGGGATGGCCTTTCGGCAGTCTTATTTAATCTGGCACTGCACAAAGTAATAAATGTATTTAACAAGAAGGGGAAAATATTTGTAAAGTCTAGTCAAGTCTGTGCATATGCAGATGATATTACAATCATTACTAGAACAATAAATACACTTTAACAAATTTATGAGCAAATGGAAGAGAAAAAGTTTGAGGGAGTCCCTTGTTTCAAATATCTAGGAACAGTG
Organism: Lepisma saccharinum; assembly: GCF_977018435.1. Taxonomy (NCBI): domain Eukaryota; kingdom Metazoa; phylum Arthropoda; class Insecta; order Zygentoma; family Lepismatidae; genus Lepisma; species Lepisma saccharinum. Next base: position 16,578,998 of record NC_139232.1, on the reverse strand, counting down.
GTATGTAACGACAATGATATGAGTAAAGTAATATAGGAAAGAATACAAGCAGACAATCGTGCATATTTTGCAAATAAGCATATGTTCAGAAATAGACTGATCACACGAAATACAAAGCTTAAAATTTATAAGACACTGGTATGACCAGTTGTCACTTATGGATCAGAGAATTGGACTTTGAAATAGTCAGATGAAAAATCTCTCAGAATATTTGAGAGACTGATATTAAGAAAGATATATTGACATGTGAGGGAAGATAATGGCTGGAGAATAAGATATAATGCAGAGCTAGGTGATTTAATAAAAGGCCAGGGTATAGTGAGATTTGTCGAATAAAGTTGTTGGGACATGTGGAGAGAATGATGGAAGACTGCATGCCAAGAAGAATGTAGAGAGAAAAGCTTCACCATGCAAGAAGAAAGGGCAGACCACAACTTCGATGGATAGACGACATCGCTGCAGACCTAAAGGTATGCAGACGATGAAAATTAAAGTATGGAGGAAAAGAATTGATGGCAGAGTGGAATGGAGGCTGATTGTGGAGGAGGCCAAGGCCCACCAAGGGCAGTAGAGCCAGAAAGAGAGAAACAAACATTGGAGCACTTCAAATTTGGATGTTAGATATAATTCAATATGTATATTGTTAAAATAGCTGATGCTGGTAATGTTTCCACAAGTCTGGCTTTGCCTCCCGTGGCGCAACCACAGGAGGCACATTGCCCCTTCCCCTCAACCTTGGATGGAAATCAATTCTAGGGGGCAAATATTGACTGCTAAGGGCACCTGCAGGGTGCACAGAGGGGCAATTGCCTCATCTCGATTTCAAAATTTTATGCAAATAGAAATACATTATGTAAATTATCATGCATTTCCTATCTTTCAAAAATACAGTTTTGTGTGTGTGTTGTGTATGTACGCAGAGGCATGGTGTAAAGACTAAAGAGGTGGATGCAAACCGATCCTGAAAACTCTCCCTTCCAGCGCATGACGTCATCATCGTTGCAGGAGAGGACTACAGGGAGTCCGTTCGCTTTACAGTGAAGCATTCTTCGTGAAACAAATTTCAACTACAGACTCAATATAACTTCAAAACACGCGGAATATCCATACATGGTGTACTGAGCCAGGCACGTATCCAAGGAGGGGGCTTAGTGGGCTCGAGGCCCCCCCAAAAGTTTTCGGTTTACACTAGATTAAATGAGGTTCTTGGTTTCTTGTAGTGTGAAATAAGATAATGTGATGATAATTTAAGGAGAGAAATAATTATCGAGGCAATACGGAGAATGTTCTGTATCCTTGTTATTGTTAATAGTGCGTGGAAAGGTGGAAATCAGGGGGCTCAAGCACCCCCCCCTTTTTTTAGGATTTTTTTCTGTTTATACTACATAAAATTAGGATTTAGACTTCTTGAATAATGTGATGATAATTTGAGAGAAATAATTATCGAGAAAAGACGGAGAATGTTCTATAAGCCTGTTATTGTTACTAGCGCGTATCCAAGGTGGGAATCAGGTGTCTCGAGCCCCCCTCCCCAGGAAAGGAAATTTTTCAGTTTACACTAGATAAAATTAGGTTCTTGTCTTCTTGAATAATGTGACGATAATTTAAAGAGATACAATTATCAAGGCAAGACGAAGAATGTTCTATAACCCTGTTATTGTTAATAGCGCGTATCCAATGGGGGGAATCAGGGTGCTCGAGGCCCCCCCCCCCCCCCCCCAGGAAATGTTTCAGTTTACACTAGATAAAATTAGGTATTTGTCTTCTTGAATAATATGATGATAATTTAAGGAGAAAGTATTGTCGAGGCAAGACGGAAGAATGTTCTATAACCCTCTTATTATTAATAGCACGTATCCAAGGTGGGAATCAGGGTGTTCGAGGCCCCCCCCCCCCACCACCTTCAGGATTTTTTTCTGTTTACATTAAATATAATTATAATTTTGTGATGATAATTTGAGAGAAAGAATTATCAAGAAAAGACGGAGAATGTTCTATAACCCTGTTATTGTTAGTAGCACATCTCCAAGGTGGGAATCAGGTGGCTCCCTCCCCAGGAAAGGAAATTTTTCAGTTTACACTAGATAAAATTAGGTTCTTGTCTTCTTGAATAATGTGATGATAATTTAAAGAGATACAATTATCAAGGCAAGACGAAGAATGTTCTATAACCCTGTTATTGTTAATAGCGCGTATCCAAGATGGGAATCAGGGGGCTCGAGCCCCCCCCACACACACACCTTCAGGAAATATTTCTGTTTACATTAGATAAAACTAGGATTTTTGCTTTTTTAATAATGTGACGATAATTTAAGGGGAGAAATACTTATCAAGGCAAGACGGAGAATGTTCTATAACCCTGTTGTTGATAATATTGCACGTAAACTTTTCTTGAGCTTTCAGTATTGTCGCAGCAAACTTGAGCACTATGTTAGTCAGCATTTGGAAGCTGCACAGCAAAGGTATCGCCACACGTAGAGCGATTCGTTGTAATTTTTAATCTCTGGAAGGCGCGAGAGGGAAATGTTCTTCAATAAGTGGAGTCGAACTACTGGCAATATTTATAAATCATTTATCTGCGCAACATTCTAGAATATACTGAGCATATAAATGTGCGTTAATTAGAACCATTCCTAAATAGAAATTCTTTGACCGAACCTTGGATCCAAGAGAAAAATGGCGTTGTTTCTGACATAATTTCCTTTTAAGCATTCAATTCAAGGACTTGTTCATGATTCATTTGATCGTGTTAAAGGTGCTTTACTTCAGTCTGTAATACGAAATTATAAAAACTTGTGGTGAGTTGTTTTTAAAAATGTGTCCGAGATAAAGAGTGGCTTGCCAACGATTTTCGGCAGGGAGAGGGGTTACACATACTATTTTTGGTGGTCAGTCCTCATTTTGCCATATTTACCTGTTTTTGACGTTCTTTTTTTAAGGACTGTGTCAAATGGGGTAATGACCCCACCAACCCTCCCTTGGGCACGTCACTGGAGATACCTAAATGAGTAAGCATTTGATGATATTGGAAGAAGAAACATTAGATGTGTTGGGAACGGAAGGGTTTTCACTGTGCAATAACTGTTTCGCGATCCAGCTGTATTCTATAGTAGACTTCCTTCCACGGAGGGGAAGGGGGGGTGTAAAGGTGGCCGGAGCATGGTACGGATTACATCACCTCCTAAATGGCCGAGATCTAGAATGTGTGGGTCCCTACATCTAAAAACCTCTAAAATGTGCCTTCATGGTACGGTACTATATGCACGGGGAACTTAGAAATAAATTTGAGGCACGAAAGAGCATATAACACAGACTGCATTAATAACCCTATATATACACATATGTATAGTACGTATACATACATATATGTAAATATACACACACCTAAGACTACATATATACATATACGTGAGTTGCTTCGGTGACTGAGGGTGCCGGGTTCTTGACTCGCGATATTGCCACGGAAGTTACCGGGTTCGAATCCTGAACTGGGTAAGAGTATTTGTGTTTGTCCCTTGATCAAATTTCATATGATCATCAAGTCTTATCGCTGCAATCAGCCCAAGTAGGCAGAAAAGCAACGTAAAATGTGATATGTGAAAGCACACAAAACATGCACATATATATTATCTATAAAGAGAGAGATATATAAAATAGTTTATTTTGTCCTTCCGCCTGCAAGCCAATACCCATTTGTAAAAAAATTCTTCTTCTTTAACAGGAAACCCAAAACACTTGATATTCGTTCCTTCGTCTTTTTGTAATGATTGCTACAGTCGTAAATAGCACAGTTAGGCATATTTTCTTTCGCAATACACTTAGATTCTTCTCACTAGAAGTGAAACGAAGACAACAAAAAAAGAAACACTCAGTTCAATGATCTACAGAAAAGAACAAAACCGGGAACTCCACTTGTCACCCTCTGAAAAGCACCCCCTCTCCTGACTGTGGCCACTATGTTGACGTCAGAGCTCTGACGTATGGCTCAGAGCCATGTGCGCTTATCCACCTGTTTGTCATTCCACCATGCGCAGAGGTTAATTGATGCACACATGCAGGTACTTCATGATATAAAGATTAACTCGAGGATACAAAATAACGATTTAATACTCAACTTACAAGACATTTTCTAAGATGGCTGAAACAACTTTACAAACAATTGAATGTAGATTCAGATATTATGTACACTTAACATTCCCCTCTTCCTTATTTGATTTACTTATAACTCAGTCTATCTGGCAGTTTTCTTCGTCGAAAGGATCTTCTATACTGCTGCTGCTGTTGCTGTTGCTGTAGGTGAAGGAATTATCTTATTGATTTTGTCTACACCTAAGATTGGATCCACTTGGCCCAGTATTTTGGAATTTCCAGCTACCCTGTTTCGGATTAGAATGGCACCGGAGTTGAAACGCGTATCGCCCTTGTACATATTTACCTTTGTGCAGTTAGTATTCACAAAATTTATATTGGCCTGGATGTAATACTCCTTCATATCTGCTTCTAATTTTTCCATCTGCTTTTCTACCTCAAAAGCCTTGTGAAATTCCATTACATTATCAGCAATGAGTTTCTTGTGAATAGTGTTATATCTGATTCCCCTAATTAGTGAATCAAATAAAGCAACGTAAAGAAACTCTCCATAACCACATTGCTCCCCGATCTTTCTTAATCTCCTCACAAAATCTTTTATATGTTCGTCTTCTTGTACACATTTTCAAAGCATCAACCTTTGCACTATATAGTTACTTGATGGATTATAATAAGATTTTAATCTTTGTGCAATATCCTGATATAATTTTTCATGAGGCAATGTAGGTGCAAATAATTCACGTAGAACTTCACAGGGCTTGTTTCCAATGACAGATATTAATCTAGGAACTTTCTTGTCCTCTGGAATATCTTGGGTATGACAATAATTGTCAAAGCGCTCCAAATAAGCTACTATCAATCCATCTTGGGGATCATATTTATAAAACCCAGCTACTAACACCATTATGCATTTATACTATAACACAAAGCGTAGAAGTAAAACATATTTATCCTTGAAGTAAGACTTGAAGCTTTCCTGGTGACGAATGATGAATAGATTCTCTCAGGCTATCCAGAATCCAGACACATCAGGGAATCGAAACACACCAGGGAACACGGACAAAGCTGATCAGAAGATAGCCATCCTTCTTTACACCGGAAATCTCTCCGGAGTTATCAGCCGAATTCTCAAGAAACAGAACATAAAAACCATTCACAAACCACCTCTGAAGATCAGAAGCCTACTACGCAATCCCAAGGATGAGTTAGGACTCAAAACACCGGGAGTCTACCGGATTACCTGTAAATGCGGGAAAGCATACACTGGGCAGACGGGTAGGACAATAGAACAGCGCTGTGAAGAACATCAAAGCTCCATCAAGTATTTCCACCCTGAAAAGTCGGGACTAGCAGAACATTCAATCAACGAGGGACATAGACCAGACTTCAGCAACACAGAAATCATAGCCAAAACTTCAAACTACTGGGACAGTAATATCAAGGAAGCAATAGCCATTTATGAAGAAAAAGACAATCTTAATCGCGACACGGGTCTCGAACTGGACCCAGCCTGGTTAGCGTTAGTTAACCAGAAACACACATGTAGCAGACATGCCACTCGATTGGTCTGCCATCTTCACTGGGATCCCCCCTCCACAAACGCATGGCTAGCAATTAACTTAGACGTTCAGCGATGAGACAAGATGTGTAAATGTTGTATTATCCTTCATAATAACATGCAACCCCACCCCATAAATTGAGACTTGACCTTGCTCCCTCTGATTATCATGTATTTGGATCTTCTTAGAGGATGGCGAGAAGGTTGAAGAAGCAGCACATTACTGGTTAAGGACACAACTGAGAAGTATATTGCATGTTTGCAACATATCGCGAAGCCCTGGGCAAGATTAAAATGCAAGGCCCCCTTCCGTTTTCTAAATTTGAAACACAGTGTTGTTTGATACAAAATCTCCAGTCATACGTTAGCAAAATTTTAACAACAACGACAACAACAACAATAATAGTAAACTTATGAAAGTGAAAATATTATCATTTTATTTTACTCACCCTAAAAATGTCTTTCTCTGCTCTTCCTGGAGCTGAATTCGTTCACAATTTCTGAATAGTCCAGAGTTGAGGCGATATCGTTCTCTATCGATAGCATGGCGAGTTTGACTTTGTTGCACATTAATTGTATCAGTTCATTTTGAATTTCAGGGCTTAGATAGTAATCGTGAATTTCGTTTTGTTGAATACGCCTGAAATGTTCTTATAGTACTGGGTCATATTTAGAAAGCAATTTCACTAAATCTATAAAATGTCCGTTTTTCCTCCTGTAGATAATGTATCTCTATGTCCTCGAAATGCCAGGTTATGAGAAGCCAAAAATTGTGTTACGCTTATCAACCTTTCTAAGAGATCGTGCCAGTGTTTTTTAGCTTCCTGAATACGTGACTGCGTTACATGGTCAATAGAACTCCCTTCTAACGAACACTGTTCTAATTCAAGCCACGTTAACATGGAGTTGATGTGACTTTCACTGTTTTCATGTTTCTGTAACATGCTGCTCATATGTTTCCAGTCATGACATCCGCTTAGCACTAGAAAGGTCTGTGTTACAGAGAATAATCTACATGAGAAACAATAAACACAATTGTTAGAGATGGAATATACTAACCAACGCCTGTTCAAGTTCTCACCATTTTTCATTATTCTGTGATAGTGAGAATTGCTAAAATGTCTACTCTGATCATCCTTTGAGTACTGTTCGTCACTCAGCAAAGCATGCAATGGACCGTTGCGTACTATTTTGCAGCACTGTTGATCACTTACAGGTGATATCCACTTACCTGGATCTTTGAAACTTGGTCCCGCTGAGTCTTTGCTTACTGACGAACAGGAACTTGAATTATCTTCTATAGCAGTAACACAATGTAACTCACTTACACTATGATCTACACATCCACCATCCTCAGAATGTACCAGTCGACACTCATCTTCATGTATTTCATTAACATCACTTGCAACACTTTCCCCTGCATTTGTTTTCAGATATTTCATCAGTGAACCACATGAACTTTTATTCTGTTTTGTTATTTCAGCTTTTCTTTTTCTCTTAGATGCACCGGATGGGAATTTTCTTCCCACATTGCGATCTCTACCCGACATTACTGTAATATCACTACCGAACACTAAACACGGTGGAGAGTTAATAAAACGAGCAACGCTAAGAACAACTTGTTACCTTGCACACCATTCTGTGTGCATTGCTGTGTCCGGCTTCAAGGCTTCAAAATATGTCTGGAGTGAAGATCTTACAGTTACAACAATGGCAATAACGCTTGTGTTTAACAGATCTCCAAAACAAAGAAAAATTGTTGGATTTTTCTGTCTCTTTTGTTGTCGCCGTGCCGCGTAAGGTTTGGATTTCAATGCATTGCGACATCTACCTCTGTGGGTTGCAAGTTTGTAACAACAAGTAAGACTATTCTTTCGTTTGATTTTCATGATATCAGAATTCAGATAAATATATAACACACTGCCGTAAAATCTTTCGTGAATTTAAATTTTTAGTAACCCTATGTGTGTGTGTGTGTGTTTTTCAAATTCTTTTGTCAAGCTTAAACCAAGCATACCATCAAAGACAGAAACCAGCCCGTTTTATGTTCAAAGGTTTCCAACACTGCTTCCAAGCGCATAAAATGAATGAATAATAGACAGAGAATTGATAAAATGGAAAATTATTTTATTCTTAGTTTGTTTATAGAGATGTGGCTTCTCAAATGCTAAACATGTAAGGTATTCAGTATTACTTTTATTGCCAGGCAAACAATATAACTTTTTCATATATTTTTCTCACTTCTAATTATTATATATATTTTTTTTTGTATAAACCTGAGAGTGCGAGGCCCTTTCAGGTGCAAGGCCCCAGGTGGTCGCTGATGTGGTGATTGCAGTGCAGGAGAGCATGCAACAGAGTCCAATGAAATCTCTTAAACATAGATCCTTGGAACTGGGAGTCGTGAGGTCTACTTTCCACACTATCACTATCAAGAAAGTAAAAGCCAGGCCCTACAAGTTGAGATTTGTGCACGATCTGATAGAAGAGGGTTGTGACACGAGGAAGGAATTTTGTGAATTAATGTTAACTTAAATTTTCTCTGTGTAACAGACAATATTTAGTTGTAATAAACCTATTACTGTAAAAGTTATATGTTTTTAGAATCCTGTATGACTTTTAAAACACATTGTACATATAAATACAAAATGATGAGTAGGTTCTACAGAGACGTTTTTTTTTTTTAAAAAAAAAACAACTAGTGTAGGGTTACCAGATCGCTGTAAGGGAAATGTAGGACATGCTGTCCCAAAATGTAGGACATTAAGTCAAAATGTAGGACACAAAACATTCTCAATAAATAATAATATTTCTATAGAACACGTTAGAAAGTAGTTGTAAAAATGACTCTTTTCAGTTTTATAAAAATGAATTCTTAATGAAGTTTTAAATGCAAGATTTCAAAAGTTGCTATGATACTAATCAATCCACATCTTACTACATGATTTAAGTGGTACTTCTCAGAGAAGATATTTTTTATCAAAATTTCAGGTTTAGTCAAACTATATTTATTTTAGAGTGTACAGTCAAACTCTTTGAAATTATAGGGATCAGTACCAAACATTTTACAGACTTTATGAAAAAATAATTTATCTCGGAGTCTGTTGTGTTGATTGTAATGAAAGAACTCTCTCAACATTTGAATTCTGACCTGTAATGGCAATCAAATATTCAGCAATTACCGTAATTTAACGTGGTTCCAGAAGTTTCATCTTGGGTAGTTTTTAGTTTAATAACAGGGTGTGTACCAAAATAACACATCCAGAATTCTGGACTTTTCTGGACCTTTTTATCCATTTTTCTTAACTTTTATTTATTCGACCCCTACTTAGGTAAAGTTGGTAGTAATTAAGAAAATAAATATTTATTTAATGAAAATCCCTACCAAAGGGCCAGTTAAGATAAAAACTGAAGCTGAATTTAAGAAGAGAATTAGATCTGCTTTCTCGTACTAATGCATCCTGAACTGTGTTTGGCAGACAAGTGAGGCTTTGGCGTCTGGACTCACAGCCAGTATAATCTTATGTGGGGCTTGTGTCGCTTGTCCCTATATGTTTGTGATTATCCCTTCATCCGTCTTATCGTAAAACCATTCATCCTCATCTTCGCGATTAACCAAAGGGACAGAAAAAAGTTAAGTAAAATAAACTAAATTAACCAACCAGTCATTATGATAGCAAAAATTCTTGACCACAAGAATAATTTGTTGCCTCTGTATTGACTTTCTTGACCTACTTTTTGATTTCTTTACTTTTTCTTGACTTCCATGACTTTCTTGACTGGCAGACACCCTGAATAACTTTGTTCTCTATACACCCTGCTTTACAATCAAATTATATTGAATAAGAATGGGCAACACCTGGTTTCATCAGTATAAACCCTAAAGCAAGAAATTTTGCTCAGACATTGAACAGTGACGCTATCAGAAAGTGGTCCCAATACTTTGTTCATTAATTGCTTCCATTTCCCGTTTGTTTAATAACAGGACAAACTTTTTTTTTCTTTTTGGGCAATGACTGAATCAAAATAAATTTCACTATTGAGTTTAGAAGCGCAGTCCATAGACTTGTAACTGGGATGATTTTTTTCTGTTACATATTTTCCTAATTAATATTATGTGACGCTCAAAATGTAGGACATTTATGATATTTTTCAAATTTCTCCCGGACGCCGGACATAAGGCTAAAATGTAGTACATGTCTGGGAAAAACCGGACGTCTGGTAACCCTAAACTAGTGACATTTTTTAATACTGTGAGGTTGTGCAATAGAATTAAGAGGATTGGCTTTTATTTTACCAAATTGCAGATTAAACTACATTTAATTAATGCCTTGAATTCTCCTTGCAAACAATATCTTTTTATCTTATCTTCTTGCTTAGAAGATTTCCCCCAAAAACACATAAGATAAAGGAAATGCCAAAGATTAGATGTAGTGAACTCTATCACGTATCTTCTAGCACTTGTAAGTACATTCAAAATCCTCTGTTCCAAAAGTCATTCAGTACTTAAAAAAAATATGTTAAACATGTCTGTTGTTTACAATTATAGAAAAAAAAATTATAAATCTTAATTTATATGCTAAAGACATTCTGTTTAATAGTTGAAGCATGTATGATGTCTTGATACAAAATTCATATGTGTGAACTATAAGATGTGGATATTCAATGTGAATTAAAGTTACACAGAATATAACATTTTTAAAAATCATTCATTGATTTGTGTCATGGAAAGGGTTAAAAGTTAAAAGATTCTTTGCCATCATATCTGCAGATATTACGCATTCTTAAATTATTATCCCATGCATTCACACACTGTTATTTTCAGGCTACTCACATGTATTCCAGTTGAATTGTGTATTATAGTATAAATTAGTGAGATGTGCAAATAGTATTAATTTGTGTACTCTTTAGTTGATAATTCAAATTTGCCACCTTGTAATCAAGGGGTCCCGGGTTTGATACCCAGTGGAAGCACATAGTACAGTAGTTCAAATCCCATTTTAAACTGTAGGTCCAGTCCCGATTTGCCTATCTGTGATATAAAGTGGACTTAAAACAACAATTCAATTTTTTTTTTTAAAAAAATTGTGATAATTACTTATATTAATTAAATTTAGAAGAATTGAGAACTTCAACTTTTTTAATGTAGTTAAATTATCTCTTTTCAGGATTCAACTAATAAAGAAATACAGCTTGGGGTGACATCTGTAGGCCTTGTTGTGTTTCAGAATAATTTGAAAATTAATACTTTCTCCTGGTCGAAAATCGTCAAGATTTCTTTTAAAAGAAAACAATTTTTTATTCAACTAAGGCGAGAATTGGTAAGTAGAATAAGTATTTCAGATTACCACATTAAAAGTAATAGTTTACAATTGAAAGTCTGTAGATTGAAGAAAACATTCTATTGCTGCATGTTGATATGTAACAGCTTACACTTTAGTGAATGGTTTTTGATTATGAAAATAAAAAGTCATTTAAATTATTTATTTCGCTTAGTCACTGTAGTGTTGAAATCTTAATATTTTTGTATTTCATTTTAATTTTAAAATGCACATGTTGAAATGAGAATTTTTTTAAAGAAATTGAGAAGTGCAGAAGCAAGCAAAGTGTATCACCCTACATCTCTCAGTGCATGTTTAAGTTGATTCTAATCAGATACTAGCATTTCCATGACTTTTCAAAGACTGAGATATGATTGTTTCTATATTTATTAATTGTTGTTTTGTTGCCTATTTGCAACATTAAATTTAGCAAGTGACTTTTTGGCCACTTCTCCAGTATGATGCCATAGTAAAAATGACAATGTGATTTTGCTACATGAATTAGTTCACAGTAAGACTATTAATATGACATATTAAATGTTGCTTATGACTGGAATTGATAAAGATACTTTCAATGAACAGTTGGAAGAAAATAAGAAGCTGGATTCAATTCCTAATACTTATTTTTTTTTACATGTAAACACAATAACGCAATTACGTAGGTTTATATATATATATTTTACACATGAACAAATAATAATCATACAGTGTACTCTGGTGAGCTTAATTCATTCCTAGAAAATTCCTCACACATTACATATGTATATATATATAGGCTGTTATATAATGTGTGAGGAATTTTCTAGGAATGAATTAAGCTCACCAGAGTACACTGTATGATTATTATTTGTTCATGTGTAAAATATGTGAATGTGAGAATTAGAAGACAGCAGTACTTGAAAGGAATTTAGGATGTGTTTAGACGATGAAGTTACTATTTCAGTGGATGACTACAAATGCAGTTACATACTGGCAGAATGATCTCCCTGATTTGATTGGCCACCGCACGTGCTGTATTGACAGTAGCCACTAGAGTTGTATATCCTTGAGCAGCACAGGACATGTTAGGCATTTTAGTTGCAATCAAGGCATGGACTGGTGAACATTGGGTGTTTGTGCTGGAAACCTATTTTAAATGTGGTGACTCTGTCATTGTTCTCATCTTATTACATGGTGACATCTCATACCTGGCTCAGTTACCCTTGTGATTTCTTTCTTTTGGGATACCTGAAGGCTGAAGTCTTTACATAGATCGCAAACAGTTGAGATATCATTCACACTGCGAACACAGCAATATCAGCAAGCAGCAATGACTCCGCGAGCAATGAATAACTTAAGATTGAAGCTTCAGGAGTGTCTAGCTCGTGCGGGCAAACATTTGTATGATATAATCTACAAAACATTACAATAATGTTTTACACAAATCATGCCAACTGTAATTATACTATTTTGTTTCTTCCTTTCCTACTTTCAGTAATAAGTTGAAGCTTTAAAATACAGTGGAACTTCAATTTTGCATTTTTTAGGGGACCAAGCTGAACAAAATTTAACATGCGGGAAAATGTAAAATCATGGAAATTTTTTTAACATTTTGCTATGTTATGACCATCAAGATTGAATGTAGGGAAAATGTAAAATCGGGGTTCCACTGTACCTTCCTCATCACTTAGGATAATTCACTGAGTATGATATTTAACGTAGTAGTTATCCCAGCTCAGGTGTTCACCATGCATTTTGCACCATGCCAACTTAGTGACCATGCATATTGATTAGTTGGTCCACGATCTCACCACCAAGAGTTCTAGGCTCGAATCCTGGTCTGGGCATAGTTGTTTACTTGCAAATTCCCATTCAATTTTATGTTATCAGTTTCATTCTCATCATCATAAATAGTCAAATATGACCTAAAAGCAACATTCAGTAAGAAAAATAGAAATACAAAATTCCACTTCAACAATTGTCAAATATCCCACTTTTCTACTTTAAAAATTTCACAGTAGAAAGTTCATTGAAGATTGCACGTATTCTCATGCAGGAAATTAGTTATATTTAATGTTTCAAACCAGGTGTGTTTTACATAGGAGTCAAAGTCATTTTGTCTCTCCTAATGACAAATCAGGGGGTCCCAAATTTGATACCCGGTGGAGTCACATAATGGTTCAGATACCATTTTAAATGTATGATCAGTTTCGATTAGAAGAACAAACTTATACAAACAAATAAAGTCATTTTCAGTTTGAACAAATCAAAATACAAAGTGAAATTTAGCAATATTAATATTGAACATAATAAATACGTATGATAACAATAACAATCAGTAAATATACAGTACTAGAAAGAGTACACACATATAGCAAAACAGGTAGTTGGCAGTGTCTTTGAATTCATATGAACAAATGGCATGCTTGTCAGAACCTAACTTATCCTGTGTTGGTATATAAGAACTTGGACCCATCAACAGCATGCTAAAATTTATGAATTTTCTTTTACAGTCTGAAAATTATGATACCTTGCTTGGATTTAACATGGTAAGCTATCGTTCCTGTAAGAATCTGTGGAAATCCTGTGTAGAGCACCATACGTTTTTCCGATTGCATACTCCCCGAGCAAGAGAACGTCGTTTTGTATTTTCACTGGGCTCAAGATTCCGTTATTCTGGTCGTACAGAGTATCAGACTGTGGAGGAAGGAAGGAAGCGGGCACGGCTGGAGAGGACTTTTATCAGGTAACAGAAATAGAGAAACACTTTTTTTTCTGGAATTGTTTCAAAATGTTTATAATTATATTTCCCTACTTGAAATGGTATAATTAGTTATAACCAAATGTAGAAGTTGATTATTGACATTTACAGCTAGTTGGACAAACCTTTCAGTGCTTTCCTTGATTCAGTCTTGAAGAGGTGTCCTTTTCACCATAAAATTAATCTTACCAGTTACTTTAGCAGCCAACCTCCATGGCAGAGTGGTTAGTACAGTGTGTGATGGTGCCTGTTGTCCCAGTTTCAAATTCTGACCTGCGTATGGGTGTTCTTTGTGAGTGTCCATCCCTTCATTTCATCATATCATAACTTTTCCTCAATAACGTGATTAGCCAAAAATGGCAGAAAAGCAACACTATATAACAAAAATCAAAATTAGTTATTTGAATTCACTAGATAATTCATGTTTACAGTAGTACCTAATGCAATCCTTCCAGCCAGAGATATGCTAAACTGAACTGGCACAACAGTTCGTTGAGAAGTGGTGAGTGTCTGTAGCATCCGTTTTCTAACTTTTTAGACTGAAGCCTCTTACTTCTTTTCAAGCACATCACCAATGAGCCTTACGATGGTGAGTTAGCACTAACAATTTTGGGCTCCCATTGGGAACCAAACGCAGAACCACTTGCACCAATGGGCAAGAGCTCTTTTGGCTAAGTAGGAGTCACTCAGCAAGAGATTTAATTCAGAAAATCTGTGACATATGTAGTGCTGTCATGTTTCCAATATGAAAAAGAAGAATTAGACCGATGCATAATTAATTTATGTTCAGTAAAGGAAATCAGTGTTATAATACATTAACTTTTCTACTCATACATTTTACGTGGTGCAATCCAAAAGTTTGAGGACTCGGCTCATAGTTCACAATCACCTTCAAAGTATTTCCATTGGTCGACGATACACTTTTGCCATCACTGGTAAAGCTGTTCAAAGCCATGTTTTGAAATCTCCCATAATGCCTCCTGCGATGCTGCTTTCACCACAGTTTCTAACGTGAAACAGCACCCCTTTAGATGGGTTTTCATGTGGGGAAAAAGGTAGAAGTTCCAGACGAGTAAGCACTGTGAATAAAAGGGATGTTATAGAACAGATGTCCCACGTGTGGCCATAAAGTCAGCGAGGAGTATGGGCTGGTAGGCAGACACCTTATCATCGAGAAGGTACCATTGTCCATTTTCCCACATCTTAGGCCACTTAATATGGTGGATTCCGAATGAAGAGTTCTTGAAAATCGAAGAAAACCATGAGCAGAACTTTCCTTTTGCACTCACAGGTTGACCAAAGCACTTGATATCTGCAACAGATTCTTAGTACTCTTTAAACCTCAATGCCACTTAAACACTTTTGAGCGTGCCATTGTAGACTCACCTTAGCATGTCCTTAGCATAGTGCAATTCTTCGTTTGTACGCTGCTCTTGAAAATCCATGTTTTTAACTTCGCAGCAGCACCGCAACAAACTAAAAGAATGTGCATGTGCTCCCTGATACCTTGCTGTCAACAGGAGAACCCATTATGATTACAGAGGGGAGGAATGGTAAAATGCACTTCAGTCACAGTTACTTTCCTTGCATGCTCATTCTTTTGCATGTGCATACAGTCCCCGAATTTATGAATTGTACCACGTATTTGTGGCTGTAGTACCTAATTTAAAAAAATCAAAACAAGTGTTAGTTTCTTTGAAAATTTTAAATTCATCATAGAAAGTTTCTGTATCAGTTCATAATTTTAAAGCAGTAGTGAGAGCAGGGAAAGAAGAAAGCAATTGTGGAAACAAAATTACCAATAATCATAATGGATTTTTAAAAACTGACTCCACATTTACCTTTCCCACCTGAGGCTAATTGTCGTGTTGTAACACTTCAGTACTCAACTTACGGTCTCACCACTGAAGGTTCTAGGTTTGAGTCCTGACCTGGGCATAGCTGTTTATGAGTGTCCATTCATTCAATTCATATAATCTTTACTCATCCTAAATGGTGTGATTATATACTCGAGGTTTCGGGCAGGAGTTCTGGCAACTATTTTTTTAATGTGCGGGACCAGCAGGAAAATCCAAAATATACAAATGGAAATAGGCAGTGTACCGTAATGTTGAATGTATGAAAAATGGAGATTATGTGCACTAATTTTAGGATAGGGAAGCGAGCAAAACATTCTCAAGATAGCATCATGTCACGTGTGTTTACAAGTTTGAAAGTATACATTAGCATACAAGAAGAAGAGAGGAGCATACTATGGTAGGACTCTATTCCCTACACTTTCCACCAGTTCCCTGTATCATTCTCTGGTATTTCCCTCCCGAAGAATGGCTATTTTGATACACGAACGCTGTTCATGCCTCGGTTGACTCAACAAATAATTACCACTCTCTTCTTTTCTGTACAACATACTACAGGTGCCATGTTCTAAAGGACATACGATCATATTGTGGTACCACCGTATAATTTTGACAAAAAATATAGGTTGCCATGACTTATGCCCCAGCCCTCATATCTTAGCCTCGTTCATTACTACCAACCTTTCTGACAAATGTGCCCCTGCAGCCCTGCCAGGAGTATTCACTGTCACCAGAGCAGTTCCTTATAACATTTCAGTACACAATCTTCCTTATCAATAGTTACGTCAACATTCTGAACAGAAACTGCATGGAGTGTGGAAGAAATATACTAAATAAAGTACGGCTTCATAAAATCTAATGACTGGCAACCCTGTACTCAAGTCTCCTGTGTGAAGTTGTTATCCTTAGCATATTGGATACGTGCATGTTATTCACTATCTATAAACAAAAATACGTTAGAGTATTGAAATTAGTCTACTTACGTAAATGAGTATGTATTCGTATGTGAACTCTATCTATCAACAGCAATATAGATAAAATTCCAGTCCACCCATACTTTTCCATAAAAGATATATGAGGATTTATAATTATAATTTTAATATGTTTCGGAAGCTTTACTGCTTCGTTCTTCAGGAGGTCGTATTTCGGCTTGGAACATCAAGCCACGTCGGAGAAGTGTCATGCGAGGATACTGGGTGAAAGGTTTGGGTTAAAACACTTCATAGTGCTCGACATATACAGAATTAGAACTACCTTTGTTAAAAACCCTTAAAACTCTCGATAAAACATGTTAAAACCACCACTACGGTGTACTTGAGCTTCCAAAACGTAGTTCACATACGAATACATACTCACTTACTTAAGTAGACCAATTTCAATACTCTAACGTATTTTTGTTTGAAGTTGTTATCCTGGAAGAAGCAAGAACTTCGTACACAATAATTAAATCTTTGAAGTATATAAACTTAATATAATTTGCTAAATATTTTCGTGGACATGCTATTCTAAAGAAGGCAAAAAAGCACTACAGTGCTAGTTATCAATTTTCTTAATTGCTTACTTGTTACTTTGGATCTAATATTAGCTGGTGTTTCAATTCTTGAATAGGGTTTTCTTCAGAGGATAAATTGAAACACATCTTCGTGACTTGAATAAGAATGTACAAAGAATGAAGCTCGTGTGCTAACCTGTGCCACATTGAAATCTTGCTCCATGTAAGTAGATTCAGATCAAAAACTTTAATATGTACCGTAATACAACTTTAATACATGATAGTATAATAATTTGTAAATTACATAGCAAAAAATAATAGGCTGAGGGAACATTATTAATGAAACATATTGCTTGAATTTGATGGAATGTTTGAAATGTGAACTTGAATGAAATTCTGATAAATTGACAAAAAATCGTGATTCATGCATACATTACAGATGGATGTACCTTCATGATCATGTGGCCAGTAAAGATGCACTGTGTGCATAGAAAGAGATTGGAAAATTGCAGAGTAGAGAATGTGAATGTAAGAAAATAAAGATGAAGGAATAGGATAGCAGAAAAGAAAATTGTGAGAACTCAAAGAAGCAGATCAGTTAAAGGGATGCTTTTCTTTCTGGCAATGCACAATAATGGTATGTTGTACCTGCAACTTTTGATAGGTGATCATTTCTGAACATCATGTCACAAAATTTAGAGAAGTTATTATGATGAATACAATAACAACAAAAATCCAACTTCAAGAGTACCAGAACCTTCTTCCCAGGAAAAGAAAAAAGAAACACTGGTGATTGGTTGTTGAAACTACATTGAAGATGCAACACATTTTGGGGAAAGAAGGAAATTTATTCCCTGTAGTTTAAGAAAGAGTTGACTTGTTATATGGTTTGTGATGGATTAGCATGTTAAAATCTACAGAATGCAGAGATCCTTAGAAATGTACGTCAGTGAAAGGTATTAAGAATTTTTTTTTCTAATGTGATTTTTCCTTGTCATTTTAGGTCTCCCAGCAAAAGATTTGTTCGACAAACAGTGCCTCCATCTGCAGAAGAAAAAGCAAAGCTTCCACCACCTCCCCCAAGACCACCTCGGCCTTATGATAATAAAGTTACCTCATTGGGTGCAAGGGAGCCGAGGAAGGCTTGGGCAGAAGGACTTCCATCAGATGAGTAAGTATACACTTAGCAGGTTTTTAAAATAGCATCATGCAGTTGAACATTATAGAGAATATTTGATGTGGTAGGAAAATAGTTTTCAAAGTACATTTGTTAAGTTTTCATGTTCATGTATTGTTTGCTCATTTTTTGTGAAATGTAGTTGTTATTCTAATTTTGACAGTTGGCATTCACATTATGTAGAGTTTTGACTAATTGATTGATAGAGTATGTCAATTTATCAGTCAAGTTATTGATAATTTTACTGATTTAATCCTTCTACTATTTAACTTAATGTAAAATTCTGTCATCTTGTATAGTTATGAATAATTAAAGGTAAAGTTCCCATTGCTCAATGTAGCATGAAGTGGGGGAGGGGATGTAGGTAGGACTCCACACATTCATGATCTTGGTCATTGGAGTAGATGTGATCAGCACTAATCTTAAAGGTGGCTGGACCTTTGACCAACATCAGTGGAGCCATTTTTAAAATTTCCCCTCCTTTTAAAAAAACTGCTACGATATTCCAAAATCTGAAAACTTGCATGCGCTTAGAATTTCTTTCAGAATATTCACATGAATCTTCATGTGGTTTTCTTTCGCTGTTGCCTAATTTTTTGCAATAGTTTTGTGGCTACGTCAGGCTATTTAATTGCGAATATCTAGCCAACAGCCATAGATATTCATGTGAATACTCTAGATGGAATTATAAGCAAATGTAATTTTTCAAATTTTGGAATCTCGTAGAACAGTAGTTCCCAAAGTGTGTGCTAGGGCACCGTGGCTGGCTTATAGGGGCACTGTGAAATGTTCCAATATTTTCACTGAAATAACACTTATTCCAAATATGTTCTTATTTAGTACTTTCTACACATAAAATGTTTCCGATTGTTTCTGAAATATGTGTTTATTTTTTAACTTAAGGAAAGCAACCTAACCACACTAAGTGAGCGTTGCAAGTGTTCGATGGGCTTATATTCTGACTGCACTGCAGAAAAATGTTGAAACACTAAGGGTGCAGTAAAACAAAAAAAATGGGAATTCCTGTCATAGAAGTTTTTGAAGGAAGTGTAAAAAGTATAACATGCCAAAATAAAATGCTATATCATCATACATGCCAGCCAACTCCCAGGTGGTGAGAGATCACTGCGAGTGAGTCTCAAGAGTGTGCAAAGCGAGTAGTGGGTTTTCTAGTGATTGAGTGTTAAATCAGTCCATGCAAAGGTTTTGGCCAACCCCACCAAGGTTCTCATTGGCAGACCACAACATGACCCAGCCTGAGGGGCCAGAGACCAGAGCAGCTACAGTGATGACATTCGTATTTCAAGTATCAGTGTTTAGTTATCTTAATCCGGCTCGACCATGTTCATCCCCTTGCTTGTTTGACCTATGAATATTAAATTTGTTAAAGGGCAATAAAGCACGTAATCATTTAGCCTTCCTCAAAATTAAACATACATACAACCTCTCGCAGCTAAGCAGTTAAGCCAATGAATGACTTAACGTAACAAAAGGATTTTTCTTGCATTAGCCAAAGGTCCAAATGAACCTTAACTCATAGGGTTGCACTCAGGTACCCATTTACAGTCCATCTGCTTTATGCAAGACCATTGCCGCAAGTGTGCATGTGCTAACTGGATGGGTCCAGATCAGGAGCGTATATTCCAGGCTAGCTAGGCTATCTGCGAAGCGTGAAGCCTAGAAAGTAAAATACTAAAGAAAAAATCGATTAGAAATTGTGAATAAATCTGATTTCAATGAGAAGATAATGCTGATTCTGAAGTTGGCAATCTGAATTCTTGGGATAACCTGATTCTTAGGAGTTTTCAACCTGAATTCTTAGGAGTTGGCAACCTGAATTCTTAGAAGTTGGCAACCTGAATCCTTAGAAGTTGGCAACCTGAATTCTTAGGAGTTGGCAACCTGAATTCTTGGGAGTTGGCAACCTGAATTTTTATAAGTTTGCAACGTGACTACTGTTGGGATGGCAATGTGGCTTCCTTGAAGACGTCAAGAATTAGTCTACTAGTAGTCTTCTCCCTTCCTCCATAGCCTAGGACAGGTGTCATAGTCAGCTAGTCCAGGTCTTAGATTCAGCATACGCCACTGGTCCAGATACTGGGAACAAGTTCCGAAAAAAAATATCTGCTGCTGAAATAACATTGAATAGTTGGGAGTGAGAGGATGTGAGTTGTAAAAACCATAACAAACACAAGAAAGTGAATGATAAGGAACAAAAGAACCAAATGCATACAAACAGAATGCGGAATACAATCCGAAACCCACATCATTGTTTTAGATATTTTTACCTATTGCCCCTTAGATTTCTCCTCTCAAGCTGGTCTTGCTTTCCGTGCTTGGACAGTATTATAGACTGGGTGAACCCCAAAGGGGCTTTTATGCAGGGACAAATTCTGACCTTAGATCACCCACCTCAGGAGTTGAACTCATGTCTCCCACACGGCAGCCAGACACCCTGCCAACTGGACCACTGTTACTCTGTATAGTTATGAATGAATATAAAGCTATAATCTACATTCAGTAGTCAAATTATCAGTAATTTTACTGATCCAATACTTCTATAATGTTTTATTAGTGCAAATTTCTGCCAATTTGAATAGCAGTTATATGAATATGAAGTTATAATTCCTATACAGTACTCTGATTTTGCTAAGTAAATATCTAAATGTGCAGTTTGTTGTCATACATTAAAATATTAATTAAATTGGTTACATGATCAGAATTGCATCTAACAAAAACCAAATGCCACAGAAACAGCAGAACAATCAGCCATGTTGCTTTCTCTTATACGTTTTCCCTCAAACAGGAAGTTTCATGGTGCATTAAACATGTGTCCGAAACAAAACTATACCCAACACAAAGATGTCAATAACATTTGGGTATACTTTTGTTTGGACTACCAAACAAGAAGCCAAAAACAATTTTTCTCCAATTTAAAGTCTGTCAGCAAAACTGTTGGTTACAACATTGTTCATGTGAGTGATTCAATTAAGGAGGTGATTGAAACATTTTAAATTTTATATTGTATTAATTATGAGTATTGGTAAGTTTTATATTAGTTCTTTACCAGTATCAGTAATAATTTCGTATTGGTCATGTACTTTCTGGTTTTTCAAATACAGATAGTATGTATGGTTCATTATTTAAAAGACTTTTATGAATGTGCAGGCAAAATTCATAATTGTTCAACAAATTTACATGGTGAATTCAACATTTTGACTCTTCTTATGAGGCAGGAAATTTCAGTTCCCATATTTAGGAATTTCTTAGCAAGCAGTGAGTATAGTTGTATTTATTGTTATTATTCTATCCTTTCAGTGAAGGAGGGTTTTTGGAAAGAGGAGAGGAAAGACCACCATTTTCTCCAGTGATGCCAACTAGAGCATTAACTTATGCTGATGAGGAGCCTGAGGAGCGTGGAATCTATGAAATTCCTCCTTATATGGAACAGCAGGTAAGTGTTCTATTCTGATGATACATCTTTGATCTTATGTTATGGTGCAGGTGCAGGTGTGTGTCATGTAGTTCACAGAGAATTTGTAACATGTTATGGGGGTTGTGAATACTCACACAATACTATGGGGAGTATTCATATTAATATGAACCTTACAATAAAATTTTAAAGCAATTGTACATTAATTCTGAGGAATATTTTACTATCTTAATTAAACTTAGCTCCATGGTGCAACAGCTTTATCAGAGACAAAATCTGCCAAGTGGTTTTGCATTAGATGATGCATGGTTAGTTTGCCAAGTCTTAATTGTTGTATGGATTTTGTGACAAGAGCCTTTACCATTGCTTGCAAGTAGCTCCCAATTCCAATTGTCCTCACGATGTTGGGTCAAATTTGAAATTTTGGAGCTCTCACTAGATACATTGATGCCTGTGCAATACAGACATGTTGCCATTATGGATATTCAAGTGCCATGTCTACAAACACCAACAACAAACAAATTACTCCCATTGGTATAACCTTAATCTCCTTGCCATAGCTGTTGCACAAGTTGCAATTTATATTGATGGAACTAAATCACACTTCGCAATCCAACGCAGCGAACTGTGACTAATGTGCAGTGTCCTTGCATGGGACAGAGTAATGTTGCCAACTTTGCTGGATAGGCCACACAGACTCGATGGACATTTTCAGGGGCTATGTACTGTAGTATTTGTGCCTTTGTGCTTCCTATCAGTAGCCAAACCCTTTTGACGCCACTGTTTCTTCCACCTGGATGTCATTCTTCTGTCTGGAATGGAGCAATGACAATCCATGATGCAGCTCAAGGTGCACAGCTACAACTCTCTTCTCACGCATGTAGACCTTCACAGACTGTATATGCACCTGACCTGACCAATGATACATGGTGAAATAAATGGCAGACCATTGTGTTACACTTAGGCATGACAGATGGCACTGCTGCACTTTGTTTGTACAGTATTGCCACTTGTTGCTGTACTTTCTCCCATTGTCTACCCCAGTAGCGGCTTATGCCTATTTGCACATTCACACGTGCACACCCAAATAAATATGTAATGCAAATCATTATTATTATATTTATTCATTGAACTCTTATCTTCTTCGAAACATCAAGTGTTCCCACGCCGCTTTACCAAGAGAGGTTGTGGAGAACCGTGCAATCAGTGATATCAACCCACGTAGACCGAGGCACGCTTGCACTATGCGAGTTTCGTTCCCTCTGATGCTGTTGCAGCAGTCATGTAGAGAATGCTGATTGGGTCTTCTGGCTTACCTGTGGATTTTGCATCATAAGGAAAACCATCAACGCAGCGGTTGGTGTGTTAGCAAATGTAGTGTTGCAAGCCCATTCCATTCGAGACCGTGTGACGGAGTCAAGGGAACCCATATATCATTGCAAATTGAGGGATTTTTTTTAGAAAAGGGATATTTCGATTGTATATTGTGCCTCTCATCATGTTCTGAGCATGGCAGGGGCAAGAAAGAGGGGAAAGGGGGGGGGGACTGAAAGTGAAACTGGTGTTTTAAAAATGTCTGGTATTGCCTTTGCTTAGTGCATGTTGGCCAAAATAAATGGTCCCTGTGGCACAGTAGCCGAATTATCAACCCACGCGGAAGGAGCGTATATCAGTCAGTCAGCTGCTTTGCATTGTGTGCCTCTTACTACATTGCAAAATTGTTTAGCGCTGTCAAAAGATCGTTCCTGTTTCAGTGCAAAGTGTTTGATTTCATGATGAATATGGAAATTGTACATAGCAAAAGCAGAGACTTAATATTTAACGTTGTTGAATTTTTGGAGGGAAGTTAGCTACAAAACCTGTAGCAACTGCAGTAATGGATAAGGGTAAGGTGGAAGGGATGAAAAAATTCTGAAGTACGAAGCAGGCCAGTGTTAACTGAGTCAGTACTGTTTAATTTTCTTTAAGATTTATTATTCTCTTGACTTCGCTTGATTTGCTTGGTTTGATCAGTCTGTCATTAGAAATAAAGAACATCTAGATAGATTACAACTGATTTCCTCCATGCGGTAGTTGGATTGACTTCTTTGGTGTATGCTATTGTTATTATTCTCCTTGTTCATTAATATCAGTGGAGCGGGGAAGGAAGTTTTTACAAAATATTTTGCAAATCGACAATAGTATTGATATTGTACTTAGATTGGTATTTCTATGTTTTGAGTGATTTTGTCAGGTTATCGAATGCTGAATTATATATTGCACAATAACATCGCTCCAATCGTGATTGGCTGGAAAACTTCCAAAATATTTGAAATTTGTAAGAAGTCCGTATCAAAGCCTCATTTTCAGTGAAAGGTGATCAAAACTTGGGTTGCCAATACATTTAGCATCATTATGTACACAAAGACGGGTGCGAGTATTTGACAGGGGTGGTGCAACACTTCTTCTGCACGCGAGACTGAAGTGCACACCCATAGAGTCCAACCACCAACCACCACTGGCCTACCCTGTAGAAGCTTGAAAATGAAGGTTTATTGTGCAATGGTGAAGCCAGTTGTGACATATGTGGCAGAGACTTTGAATCTTGTTCAGGCAAAGAACTCCCTCTGTGATGGTATATTAAGGAAATTATGGTGCAGTAAACAACAATGAATAATGGTGAATAACAACCAATGATGAAAAAAAAACAGAGCACTATAGTCTTCCATGTAAGAAGTATGAGGTTGAAGTAGCTAGGTCATGTAGAAAGAAACCCTAACATAGAGCAGTCAAGAAAGTATATAAGGAAAGGTGGGGGTGGGGGAGGATATTAAGAAAACAGTGCAGGAAAGAATTGTTGGAGGATGTTGAGGAGGACCTCATAAGGGTGGGTGTAACAAGATGAAGCAGAGTGCGAGAGACCAAGGACATTCAAGGGCTGTAGCAGACAAGAAGTAAGAAAATATATAATCATTTGGTTTCACAGGGTTCTATTTTAATACATTACACATTAAAATATATATTTCCAATCATATTTACATGAATTAATTGCATCCCATCATTTTCTGCATTTTGGTTTGAAACATACAGTGTGGCCTTAATTTTAAGTTTTTCAGGGGACCAAGCTGAAAAAAACTTAAAATACAGGAAAATGTAAAATGGCTGCGGTGTCTGGAACCATGCAGCTTAGTGATGTGTGGGTTCCCTCAACTCAAGCACATAGCGTGTTTGGTAGCTTTCCAAGCTAAAGTTTCGTGAAGTTTCCCTTCAAAAAGCAGACTGTGGAACACACCAATAGAACTATCTCTGATTCATGTCGTTGGAACGTGACACCTCTCAGTCTTCCGTGAATGGCAGTATTTGCTTTCATACAGGTGGATGTGTCATAAAGAAAGATTTATATTTGCATCTGCGTATTTTGCTAAGGTGATAAATGATAATCCAATAAGTGTTGAGTTTTGATAAGTATTATTAGTAGGGCCTGGACTTTATGTTATAACATATTTTTTATTTGGAATCGGATTGAATATTGGGGTCAGATCTTTACATATCTGATGAATATCAGAATAGACGAACTTGATAAGGCATATTTTGACATATTTTAGCAATTTCACATTTTTAAAACATATTTCTTCAATTTTCTCCTAATAAGACATATTTCTGTATAATTTCGAAATTATCTTGCATGTAATCGCTTATTTTATAATTTTTCTTCAAACTTTAGCGCATTTGGTAGTTCATATTATCTATGGCAGGATAAGGAAATTATGGACGAAGAAATTAAAAGCAGATGCCGTATTTTCTTACCAACTAGTACAGAACAATAATACCCCCTTTTTCTTATTCCGTTGATAAGTGATAGCCTTGCAAATATTATTCAGGGAAAATGTTCTCTGTCATTGTTGTGTGAGCATGGGAATCATCGGGCAAGAAAAAGACAAGTTTCAATTGTTCTAATTCTTTTACCTTTTTTTCACTTGTCACAACAAATGGTCAGATTTACCAGAGCTGTAGCAAGCTGCCAATTATGCTTTATTTTCCACAAAGGAGTAAATCTGACATACGAGTAAATGAAACTTAGGATAATTGCAGTGCACCTCATGATATTTTCAGTATTTTCCCACTTCTTTTTTCAGTTAAAGAAATTCTGACTTCATTTAATACCCCACCCCCACCCTAGTCGATCTTCCCTGGAAGATACTGACTTCCTGTATAATGAGAAATTCGAAAGTACTGTTGTGTATATTTTTGGCTTTGCTGGAAATATTTCTGCATGTTTCTGACATATTTTAAATTTTTCATGGCATATTTTTGAATTTTTGGCATAATTACATACATATTTTGCAGTTTTATAGGACATAAAGTCCCTGGCCCTAGTTAGAAGTGTTATAATGCCACAACATCAGTACACTTTAGAACAAAGAGTTATTATGTACGTACAGTTCTTATGTGAAAACAAACTCATTGAGAAGTTTGAGGTGTTGATTTTTAAGTGAACTTTCTCAAAAGATGTGAAAAAATGTGTGGCAGCACAAGGCTCAGGCTCCCTTCTTGAGTATGTCATTATAAAAAAATATAGCAATATTGCAAATGACCTGTACCATGTTGAACTTGCAAATTGACCAAACAACACACACACTGTTGTTGACTGTCAGCATGTGTGAAGCAGGGATTGGTACTCGTAGAATTCATGGTTAGCTACTGTAAAACCGAGAAGTATGGAGTGTATGTGAGCTCATTTTCATATATTGCAACCTGAGTTCAATACCTGCTGAAAGCACATAGTGGTTCGGACCACACTTTAAACTGTAGGTCCAGTCCTGATTAGCGTTTCTGTCATAAAGTGGATGGACTTGAATCAAAAACTCAAACTCATGTAGTGCAAGTGTGAAGCTGCCAGATGTTCCTATAGAAACAATGGGTCAGGATTGAGTCATTGAACATATTTACAAGGACATTGATGTCACTCCCAATGAAGTCATGAACAACTTTACAAAGAAAAATCGTTCATGGTTGCATCTCCTCTATTTGTAAGGCAAGATCTTAAAATATTAAGGATGTGCATTTCAGTGTTCTTAAGTTGTTCTTTTTGTACACTATTTATCAGTAATTTTCTTTTGAAATTTTATGTGCTAAGATGGCATTGGAACCCAGATTCAATTCCCAGGATGGTTGATCTCAAGTGGGAGTTTTTCTGTACATGTTCCTGTGTAAACTGCTCTGGGGCACACATCCTCTCATAAATGAGTACCTGGGTCAGCTTACCATGTCAATCAATATCATAGTGGTAATTCCATCACCTTTTAATTAAGGGGTCCCTGAAGGGTCTGGTGCTGTAACATTTTTTTTCCATCTCATGTTACAGTACCTGTTAATAAATTTCCTTCACTACAGACTTCATTGCAGTAAAATATGGAGACCTGAAAATTTGAGGGTTTGAAAACTTCGGAAATTCAGAATAGCTAGAGGCATGCATATTTCTTTTTTTGATGGAAACACGAAATGTGAAATAACACACTGTAATGTTTATTTGTCATGTTTTCGAAAGGCGTGAGGTACATTTTCCTCCCTACTGAAAATTCTGTCTTCTGTTTTCAGTAGATCAATGGGTGTTTTGAAACATCTGTTTTCAGTAGATCAACTGTAATGCTACTGTCTTCTACTGTTTTTAGTAGGCTTCTGTTTTCAGTAGCTGAACTGTACTTCTAATGTATTCTACTGTTTTTAGTAGCCCAACTGTTTCTATTGTTTTCAGTAGATGAACTGTACTGCTAATGTTTTCTACTGGTTTTGGTAGTCCAACTGTTTCCCCTATCTTAAGTAGTTGAACTGTACTCTTAACGTTTGCAATAATATAATTGTACAACTAACATATTTTATTGTGTTCAGTATATTGCTGTCTGAAAACAGTACTATTGTCAGTAATGATAATTTTCTTATCTATGCAACCGAAAATGCAATGGAAAAATCGTATAAACAACTAAAATAAATATATGGTAAAGCATGTGGAACTTGCTACTTAGGAATGCATTCACACAGTGGCGGCTCGTGGTGAACCAAAGTGGAGGGGCGACAGCTCATAAATTTGCTCTACTTGTAATGTGAGTTTAATTGATTAATTTTGTATATAACAGCCAACATGATAAGAAATTGATATATTCGTCCTTACCGAATATCATGCTTTGCACGTTTGCACATATTATGATAAATTAATAATTATTTAACAGTAATGCGAAGATTACGAAAGATGGAAGAAGAAATAGAGTTCTAACAGATTTAGTTGTTTGTTTTTTAACTTAACAGAGGGGAAAATTGATAAGCACAATGACGAATATTTACGTGCATTGAACGTGAAAATTTCTAGTAAAAATCTTACACAAAAAACGTTTCCTGTCCAACATGACTAATTGATATATGAAATAGGGCAGCAAAGTAAATATCTCACTGGAAAGGTGATATCTGCGTTACCAGAAGCTCAAGCTCTACAGTAAAAACTTCAAACTTACCAGAAATCTTCTTCAGACATGCTTCTTCACCAGAAATCTTCTTCAGACATGCTTGTTCTAGATCCAAATTCGGTCTAGGCCGGCCTAGGTTTTTTATGTTTATTTTATTCATCTAGACTTCTGGGAGAAAAACTTCGCACCAACAAGTTCTCCACATAGCTCATCGCAACAAACGCACAACTACAGCACACTACCGAAAAAGCTTCACTTTTCCATGGAAAACGAAGAAACAACAAGCAAAGAGAATCGAGTATTCTCTTTGCAACAAGTGTCAATGCTATCGTCTTCCCATGCAGTCATTTTATTGCCTCGGGGTTGCCAGACAATTTTGCCAAATTTTCAGAAATTCGTAGTACACAGGTTCCTGTAGCGGCTCTTGGTGAGTTTAGATGACTATACCTGCCGCAAAATTAGTTTGGTATTGACACTTGAGAACCACGTGTTGAAATCGGGTCTACGTCACTGCGGGAGGGTGGGTTGCTGGCATGCGAGCCAATCAAAATCTTCCCAGTGCTTCACCCAGACCCTGGTTACCTAGCAACAGAAAACGTTTTTCTCGGTGTTGCCGCTTATCGGGCGATTCTTCCTGCGATCAGATTTCATGTTGTTGGGAGAGGACGTGTTGTTTGTTTGTTGCGTTGCGTTACTGTGATATTTTAACCAGTCCGTTTGTTTAGTGTTTATTGAATTTAGAGTATTCTTTGTTGTATATAGCGTGTTGTTTTAGTGTGTTATTTTTTGTACATAATTTTCTGTGTTCTGCTTGAGTATGCCATGTGCTTGTGTGAAGAACGTCAGGCACAGGAGGCAATACTCGAGATGACAATGTACCAAAGAGGCCATGCACTAAAAGAAAAAGGAATTCTTCTCAAAGGCCAAACGCGGGAGATGGTTTGTTCTGAGTGCAAATAATTTGAGCAAGAGAAAAACAATGGGGGGTCGAATCATTTCTGTAAACAAAGTTCTGGACAGGACTGCTGCTGCTTTCGGCGTGTCTAAGAACAATATTGTTACCATAGGGAAAGAAAAATATAATGTGGTAGAAATAAATAAATAAATCAATGCGAGGCTTCAAAATTGGAAACCCCAGGAAAGAAGAGGAATATCAGTAATCGCGTGACAAATTTAGATACTTTTCAGCAAGATGCTATTCTCGCCATATTTACTCTTATTATAGGAGGAAAGATCATCCCACTGTTGGGAAACTGCGCGTTTCGTTGAAAGATTCGGCATTTTTTCAAGGTGGGGAAACATCTTTAAGGAGTCATAAAATATCTGGGATTCTCATACAAAAAAAAAATAATGGACCCAAAATAAAGTATGGAGGCATATGGAGATGTGGAGGTAGAGCTCCACACATTCTCGACCTCGACCTAGGCCATATTATGGAGGTGATGCGGTGATGTGGTTCACCAACCGCCTTTACCACAGGTTTGCCCCAGGTACTCACTTGGGCTGAGTCGACCCCGGAGCCGCTCGGGATATTTGAAAAAGTTTCACAAACCACCGCGGGTCTCACGCGTGAAAGTCAGACGCCCCACCAACTGGACTTTGTGCACTTCAGTTGCGGTATAATTGAAAGACGGGCAGACTTTAACGGCGACTTCGGAAAGAAATGATTATTGAAAGTGTATATACAGAATGGATTGAAAAGGTAACCTGTAAACAATGCTCGTTTCATTAATTCGTTCATGTTGTAAGGGAGATGGAAATGAATAGAAAAACAATAACACATTCATCATTGTTGTCATCATTGTTATTCCATTTTCCTCGAAAAACAATAACACATTTCATCATTGTTGTTCCTTTTCATAACACGCTTTCCTCGACACAGCGTCAGACGGCTGCAGTGCGTACTGTACCGCATGATATGGCAACACCGTGACGCGTGTTCCTTCAGCTCTCAATACCAAACTAATTTTGCGGCAGGTATAGTTTCTAATTTATTTAACAGCCGGCTTGAAAAGAAATTGTGAAACTTTGTCACACTATCAGGGTTTTTTCAAAACGTGCTAATCAAAACATGTAATTAAATCTAATTTTGTGAGTAACACGAAGCTGTAGCCGACTTCCGTGGCTATAAAAAGCCATGGATCCTGGGTTCGAATCCTGGCCTGGACATGGGTGTTCTTTGTGAGTGCCCTTCCATCATTTAATTATCACTTATCCTCATCGTCGTGATTACCGAAAAGTAGCAGAAAGCGACGGTAAATAACAAATATCAAGCACCTGTCTGTACTTTTTCAGTTACCGATATTTTCTTTCCTTATTGGAAATTGCATTATTTATTGCTCTATGGAATACAGAATGATTTCTTTCGACGGTTGGTAATTTTCTTTCTTACGTTAACTTCATTGCTTCTGGCAACTCTTCATTGTTTACCGTTCTCCGGAGAGAGGGCCAGTTTCGCCTAGGGTGTTGGTTTCGGACGACAAACCCTCCGTCCTCCCAGCCCATTCCCAGCCACAGATCCCGCGCGTGTTATTCCGCCAGTTCCCTCGCCTCTTACCCCTCGCGGCAGTGCCTGAAAATGTTCTACGTCTCGTAAGGTGGGAGGATGCCGCCCTGCCAGATTTCTCTCGAAGTTCCGTATTCCCCCCGCATGGTGGCCTGCAAACTTCGCAATTGTCGCGGAAGAATGAATACAGAACCGACTAACCAAGGATCTATAAGCAACGGAATATTTGTAATTCAGACAATGTAAAATATAATATATAAATGTTAAAGTAATGTTTGTTCACTTGTGATTACACACGGCAGTACGGCGTCCGTATCGTCCTTATGAGCGGCCGCCTCTGCATTCACACAACAAATAAATCAAATAAAGTGAACACGTTTTTAAATGTGTAGCTTCAGTGGTTAATGCACTTGTAGAAAATTGAAAAACAGACTCTCTTATACATAAGTTGACATATTGTTCTTCCTATATTCACATGAAAACAGCAAGAAATTAGTTTAAATGAAGGCCTGACCCTCAATGCTTGAAAAATCAAAACAAGCAAACACTGTTGACTACGTTGATCAAAAGAAATGGATCCTTTCTGCAATTGCATTACACAGATATAATAACCACCATGGAAATTCCATGCTGAAAAAAAAATCAACTGATATGGTCATGTAATTAAACTGCTAGCTGCTTTATTTCTTAAGAAAGAATTATAGTAATTTATTCATTAAGATACTGTATATCTGACTTCAGTAGTATTCAATAGAAAAACAGTAGAAATTCAGTTCATGTACTGTTTTTCCAATTCACTTCAAATCACTGAAAATATAGTGTCAAGAATGAATTTGTCTATTCTTGGAGTCAATAAATGATTTTATAATATATTTTGTAGCAAGTATTATGCATTATTATTTACTTTGTTTTTTCTGTATAGTAGCCTTACTACACAGTACAGTAGTCCTACTGTAGAGTACAGTAGTTGTACAGTAGATCTACAATAGGATTTCAGTACATTTCACAGTACACAGTAGAAGACATTTGAAAACAGTAGAATTTGTCTACTGAAAACAGTAGAAATTTCCAGCAGGGGCTACCATGTTTTGTCACAAAATGAACTGCAAAATGCAAAATAAACTCTTAAACATGAAATTCAGAATGTATATACTGTAGAGGTCTGCACGGGCTCGGGCCAGGCCCTCGGGCCTAGGCCCGGCCCGGCCCGCAGGCCGGACTCGGGCCATAAATAACCAGAACTTCTCGGGCTCGGGTCGGGCCCGGGCCTCGTGGCTATTTTGTTAGCGAATATTGTCATCGAAAAATAATTTTTAATTATTGAAATTATGGTTTACTTCGAGAATGAGAATAGGACCACGAAGTACAACAGTGCCCATTTTTTTTTTCAAATGCTGAATTGGAAAGTAATTTTAATTATGTTTTCGGGCTCGGGCCGGGCTCATGTTTACTTATTATCGGACTCAGGTCGGGTTCGGGTTTCATTTCCTCGGGCCGGGCCGGACTCGGGCCTTACAATTTAGGCCCGTGCAGACCTCTAATATACTGACACTACACTTTCTGAAGTTTGAATTATCCTGTGAGTTATGCAAATCACGGAAAATTAATTAAATTTGCTGTAATTATTTGAGAAGTAAAAATGGGGTCCTTTACACAGGAATAAACTTAATACTCTAACAACTACATAAATGTGCTATTACAAGGGAAATATTTATTTTGTGTAATAAGCATGGTTCTTGAATCAAATTTTGGGTATTATTCACCATTTTAACACCAAAATGTCATTTTATTTCGATCCCAAAATGTGCCCAGTTTTTGTATCAAAATCTTGATCTTTTATTCACCATAAATATGTGGTTCTAAGAATAGCATTTACTTCTTTATTGGGCTTTGTTATTAGAGCATAGAACAGAACACACACACCCAGTGGAGGCACATTACACAGTGGTTTGAATCCCACTTTAAACTGTAGGCCCAGTCTCGGTTATTCTATCTGTGTATAAAGTGGACTTAAAATAACAATTCAAACAAACAAAAGAACACACACACAATAGCAAGAAAGACATGCAAAAGCTTAGTGGTGTGTTCCAGCTTGAAGTTTCACCTTGGTCTTCTCTACTAGTCAAGCTGAAACTTGTTATTTAGACCCATTACATGGTCAGTGAACTGGTGAAGTGAGAAACAATTGAATTTTCATGCAAGATTTAACTTCTGGCACTGACTCACATGAACATACCTTTGTATATCGAAAATCCTTGGAGTTAAGTCATCTGTTTACACCTTACTGCATCTCTGGCTTGTTCTGTCTGGGCAGTTCTCCCAGCATGTGGAACAAGTCCAAAAAATAGCAGCCTGTAAACGTATGACATCATCATTTAGGACATACTCAAGTGTGGATTGTTGTTGAACATTAATCAGAAGGCTGCTGGAGAGGATATATTAGTTAAGTTAGGGTTTCAGTTCTTTGAAATTATAGTTTGTTGTGCTTTTTGTTATTGTACTGAGCACAATTTGGCTTATTTTTTTCAGGTGATTTAGTTTGCATCGTAAGTACATATTTTTCTATTAACATATGCCTTCTATCATTGTGACAAATCAAAAGAAACAATACTTGGTTTAACTATATACCTTTTCTTTCAAGGAAACCGCTGTTACTTTTTCCCTTACTGTTGAAGACACTTTTGAATGTTGTATTATTATTATTTGTAGAAACGTTTGAAGTGATATACTTCAGAACAAATCTTCTGAGTTTTAGCACCCCAGTAGTTACTCCATATTCAATAGTTTAGTTAAGTAAAAAGATTAAAGCATAGCACAATACACTCACTCTTCAAGGTTACATAATATTTTTCAGTGATCTTTCTTCATTCTTCCATGAGATCTTTTCTGAAATTGGCTGCTGACATTCAGATATTTTCTCTGTTTTGTTTAATTTTCAAGCACATCAAGTTGTTGTCCACATGCTTTGAATGGAATTTGTTGGTCATACATTTATCTTTTTTCTTACATTTGTGCATAGGCCTTGCTTTGTCATTGAGTATATTACGTAGTACAACAGCAAAGAAAGGAGTCACAACATTCTTTTTCTGAAAAAATTGGATAAATTAGAATAGTTTAAAATGTCATCGTAGACAATCATGTGGCCGTGAAATTCATTATGGCTTTTCAATAAGGCACAGATGCAAAGACAATGCCATAGAGAAGTAAGGTGATAAAGGGCAGTCAGTTGTATATTTTCCAATTTTCGCACTTAGGAAAGCTGGGACATAAATGGAGATTACAGTATCAATATTTAGCACTGATTGAAAATAGCATAAAAACTTTTAGTATAACAGAGTTGCGAGCAGGAAACAATTTTGAACGTAAAATACATGCAAACATAGTGAAATAATGGAAACCCTAACCCCATTTATAGTCATATCTGTCAGGAAATTTCCTTTCAACCCATTGTGTTTATTTGAATTGATCTAGTGAGCATAATATTTCTGATCTAATAGCTTGCCTGGATATTTACCATTCAGTTCGAAGAATTTTACCCAGAGTTTGCACAGCAACATGAACTTGGCCTTGAGTTATCTACAAGTTCTACAGACCAGATTGATAGGAACACGATGTTAAATATAATTGTTAGTTTGTGTCTTCAGACGGGTGGAAATATCAAGCAATGCTACTCACACATTTCAACAAACAAACAACGTAAAAATGAAACCGAGAGAAGATTTTCGATTTCAAGACCAGAAAAGTGCCATAAAATGAACAAAACACACAAACATATTTCAAGACCTTCAAAACAAATGTATAGAATATGTGGTAGTCGGTTGGACATAATAATGAAACTAATTTGAGAAGTTACAAAATCTAACAGTTATACAATCTCAAACCCCATGCTACTACAGGTCTTGTCTACTCTTACGGCGGGCGCTCTACAAGCTGGCAATGGATGTGGGGAGCGGGGAAGCGAGCAATCCAGCGCGATATGAAACGCAGCAGCATGTATAATGAGTTTCGCAAAGTACCTCCCCGCGCAATTTCGTAACTCTCGGTGCCACCGCTGTTGTATGGTTGGTCTGCGGCGTATTCCTTGCTCCCCGCATATTCCTTGCTCCCCACTTCCCTTGTCCACATGTAGTCCATCTGTCTTAAGAGTTTTCAAAACCTATAGCATAAATTCAAATGCCTCCATGCGTAGTGAAATTTAATGGCTGTTGACCACACTGACAGTGGTGCTCATGGCAGACTGAAGAAAATTGATCTGTTCTCGCGTGACTTCTTAGTTCTCTTGCAACAACCAGGTAAAGATAAATACCTGGCAACCTTCGAGGCCCTTGGATTCCTGTTCAGGGAAGCTCGCTTGCGCAA
Organism: Lepisma saccharinum; assembly: GCF_977018435.1. Taxonomy (NCBI): domain Eukaryota; kingdom Metazoa; phylum Arthropoda; class Insecta; order Zygentoma; family Lepismatidae; genus Lepisma; species Lepisma saccharinum. Next base: position 16,544,030 of record NC_139232.1, on the reverse strand, counting down.
TGCCCAACACCTGGCTTGACGTGCGTGTTGCGTATTATTTTAGGTTTCTTCCGGGTCTCGTGCAGGGCCGAAATCAATGGATAACCTACAGGCCCAAATTTTATAAATCACCTTCCCCCCTCCCCATCTGAAAAGCACCGACAGTTTCATCAAAGAGAGCAGTGAGCGCGCTTTCCCTCTCGGAGACAGAAGACCTCAGAGACGCTGCAGTCAGTGCCATGAAGTTTCAAGGTACCATGCACATGCTCTCCCTCTTTATTTGTCTCTTTTGTCGAGAGCCGCCACAGGTGTGCACAATGCACTCACTACCTTCACCCGGTCCACAGGGGCGGAAAGAATGCTTAAAAAGTGCTTAAGAGGGAGGTGGAGTTTGGCGAAGGTCGCCGTGAAAAGTGCTTAAATTTAACATGGGCTTTTTTGCATTTTGTTGAATATAACGTTTTAGGACAAAAATTTGCCGGAAAACACGCAGTAGATGTGAACTTACTTTATGAAACTTTGAGTACATGACACATTTATGCAATTTCAGTTCGATAAATGTGCACAAATTTCATTATTTTTTTTCAATTTCCATAAGGAAATACGTAAATAAGCACAGAATGGTTATAGGATTTGTGGGTAGCACCAACGAAAATGGCCATTATGATGCATACTAACGTAATGCTCAATCCTTCTATGACTAAGCTAGGGAGGGCTTTTCTTTCAAAAGTCACTTGCACAGCCCAAAATGATTGTTTAAAAATGTCATGTATTATCGACGGCGAAAGATACGGCCACTTCAGCCGAATTTCATTCATGATAGTTCGCCACTTGGCCACTAGATGTGTCTGTTCGAAAATTTCCCCAAGCTGACGGGAGGGCTAGTTCGCGCGGGTGTTTTAATTCTCTGCACAGCTGGGTTCCGTCCCCTCGTCAGAAGGTCCCGTAGCTGTCACAGCTTGATATATTGCCTCTTTCCCAGGCAAGAAACCAAGAAAGCAGGAAGGCCATGAGTTTGTGTATGTTTGAGTGTAGAGAAGCAGAGCATATTTACCGTGAATTGCAACCAGTGACACAGTAACTTTATCTCGACCCCTACCGCGAAGGACGTATTTAGGGGGTCCAGGTGTCCCAACCTCCCCCCGAAAGACTTACCAAGTACAAAAATTAAATAATGAAAATAATGACATTATAAAATAACTTCAATTAAGTAATGAAAATAAGGTTGTTGTTTAATCGCAAATTGTTTATTTCCGCAAGAATATTGGAAAGCAATACGATTTTGAATGACAGTACCAAAGAAGATTTATGCAAGAATTATTACTACTTATAATAATATGCAAACAAAATATTACCAGGAATTTTACTTTCGTCAACTGGATCTAACATCATTTTTTCATACTCAATAAATATTATATTCTTTATCTATTTGACATTAATTTCCTTGCCAGGCCAGTTTCTATTTATTTACAAATTTTGCCGACCTTAACTACACGAAAGCTAGATAATGAATACGTGATGTTATACTGCACTGTTGTTATACCGCCTTCTTACCTATTCATGTAATAAAAATATATTAATTAATTTAATATAATTATACTTATTTTAATTTAACATTATTAATATTATTATTTTGAGACATTACGTTAGGACGCCCCTCCGAAATATATATCTAGATACGTGCCTCGTGTTCGATTTGAATAAAATGTAGAAAAGGCGGGGAGGGTGGTAGCGCTTCCTCTTTTTACATTTCGATAGTTTTACCTCACATGTAGTACTTTGTGCAGATAGGAAATACGTGTACACACACACACACACACACAATTGATGATTCGCAAAGGAACTTCGTTAAATTCCCATGCTTGTTCCGCTCACAAATCACATCCTCCAAATTACAATAGCCTACTATTGTTGTTGCTTACATATATGTGTGTGTGTGTGTGTGTGTGGTTCCTAGAACTTCACTACTTCCAATCATAAACTTGATGTGACTCTTGCAAAATATTTGTTTTTGGAGTAGAAAGATCATGAAAAGGTCTACTGTTTCTTTGCAAATCTTCAATTAATGTAAAATTTAGTATAAAAACATAATTTTGGCTGACTTGCTAACTTGAGATTTAAAGAAATTATTAATTTGAATTCTTCATTAACAATAACAAAAGCGACATAAAATGTAGAAGGACAAGATTCTTGGCTTGGTTGAGAATTACATTAGAGATGTACAGGTTAGGAAAGGGGAGGGAGAATTCCCTGTCTTCTTCCTCTTCAGCGCGAACCCTGCCTCCTACATTCTACATGTCCATTCAAAATGTCTTCTTAGTTTCGGATATATTTTGCCTCCCCTATAGCGTAATGGTAAAGATGAACCTCATAATGTCAAAAGGTCCCGAGTTTGGTACCTGGGGCTCCAGCTACGGGACGCGCGTAGGTTCGAGTCTCCTGGGAGAAGCGTAACAACTTTTCTCCTGATATTTCGGCCAGTCAAACTCGCGGCCCGCGGGCCGCATGTAGGCCCCAGCATACGTTAATGCGGCCCGCCTTGGCCCCACTTAACACTTCATGCTTGAAATTATCTATGCATTTGTAGTTATCCCGTTTTCTCTTTTCTCGTGATACAAGACCAGACTCATCCAAACTTCAACACATTGACCAATTTTCCCTACACAGGTATACATTCCATTATAGAGTAGGTGTTGTGTCAACTAAGCAAGGTGATTGACAGGTTACTTCTGAAGTAGGAAAATATCTTGCCAGCTGGGGGAGGGCAGCGTGCATACTTTCTGTCGCCTATGAGTCTGTTTCTTGATTTTCAAGGATTTACCTGGAAGAAAAGCCAGTTTCTGTAAAAGTTTCAGAGAACCATATCGCTGCCCAAACTTCGTTGGAGTAAGAAAAGGACTATAGAAGAGGAATGTAGATTTTTCAAGTGAAATGCTTACTTTTGTTGTGAAGTGAATACTGAAAAGCGTAGAACTTTTGTACCCTGATAAAATAAATCCATTCAGAAGTATTTCTTTATCACGAAATAAATTTGCCATAATCTGTGGCGGAGTGGTTATCACAACCCGTTGCGACACCAGAGGTTGCGGGTTCGAATCCTGGCCTGAGAATGGGTTTTCTTTGTATGTGTCCCTTCATCAATTTCATCATATCATTACTCATCCTCATCGTCGCCATTAGGCAAACGTGGCAGAAAAGCAACGCTAATAAAAACATCAGAAATACAGTTGAGGAGAGGATTTATGACTTAGTCAATGAACAATTGAAAGCGAAATTTGTTCGTGTTGTTGCCTTTTCCCTCACAATATGCGAAATTACGCACGTCTGTGAGCTAGCTCCGTTAGCTCCCTTCATTCGTGGATGCGATTCTTATCTCGATATGACAGTAAAACTACTTGAATGATTCCTCCCCGTGACACAAGGGCTGATATTTTGAAGGAAGTGGAGGTCATTTTGCAAAGTTACAGTCTTCCGTTATATTAAAACTTTTTAATAAAGTTATAATTTGTCCTTCCCAACTTCTCAGGAATACTAGGAATGACAGGAATATTTGTCCACAGTAAAAATACTACGTGATGAAGTTGGAAACAGGTTTCAAGACTTCAGAGGGTGCGAAGGGCAATAATCTTGTTCTGCTCTGCTCCCTTTTCTTTTGATGATGCGTGTGCAAGTCCTGACTTCGAATGGAACTTATTTAATTGCAGTGCAACTCGTAAAGGTGGGCTATTCTTGATTTTTCTTATATCTCCCATAGCAGGATCCTCGAATAAGCTATTTTGCTGTAGAAATTTTATTAATTTTGGTTGCACTTGCCTTGGTGAAAAGTTGTTTTCCATAATGAAGATTAATGAAACAGCCGAATGATCAAGAATGACTGACAAAACATTTGTTGTCTGCATTAAGAGTTTCATGCTAACAAAAAACTTATTGCACACTTTTGAGAAGCTTGTTAAAAAAAAACAGTGAAATCTGTGCGAAACGAAACTATAATTGCAAACAAACAGTTACAATTGTAACCAATTTATACTCGAAAGTAACATGTAAAATACTATAACCATGAAAAAATATGGGGGGAGGTCTATATAATTTACATATCGATGCTGCAATAATAATCACTGGAATCCCCCCTCCCTTCGGCCCCCTTGGGTCGAACCACTTAGTTCTGGATTTTAAGGTGTTGGGGTTCTAGATGTGTGGCCCGGATAGTTTTGACATTATCGTTATTCGGCCCTACTCACGAATTGAGTTTGACATTGCTGGTCTATAGGACCTGTTGAGGAGATATATGTGTGTGTGTGTGTCATAGAACATCACTACTTCCAAACAAACTTGATGTGGCTCTTACAGAAACATCTGTTTTTGGAGTGGAACGATTACGAAAAGGTTTACACTGGCCTCCCCGATGGTGCAGTGGTAGTGTCGCCGCCTTGTAATCAAGGGGTTCAAGGTTCGATACCCGGTGGAGGCACGTAGTGGTTCGGATTCAACTTTAAACTGTAGGTCCAGTCCCTCTTAGCCTTACTGTGCATAAAGTGGACTTAAAACACTAAATCAATCAACCAACAAAAAGGTTTACTGTTTCTTTGCAAATCTTCAATTAATGTAAAATTTAGTATAAAAACATAATTTTTGCTGACTTTCTAACTTGACAAATTATTACTTCGAATTCTTCATAACACGTATAGTGCTGACCTTGAAGATCATACTATCATTAGTTGGACTGAAATTTCACTTGGGAAGCAATCAATTAACATTGGGAAAAATCACAATAGGAGAAAGCAACTAATGTGATGCAGGAACTGGTCATATGTTTCCACAGGGGATTCCCATCACCACTGAGAGTTTGTCCCCACCCTAGGCCGATTAGCCGACCCCGTGGTGGAGTATTTATCTCATTTCGCTACGACGCCAGTGGTTCCGGGTTCGAATCCGGTCTGGGCATATGTGTCCTTCGTGAGCGTCTCTTCATCGATTACATCATATCATCATTAGCCAAGAGTGGCAGAAAGGCGAAGTAAAATAAACAAAATCAATCAATATTGGCCGATTAAAGCTGCTGTGAACTCCAACGATGAGAACTGTGCAAAGGGACTTAATTCAGATCATAACAAAGAAAACTACTTCATCAAAGTGTATGTTCAATATTATACTATTGTTTCCTGACATCTTTGTTACTACTGTACATTTTGTTACATTGTTTTGTCCGTCTTTCTCCTTTTCAGTTTTTCCATATGTTATTACGCATGTCCACGTTTCCCCTTTTTAAATTCCAGGTAGTTTCGCTCCTGCCCATCTCTAATAGGGACTCGATTCGTTAATAGTTGAAATAATAATTGTTACTAATTCTTGCCTTATTATTATCATTATTATTATATATCGATTTTGTATAAAAGAACACCCCCTTAAAAAAAAAATACTTTCTTTCAACTGATATTCTCTACCTCCTTCTTTACTCTCAATTGATAATTCCAATCTCAACAAGAAAATTCAACATAATTATAGTAGCCACTGTAATCAACCAAATTTATTCAGTCAAAACTTCAGTGATGAAGGTTCCGCCTCGGGAGCCTGCCACTCTTCTCGTTCCATGCAAGAGTCAGCCAGCAAGCAGTGAAATGCGAATTGCTTTGCCAGTGGAGAAATTTTAGCCTCCGAAACCAGAATGAAAAGAAACAGGTGGGTGTCCTTTTCCTGGAAACCTCACTGCGGGAGTCACGCGGAGGGGAGGGGGTGGTGAAGGGAGGAAGGTTCTCTTCCTAGTCCTCTGATATGTCGCTAGGTGTCTCTGTATCGCATCGGGCCAGGAAACTACTTTCATGCCAACCTCCAGGCCACTCTTTCTTTCCGGATTGTGTCCGTAAGGTAATGGAGAGAAAATGCTGACACTCAGCGGAAACTGAAAATACGTAACTTTCATTCAAGTGACAGCCAATTATATTTTGGTGAGGAATGTAAACGTTTAAAAAATGATATTTTCACCAAAACAAAAAAAGTTGAGCCCCTTCCCTTTTTGGGAGATGGTGATGGCTTTTATGTCAGTGTATTTTGAGATAATTACTAGTAACCTTTTTGTTAATTACTCATCCGGATTAATGTGTTTGCATGCCGTGTGTTATGAATAAGCTTTCGTACATGAGTCATGTCTTACCAACAGATTTCCTTTCTGCATCTGAAAGCTGAAAAAAGGTTCCTGGCCCGTATTTGAATTGTTCTTGAAAAAAGGTCCCTGGACCGTATTAAAATTGATGCGGGGAAAAAGGTTCCTGGACATAACTGGTTGCTACCTTATTGAGCTGCACTATACCTATAGAATTGGCAAATCTACGGCCAGTGAGGTTGTCAGAACAGTTTGTCGTGCAATATGGGACACTGTACACAGCCAGTGCTTTCCTCACCTCAACCAACGGAAGAGAGAAGGAAGAATATTGCAAACGGCTTCGAAAATCATACTAATTTTCCACACTGCATAGGAGCAATAGACGGGAAGCATGTACGTGTGAATAAACCAAAGATGAGTGGTTCGTTGTACTACAACTACTGAAAGCTCTGCGAAGTTTGGTAACAAAGTACAGCAAATTTCATTCCACGCCAAATCTTTTCTGTTTCTGTTTTTATATTCCTCACACCGAATATTCCAAATACATGGCCTATTTTCCACTTCCATAATAAATACTTCTGTGTTTAATTTATCTATATCTAGATCACCCATCTTCACTTGCAAAAACAATGTTTATCAGAAACGCAGCGCTAGAACTCAGCACCACGTGGTGTGAAACAATGCACAAAGCGCGTGACCTGATCATTCAGCCCAGCAGACGTTCCGCTCGTGTGGACGATACCATAAGACGCAATAGAAATAGCAGTCAGCCCAGTCTTCGTTCCGGATTACTTCAGCCATAACAACCAATGCTTAAAGAGTGCTGAAACGCTGAGCACTCTTTAGGCATTATTTCCGCCATGTGGACCGGGTGCCCCTGGCACCCAACCTCGTTTCTGAAAACGGTTACTAAGAACAACCAATCTTCTCGGTGTGTAATCGTGGGATGATAGACAGTTTTGGTAATGCCCGTTAAGATGCCCACAAGTATTAGATAAAAGAGACCAGCGAGCTCTTGATCGTGAATTTGTCTTTACGTTGCTGTTGTAAGCAGATCTTTAAGTCGTTAAAATGTCTAGTCTAGATTAGCGGACGGACCTTCGTGCCACAGGGAAGGACTTTCCAAGCGCGCGATTTGAAACTTGGCAGAAAAAGAATCTTAGCTTGAGAACTACGTAATTGTCGTAGATTGATGAAATGTTTTTTTTTTTTCGGGATGACTAGAGTTTTTGCGGAGGTAAACCTCCCAATAATAGGAAAGGTGAAGGAAGAAGAAAGTGTTATTCACGTACAATTACCAGTGTGTAGTTAGAGATCGGTTAGTTCATTGAACTTTCCAGCCTAATTATTGCCTATTTTTGTGGGAGCAGGAAAAGGTTTATTATTCATTTTGCCTTGACTCATTTCACTCAACAGGTCGCTAGGTGCCGGGGCATGCCCCGAGTTGATAGTTTCCTGGAGATGAGGACTTGCTCGAAAAGGTTTATTATTATCCAAGAAAATGTTATTCGGCACACCCCTGACAATGTATAAGGAAGCAGTGTTGCCAGTTTACTGAAAAATCCGGGAAATCGCTTCTAGCATAGGCCCTATGGACGCTGGGTGGACCAAATTTGTAGAGGGATGCACGACAAAAGACAACTCTTTGAGTGCATGTAATGTCCGTCCCCCCAATTTCGAAAAAAAAAGGAAAAATTCCAAAATTCTATAAAACCGTAATTTTCGGACAATTTTTAATATTTGACGTTCCCCTCTGGTCCCCTAATTGTCACATGTTGTGAACATATTATTTTTTTTCATTATTACATATAAGAGCAAAATATATCATCGTAAAGCGTTTTTTGAAGAGTTATAGCCCATTTATAAATTCAATCCCATAATGCTCAGAGGGGATAATTACATTTTTTAACTATGTGTGTTAATAATAATAAAAAATGGATGCATTATTTTGTGATTCGATTATGTCATACCTTCATGTGTATACGAGTGTACAAAAAAACTGAAATATTATGGGTAGTTTTGAAGAAATGGCGCGTTAATTTCTGTCATCTGGTGTTGGTATAGGTTAACACTTCTATAAGTTCCCATGTAGAATTCTAGCTACCGTTTGAAGCTATGCCTGGTATATCGTTCCCTCGCTCAGATCCTCACACTTAGCTGCAGTCAAGACTTTTTCATGGTGAGCTTGAGCCCATTCTCGACCCCCTTCTAATGGAAATATGCTACCCTTAATTGGGTATGTGGAATTTTTCACCGCGTGATATTTAGAAAACCGAGTGATCAGCTTTAAATTCCAAATTATGAAACGACCTTGGTGAGTCATGCGGCAGTGTAGATAGCAGACGCTAACGATCTTAAGAATTTAGGAAATGAAGCTCAAATTGAAACATCTGTCGTGCCATCTGTAACTTGTCACCGGCATTTCCCCCGTCCCTTCCTTCCTAGAGTCGATTGTTTCTTGTTGGTCTGCCACTTTCTTCTTGTCTGAAGTACTGTCTGGTTCTATGTCTCTTGGCATTTCTCTCAGTCACAAGATTCCCTTTGATGCACGGAGAATAACAATCGAGATTGTGTAATTGTGAGATTTAGCATTTTGACATCTTGACTTGTAAGACCTGGCAACACTTTTCTTCAGCTTTGCACGGCTAGCAGGCACGGTTGTTAAAGGTCCAGGAATTTTAATTAAATTCAGTTCCGGTCCAGGAGAGAAAATCAGCAAGCATAAATGGGTTCTGGACCGTAAAGCCTCTGTAAAGTATTTCAATTCGGTCCAGGAACCTTTTTTCCCGAATCAGTTTAAATAGGGTCCAGGAACCCTTTTTCTGAATGAATTTAAATACGGTCCGGGAACCCTTTTTCCGAACCAATTTAAATTCGGTCCGGGAACCTTTATTCCAGGTTAAATTTCAATACGGTCCAGGAATCTTTTTTTCCCGAATCAGTTTAAATAGGGTCCAAGTTCAAGTTCCGTATTGAAATGAAACAATACTCAACTTGGATCAATTACGGACCTGACGATAAACAATTATCCACTTGTGAGCATGAAAGACTAATCCAGGTGCTGGATGCCTCGAGAATCTAAGGTGCAAGGTAGAAATGGGCGAAACGGAAACGCTGCAGTCACGTTACTCCTCTCCATGTAGCCCCATTCTCTCGCGCGTGTTCCTTCACTTGGTACTAGCAACATTACCCTGATGAAATTTATAAAGTACAGCCATGCTAGGCCGGAATTCGAACCCGGGACCGTTGGCGTATCTCACTGTGCTAAACTCCCTGCCACGGAGGTCGACTATACCAGTTGAAAACGAACCTTACGATCTTGCCTCCAAAGATCCCGGGTTTGAGGCTTGATCGGGCCACGGGTGAGTGTGAATGTCATTTCATCCGCTTCATCTAACCACCAGAGCCTCCCCGATGGCGTAGTGGTAGCGCCGTTGCCTTGTAATCAAGGGGTCTCGTGTTTAATACCCGGTGGACGCGCATATCCCACTTTAAAACTGCAAATCCAGTCCCGATTAGCCTAACTGTGTATAAAGTGGTCTTGAAACAAAAACTCAAACTCGGAGATGAAGTGGGTGAAGGGGCATATACAAACCCAAACCAAACACATATGGTGGACACAACACAACCCCCACTGCTATGGGTTCAGGCGCCAGAGCCTCGTTGGCCTACAAGACTGCAGTTATAGGGATATTACGTAGAAGTGAGGTTGATTTTTGAGTTTCTTATCAAAAGATTCCTACGAAAATATTTGATATTTAAGCGGTATCAAGGGAAGAAGCAAAGTGGACCCGATCTTTGTAAAAAAATACACAAATAAATCATTCAGTATTTAAGGTAGTTATCTGAGGACCTTGTCCGATCGAGTAGCTTGCAAACTTGCAGTTCAAATACAACATAAAACTTATTTCTCAATATCGCTTGGCATTCATGAGCATTCAATCATCTTTTGTTGTAAAAATCTTATCATTAGGAAGAGCTGATAAGATAGGTAGAGGCTGTCAAATTGTTGCCCATCCTTGCTTCAAATGCATCGGAAGTTGCAAAAAATCCCAGGCTATGCTTACGAAAATATAGGCTCATAGGAGTACAGGTAAGTTTCCGAACAATTTGATCTTTATCTTAAAAACTATGTGGCCATTTCTTCCCACTTAGTTGAAATGATAATGATAATAGAAACAGTTGTATATGACGTTTTCATGGGAAGTAATATTATCTTGCATACACCAGCGTACGCTATTTAGTATTTTTAAAATGTATAATTTTCATGTCTGAGTGAATGGTTAGATCTCTTGCTTTTGATGCGGCCGGTACCGGGTTCGAATATCAATAGAAACTGCAAAATGTTTATGTTGACCTAGCATGGCGAGGATCATAGTACTGTTTGTAAGAGGGGTGTGATGGAATTACCCCTCCAAGCTGCTAATTTGGCACTTAGTTGATCTACAAGAAATGATTAATGGCATTTTATTAATTAATTCTGGTCAGTTGATAATATAGCCGAGGAAAGATGTTGGCGGAGGGAAGGGGGTAATTTTTGAATGGTTAAAAGCAGTAAACAATTAATTAATCTTATTCCTTCCATATACAAAGGTCGGTCAAAAAGTAACGCACAATCCACGGTAGCTCGGGAATGGTAAGGACTAGATATAAGCATTGTGTCCTTTGGAAATGTCACTCAATGTATGATCCATGTGAACTGCAGCCATCTTTGTTTCCATGACACGAATGCACGTTCGTAAAACTCTTGAGGTTGGTCATTACACCACTTTTTCACACACTCAATGAGCTCGTTGTCATCTCGAAACAGTTTCCAACGCAGTTGAGCTTTCAGTCGTCCAAACAGATAGAAATCCGATGGCGCTAGGTCAGGACTGTATGGGGGTTGTGGCACCACTGTCCATCGCAGATGGCCAATCTTCTGAACTGTCATGATTGCAGCATGCGGTCGTGTGTTATCGTGATACAACCCAGCGAGCACAAATATTTCTGTATCCCAAACGTTGGATTCGCGTTAACGCAGATCCTTTTGCCATGCCTGTGTGCTCCATGACCTGTCTCGTGGTGGTGCATCTGTCATTTTGGATGAGTTCCTCAATGACTGGTGCGTTTGCATCTGTTGTGACGGTTGACGTCCTACCTGACCGTGGCTGGTCCTGGATGCTGCTATCACCACGCTGAAACCTCTGAAGCCATCGACACACATTACTTCGATTCATTGCTTTCATAGACTGGCAACAGCTTACTGTGAATCGATGTTGCTGAGTTATTCCCGGATTTATAGAGGAACTCGATCACTGCACGTTGGCGTAGTAGGGTGTTATGTTGATCATCCATGGTGGCTTACCTACAACAACAGGAAATGAAAATTAGGTGTTGGTTAGGCGGTAAAGGACTAATACTTCTACTGTCATTTCCCTAGTCCTTACCATTCCCGAGCTACAGTAGATTGTGCGTTACTTTTTGACCGACCTTTGTATGCCGATCTCCGTGGCGAAGTGGTTAGCGCAGCGCGCCACGACGCCAGGTGTCCAGGGTTCGAATACCGATCTGGTTATGGGTGTTCTATGTGAATGTTCCTTCATCAATTTCATTTCATCATTCATCCTCATCTTCGGGATTGGCCAAAACTGGAAGAAAAGCGACGTAAAATAAACCAAATCAATCAATCAGAATCCTTCCATACATAATATCTCTACGCTTCAAGGGAAGTTACTAAAACCAGCCTGGAAATTTTTCGAATGCCACACTGATCAGGGAAATTTGGAAATGAAAAGAAGCTGCAGGCTTCGACCAAGGAAGCCAGTAAACAGCGGCGATGGGACTTGATGCGCTGACTACGTATTGCCCAATGAAAACAGTTTGGCAACTCTGAGTGCTGGCGTGTCACGGAGTTTTCTTTAGTTGAAGTCGTTTTCACACAAATACTCGTGCACACAGACTTTTCTGTAGGGTCTCCTGTATAATTGGCAAACAAATTACTCTAAAGAGAAACGAGGTTGTGATCAGTTCTGATTTGGAACACGGAGTAACATGGGCCTCTGGAAGGGGGGGCAAGGGAGGGCCGTGGCCCCCCCTGGAAAATGAAAGTCAACCAAAAAATATGTATTTCATACATATAATTTCATTTTAGCCACAATAATATGTGTTATTTATTGCATGAACACCATAAATTCAAATTTAAGCATTGTTTTTAGGGAACAACACTATTTTTGGGGACAATTTGCCTTCGTTTGCCCCCCCCCCCCCCTGGAAACAAAATACCTTCCTTGCCCCTCCCTGGAAAAAATCCTGCGGACGTCCATGCGGAGTAAGGTTTCGGATCATATTGAAACGCATAAGACCAACGCGGATTATTATTCTGTTTACAAAACTTTTTTTGCCCACTCTGACGTCTATAAGTATGACGAAGTTCCAAGGTGGTTCAGGCGATATTAGTTTTCAATACAGAGAATCTAAATTCGATACTCGGAGGTGTGAATTTTTCCTGTCAGTTCCTGTCTTTTGACTCTGAGATCAACAGAACATAGAAATAAATGATTAAGTAGAGGTAAACATGGCAGTAAAGTTGATTGGAGAATGTTGGTGGTAACACCACTCCTTAAACAATTAATTTCTGTAATATGTGGAATGCATGATATGTGTACAGTCACCGACAATAAAAATGGAACACCTAGATCCTGAAATACTCTCTCCCCTCCAACGCGTTATGAGTGTTGCCTAATTCTAAGGCTGTGGAAGAAATTGCCATTGAAAATTTGCAGCACTGGATCCATTGTTTTTGCTTGATGGCATTTGTCCTTTTAATTTTTGGATCCTGCGGTTCAAATATTGAATTCGGAAAAACAATGTTGTTCCTTGACAAAACACCAAGTACTGTCTGTTGTTTTGTATTTACGATTTTTTTTTCGTTTTGTATTGAACAGACGAATGATAAGACCACAGTGATAAGACTAATCAAGATTTTTGTTCTCGATCTGACAGACAACTCAGAACATTTTTCCCAGCAATCTTGCCTTCACACTGAGGATGGCCAAAAAATATCCGGAATCCGAAAAATTTAAAATCTCGATTCGAAAATTTTACTATCTGAATTTCGGGGATAGAGTTTTATAACCACTTTCCATTTTTCAGGTCAAATTTATTATCAAAGCTCTCAATGTGCTGTACTTTAAGCATCGTCTTCCTCGTTTCACAATCATTACTCCATAAGTAAAAGTAAAGTGCTCCCATGTGCTTTACACAACACCATGAAGGCGTATAGGGGGTGTGAAGTTAGGACTCCACACTATCTTGATCACGGCCGAATGTGGGGGTGATATGATCAGCACCACGCCCCTGGCCGCTTTTATCCCCCAGAGTTTGCTCCAGGTACCCACTTTATACGATGCTGGCTGGGCGCCGGAGCCGCTTGAACATGTGCAAAAAATCCCGGTTCTCCCCCTCCGGGGATCGAACCCGAATCTCCCGCATGGGAGTCAGATCATATACTCCGTAAAAATAAAAAAATAAAAGCATTTGGCAATCCCAACTTCACACGTCTTGCAAGAACACTGTTATCGTCACTAAGATAGTGTAACTGGGATTATCATTGTAGGAGTGGCGCCTTTTTTCAGGATCTTCTTTGCTGTAATTCCTATAATTTGGATTTTAAATCACATTCGTAACACACTGGTATAAAAAAAATAGCAACCTGAAATTTGCCCGAGCAAATCATAGGACGGAATTATACGGTAAACAATATGGGAATTTTTCGTTTTCTTGATATATTCATGCGCTTGCAGCACAGTGAGACATTATTTATTGTTACCCAGACACTACAATATGAATCGCATAAAAAAATTACTGGGGAAATACACGAATACAAGCGCAAGGAAAGAACAGAGAAACAAGTTGCCCTTGCTAAAACTAGCGGATACCAAACTTTCCCCAGCGACCTGTCATCCATATGACGTCACAGTTTTACAACCACCTCGGCTTGCTCAAAAGGGGCGTTATGAACAGACCTTCCAAAGCAGGCGGCAAACAAGTCAACGGACCTTGGTACAGAGGATGCCATTACATCCCTAGGTACATTACATGCAACTGAAGAAATGGGTAGGTTTATTTCTTGATGATGGCGTCCAGTAGATGACGACTTTTTCGAAGCAAGCATTCCTCCAGTCGTCCAAGGACATCCTGCATAGCTGGACGTAACATGTCCACACTAATCTGAGCGATTCCTCAGTTGTAGCAGGTCGAATCGAAAGGATCCGGGAAATAACCTAGATAGACATAAACCTATACCCTGTCCCAGCTATCTGTGGATCAGGCCAACGAAAACAAGTCTCTGCGCAAGTAGTGAGGCGAGAGGGAACCGGATTGCGTGGAAGGGGGAAAGCGACTGCAGTTACCAGCCTTCGCAGCAGAGTGTGCTGCTTCGCTTTGGCCACTCGATTTCCTCCCCTTCTCTGCCGCTATGCGCGGCCTTGCTCCAGAGATACATGGGACAGGTATACCTATCTCTACATCAGCATGTAATGTATGTAATGGCATCCTCTGTACTATTCATTTCCATGATTAAATCTCTTGGAACTATTTACTGTCTTCCCTATATATCCCTTTCAAAATTTACCGCCTTTTGAGACGTTCTTTGCGTAAGGATCCGGTGTTAACCACAAGTTGGATGTCCTGTATATATATATCTCTCAGTTATTTTATACCAAATTATGTCACATTATTTCACCACTTCTCAGGTGTAATTCTTTTCATTTTGAAGTCGTTTTCAAAGCAAATTTTCCCCAGTCGTTGTCCAGCTCTACAGCCTGAGCTGGGAGCCCCTGAATCCGGGCCTGTATAGACTAGGGATGGCCAAACGGTTCCGGATCCGATTCCGAAAGTTCCAGATCCAGATCCGAACACTCCGGATCCGGATCCGAGAGTTTCGTATCTCAATCCCATTATACGTAATATTACCACACCTTAAAAGGTATTATGATCTTCGATTACAAAGAAATTTTTCATTAGTTAGTCCTACAAGATTTTTTTTCAAATGTTGTTCCTAAAATACTTTGCTACGCATCGGCTAACACACTCGTGCACAAAAATAATCTTATTTGTTTAACATAAAATGTCAGAGGTGATTTTGTAAATGCCATTGAAACGAATATGTATTTATTCGAATGTATTTGAAATTGAAACACACATAAATGGGAGACATTCCATTCCAGGATGAAACCTTTAACACATTTAACAAGATAGAAATGTTTATACAAAAATTATACAATTCTTCTACAGTTACAGTTTTAAAAATTAAAATAAAACATTATAAAACATGTATATGCAGTGTTAAAGTGGTAAGTGTATTAATTACAAATCGCGCAAACGCACACACACACACACACATATAACGGTCAAATATTGAGTGACAAGTAATTAATCTAATTGCCCGTTAGTAGGAATTAATTGCAATTGGTAATATTAATATCCGTCGCGAATACAGGTGTCTAGCGAACTGTCTTGCTCAACCACCGTTTTTCGCCCGAATTCGGATTTACATGCATTCTTATGGGAATAACAAGAAATATGCAACTTCTAAACCAATGGACCGAATTGGATGAGATTTCAACCAGCGGAAGACCACATCATGAAAGTACTGATTCCAAGATTTGAGCCTTATCAGAACAGAAATACGGGAGTTATGAATTATTAAAGATTCATCGATGAATTGAATGGTAGACGCTACCCTACTGAGTTGGCCTTGCTTTCGTGGACTGAATACAATAGCGGAAGATTTAACCTAATCTCTGCGCGAGGGGCTGCTACCAGAGGTTAAGGACCGGAGTGAGCATTGACCAGGATAGGAGGACAACGGTCAAAGCACCAGAAACAATAAACAAGCACCTGATCATAGAGGGTAGAGCGTCACCACGTTCAAATCTGGAATAAAAGGGATGATTTGGAATAGCGAGACACAGTTTTGCCTACAATCGCCACCGGAGTGTGAGCTACGCGCGACCTAGCTGCGAGTTACAATCAGACCCGAGGTCTGGACTTGTTTTTCCTCGAGTGAGTGTTTCAGAGCCATGGAGTAGAGCAGAATAGAACCAGGGGGTTGTTCTCCCTCTCGCCGTCTACGCATCCGTGCACATACGTGTGGTTATGTGAGAATAACGCCAGACACGTCCACCTGTGTCAATCGTCCGAAACAACGTCGTAAGTAGTAAAAGTTAATAACATTTGATATCCATGTGAAACCGCGAATGGCTCATCGCGTATGTTCGTCTCATCGCCCAAGTCACGTATCTGTACTTACGAGTGACCGCGAGGAACTGGCCTATTTTTGCGCAAGTTGTCGTATGGAGTCGACAGTGCGCGTGTACCGTTCTGGACGTCCCTGCGAAGTGAACGAGTGAAGCCAGGATCCGATGATGCCAGATGGAGCTGCCGATTGATCCACTTTCGCCAACCAGGATAACCGCGAGGTGCAACAATGGAGTGTGGAGGCCTTCCAAAACTGTAGGACCACTTTCACCCAACCCAGGTCAGAGGGAATGCAGCGAAGGTAAGATCCAACCATGTGCGTGTGTGAGAGAGATGACGACTATCTACCGCGAATCTGCGTAAATCAAATCATTGCATAACTTAAGTCAGTGCTATGGCATCCCTAGACATCGGTATTCCGGCGGAAGTAAACAATGTTAAAGATCAGAGTTTATGTTGACAGCAAACAATAATTCATTGAAATATATTTATACCTTCAGAAAAGATAGAAGGGGTTCGCACAAGGAACAATTATTCACTTTATACTTAAAATCCTAAACGATAAATGGTAATAGGCAATGTAGCCAAGACATAGCAAGAGTAGGGTCAAAGTAGTAATTAATCTAACCTTTGTAATTGTCATATTGTCGCCATATGCCATGGAATGAGAGTATGAATGTGAGATCGAGTGAAAGAGGGCAAGATGTAATGTCTATTTATATGTGCTTTAATATATGTGTATATTCAGAAACACCGTGGTATTATGTAACGTCATTTCAGGTATTTAAAATCAAATCCTCCTAGGTTTATTCTTGGTAACTCCGACTGTTAGGCACTTATCCTGACCGTATTATAATTCACGTAATGTTTAATTCGCCCAGCAGGTGAGGCGAGCGATTCTTCGTTGTTGCGTTGCTAAGCTCAGCTCAGTTGAGTTAGTTGAGTTAATTAGTTATTAAATTAGCAGCCCGTAACACACACACATACTATATATGTATGTATATTATATATATATATATATATATATATATATATATATATATATGTATATTAGCAGGTAACAATATGTTATAAACACATTCTTACTTTCCAAAGAAGCGCTCATGTGGGATGGCCAAACGGATCCGGATCCAGAACAAAAAATTCCGGATCCGCGGATCAGGATAAATTTTAGGATCCGGATCTGGCCATCCCTAGTATAGACAAGGACTAGAATCTGGAACCTTTGGTGACGAGGTTGTGAGTAGACCAATTTACACGGTCGGATAATTGTCTCATGAAAATAAGGTTATATCAGGCATTGAAACCAGGGTTGTTAAAGGTCCAGTAAATTCAATTCCGGTCCAGGATAGAAAATAAGCAAGCGTAAATGGGTTCTGGACCATAAAGAACTTTTTTTATCTGTAAGATATTTAAATCGGTCCAGGAACCTTTTTTTCCGGATGAATTTAAATACGGCCCAGGAACCTTTTCTCAATGAAACAATACGCAACTTTGACCGAATTTAAATTGTGCGAGGGAAAAGGTTTCGGTCCCATTACGGAACCCAATAGAACACATAAGAATTTAGGGGTTCCTTCACCTTTAACAACCCTGATTGAAACTGCAGTGCTATTGGTTTGTCCCGCGTTCTGTCAACGAACGGCGGAAAGAAAAAAAAAATCGGCACTGATAGGCTGGGTGGGCCCGTTGGGTAAAAAGGGAAATGACTCGGCTAATTCGGAGGATCCACACTCCGTATTAGGAACATCACTTCATCAATGACGCATTTCAAACCCATTCGAAAGGTCTGCTCGATCCATACAATTCGCTCTCCGCTGTCCCACTCGGTAAGCCGATCACGTGGTGTGACGGATGTTGCCGGCGTAATGTTGGAGCTATGTGCGCTTGGTCACTTGTCCCTTTCCGTCGTGGTGGCAGTGTTGCATCGTGAAAGGGGAATTCCCTTCACTCAGAGGGAAACTAAGCTATTTCCTGATTGGAAAATTATTTTCGATGGTTACATTTGAGGCATAGGCGTGCGCAGACCCTCTGATTGAGGGGGGGGGGGGCAAAAGCCTTGATGAAAGTTCAGTCGGGAAAGAAAAACATCATTTTATCTCACTGTTTGAGTTTCGTTGCATCGATGGATATATGCATATACATACATACATACATACATACATACACACACACACAGATATATATATATATATATATATATATATATATATATATATATATTTCACACGTATAGGTCTAATTTGATTTCAGTCATAGTAATTTACATTAACGCGATAACTTCAAATTCAAATGGTGTTTTTTTGAGGGGGCAACACTATTATCGCGGTAATATGCCCCATGGAAAAATACTCTGCTTGTCCCTCCGTGCAAAAAGATCTATAGACGTCCCCCCCCCCCCCGTGCGCACGCCTATGATTTCAGGATACTTTTTAGTAAAGCTCTGAAGAGCGCCCTCTGCAAAGTCATTTCCGCTCATACACGTGCGTGTTTTTTTTTCTCAGGCACTTCATGTAACTGTTGTGATGGTACCTTTAACAAAGGCAACTTAATCAAGGTTTTACATATACAGTATATAATTTATTGAAATATCACCACTATGCATTTCCAATAAATCGCATCAAATAAATCTAGGGTGTTCGGGAAAAGGCACTTAAGTCACAAACTGCTATTTTCTGTTGCTTTCATCTAAGTCTGAATCACTAAGAAAAGCATATTATTAGTGTAATTTTATATTAGGCATGTGTAAAGATTCTAAACAGTGGTGATTCAACCTACAATCTGGGTTATTACAAGAATAAACATAAACAATCATCTTTTGTAAAATTACATTTTTTGACTTGTGCTTTTCCCCGAAAACCCTATAAATATAAGTGCACGGCTCCTGCGTACCTAAATGGTTAGCGCATGGTTCGAGCGGTACCAGGTTCGATTCCTGGTAGGAGCTCCCAGAGAACAATTAGGGACCTACTTGAAAATAAGAAGTAGCGGGCTCCGGTCTCGAAAGCCAGAAAACAGCGGCGTTGGGACTCGATGCACTGACCACGCGTCACCGAGGGCTGTTCCGTCATGGAGTTTTAATTTTTAATGTAAAAACTGTTCTCTCCAAGAAATTCTCCTTCGTTTACTCGCTTCTTGGATGATATAGTCTGCTCGTGCGTTGTGTTATTCTAATGAAGCTCATATGACTCTAAAAGAGTAATCCCATTGAGATTATCTTATCTAATAAACGGATAGATACTGGAGAAAAAAAAAAACTAGGGCTGAGCTGATACCGATACCGATGTATCGGTACCGGCCGATATCGGCGGTATCGGCATCGGCGAGTATCGGTTGATTTTCTTTTACCGATACCAAAGATTTTCAGTGGCTAGAAGAGCGGGCAAAGGCAACAGCTCGTCTCAACATTTGTCCTTTTTAAAAGTTCGTTCAGCCTTCCTTGTGACAGATTGGGAGACCAGCACAGGAAGTTCCATAGATTTTCCTAAAAACACTGGATAAGACCCCACCCTCCTGGGAAGCAGATCGCAAGACCAATGGCATGGGGAAGTGAAAGCTGAACCCAAACGTGACCATGAAGGCATGTAACTGCTTAGTTAACGCTCTGGAAAATAAACCATTCATTGCCAATTCTTGCTTGAAGCTCGTGGTGGTAAGATAGGTGGATGTTTTTAACCTCCCACTGCAATAATGCCGGGTCAGGTAGTTGCGGAGTTTTTGGAAAAGAGGGCTGATGGTCACTGTGAAATTAGATTTGTTTTATCTACAGCCTTAGAATATGCTGTAAGGAAGGTAAAAGAAACTAACGAAGGACTAAAATTAAATGGTGTGACTCAGTTGTTAGCATATGCAGATGATGTAGACTTACTGGGCGATGATGTGAATACAATTAAGAATAATGCTAAAATATTTTTCAAAACTGCTAGAGAGATAGGTTTGGAAGTTAACAAAGAGAAAACTAAATATATGGTTACAGGCCGAAACCAAGTGTTAGGTAATAATCAAAATCTAATTATTGATAACAACTCGTTTGAAATACTTAGGAGTAATATTAACAAATGAAAATTATATTAAAGAGGAAATAAAAAGTAGGCTTAACTCAGGAAATGCATGTTACTTCTCTCTTCATAACTTTTGTCTTCTCGTTTAATATCTAAGAAACTAAAAGTTAAAATATACAAAACCGTAATTTTGCCTGTAGTATTATATGGATGCGAAACTTGGTCCCTTACATTGAAAGAGGAACATAAATTGAGAGTATTTGAAAATAAGATCCTTAGGAAAATATTTGGATCTAAAAGGGATGAGGAGACAGGTGAGTGGAGAAGGTTACATAATTTAGAAGTACATAATTTGTATTCATGTCCAGATATTATTAGAATGATTAAATCAAGAAGACTTAGCTGGGCAGGCCATGTGGCACGAATGGGAGAGGAAAGAGGAGTTTACAGGATTCTTGTTGGGAAACCTGATGGTAAGAGATCTGTAGGAAGGCCAAGACGAAGATGGAGGGACAACGTTGAGATGGACCTAAAGGAAATCGGTAGGGATGGAAAAGAGTATATAGAACTTGCTCAAGACAGGGAAAGATGGAAGGCCTGCAGCCATGAACCTTCGGGTTTAAGAAGGCTATGGAGTTAGTTAGTTAGTTAGTTATCTACGTTCAAGCACGAAGGGGAATCAGCAATTTATACATATCCTCTTCACTTCTGTCTTTCGTGTGACTGCCGGCATCGGCCAATGATGGCTATTTATTTCCGCCGAAAGCCGGCCCCCGTGTCGGAGTGGTTAGCACATCGCATTACGACGCCAGGGGTCCCTGGTTCGAATCCCGGCTTGGAGATGGATGTTTGTGAGTCTCCATTCATCAATTTCATCACTCATCCCCATCTTCGCAAATTAGCCAAAAGTGGCACAAAAAGCGGCGAAGTAAAATAAAGCAAATCAATCAATTATTTCCGCCGAAATTAGATTGGGAACATACCGATTTGAATGGCAGTACTAAGGAAGATACGCTAATCGGGACTGGACCTACATTTTAAAGTGGGACCCGAACCACTATGTGCCTCCACTGAGTATCGAACCCGTGATCTATTGATTACAAGGTGACGGCGATACCACTACACCATCGGGGAGACCCCTCTAAAGATTTATGTACACCACTACTTACAATAATGTACATAAAATATTTATCAGGAACTTTACTTTTCATCTAATGGACGTACCATAATTCCTATTGTTATTCAATAAATACTCAATTTCTTTAATTTCATTGACATTAATTTCCTTGCCAGGGCAGTTGTTTTTACACAGATTTTGCCGGTCTGAACTACACGTAAGCTACGTAGATGATAAATATTTTGATGTTTTATCTCTGATTTCGTAGCGTCTTTTTACTATTTATGTAATAACAATATTTTTAGTCAAGAAAAAAAGAACAAAATAGGTATTAACGTTGTCTTTCCTCCGTTTCTTAGTCTGTATGGTTACATACAACAATACTCCATACGCATCTGGGAAATTAAATACTACATATGTAATTAATTAATTTACATATTATTACGAATCGACTAATAATTATATTAATGTATTAAATATAAACATTTTTATTTTTATATTTCTGAGACACTTGGTTCGGACTGGCTCCCCAAATTATATATTTCTAAATACGTGCCTAGTGATGTGAGGAGTTAGTATGACTCGGTAATTAGCCTTTATATTTTATACTGGAATTATACAAGTATCGGTATCGGCAAATGGTGATATCGGCTCAGCTCTAAAAAAAACTTATCCATTACTCTCTATCCATTTAAACTAAACATTGTTACTGAGGCTGAACATTCAGGGGGCACAAAATCGCCTGCCCCCTCCCCTCCTAAGTCGGTCGCTATCCATTCACGGTGAACTCATGGCACAAATAAGGGACATTACTAAAATTACTGAGACACAGTTTTCGATATAGGAGTTTTGGAAAAGGGCGCAATGGCACCTTCTGTCCCCTCAAAGACGTCATCGAGAGGAACATATGTTAAATAGTGAAATGTCGTTTATGCCATTTTGAAGTCGGGTTCAGTGTTACGAAGATGTGAATATTGCAGCTGAAAGACATGAACACGAGCTTAATGTGATTTATTTTATTTGCATGTGAATCGATATTTCGTACAACAGTGATCGATAAATACTTTAGCAGCAATGGAGTATATGATGTTGCGTATCGAAGTAATTATAATGTCAGTACAAGTCTGTTTGCCACTTATTTGTGAAAATATCGCTTAGAATTTTGATTAGGCTTTGATTAACATTACGCTGACTTATTTTGGTTATTGCACTTTCTTTTTTACTTCTCTAGGTCAGGGTGGATAAAAATCATGATTTTTATTAAAAAGAATATTTTTTGTAGATTTTTTTTATTTAACTCGGATTTTTAATTTTTAAAAGAAAAACATGCTTAGAATTGCTTGCATGGTTTTTGGCACCATGCACATAGATATATGTTTTTTATAGAAAAGCTTTTTCTAGTAAATGGCCCTGTAAAATATTTGAACAGTTTAATTAAAGCAAATAAAAAATATACGTAAACATACATATTTCAGTTTCTGATACTGTAACTACTATGGAAATGTTTGTTTAGTTTGTTAATGAAAATAATAATAATTTCAGTAACTTTTCTTCCAGTGAAACTAAAACATCATGGATGTACTCTATAATTGTAACTTAAATATTTTTATAGTCTTTGTACTTGATTTCGGAGATTTTTTTAAAATGGTAGTTTGAAAAATATCAGCTGCCATGTTTATTTACAGTTTAATGATATTGACACTATTTATGGCTTAACATGATTAGTATTTTGTATATTTTTCTACACAAAATGTTTGCTATTTTTGACCATAAAATTATTGAATTTTAAATCAAGAGAAATCCTGTGTTTACATTTCTTTTAGTATGAGCTGCACACCATCAGTACACAAATTTTATTTCCTTTATTTTTCTATCTTAGAACCTAATAATCACCATTAAATGATTACGTGAGTAATGTAATTTCACCAAAAGTGTTTCTGATATCTACAAAATCCTTATGTACATTATTCTATAAATGATTTATTTAGAGGAGTGATTTTAAAAAAATCACCTGATTTAAATCGTAATTTAAATCAATACACCCTGCTCTAGGTTAATAATGACGAAGACAATAAAAAAACAACAAAGTAGATAAAATAAGAAAAGAACAAAGAAAATTCCACTCGTTTACTGCAATTTATTTG
This sequence comes from Lepisma saccharinum, assembly GCF_977018435.1. Lineage (NCBI taxonomy): Eukaryota > Metazoa > Arthropoda > Insecta > Zygentoma > Lepismatidae > Lepisma > Lepisma saccharinum. The sequence continues at coordinate 16,520,450 of NC_139232.1, read as the reverse complement.
ATTTCATTTCATTTCTATTATTATTATTATTAATCACATTTCAAATCATTTCTTTCAATTGAAATATTTAGTTTCGAGTTTAGGTTGTTAATTTAAATAAGGCAAATAGAAATGAACCCTATTAATTAGGCAGTAATAACATTTTCGCTTTATTTCCAACAACCTAACGGGGCCTCCCCCATGGCGCAGTGGTAGCGTCATTGCCTTGTAATCAAGGTGTCCCGGGTTCGATACCCGGTGGAGGCACAAGTGGTTCGGATTCCACTTTAAACTGTAGGTCCAGTCCCGATTAGCCTTACTGTGCATAAAGTGGACTTAAAACAGCAACTCAAACCAAAACCAAACCAACAACCTAACAATGTACAACTTAATAACGCAACTTTTAACAATCCAATGTTCATTGATTGATTTGATTGGTTGATTGATTTGGTTTATTTTACTTCGCTTTTCTGCCACTTTTGGCTAATTTGCGAAGATGGGGATGAGTGATGATATGATGAAATTGATGGTCACTCACAAACATCAATGCCCAGGCCGGGAATCGAACCAGGGACCACTGGCGTCGTAGCGCGATCTGCTAACCACTCCGCCAATATTCATTGAACATTCAAATTTAGGTGATAATGTTATATATTCTAATGAATGTCTTATTTTGACATTTTTACGATTAAAAATACCATAAATATTGTATTTGGTATATCAACCTCCTCCCACTTGACATCATGCAATTCTAAACTTGTGTTTGAGCTTGGTTGTAACTAAGAAGTACCAAGGGGAAACACTTCACGTACGGAAATGAACCATTATTCCCTCAAAGTATGGCAACACTGCGCGGTCTTTCGCGCGGGGGTTGTGTGAGTGTTGCGAGCGTTTTAAGTGCTTCTGCAGCCTGTCTAATGATGGTATGCATGTTTACGCGAGTTCTTGCGAAATGGAAACTCCACAGAAAGGTAAGTAAAACAGCGATATCGTATTTTATCTTACAATTTGAACAGTCAGGGTTAATAATATTATTTTTTTTTCACTGCCAGGCCTGACAGCTGACTGTGCCCATTGTTGAAAGATAAATCCGATAACACCGTGTTCAAATTGTAGCCATGTATCACGTTTATGTTCCGTTTATCATGAACGTGAATGCGATTTTTAACAATTGTTTGGCTTTGGCGCATGGATATCCACAGCTGGTGCGTTGCTGAGTTAAAATTAGAAAATGGGACTGACCTAGCACGAAAATAAACAACTCCTTTTTGTCTTGATGCAGTGACCACTCCATTGTTTTCCGGGGCGTAGAATTATATTTCACTCGGCAGTTGGTTGAAGAGGAAGTTGAGTGGCAAACAGTGGGTTTATTTATTGGACAAAAAGTTACATTTCTGAGTAGATTGATATCATCTGCCTCGCCTCTAGTTACTGAATTGTATAATAATATAAGCTATGACGTGTGTTGTGTTGAATGTTATCAATAAGTTGTCGTTATTCATAATTCCCCGCAATCAGTGGCGGCGATTAGTAGGGGCTTGAGGGGCCGTTGCCCCCCTCCCCACTTTTGCCCCCGTACTATCTAAACCTATAATTGGCAAGGGAAAGTAAATTTTTCTTGTATATTCTTATTTTATCTCGCCTTTCGGGTTCGGTGCAGTGCCCCCCCTTCTCTAATTTTCCGTAGCTAAGAGAATATATTTTTCTTCCAGCACTGAATGTATAATTACGGGGTTGGTTTAAAATACATTCAGAAACACAGTAAGCTTTCGCACAGCAGAGTTGAAAAAATCGATTTGTTGTGGCAATTTTCTATTTCCTCACTTGTCACTTAATCGTAACTGTAATCACTTTCATGTTATATACATATGAGGGGCATGGATGTTTTTAGAGAGAGGCTTTTAACCTAACCTAACTCACCCTCAGTTACAATCGCGACGATGAGGATGAGTTGAAATTGATGCCCGGACCGGAATTCGAACACGGGACCCTTTACGTCGTAGCGCACTGTGCTAACTTTTTTTTTTTTTTTTTTTTTTTTTTTTTTATAGTAAAGGAAAAACCTTAAGCGGTAGTTTCCCCCGTCATTCCCTCTCTCAGTTTTCACGTTTAATTTTTTACTCAATTCTCAGTGTTTTACATTAAGGACAAACACAAACATTCATGTCTTACCAGGGATTCGAATTCGGAACCGTGTTGTTGGCGTCCTGTGCTAACCGCGGAGGACGGCGGGAATATATTCACACATGGTTAGACGTTGGATATAACTGTGTAACTTAGCAAGAAGCACAGAAAATGTACGTAGTTCAAAGAATTTACCGCTCTTACATTGACCAGTGCGATTCTAGCAAAAATGTCCAAACAGTGTAAAATGTAGGGGGTGGGTGGTTGGTATACTCGAGGAAAGCTGATAGATGAAATTAATGAAAAGATGCAAAGAAACACTCATACCCACCCGGGAATCGAACACAGAAGCTTCATCCAATGCACTTGGCCTACAAAGCGCGTTCACGATTCATTGTATATGAATTGTTGTTTAAGTCCACTTTGTGAACAGATGGACTAATCAAAACTAGAATTACAGTTTAAAGTGATACCAAGTGCCTCCTTCGGGTATCGAACCCGGGATCCCTTGATTACAAGGCAGCGACGTTACTATTACACTATTGGGGAGGCCCCTCCTTGCAGATGAGAAAAGCACTGTAGCCTACCGTTAAAATATCAGTTCTGTGTGCGGCGTTCGGTGGTTGACCCATGATCTTTCCGTCGAATGACCAGTCTGAGTGTTCCTTGGCTATACTCTGTCCCAGCTAACTGTGGAACAGGCGAACGAAAACAAGTTTCTGCGCAAGTAGTGCCGGGAGACGGCTACACCAATGAACACGTGAGAGGAACGGAATTGCGTGGAGTGGGGGAAGCGACCGCAGTTACCAGCCTTCACAACAGAGTGTGCTGCTTCGCTTTTCTGACGCTATGTGCGGCCTCGTTCCACAGTTATCTGGGACAGGGTATAGTGTCCTTTCTTGAATTTCATCATTCATCCTCATTGTTTTGATTCACCTAAATAGAAAGGAAAGTGACTTTAAAATAAAATAAGGAATCATCGAGCGTAAAATTTGCCTGCGTGTGCCTCAGGGGGGTAGCAGTGCTCAAAGTGTAGGAGGGGCGTGGGGTCGTGCTTTCCCCCATTTAAGAAAATTCTCATAAAGCGTCATACAGGGCGTACACAAAGTGTCTGGCACGTTTAAATTATTAATAAATTAGAAACTAATGAACATACAAATAAACTGGTGGCAATGATAGATAGATATGCTCAAAACGTTTTATGTTCTGTATCAGCACACTTCTATGTGTGTTCCGTTTGTCACACTTTTGCCTAAAAACAGTCTGCTACATATCCCCAGAGAAAGAGAAAATATCCAAATGGGTTTGTGCCGGCTGCCGGGTGGCCGTCGGGGCCAAGGAATCGGACCACCAAGTCAAAACCATCTTCCCAAAAAGCGTTCGTTCAAAACACGACGGACAATGATGACGAATCTAACAAAAGTGATGAACCGAAAGCCGGAGTAAACAACGCGATGGCCACCGTGGATTTCGGCATGCTGACCCGAACGTGGGAAGAAATCGATCATCGTCTTGACATTCTCCGTGCAGACCTCCCGGATGGCGTAGTGGTAACGTCGTCGCCTTGTAATGAAGGGGTGTCGTCGGGTTCGATACCCGCTGGAGGCACAGTGGTTTGGATCCCACTTTAAACTGTAGGTCCAGTCCCGATTAACCTTACTGTGCATAAAGTGGACTTAAAACACTAAATCAACAACAACCATATACAAAGGCAGATAAACCAAGCCGATATCCACCTGACGAATACAGTTGGTTATTGTGCCGCTCGAGCGCGGCCCATGTAGCGGCTGGAAGCAGGGCGCTTGTCGGCGAAATAGGTTGTACGTGACCCCTCGACTCAAGCGCATGGATCTGTTGTAATTATTTTAATGAAAATATTTCACAATTACAAGTAATGGCGAACTTTTGTCAGAGATGATGGAAATGTTGCTACACATTTTTCACATCTTTTGAGAAATTTTGCATTCACACGCCCATCAGTTCTTCTAAACGAGTTTTCACGTAAGAAGCGTACAAAAAAATCTTTGTTCTAAAGTGTATTTATGTTGCGGAATAACAACAACACTTTTAACACTTATCAACAACACTTATCTGTTTCCTACTTATCACCTTAGCAAACTACACAGAAGCGAATGTAATTTTTTTTTCAACTCGACAGATCTGTATTCTACCATCAATGGCATTTTTTGTAGAAGTTCAATGATTTCATCCATACATTTAATAGGGACATAATCCAGAGTTCATCGAAACATGGTCTCCACTTAGCAATTCTCAAAACTTATATCCTCGGAATATTTTGGGACTACAGCACTGTACTGTACTTTAGTTTGCAAGTTGGCTGCAGCCATCCTCTTCTTCATACTACTGTATACACCCAGAGGGAAAGGGAAGGGGAGACGAGGCGATGCGACAATTTTTCATTTGTCTCTTTTTTTTTATCCTTTTTCGTTTTTTATATTAGCTTATTTCTAACTTCGCATCGTCTTTTGTCTGTCTTAGTAGCTCTCCACTTTTGCTTATTCCTTCTCGTCCTAATTATTCTTTTTCTGTTTTTTTGTTTCATTTTCGTATTTACTCTCTATTTTCTGTTCTCTTCCCTCTCTCTCCCTCTCTCTATTATTTTTTTCATAGCTTATTTCTCTTCCTTTTTCGTGGTTCCTCTGCTTTTATTTCTGTATCAGGTTTCTTTATTTCCTATCTCGCGGATTTCTTCTTTCTCTCGCTTTCTATCAATTCTTTCACAACTCTCTGTTTTTAGAGTAGATTTCCGATTGCATTTTTAAAATTATTGACTAAAAAACGTGCATCGGAGGAGTTGATAGTTCCATCAAGTGTTGATAACTATATGATAATATATAGTTAAGATCACAACAATTTGCATAATAACAACTGTCCTGGGAAGGAAATTAATGTCATAAAAAGTTAACAATTGAATATCTATTATATAACATAATATGATGTTATGTCTATATAATCATATTAAATTATTTTTGTTGTATTTTTTATTTCTCGTCAACCGTATGTGTAGGTTTATGATTATGATTATGATAGGTGGGTGTGGGTTTTCTATTTACAATTACGAGGGTGGTTTGACTACGAAACTATGAATTTATAATTTCAAAATTATTTTTATTTTTCAACATAATCTCCCGTAAGATCAGTACATTTATTCCTGCAATACTAATGACTGTGACCATTAGGATATATTTTGCATGTATGGCAAGTTGCGAAATAATGCAAATTTAGTAGTTTATGTGATTTGTATAGTTTTTCACGAATTTCACCACAGTTTGCATACATTCTGTGAAAAACACTGCAAAAATCATACATTTTTAGTATAAGAGTTTAATGTGCTTGATACCATTCTGACATAGTATTTTATGAATACAGTAGCCACAGTTGATATAGTAAATACTGACAGATACATACATTGAAAGTTGTTGTTTCTGTGCTATTTTCCATAACACATTTCCAAGCCACTGTTCTTTTGTGGAAGGCTGGTCCCAAACCAGAAAAAATACCCAGGCTACTACAACTTCCTCATTAGGACCAAATCCAAGAGAGGGTAAGGGGGTACAACTAGTTCCATGTGCATTGAATTATAAGATGCAATGTGCTAAATAAGCACCACACACGCACACAGAAAACACTAAATAGTAAAGATGGTAAATGTTACAAACTCAACACAAGTTCTTTGGCAATATACTTGGGTTGTTTTCAGACTAAGGTGACACATGTCACATCATCTTAATTGTTTGGCGGCCTCTCCGATGGCGCAGTGGTAGCGTGTCGCCTTGTAATCAAGGGGTCCCGGGTTCGATACCCGGTGGAGGCACAAGTGGTTTGGATCTCACTTTAAACTGTAGGTCCAGTCCCGATTAGCCTTACTGTGCATAAAGTGGACTTAAAACACCAAATCACTCAATTCTCTTAATTGTTTGGCTTGTTTTCGTGGAACATGTGTTGCTTGTAGCTTGTCTGTTCTGTGAGGAAGTAGTCTTAAGAGGGCGGTGGAGTTTGGCAAAGGTCGCCGTGGAAAGTGTGTTACATTTAACATGGGCTTTTTTGCATTTTGTTGAATATAACGTTTTAGGACAAAAAATTGCCGGAAAACACGAAGTAGATGTGAACTTATTTTATGAAACTTTGAGTACATGATACATTTATGCAATTTCAATACGTAAATAAGCACAGAATGGTTATACGATTTGTGGTTTAGCACGAACGAAAATGGCCATTATGATGCAAACTAACGTAATGCTCAATCCTTTTATGACTAAGCTAGGGAGGGCTTTTCTTTCAAAAGTCACTTGCACAGCCCAAAATGATTGTTTAAAAATGTCATGTATTATAGACGGCGAAAGATACGGCCGCTTCAGCCGAATTTCATCCACCATAGTTCGCCACTTGGCCACTAGATGTCTCTGTTCGAAAATTGCCTGAGGTTGAGGGGCAGCGCTAGTTCGCGCGGGTGTTTGAATCCTCTGCACAGCTGGGTTCCGTCCCCTCGTCAGAAAGTCCCGTAGCTGTCACAGCTTGAATTATTGCCTCTTTCCCAGGCAAGAAACCAAGAAAGCAGGAAGACCATGAGTTTGTGTATGTTTGAGTGTAGAGAAGCAGAGCATATTTACCGTGAATTGGAACCAGTGATATAGTAAGTTTATCTCGACCCCTACCGCCAAGGGCGTATTTAGATGGGTCCAGGAGTCCCAACCTCCCCCCCAAAAGATTTGCCAAGTACAAAAATTAAATAATGAGATCATAAAATAACTTCAATTAAGTAATGAAAATATGGTTGTTGTTTAATCGCAAATTGTTTATTTCCGCAAACTTATTGGAAAGCAATACAACTTTGAATCACAGTACCAAAGAAGATTTATGCAAAATATTTCCAGGAATTTTACTTTCGTCAACTGGATCTAACATCATTTTCTGATACTCAATAAATATTATATTCTTTATCTATTTGACATTAATTGAGTGGAAAATGGTTGTGCATGTAGACTATATATGAGAGAGAAATAATACCACTGAAAGACTGAAGACATCATCAAAGATTACAAACTACATGTATTATTGGCTTTAATTTATCAGTGGGTGGTATAATCCCAATTTGTGCTCCTTCTTAAATAAAACAAAAGTCACTACTTTCATTTTATTTAACAGGTTATTTCCAAACACCAATTTTCGGACTCGTTGCCAATCAAAAAAATCACATTAAAGGGATAAAAGCAGAATAAAACATGGTTAAAAGGATGATAGTCATAGGGTTGAAAAACTAAATTATGGTCACCTGCTGGTTTGCATAAAAAGATGCACATCACTACGGTTGTTGGAATGAACCTGTTAAACCACATGTAAATAGTGACTTGTGTTTTATTTAATAATTGCAAGCTGTGGTTATGCGAACCTTCAAGTAATTACCTGACTTTGTGCTCCTTGAAAATGATTCTTTAAAATTTAGTAACTTTGACTGCGTATGACTATGCACCATTGTGACAACATTTAAAACTTTCCAAGTATTTTCGAGTAAAATGAAAGGCAGCTATTCTCAGTTATATATCTGTGACTTGCCTTAAAAGCTCTTGACATTCAGCTGCAGAGACTAAGGCAGGATTACAGAGATTTTATTTCCCAGTGATGTCAAGGAAATTCTACCATCGAGGTAAATGGTAATATTAACGAACGAACTAACTCATTTTTTTTTCTTTTTTGCAGCTTCCAGAAGATACTCTTGGGGGACTTGTGACCATCAGGATGAGAGCAGATGAGCAAGGTCGGTTTGGTTTCAATGTCAAAGGAGGAGCTGATCTGAAGATGCCTATACTTGTTTCACGAGTAGCACCGAACACTCCGGCAGATCGCTGTTATCCACGATTGAATGAAGGCGACCAGGTATGATGTTTCGTTTCACTTTTTCACCAGTAATATACAACACATCAGGAAAGAGCATAAGTAATAGCTCGAGCTAAAGTCTTAATATCCTGTATATTTCAACTCTGAATGCAAGTGCTATCATTTTCTTCACAAATCTCATGGACATTGTCAAAATTTCAACATAAGTGTTTCTATTGTCATTATAGCAAATGAAAGAGCAGAGAGCTATGAAATGGAATAAATACTTACAGCCATTGTTGAATCTATACAAGGTTCTTCAGGATTACAAATGTATGGGCTACTGGACCAAACTTGATGAAACAAGTTAAGGACAAAAGAAGAACTCAAATAGTTTTTTTTTGTAGCTTTGCTGTAGTTCACAACCATGCCAATAGACCACATCAGTGTGCTTGTGACAATGGCTAATACATGTGTGGAGAAGTCATTCTGCTGTAATTAATATGTTGATATAATTAGCAAGTCTTTTCATAATCATAATTATTGAAATAGGTAAATTAATTACTATTGTTATTATTATTACATGAATAGTAAAAAAGATGGTATAAGAATAGAGATATAACAGAAGATGGTATAAGAATAGAGATATAACAGAACAGATTATCTCACTTACATATAGTTAAGATCACAAAAATTTGCATAACAACAACTGTCCTGGGAAGGAAATTAATGTCATAAAAAATTAACAATTGAATATTTTTTATATAACAAAATATGATGTTATGTCCAGTTGATGAAAAGTAATGTTATTGATATATTTTATTGATATCATTATAAGTACAGTGGATGCCCTCTTAACCGGCCACCATGGGACTGGACCCTTGGCTGGTTAAACCGAAGTATGTAATGAAATAGAGTAAACATCACTACATCACTTCACAAGATGAACAGAAAAAAGCACAGGAAACTACTGTATCACTGTGCAATATGTATTTTTTAAACTAAAGAATTGTAGAGTGTGTCTTTTATTGATGTAATACTGTACTTTTATTTTACTCAGTTATTGTACAGTATCCGAGTAGAAATAACCATATACGGTACAGAACACTGCTCGCACAAAACAATAACAATGTCCATACAACAATACGTCCACTGCTGATGAATTAGAGAATTTAAACACGTCACAACAGATGCCGTATGAGTCACTTTCTCAGCTGAGTGGCCGGTTAAACCGACGACGGGTTGAACTGAGGCCAGTTATTTTAAGAGGGCGCCCACTGTAGCAGTGTGCATATATATTAGGTACTGTCATTCAGAGCCATGTATATGATCCCAATGTAATACTTGCCTTCATGTATTCAGTGGAAATAGTCCTCTATTGTACAACAAATGTTGTACAAGTATATTTTTATATTCTTTGGTACCCTTTCATATACCCTCTGGACTATTTTCTAAATACATCCTTTGGTGCAACATGTTTTTCATGCAGAGTTCGAGTGACAGTTCCATTTATCCATAGTATAAAAATTCAAATAAACTGTTTTTATTTGTGCAAGAGAAAATTGCCTGCATGCCCATGTTGTGAATGTGACAAGATCTGGAATATCATGTTCATATCACTAATTGCACAGATTGTACATTTGTATGTGTGTTCTGCACTTGTTTCATCAAGTAACTCCAAGCGACCTTAAGGCGAAGAGGGACAATTACGCACCAGGCATGCATTTATTCCAATATCGTCGGAATGAGCAATGCTACTAAAAAGATCTCCGGCAGAAATGAAGAGTATGAATTTCTCCCCATGTGGCAAGTGGAAGCGGTTTCCTAAGTTGATTATTAAGCCTTATACGATTTTTGAAAAATATGATGAATTAGTATTTACCGAATCCCATGTATTCCTTATGGGACATCAACTTCAACTTCAAGTTACGGCTCATCAAATGGGAGTTTCGACTTTTCCTACTGCTATGACATAGTTCTACGTGTCCTTTTTCCGTCCATGTACTTTTCTACGTCATCGGATGTTTGATATTCCCGAGAGAACGAATAAAATAATGGTCCCATAAGCCTAGTGCATTTCTCCTTGCCTCCTACGGCCATCCTGGCAGTGTTGCCAAACCTGATGTGCATAATAGAGCTAAATTTCACCATTAATATAGCTAAAGAGGACTTTCAAGGAGCGAGATTAACGAAGGCTGCATAAAGTGCCTACTAGGGTAATTTTATTTGTCAGTGGGGTAGGGGTTCTGCTATTACCGTTAGCTTTAAAGTGATGGCAATTTATTCTTAGTTTCCACCGCCTAGATTTGGCGGCATCACCCATCTCAATAATCCAATGATGTTAATATAAAATCGAAAATAAAGGGTTCCCGATAACAAAATTGTCATCTTCATCTTAGCCACAGCACTCTATATAAAATACATGGGGAGGAAAGAAGAGGTGGGTGACGCAGCCTATAGCTATACGAATATCACGCCATGTGCAAAATGTACACTCATGGCAAAAGTTTGTATTTATGGGCCGGAGTCAGTGGTGGCATTATAGTGGGGCAGAGGGCGGGTGCCACAGTTCACAGTCAAACGAGTGCACGAAAGAGCCAGATCTGGCTTCGAAAGAGCGAAGTTGGCAACAGTGATCAGCAGCTGCCCCAAAGAGAAAGACCAAGGGGAAATTGTCCCTCCTCGCCTTAAGAAACACCCTATATAATAAGTTGTAAAATCCTGAAAACGATTCCATGTTTTAAATGCTTATGTAACTCACATGCAACTGATAAAGTATATATATATATATAAAGTATAGCAAGAAATGTTAATATCAACATATATTGTTAATGCAATTTCTTGATTCTGTCCCCTCTGCCTTCATTTGTAATAAAAATGAGATAAAGAGATAGATAAAAAAGTTGATTAAAAGTGACATGTGTCTGGCTGAGAATACTGACATTTTTTTATACATTTACCTTATTTTTATTGAATAGCAATTCATAAGTCATCCTAGGGATGGATCGACATGGCATTTTGGCGAATACCTATAAAATATCATATTAAATTTACTGATAACCATTATTATACCAATATGAAATGATAATTGAAGAATTTGAACAGTTCATTGACCTCCTCAACAAATATATGTTACCAGAGGACTACAATACAAAGGAAGCTGCATATTTAGACATTTACTTTTTAAAAAGTAAGGAATGGATATTACATGTTTATATCAATAAAATTATAATAAAAATTGCAGAATATTGCACTAAATTACAAGGTATTTATAGATAAATCAGATTATTTTACAGATACACTGATAACACATATATCATCCAATATCGATAGAGTACCGATTTATCTGTCCCAACCCTAGTTTATCCTGATACACTTCCACAAACTGAGTGGTTTGAGGGCCATTTTTGCCAAGTGTATTTTTGGTGATTAGCTTTGCTGTGCCCGACCCTTTGGCCGAGTGGTTAGCACATCGCGCTGCGACGCCAAGGGTCCCGGGTTCGAATCCCGGTCGGGCTTGGTTGTTTGTGAATGTCCATTCATCAATTTCATCATTTCATCACTCATCCCCATCTTCGCAAATTAGCCAAGAGGCACAAAACGCGAAGTAAAATAAACTAAATCAAATCAAATCAAAAAAGCTTTGCTGTTACAAGAATCCATCAAAAGAGCAAGTATTTGTTTGCAATCTCTTGGAAGGCCAATTTAATGCTCACCATTCAAATTGCCTGCCCCTACCATGTAGGTTGTCTTCTTCTCCCCTCTGCTGTAAATGTGGAAGCCATGGATTCAAACTCCTGTCACAAAGATCAAGGCATGGACAACAAATGACTGACTGTTTGGCAGTAGGAACTGCATCAGAATTAACTCTGCCTATAAGTTCTGAAGCATGGTACAATGTTTATTATAATGTTATTTTTTGTATTTCTGTCCTTCCAATTTCGACATAGTCTTCACTTTAGGCAGTTTCTATAATATTCCACAATCATTGACATGCCTTTTGGTGAATAAATGATACATTCTTCAATACACTAGTTAGTTGTAATTCTCTACTCCCTAGAAGGTTGCAAAAATTGCTGCTGCTGCTTTTTATTATTATTATTATTATTATTATTATTATTATAATTATTATTATTATATATAAATATCAGTCAGACCTTTGCAGACTGGGGCTATTTGCCTACTTCCATGTAGGCATTGCTGTATTTACTATGCCATTGTATCTTTCTGTATGTACAGTATATTATCCATAATGACAAGACAGAATTTGTTGACCCTATGGATAAGGGGCTGATTTTCTGGGTAACTCTTTAATGTGTCACATTCTTTGTTACATCGTCTATTTAATCTGGTCGTCATCGTTATTTATCGGGAAAGGCAGAAAGCAACATCAAATAACCAAAAAAGAAATAGAATGACTTCTTGTTTATGAGGATTTGGTTAACAATTCCATGATAATGTGTGATACCACTTGGAAGATTTATCTAAGTTGGAATACACAGTACCTATTAAGTATTGCCTTTTTTAGCTATCTTAATGCCAGAGATATTGATATCCATGCTATCTTCACAGTTGACATTGATGGAAGCACGTATTTGAATATTGAATTTAGGGGAAGAACCACATTTACACTCCTCACAAAAATGAATTTTGATGCTTTTTTAAAAATTTTGTATTGCTTTTCTGCCACTTTTGGCTAATCACAATGGTGATGATGTTTAATGATTAGATGAATCGATGAAAGAATGGCTAATGCTAAGGCTGAGATTCTTATTCATAAGCTTCAGTGAAGAGATTGTGAGTCCATGCCCAGACACCAAAGTAGATAAGAACAACAATAAAGAAAAATACTAGAACAAATTCTCAAACCATAAACATAATTAGAAGTACTGAAACAAAAACAATTATTTGTTAGTGTTGTGATATTTTAGTCGGTGGGTTAGTTTGCTAAGGTGTAGATATCCATGTTGTCACAAATTTTTGCACTTTTAATATTAAATCTTTACAAAGGAATGCATTCCTGATACTACCCAAATAATTTCTACCATAGGTACTCTTCATCAATGGACGAGATGTGTCTGGTATGGCTCATGAACAGGTTGTCAGCTTCATTAGAGCATCAAGGGAATCTCCATCTGGTGAGCTCGTGCTTACAGTTAGACCACAAGGTAAGTAATATTTCCACACACACACACATGCAAACATACGAGGGCTTTTTTGTTTTCAACCTCCGATAGGGCATGAAAACAAATCCACAGTGGAAAGCAAAATTGGTTTAATGACAAAAGTTACGTACACATATAATCTACTTGTCAACGTAATCCCCAAGAAGATTCAGACATTTATCGTACCGATGCACCAGCTTTCCAATACCCTCTGCAAAAAAAGGTGCTGCCTATCTGTTGAGCCAGGTCTGCACGGTGTCCTGAAGGTTCTCATTGGTGTGGAAGCGCCGTCCTCCCAACCACTTCTTCATCGCCGGTAAAAGGTGGAAGTCACTCAGTGCCCGGTCTGGGCTGTAAGGGAGGATGATCAAGTCTTTGGACAGTTCCTAAATAGTGATCCAATGCTTCATCCGAACCACTTGATTCACACCCTGCATGAGTTCATCTGAGCTCCCCACAGAGTTCTGTCCCTGACCACCACCATAATGAATGTTTGTTCAGCCATTTTGAAATTTCCTGCACCATTCGCACTCAGAAAGTTTTCACTATACACATGGCTCATTCGACGCTGAATTTCCGCTGCATTGTGCCCCTGTGCCTGTAGAAGTCGTATCACACTGCGCACCTCGCACTTGGCGGGAGAGTCGATTGTAGCAGACATCTCTACGTGCCTGTCCCTCAGCTTCAACTGAAGCGTTGACCTTGGCAGTGGTGGTGGTAGTGGCAGGGGGAAGCCAATCACGCTGTGTGACGCCCCGCTTCCTAGTGCTTCACATGCCACCTGGCAGCACCATTGGAGGTTGAAAAAAAGAATAGCCCTCATATATACATAAATGTAAATCTAAATAAGAAATGTTCAGGTACTGTTGAAACAACACTTTAAGCCAATTCTTGAAATGGAAAATGTTGGGTGTGGGGAATGTTAGCTCTAGTCTTGGACATAGCTAAGGGATGCTTTGTGTATATTTTTAGTTGTGGGTGGTGAAGCATCATTGATGGTACAGTCATGTTCAAAAAATCTGTCGCATGGATTTTTTCTAAGTCCAACGTCTTACGAAATTATGTTGGTAGCTCTGACACAAGGAAGTGTTGTGAAATATACGATCCTCCAATCAGAGTGAAGTTCGATTCTGAGGAGCAGGAGGCGTGACTCACGGTCTTGTCCACAGGAAGTTCAACCAATGCAGCATTTCCAAATATGAGATAACGTCCCCATTGGTTAAATATTGTTTCAATAAAGCGAATCGGCAGAAAGATTGCGCAAATGTTTACTTTGTCGTTTTAATACTTTTAATCGTTTCAAATTGTATTAAATTGTCCCAATTATAGTTCAAGAGCTTAATATAATGTATTCATGTATGTGTTTGACAATCATATATCACTCATTAGAACAATTTTCACATTGTTTTCACTACGTGAGACGACATTTCATTTACATTTACGATAAAATAGTGGTTTGGGTGTAATAACAGTTTTCATTAATTCATTTAGAGATGCATTTTTATTTGTTGAGTTAATGATTAGGTTAATTCGTTATTTCTCGCAAAAAGATGGAACCACAGCTGAAAGAAAATACACAACTTGTATTATTTAGGTCAAGAGTTCGTTTTAACATCACTTTTTGCACACATAGGCTAATCACGACTCGGGATACATTTAAATTGGAATCTGAAACATTATGCGACCTGACTGGAACTCGGAAAAGGACACACTGATTACAAGACGTTGATACATTACCAATTGGTCTGGCGAACGCCAATAATAATGAGGGGTTGTGGGAGTGGGAGAGGGGGTGACGGAAAGTAGAAAATAAATAGTATTTTTGGGGGGTATTTAATGTTATATTTATACACATACAAACCTAAGAAAATATTTATTTTGATACATGTATGTGGGGGTGGGGAAGGGGGGAAAAGACAGGGAGAGAAAGATATTGGAAGAGATGGGACGAAGAGGTGATTGTGCAAAATGTTTTATTTGACGTTCAGTAATAAAAACAATCAAATCAATGATGATTATCTTATAAATAACATATTTAATGTAAATTTGTTTTAAAAATGGGGACGGGGAGCTGTTTGTTTTACGTTCAGTGCAGGATAAGAAGTGGAGACACATAGTGGTTCGTATCTCACTTTAAACTGTAGGCCCAGGCCCCATTAGCCTATCTGTGTATAACGTGGATTTAGAATTCATTAGAAAATAACGTCGATCTAGTATTTTGGATTTTAGATGCGTTGAGACCACTAAAATATCCAATTCTTGTAATAAGAAACCTGTCCTCATATTACCATTTTGAAAGACAGAGAGTTAATTGTATAATCTTTCGTTGTTAGTTTCAAAGAAGACTAATTCAAATAGTAACAATGGGAACGAATAAAGCTTACGAAAAGTTTTTGCCACCGTGGGGATTTGAACCTACGACCATTAGAGTGACAACCCAGTGCGCAAACCACTACCCCACGAGTTCGTTTCTTCTTAGGGCATGATTATAAGTTAAGACCAATTCGTTCAATATGCATTAGAAATATAATCCCCACCCGCCTCTTGATAAACAACACACCCAAACGCTCCTTTGTAGAAATGAAATAAAGGTGGTATGAATGTCACAAAACATTTAAGCAAAATCTACTATAGTTACGACGCAATCGTTTTACATGCAGAGGCTACAGCTTCGAGAATTGAGGTTGTGGTTTGACTGTAATTGTGGGATACCCCATAGGTATCGATAAGCCAAGGCTCTAGTGTGCACTAGATTGGTTCATTTGTAGTGACGTGCTCAGGAATTTGTAAAGAGGTATGTGAATATAAAAATGTGTTAATGCTTATTTTTTAAACAGTGAACTCATAATTTAATATCTCTCTGTCCATCTCATTATCTCACTTAGGAACTAATTAGTATTGCAGGAGTCATACTGAAAAGAAATCTCACGTGACAATGACGAGAAATTAGATTTACGGAAGGAATAGTTTTCATATTTTAAAACCTCGAATGGCCATGGGCTATCTCCCGACTGTCAGTCTCCCTTCCACAATCCTACCTAGAGTTATCTTCAACTGGCAACGAGGTGACGTTGGTCAGCACGTCGAACCCTCAGCCGTTATAGAAGATATCTGAAACCAGGTTACACCAGTCGCTCGTAGCTCCCCAATTTCCTCACGATGGTGGGTTGCCACCGGTCCTATACAGATAACAGGCCGAGAACCCAGGATGACTCGAATCTATGCCGTCCCGCTGTAGTCGGAGTCCAAAGCACAGAGTCTTAGACCGCACCGTTACGGAGGAGGAGAGTTTTCATATTTTGTTTCTTATAAATGTCGACAACACATTAAATATATTACGCACCAAAAAATAGCTGGTTCTATAAGAGATTCGAACCTTCGATCTTCACTCAACTAGGCCGCTATTTTTAACAATTTCCCATTTTCTCACTCAATAACCTTCGTTGAACGTTTGTCTTAAGAGTCGTTAGCAATCTTGTAAACCGTATTAACCTATCTGCTGTCTATCACAAATGTATTTTACAACCTGGAGTAGATTTTGATTTTAGACCTTGACTTTCGTGGTAAGTAATTCTCTACCGTCTACTATAATAAATAAATCAAAGTCTACATATCTCATATTTTGTAAATACGAAATGTCATTGTTAAATGTTACAAACTATTTCTTATTCCACCGTTAGTTCCAGATTTAGCCACAGCATTCAGGAAACCAGCGTGAAACGTGTTTCCCACACTTCCAAGGTCAGGTGAACCCTTATCAGTTGTATTGAATGCCTGTGAACATGTTACTTCATACGTCATGGCACTGCTGGTGGATTTCTTCCCCTTCCCCTTTTACCTTGAACGGTAGTAATCCCCGACTGGGCACGACGAATCAATCACAGAAAAGCAGACTGTCTACTAAATCGCATGCCATGTATTATTTCGAGCTCCTAGGTTTTGGAAAGTAAAATAAAAAACAGTATGTAACATTCATTCATAAAGATTGACTTCTTTGGGTATTATTTCATGACTCTTTTCTACTAACTCCAATGAAACTTTTGACTACTATTTTCAGTAGATCAATAGGTGTTTTGAAACATCTACTGTGTTCAGATTTTCAAAAAGATATAAATACAAAAAATAATAAGGGGGTATGAAATTAATATTTACAGCCAAAATATTAAACTTAACATATTATACACTATACTGAATAAATTAATTTCACTTGCAGTTTCTCTACTGTACTGGTTTCAGTAGATCAATAGGTGTTTTGAAACATCTATGTTAAGATTTTTTTAAATTTGAATTACAATTTGTGTGCCTGAAAACTTATGGTATTTTACACCCGTCACGCTATACGGGGTCCAGCCCCTTATCATGACAAAAATAAAAACGTGTCTGAAAACTAAAATATCCTTACCTGAGTTAAAAGCTGAGCCTGTAAAGCGACAGACAGTCAGCACAAACAAGGACAACACACACACAGTCCTACAAAGATTATACTAACAGTAGGTCCAGTCACCAGAGCCTCGTTAGTCTGCAAAATGCAGTTCAGGGTGTACTACATGGAAGTGAGGTTGGTTTAAATTTTAAATAGATATAAAAACAAATTGTTAGTGAGGAGGAATAAAAAGTTATATTTACAGCTAACATGCTGAGCTAAACACACTACAAGGGTGTAAGGGATGACCTTCCACGAAGTATGTACAGTCATGGAAAAAAGTTCTTCCCCATAAGGCTTTAATAGGAGCAAGTAATGCAGGAGGGTAGGCAACACATATTGCACCCTTCGATGATCGGGTGATTTTGCCTGTCTTAACACCGAGAAATGTGTTCCACGCGAAGGTCAACATGACAGGAAAGCAAAGAGGGTCACGTGACTATTGGTTATGTGGAGTGTTGTGCTTCTCCACGTCCCCAGTTCTTGATCCACATTGCAGAAAAAGTAGAGCTGCATACAATATATGAAAATAGGTTGTTTTCAACTACACGCTTAATTATGATTTTCCCAATTGTAAATCTATCAGACGTGTCTCCCGATTTAGTCGGGACAGTCTTTTACTTTGAATTCCTGTTTGTCATAGGCGTAACTTGACGGGAGCAGAAAGGGCATTTGTAACCCCCCCCCAAAAAATCAGGTTTCTTAAAGCTGCTAAAACAGGAATTAAATACTATGATTTGACGCGTCCAAAAAAGTATTATATTGAAAGATTTTTCCCAAATACGTAGATAGAAATTTAATACTTTGAAAGTGTCTCAGATATGTTTATTGTCACAACTTAGTGTGGCACAGGTCTACTACAAAAGTGGAATTTCGTAACAGAAATATGAACCCACTCCTTTTATTTCGTAGCCGATTTCATCTTGAAACTGAAATTAAGAATATTAGTTAATAATGTCATTGGTAAACAATAAAAAAATGTGTTAGACCCAATTCTTTAATACCTTATCATAATCTTTATCGCAAGTTGAAATTTTGTTGTAAGTCCACTGTATGCAAAAAAAAAAAAAAAGGTAAAGTTCTCACCTGTGCTTGGCGCTACGCCATGGAGGCGTATAGGGGGTGTGGGGGTAACGCCCCACACTTTCTTGATTCGTTCGTGAATGGGGGTGATGTGATCAGCATCACGCCGCCCCACACTTTCTTGATTCGTTCGTGAGTGGGGGTGATGTGATCAGCATCACGCCGCCCCACACTTTCTTGATTCGTTCGTGGGTGGGGGTGATGTGATCAGCATCACGCCCCTGACCGCCTTTACCACCAGGGTTTCCCCCAGGTACCCATGTCATTCGACGCTGGGTGGGCGCCGGGGCCGCTTCCAACGTTAGAAAAGTTCCCGGGCTTGAACCGGCCGGGAATCGAACCCGGGACCTATAGCATGGTAGTCAGACGCGTTACCGACTGAGTCACCGGCACAGATAGACTAATCTGAAGTGCATACAGTTTAAAGTGGGATCCGAACCACTATGTGCGATCACCTGGTATCGTACCCCAGACCCCTTGATTACAAGGCATTACCACTACGCCATCAGTGAGGTGCACACAATCTTTGTATTTTGACCTTTTTAAACCTATATGTATCATATAAGAGGTTGTTTAACGTTGCTATGCCTCTATGGATTATATTTAGCCAGTATTGGAGCACATAGCGTCAGGTTTCATAGAATATAAGCTTCTCTTCCATGTTTATGGTTTCCTGTCTGCAGTAGAAAAACTGGCAGGTTCCCATAGCTTTTCTTTCAATAGTCTTCCAATGGTTGCATATCATATCACTCAAATTTGATTCATTCGTTTCGAACACAATCCCCGATGGCGGAGTGGGATCGTGGGCGCCTTGTAATTAAGGGATCCCGGGTTCGATACTCGGTGGAGAAACATAGTGGTTCGGATCCCCCTTTAAATTATAGGTCCATTCACGATTAGCCTAACAGGACATAAAGTGGACTTAAGACACTAAATCAAGCAATTAACACAATCCCGTTATTGTCCAGATTATCGAATCCAGAACCTTCGTCGCGAATAACATAAGCAGGAAGTCAACGTGAAATAACCGAACAGAAACAGAACCTAAAACCTACATCGGATAGATTGGATTAAGACGATACAGCACGGGTTCTGAAATGAAAAAGAATACGAAAGTTGAAGGACCTCTATACGCACTCATTTTTCCTCCACTCAATGGGGAAGATATCCTTCTAGCTGAGAAGCCTTTACGTAGGAGTGCCCTGAGGGAACTTCAAGGCCACGACGATAAAGTGCAATGACGGGACCAAAACATACGGCAGATAGCTGTGTTCCTCCTTATTTCGTACGCCATTGATAACTGGAACACGTGACCTCGTCTTTGGTAGAGCAGAAGCCTGCTTGCTTGCCACCACCCTTTAGTTCAGTGACCTTCGCCCGTAGTCAGCAAGAGTGAATGACTCACCATATACTTGTCTGTGAGGCTACACAAGAATAGATATTTCGTTAGTGGCTGTAAGTATTGTTTCATCTGCAGTTATATCAGTTAACATTTCAATAGTTTCCTTCCTAATGGTTACTTTAGTGATAAACATGTAAATTAGTTCTCGAGAGTGAACGTTTTATCTATTTGAACGGGGGATTTTTATACAGCCTGCATGTATTATTTTTTCCTGAAACAAGAAGAAATTCGAAGACGCAAAAAGAGTTGTATAAGAGTAGTTAACAAAAGGAAAAAAGAAGAAGAAATCGAAAATATAAATGCTGAAATAAATTATGGTAGAGATCGAGTGAATAATATTTTGTCATGGGGCCTCCTCGATGGCGTAGTGATAACGTCGTCGCCTTGTAATCAGTGGATCCCGGGTTTGATACACGGTGGATGCACATAGTGGTTAGTATCCCACTTTAAACTGAAGCTCGAGTCCAGATTAGCATATCTGTGCACCAAACCAAAACTAAGAAAGAAATTGTCACAGTGTAAGAAAATTTCATGTTCAACCACATACGAAACACAAGGGAATAATATATTGCAGTTTGGAGTTCACATCTGTAACATCTAACCAGCACAATTATGAATCGCAACATATCGTATCAGATCCATTTTTATTATACATGTATGATAATATAAGAGAAGTAGAGGAAAGAGAAAACCAAGCGAAACACGGACGCCTTCTCCAGAATTTCAAATCTCGTTACATAAGGTTCTGGGTTGGAGTCCCGAACATTCATGACTTTCTTGTTCTTCCCCTTTTATCTGCTTCATTTCATCATAATTCATCGTTATGGTTTACCTGCAGGGGAAGAATACTGGCAATAATTGCCAATACAAAGCCAATGACAAACAGAACAACTCGATTACGGAGGTGCCAAGAAGAAACGAGACTTGACAGTTTCTCCGTCTCTCGGTTTGTCGAATTGAAAATTGCTCTCCCGTTCTCGGTGTCGATTAGTTAAATATAGAAATCGAAAATGTATGTGAATGAATATACATGTATTTTATATATTCCGGTTTTGTAGGAGATTTCGTGAGAGATGAAATAAGTACTCTTCCATCGTATTTATTTTTATAATTTTTATTCCCTGTTCGATGATCGCGACGATAAGGACGAGTGACCATTACATGAAATTGATGACGAAATAGTCAAACACCCCCGACAAGGACGGTACTCAAACCCGGGAACTTTGGCGACGATATCGAATGTCAATCACTTAATGAGCTTGACCACCGAGCCTGCTTAATGTTGTTTCTGTCAGGTAATTCGTAATAATATCCCACATTCACTATCATTTGCTTCATAATTTATCTTATTGTTGTGATTAACCTGAATTCAAAGAATTAGTTGAAAGGCAAAAATGCAAGATTGAATGTCTCTGATGTTACTTCGTGCCGAATAATATGACGTGGTATTATGACATGAATTTATTAATCATATAATATGCCTATTCATTCCATTGATTGATCCCAATTGAGCACACAAAATATGCTATAATGTCCACTCCATGGAGGAGTGGTTAGCACAGAGCGATACGATGCCATGGGTCCCTGGTTAGAATCTCGACTTGGGCATGGGTGTCCTTGGTAAGTGTCCCTTCATCAATTTCATCATAGCATCACTCATCTTCATCGTCGCTATTTGCCAAAAGTGAAAGAATAGCAAATCTAAATAACAAACATCCAATCAAATGAACATCTCTACCGATTTAATTCTATACGGTACCGGATTCCCACTTTATTACTGCATCTTAAGTCATTTTACAGCATCTCAATTGTTTTCCGATTCGAAAACATTTGGAATGTTGTTTTGTGCAGTTGATTGTGCATTGTTTCGTTGTTTGGATTGTTTAATTAACGTCGCATTAATTAGTTTTAGACCAATCGTGACGGGGGAAGCAAGAGCACAAAGAAAGCAAAAAAGACAAGGAAGAGACCACGGATTTCTTTAAAGATAGCATCCCGTGAATACAATTCAAGTGACTGCAGAATATTATGAATAAAATTTATTTCGCTTTTTCCTTTTATTTCTGTTTCAGTTATTTTACTTCGCTTTTCTTCTACCACTCGCGTTAATCATGTCGGTGAGGAAGAATTATAAACTCGTGAAATGGACGATGGTACAAAAAAATATATGCCTCTCCCACGGTTCGAAACTGTCAGTACAAAATATTGTCTTATTTTTAAAATTTACGGGCAAATATGGTTTGTCACGTAGCAATTTTCGCTTATCTCTTTCTCAAGGGGTTCCATTGCCTCTCTGATGTTGTAGTGGTAACGTCTTCGCCATGTAATGAAAGGCTTCCGAATTCAATACCAAATAGAGAGGCATTTGGTTCGGATCCCATTTTAATCTGTAGGTCCAGTGCATGAACTGGACTTAAACAATTAACGTGTGGTATGTGGTCTGTGATGAGAACCATCATTTCAGCGAATCTCTTGACAATGACTCTAATATCACTTGAAAGAATAGTATTTCTTTACGAGTAGGTCTTGTCAAGAAACCAGTTCCTGAAATTTTCTTCTGGAGGCATCGTAGCACCCAGCTGTTTGTTGTGGCTGGGGCACGAGTCATGTGACTCATGCTATCAAAGCTCAATCCTTCCCGAGAACTCAAAATCACCAGGCAAACTTAAGCGAATATTTTGTTATTTGGGTTGCATAAACAACAGGCTTTAAGACGTTACGAAATTCTACGTCCCGTGGCCCAGGTATTTTTTTCTAAGACTGTACACCCTATTGTTGCTTCCACGTAGTACACCCGGGACTTCAGTTTGCAGACGAACGAGGTTCTGGCGACTGTCCCCATGGCCAGTATAATTTTCTGTGTTGTCCTGTGTTTGGTGTTTGTGGGTGCTGAGTGCCTCTTTACAGCCTCAGCTTTTAACCGAATTCAGAATATTTTAATATTTTAATTACAACACGACGTTACAGTTATGTTATTTTAGTTCTGGTAAGGAGCTGGACCCCCGTATAATGTGACAGGTGCAAAATAGCCTAAGTGCTGACGCACCCAAAATTTTGAATTCAAATTCAAACACACTACATGCAATATTACATGCAGTACTGAAGAGAATATTTCACTTGTAGTTCCTCAACTGTAATTACACATTAGGCCTACTGAAAGTGTTCAGTAGGAAATCATTGATTTTGAGTAGATTTCCGAGAGACACCGTAGAGTACTACAATTGATAACAGTAGATTCTGTCTACTGTAAACAGTAGAAATTACGTAGGTTTATAACGACGATGAGAATGAAACAGAGGTAAAAACAATGATAATGAAATGCAGAAGCGACCTGGAGCAAACAGGAACGTAGAATGTCTGGCAGCGAGACGCAAGAGTTGATCAAGCGATTGTAGCGTCAAATTTAGCTTAGAGCTCATAATTGATATTTCTACATGAACTCAACATACAAGTTACATACAATGAGAGAATTGAATAGAGTTTACATCTCACGTGATATGAGTCGAAACTATTATTGCACATTGAACTGTGAAGTGAATCAATATTCAATTCGATTAACTAGTGAATGGTGATGTGCTGAGATTTTGTAACGAGATGTGCCTAATGGCTGACAGTATAATAACTTATGGACACATTGATTTAATATATTTGAACAATCTTATAACGTGCGATTTTGCATGAAATGTTATTACTTGAATCTACATCACTTCATTGCAAAGGCTACAAGGCATTTTATGGATTGTAAAATTTTGTGTTCGATTCACCGTTCGGTTAACTCTGCGATTGTTATTTCTTATTAAACCGAAAAATTATTTATTGCATTTTACTTATTACGAAAATTCGTATATTATTTGCTTTGCGAAATGTAGAGAATATATTGTTTTTCATGCTTTTTACAAGAATACAACTATGCATGGTGAACAAAAAATAATGTAAAATAAATACTATTCACAAAAGGATGTCAATAGTATTTATTTGTTTTGTTTCTTGATAATTTTCCCTAAAATAAAAATGTATAACTTTCGCTGTACATGACATTTCGTCGAATATGACACATGGATAATTTTTATGCAAATCCTAGTAAAATGATGAGAAATTCAAAAACATATTCTGAACAACTATTTTCAAAAATAACATTGAAAAATCATTAGAAAGGAGTGTTATTTTTTTAAAAAAAATATATTACATTTTTATTTCTTTAAATTATTAATTAAATACAATACTTAGTTGCTATATATAATAATAATAGGGGTAATCGAACAGAAGTCAAACCTATAATCTTCGGCGTGTAATACTGATAGCCTATCACCGAACCACTTTACCATCATAAAAAAAAAATAAAGTTTTTTGCACGCTGAAACCTTCCCATACGAATATCTACCCTACCACTACAAGAAACCACGTCACAACCTCAATTTTCAAAGCTGTAGCCTCTCCATGTAAAACGATTGCGTCGTAACTATAGTAGATTTTGCTTAAATGTTTTGTGACATTCATACCACCTTTATTTCATTTGCTTGTTGTTTATCAAGAGGCGGGGGGGATTATATTTCTAATGCATATTGAACGAATTGGTCTTAACTCATAATCATGCCCTAAGAAGAAACGAACTCGTGGGGTAGTGGTTATCGCACTGGGTTATCACTCTAATGGTCGTAGGTTCAAATCTCCACGGTGGCAAAAACTTTTCGTAAGCTTTATTCGTTCCCATTGTTACTATTTGAATTAGTCTTCTTTGAAACTAACAACGAAAGATTATACAATTAACTCTCTGTCTTTCAAAATGGTAATATGAGGACAGGTTTCTTATTACAAGAATTGGATATTTTAGTGGTCTCAACGCATCTAAAATCCAAAATACTAGATCGACGTTATTTTCTAATGAATTCTAAATCCACGTTATACACAGATAGGCTAATGGGGCCTGGGCCTACAGTTTAAAGTGAGATACGAACCACTATGTGTCTCCACTTCTTATCCTGCACTGAACGTAAAACAAACAGCTCCCCGTCCCCATTTTTAAAACAAATTTACATTAAATATGTTATTTATAAGATAATCATCATTGATTTGATTGTTTTTATTACTGAACGTCAAATAAAACATTTTGCACAATCACCTCTTCGTCCCATCTCTTCCAATATCTTTCTCTCCCTGTCTTTTCCCCCCTTCCCCACCCCCACATACATGTATCAAAATAAATATTTTCTTAGGTTTGTATGTGTATAAATATAACATTAAATACCCCCCAAAAATACTATTTATTTTCTACTTTCCGTCACCCCTCTCCCACTCCCACAACCCCTCATTATTATTGGCGTTCGCCAGACCAATTGGTAATGTATCAACGTCTTGTAATCAGTGTGTCCTTTTCCGAGTTCCAGTCAGGTCGCATAATGTTTCAGATTCCAATTTAAATGTATCCCGAGTCGTGATTAGCCTATGTGTGCAAAAAGTGATGTTAAAACGAACTCTTGACCTAAATAATACAAGTTGTGTATTTTCTTTCAGCTGTGGTTCCATCTTTTTGCGAGAAATAACGAATTAACCTAATCATTAACTCAACAAATAAAAATGCATCTCTAAATGAATTAATGAAAACTGTTATTACACCCAAACCACTATTTTATCGTAAATGTAAATGAAATGTCGTCTCACGTAGTGAAAACAATGTGAAAATTGTTCTAATGAGTGATATATGATTGTCAAACACATACATGAATACATTATATTAAGCTCTTGAACTATAATTGGGACAATTTAATACAATTTGAAACGATTAAAAGTATTAAAACGACAAAGTAAACATTTGCGCAATCTTTCTGCCGATTCGCTTTATTGAAACAATATTTAACCAATGGGGACGTTATCTCATATTTGGA
Organism: Lepisma saccharinum; assembly: GCF_977018435.1. Taxonomy (NCBI): domain Eukaryota; kingdom Metazoa; phylum Arthropoda; class Insecta; order Zygentoma; family Lepismatidae; genus Lepisma; species Lepisma saccharinum. The sequence goes on along the minus strand of NC_139232.1, from coordinate 16,494,557 downwards.
AATGCTGCATTGGTTGAACTTCCTGTGGACAAGACCGTGAGTCACGCCTCCTGCTCCTCAGAATCGAACTTCACTCTGATTGGAGGATCGTATATTTCACAACAGTTCCTTGTGTCAGAGCTACCAACATAATTTCGTAAGATGTTGGACTTAAAAAAAATCCATGCGACAGATTTTTTGAACATGACTGTACCAGAGGGGGTGAGGTAGGCAGATGTCTTCTGGATAGCCCATCACCCTTACTGTTCAAAAATGCATATTTACTGGATTTATTACATTTATAAATTTGATAAATAAATGCTCTTTAGTCCAAATATACATTTTTATGTAATATTTGGGCTATTCCATATCAATTCAAGAAGGTCCTCAATCGTACATTATTTTATTCATTTGAAATTTGACACACTGGAAGGTACACCTGAAGTAGGAGAATATGCAAAGTTGCAGATCCATACCTTTTGTATTTGCTAAATTATAGCATTGCGAACTATGCGATTTTGACCATTTCTTCCAACATGTTGTTAATTTTAAATTGCAATATTTCGGCTATCAGGGCACCTATAGAAGTAATTTGGACAGAGTTGGAAAGGTCTTGAAAACCTCTTCCACACCAGATATTACATGCCTATGTCAGGGTAAAAAAAAAAAAAACAAAAAAAAAAAAAAAAAAAAAAAAAACAATTGAAGGTGGTGTAAATAAAATTTTGGTAGCAATTTTCTAAAAAACGGGTGCTTTAATTTTTTCAAAAAGTTATATGTCATACATACTATTACTCAATAACTATAAAATTTGAAAATGGGACACCAATGGGATCTGGAGTTATGTTAGATTTAGGGTAGGGTAGAGTAGGTTAGGCAATGCCTGATAACATATTTTGATAGACAAATTCCTAATATTCAAAAGTAATAGTCTAACAGAAATGAAATGCAATATTGTTTGAAGTAACGTACATGAATAAATTGTTTAAATTCACAGTTATTATCAATACAGGGTGATTCAAAAGTATGGTCCCATAGGTAACTCTGTTACTAGTGCACACACCGAAATATGGAAAGAGGGGAAAGTTGTTGGAAATAGGTGAATTTCAAACTAAAGTGCTTGAATTTTCAACATATCATGCACTGTTGAGGCTGTACACTGGTACGAGCCTCATTGGTAGCCAAAAATATTACATCCGTACTGAAAATTCTGTCTTCTGATTTCAGTAGATAACATTTACTGTTTTCAAAAGCTGAACTGTAATGCTACTGTCTTCTACCGTTTTCCAGTAGCCCAACTGTGTCTACTGTTTTCAGTGGATGAACTGTACTCTTAATGTTTTCATTAACATGATTGTACAACTAGCATCTTTTATTGTGTTCAGTATATTGCTGTATGAAAACAGTAATTATCAGTAATGAAAAATTTATTAACTATACAACTGAAAATGCAATAGAAAAATCGAATAAACAACTAAAATAAATTTATGGTAAAGCATGTGGAACTTGCTACTTAGGAATATGTTCACACAACAAAAAATCAAATATAGTGAACACGTTTTTAAGTGTGTAGCTTCATTGTGATTAACGCACTTGTAGAAGTTGAAAAACATACTGTTTTATACATAAATTGACATATTGTTCTTCCTACATTCACACGAAGACAGCAAAAAAAATAGTTTATACAAAGACATGACCCTCAATGGTTTAAAAAACCAAAACAATCAAACACTGTTGACTATGTTGATCAAAAGATGGCTCCTTTCTGCAATTGCATTACAGAGATATAATAGTAACCATGGAAATTCCATGCTGAAAAAAAACAAAAACTGATATGATCGTGTATTCAAACTACTAGCTGCTTTAAGGTTAAGTTATTTCTTAAGAAAGATTTGTAGTAACTTATTCATGAAGGTAAAATCTGACTTCAGTAGTATTCATTAGAAAAACAGTAGAAATTCAGTTCATGTACTGTTTTTCCAATGCACTTCAAAATCACTAAAAATATGGTGCCAAGAATAAATTTGTCTATCCTTGGAGTGAATAATAATTTTATAATATATTCTAGCAAGTATTATGCATTATTATTCACATTGTTTTTTCAGAACAGTAGCCTTACTGCACAGTACGGTAGTCCTACTATAGAGTACAGTAGCTGTACAATAGATCTACAATAGGATTTCAGTACATTTCACAGTACACAGTAGAAGACATTTGAAACAGTAGAATTTGTCTCCTGTAAACAGTAGAAATTTCCAGCAGGGTAGCTATGCTTTGCCTTGAACACTGCATGTCTTTGCAATACCACATGGTACAAGATAAATTAAGAATTGATGACAATAATTACAGGCAAAATAAACAAGTATTTAAAATGTGAACATGTGACTTGCACACCCCTCCTTTCCCCAGACCTCTAAGAAAGGCTAAAAACTCACAAATGAGAATCAGGCTGCAATACATAAGTACATCACACTGCGCCACTGCACGTGTCACAGATTCACATTTTTATACTTTAATATAAATATTTGTTTATTTTGCCTGTAATTATCGTCATCAATTCTTAATTTACCTTGTACCGTGTGGTATTACCATGCCATGCAGTATTCAGGGCAAAGCATGTGGTATTTTTGGCTACCAATCAGGCTCGTACCAGTGTACAGCCTTAACGGTGCATGATACATTGAAAATTCAAGCACTTTAGTTTGAAATTCACCTATTTCCAACAACTTTCCCCTCTTTCCATTTTTCACTGTGTCCACTAATAACGGAGTTACCTATGGAACTGTACTTTGGAATCACCCTGTATTGATAATAACTGCGAATTTAAACATTTGATTCATGTACATTACTTCAAACAATATTGCATTTCATTTCTGTTAGACTTTTACTTTTGAATATTATGAATTTGTCTATGAAAGTATGTTATCAGGCATTGCTAACCTACCCTAAATCTATCATAACTCTGGATCCCATTGGCATCCTATTTTCAAAATTTCTACAGTAATTGAGTAATAGTGTATGTATGACCATATGACTTTTTGAAAAAATTAAAGCACCCGTTTTTGAGAAAATTGCTACCAAAATTTTATTTGCACCACCTTCAATTGTCTTTTTAGCCTCACTTATGCGTGCAATATCTCATGCGAGAGATCTTTTCAAGACCTTTCCAATGCCATCCGAATTACTTCTATAGGTGCCTTGGTAGCCAAAATTTGCAATTTAAAATTAACAATATGTTGGAAGAACTGGTCAAAATCGCATAGTTTGTGACCCTGTAATTTCGTAAATATAAAAGATATGGATCTGCAACTTTGCATATTTTCCTACCTCATGTGACTCTTTCAGTATGCCAAATTTCAAATGAATCAAAATATGTGAGATTGAAAAGTGCCTCTTCATTGGTTGATTTCACATGGAATGGCCCATTTACTGGATTTATTAAATGTGATTATCTCCCCTCCCCCAGAATATATTCCCACTCCACTAAATCTTCCCACTCATTTTTTTTTTCTGATGTCACCGAAAACAATCACCCTGTTCCTTCCTTGCCAATTTTGATTACTGGTTGTAGTGATATGTAGCAATTTCTAAAAATTAAATACTTTCCATATTTTTCAGTGTATTTGAAAATAGAATTAAATACCTATTTTTTTTAATAAAAGTTTGCTTAAGAATAATGTTGCTTAATAAAACTAACATTCTGCAGATTGTTAATGTTTCAAAGTATAAAAATCAAATATTTTGGCCAGCTGCATAGTGGATCTGACACAACATGACTCAACACAACATGATGGAACACATCATGAAGCAACGCAACACGGCGAGTCACAAAGTGACTCGACGCAACGAGTTGTTTTGTTTGTTAGCTAAAATCTGATTGCAGATTTCGTCAGTGTATGTAACAAGTCTATGTCTATCTTTCTTGGACCCCCTCGATAATGCAGTGGTAATGTCATTGTCTTGTAATCAAGGGGTCCCGGGTTCAATACCCGGTGGAGGCACATAGTGGTTCAGATCCCATTTTAAACTGTAGGTCCAGTCCCAATTAGTCTTACTGTGCATAAAGTGGACTTAATACACCAAGTCAAACAAACAAACAATCTATCTTTCTTAATTTCAATAGCTGCTAACAATGCATTATAAGCGTAACAGTTCCCAAGTAACCAAAAGTGGTTGGCCTAATGTTAGGCCAACCATTCTGAAAATGGTTATCCAATGGTTGTCCCAACACAAAAACATACCGTTGGCCAATGGTAATTTTGGCTGTAGTTTTAACGTTGGGCCAACATGTGGTTTTTACATTGGGCCAACTTACGTTTTTTATGTTGGGCCAATGTATGGTTTTACATTGGGCCAACATATGGTTTTACATTGGGCCAACGTATGGTTTTACATTAAGCCAACGTATGGTTTTACGTACTGAAAACTAAAGAATGGATAGGTTTGTGTTCTGATATATACATAATTTATTGTGAGACCAAATGTAAACAATAGTTCAAGTTATTTGTGAAAATAAAAAAAAATACGCAACACTTTCTCAGTCACATGGTATCATTGTTTTCAAGGAACCATACCTTCAAGTGGAAACTCAAAAATCTTCTACAGTTTACTTAGTTTTCTGCCTTTCATGGAATTTAGTCTGCACATAATTTTGTTTAACCACCTTAACAATAATACCTATAAGAATGTTCTTGTTCTACTACAGCAAAAGAGACAAACAGTAAGCAATTCCCAACACATATTTCATCCATGGTGGCTGACAAAGGACTGGTGAGTGACTGCAAGTTAAAAATAGCTTATACTTTCATTAAAAATATATTATATTACCAGTATGTGCTGTGACTGAAATATTCGAAAAGAAACACTGTTACATGTCACTTATTTTACACTCTAGAATTTACAGCATACTCCTGAAAGTTATCTTACCATGAAAAAGTTGTTTTTAAAACTGATTTTGACTCACGTTTCCATGGTTGGGCAAATGTTGGCAACCACTGTTAGCCCAATGTATGACCAACGTCAATTTGCCAACCAACGTAAATCCAACCTTTCTCACGTAAAAACTGACATTGGCCCAACGGTGGTGGTGACAATGTGTATGTAGAATTGATGTATCAGTTTTCATGTTGAGAATTGTAAATATTTCTAGCAAATAATTTTTTAGAGAATACAATATTAACCATTTGATGTAAGATTCAATAACTACTTTTAATTACTGACTTCAAGTTGCCCGTGTTTCCGGTCTGTGGTTAGATGTCTGTGTCTAAAGTGAATGGATTTGCGTATGCACAAACCATCGCAACCTGTCGCAAGGTGACTCCAAGTCAAATGTTTCGCTCAGTGTGCGGCTGCCCATAAGAGACTAATGTTGAACCCTCACTAAAATGGTTTGATACAAGAATGAGTCGTCACTTCTTGTCGGATCTTGTGTGCAGCTGGCCTAACTTAGTGCAGAGGGTAAAGCATACATATCATTCCTGATACTCAGTTTCCAATAAAATTCTTGCAAATACAAACTTATTACTTTTTTAATGTGATGCACGTTCTGTTGCTAGTACCATTGTCAGTTACTGTATGTGGTTTCATTGTAGTGTATGTAGCTGAGGAAGAGGAGGAGCCACCATTCCAGTATGTTCCTGATGTTCCACACGTGTCGACGGCTGTGCCGAGGGCAGACGCATTGGCTGAATCCATGCTCCTGCTCACAGAGGGCTTAGAGAGTGGAGCTGTGATGGCTCAGTTTGATCAGCTCTATCGCAAGAAGCCTGGAGTATCCATGAACGATGCCAAAAGGCCTGAAAATATTAATAAGAATCGTTACAGAGATATTTCTCCATGTGAGTTTCCTGTTTATGATACTTTTTTTTAGTTTAATGCTTTTGAGTTTTAAAAAAATCTGTGTGAAATCAAGAGAGAACTCTCACTGAAGTGGCAAATGACAGTAGACACATACACATACCACCCACCCACATATGACAATGGCAAATTCCTTCTTCAGGATCGCAAGAAAATATGATTTAATGGTATTTCCAGTTGTAAAAAGCAGTGGGGAACACTCCTGCTGCAGGGAGAGAATTTTGCATGAGTGCCAAATAATTTGCACAGACAATGCTAGATAGTGTATGTACAAGCGAATAATGCTTGAACAGACAAAACAAGCGGTATATGCTCGATGCCTAGAAGTACACATATAACCATAATACCGAGTGGCCAGAATTAAAGTTACCCAACTCAGAGCCCTCTGTAGCCTGTTTCAGGCATCATAGAACTTTAAAATTTGGTGAATCCACTATGCAGTCCATGGGGAAGAGCATGGCGATAAAAAAAAATAGTTCAATTTTCCACCACCAGGTTGAAATGTGGCACTGTACTTCCATAATGGGTTGTAATAATGACGTAAGCTGCTCCAATTGGTTATGGATTTGACTTAACCTTGCAATCTTGCAATAAACGAGAGATTATTTTCTTGCAACTTCCAGCCACTAACAAATGTCTTTCTAATTAATAACTCAGCTAAATCACTTAATGTGATTATTTGTACAACCCATCATTGAAGTACAGTGCCACATTTCAACCTGGTGGTGGAAAATTGAACTATTTTTTTTATCGCCATCCTCTTTCCCATGGTCTGCATAGTGGATTCACCAGATTTTAAAGTTCTACGATGCCTCAAACAGGCTACAAAGGGCTCTGAGTTGGGAACTTTAATTCTGGCCATCTGGTATGTCTGTGATAGCGTGCCCTCAAATATGAACCGTGAAATGAAAGATGCAGTGAAATTGAAACTTAAGTAAATATAGTCATTATCTCCATGTTAAAATGTAGTTTAGTCTATCTTACCAATACAGTGATACATATGAAAATGAACAGATGCTTGTCATGGACGCCCGCAGGATTTTTTCCAGGGAGGGGCAAGGAAGGAATTTTTTCCAGGGGGTTCAACGTGGCATATTTTCCCCAATAATAGTGTTCATCCCTCAAAAAAACATTGCTTAATTTTGAATTTATCATGTTCATGCAATAATTTACACAAATGATTGTGGCTGAAATTAAATTACATGTGCGAAATATGGATTTTTTGGTTGACTTTCATTTTCCAGGGGGGGAAGGCCATGCCCCCCCCCTTCCAGATGCCCATGATGCTTGTGTGCCAAAACTACAAAGGTGGATATTTTACATATGTGTCTACAATTATTGTTACACTAAAATATTCAATTGTATATGCTTGAATGTAACATGCTCAAGGGTGAGAGACTTCAATGGGTACGAGCGAATGAAAGTGATTCCATGTAGTACCCACGAGTACTGTGCACTGCTTCTGTCTAGGAGGTGGATGACATCTGGAGATTTCAGCACCAAACGCACTCACCTCTGAGATGTTTATTTCCTATAAAATATTGCCCTACTGAAAATTCTGCCTACTGTTTTCAGTAGATCAATTATTGTTTTGAAACATCTATTGTGTTCAGATTTTCAAATAGATATAAATAAAAATTGTTAATGAGGAGGAATGTAATGCAATATTTACAGTCACCATCTTAAGTTTAACACACTACATGCATATTAAATATAATACCAAAGAAATCCTTTTCAATTGTAGGTTCTCTACTGTGATGTTTTTAGTAGATTAATAGGTGCTTTCAGTCTACTGTGTTTAAATTTTCAAATAGGTATAAGGCCTCCCCGATGGCGCAGTGGTAGCGTCGTCGCCTTGTAATCAAGGGGTCCCTGGTTCGATACCCAGTGGAGGCACAAGTGGTTCGGATCCCACTTTAAACTGTAGGTCCAGTCCCGATTAGCCTTACTGTGCATAAAGTGAACTTAAAACACCAACTCAACTCGAATAGATATAAAAACAAATTGTTAATCAGAAGGAATGAAAAGTTATATTTACAGCCAACATGTTGAGTTAGACACACTACATACAGTATTACATGTAATACTGAAGAGAATAGTAGTCTTTCTACTGTACATAAGGTCTCCCCGGTAGCATAGTGGTAATGTCGTTGCCTTGTAATCAAGGGGTCTCAGGTTCGATACCCAGTGGAGGCTCATGGCACAGTGGTTCGGACCCCACTTTAAACTGTAGATCCAGTCCCAATTAACCTTTCTGTGCATAAAGTGGACTTAAGACAACAATTCAATCAATCAACTCTACTGTACATGTACATTAGGCTTACTGAAGGTGTTCAATAGGAAACAATTGGGTTTCAGTAGATTTTTGAGAAACACGATAGAGTACAGTAGATTCTGTTTACTGTAAACACTAGAAATTTTCAGCAGGGTATGACAATTGTTACATAATATTTGTAACCCATCTCTCGCCACAGAGTAAATGGTTTTGTGTATATCTTGCATGTATTTACAAAATTATACTGCCCATGTTGCGTACATGACCTTTAAACTATTGGTGTGAATAAAATTACTCTTGCAATACTTTGTTTATTAAAAGGCACATCAATTCAATTGAAGCTATATTCTTGCAGATGACATGACAAGAGTCATTTTGAGAGGTGGAACAACAGGGGATTATATTAATGCCAATTTTGTAAACATGGAAATTCCAGGCTCTGGTATTATCAACAGATACATTGCAACACAAGGTAAGCAAGAATTTTCTTAGTGAAGTGTGTTGTATTGCAGTTCCTTTTTTTTTCTTACAAATTGTGGTTTTTTATGTTAGACACAGCTTTTCATTTCACTTCCTTGGAAAAGTATTTTTCTGCATATTTAATCTGCATATTGTTATTTGTGTTTTATACAAGGCTGTCCACAAAATTTACTGCAAGGAGGAGCAATCAGGTCCATAGCTAGAATTGATCTCCAGGGGGGTTGGGCCTTTGTAAACAAAGTCCATTTTTCAAAAGTTTAACGGTATTAAATGAAGATAAATTATGTGTTTGGGGGTCACTAAGTTAATACAGAATTTTGAAATATCATACAAGTACTACAGTTTTTTTCCTATATCTTCTAAAACATCTTTTGAAGTGTTAGTTACTTACATCATCTCTTACTACACACTTCATACTACACATTCCACCCCAAACCGAAGCAATAAAACTTAACCTGGGACCTGTTGACCTTTGACGAAGATGTGGAAGGAATGTGGATGATGATGTCAAAGTTACAGATTCCTGTCTAAATGGGAGGCCGCAACAGGGGCAGCGAAGGTACAGATAAAGAAGCTCCCCTATGTCAAGTCTAGAAAATCTTCTAAATACTTGCCACTACTTAGATTTCTGAAAAATTCAATATGCTGACCAAGGCAGAAATTTATTTTATTATAAAAAATATAAACAAACGTAACGTTTCAACATTTGTACTTGGTACATAATGTGATGAAGACCTTGCTAGAAGGTTCAAATGTTACGTTTTTTTATATTTTTTTATTTATAATAAAATAAATTTCTGCCTTGGTCAGCATATTGAATTTTTCATATCATGGAAACAAGGCTTAATGGTGTTATAATTAGATTTCTGCTCATAAACAAACTCATAAACAAATGTAAAAGCTACTGATCATGTTCAGTGAATTTATCCTTCACAAAATTGTGAGCAAAATAATATCTGCTGTCTACATTTTCACTCTTCACTGCAAAAAAATTATACAAAATAGTTTTACCTAATGTCAAGGGGGCTGACGACAGTGACAGGAAGGGGGGGGGAGTGGCCTGCATCCTGCCTGCCTACGAGCCTGAGGTCAATGGAAACATTATTTCAGAATGTCCTTCCCATATCTCTTAAATGGACTTAATAAATTTTGTTCCAAGCTTTGTTGAGGTCAATGTTATGTTTGTCCATAATGAAATGCATTAATTACATTCAATTCAAAGGAATCTGTATCATTTCCAGTATATACTAGAATTGTACGGCTTACTTGTTTGTAAGTTTTCCCCGTTATGAAATTCACATTTAAATGTTGTGTTGTGTAAAAACTTATGCCTTGAATTGATATTTTTATTATTTTTCCATGCTTTTCTGCCTGTTTAAGCTAATCATGATGATGAGAATGAATAGTCATTAGATGAAATTGAAGAATGCTCACACACTCATGCCATGGCTCAAATCTGGGACCACCAGTGCCAAGATCTTAAGTCCTGCCATCAACATGCTCGGTTACCAGGGAGTTAACAATTATGTTTTTACATTATGTTTCTGACACATTCTTTCCTTACAAAAATGTGATACTTTATCACAAGCCAGAATAAAAACTAACAGTGTCTTAATTGAAAGTGTGCACCATCTGGTATCCATTCCACTTGGCTTTTCAATGACTTCTTAGTGATTAATAAAATAAACTACAGAACCCGGGAAATAACATTTGTCCCCCTGTAATTCAATTTCTCACAACCACCAACTCCTGTCATTACTTTCACAAACTCATTGTAGTTACACTGCTGTAAGACTGTAATTGAGTTCTGACAGACCAGACCACCTAAATGCACATCCCCCTGTCCCTTTCCCCTTTCCTTCATTGTTCCTCCTCCTCTTTAATTCTTCTTCACCAACCTCCATGGCAGAGTGATTAGCACAGCATGATATGATGCCAGCGGTCTCAGGTTTGAATCTCAGCCTGGGAATGGGTGTTCTTTGTGTCATCATGTCATCACTCATCTTCATCATCATGATTATACAAAAGTGGCAGAAACAGAGTCTGAAGAAGACCTTGCTAGAAGGTTGAAACGTTACGTTTAGTTTATGTTTTTATTAAAATAAATTACTGCCTTGGTCAGCATATTTAGTTTTTCAGAAAAGCAACTGTAAGTATGAATCAAAATCAAACCTTTCTTTGTTCCTCAGTTCCAATCTTTCTTTGTTCCTCCCTTTTTGTTCTTTTCTTTCTCCCTCTTTCTTTGTTTTCTGTTTCTCTATTTCTTTCATTGCCCTCTGTTCCTCCCTTTCATTCTTTGTTCCCCTGTTTCTTATTGTTATTCTCTACATCATGTGGCCGTGGTGGCTCAGTCGGTAACGCGTCTGACTACCATCCTCAAGGTCCCGGGTTCAATCCCCGGCTGGTTCAAATCCGGGAACTTTTCTAACGTTGGAAGCGGCCCCGGCGCCCACCCAGCGTCGAATAACATGGGTACCTGGGGAAAACCCTGGGGGATAAAGGCGGTCAGGGGCGTGATGCTGATCACATCACCCCCACTCCTGACTGGATCAAGAAAGTGTGGGGCGTTACCCCCACACCCCTATACGCCTTCATGGTGTGGTGCTAAGCCCCGGGGAGCACTTTACCTTTTTTATTCTCTTCATCTGTTTTTCTGTGTCTGTCCAAAATGTCCATAAAGCAGGCATGAAGTACGATCTTGTCAGAAGTCACATCACCTAGGGCAGTTTGAAAGCACCTATTAAACAAGTATTTGAGTCTGCAGCATGCAGGACTCGACAATGTAAGCTTGAATACTTGACTCGTGCACTTGTTGTTCATTTGTTTGTAAACATTGAAGTCATGCTGGTTGTAGTTCTTGTAATGTGTGGAAATGCAAGTATAAGAACTTTTTTAAATGCCGTGTTTTTCTATGGTGAAAAACAAGTGTGTATAATGAAGAAATTAAAAAAAAAATCATGTGCTCTTAGTTTTATCTACTGATCGTATTTGGCGCTGCAGTTGAAGTGGAATTCGAAAGACTTTCGCCAGTTCAAGGCTTCAAGACAGCTGCTAGACCATTCTCGGAGGATGTTTGCTTCAAGTATGGTCTTGCACCTTTTCGGCTTGGCCAGTATTTATCATTTAGTGATGCTTTTCTGCCACTGTGTGCTAACTGCCATGATGAGGATGAGTGATGATTCGATAAAATTAAATAAGGGATGTTCACATGGAACACTCATTCCCAGGTCAGGACTTGAACCCAGAAATGTTGGTGTCTTGATTGACAGTCAACAACTTAACATGCTCAGTCACCAAGCTGGCATCTGTTTTTCTATCACTCAGTCACTCTTTCTCGTTCTGTTCTTATTTCTAACCAAAATTCTTTCTATCTCTTTCTCTCTTTTATTTCTCTCTCTCTCTCTCCATCTTTATCCTCCCTTTGCATTCTAGCTCTACGGTAATAGTTTTGAGAAAATCTTGCATAGACTATTTGAGTGGGCAGGAGGGTGGGCTATAGCCCCTTGCTTAGAAAGCACATTGTACACTTTCATCTATATGTGTTAAGATTTACAATTTCTTTCATGATAGGCCCGTTGCCAAACACAACCGTAGATTTCTGGCAAATGGTGTTGGAAGCACAGAGTACCCTTGTAGTAATGTTGACAACGGTGGTAGAAAGAGGACGCATCAAGTGCCACAAGTACTGGCCACAACTTCATGACTCCACAGATATCAATCAGCTACGCCTTACGTGCACAAAGGAGGAAGAAACACCAAGTTTTGCTTTCAGGGAATTTACTCTCCTAAATCTTGAGGTAAGGTATCCCATAAGTTTTATTGTGAAATAATTTAGTTTGTTTCGTTAAGTTTATTTGCATCCAAGGATTCATGTGTGTACAAAAAAATAGTACATGGTAATGTAGGACATGTTAATACATTATAATTAGGGCTGAGTCGATAACGATGCCAATGTATCGGTATCGGAAAATATCGGTTGGAATTCATTTACCGATACCAGCCGATAATTTTCTTTCATTTTGGTCTTTCACGGGGTCCGGAAAAATGCCGCTCGACACTTCTGCAGAGTCTAATTAGCATGGAAAATAATCAAAATTCAAACTTTATTTTTTATGTTGCAGCAATTTTGCATGAAAACTAGATTTTGTGATAACATAACATCTATTTTCATATTCTGATGAAATTTTTTAAATTTCTAAAGCAAATTCATGCATATAATCAGATAAGAATATTTTATACACTATTATTGATCAATATTTTGAACAACTTTTATTTATTGCAATTTTCCAGTATCGGCATCGGTTCAAAAGTGGTATGGGCTCAGCTCTAATTATAATGCACAGATATAAAATAAAACTTACATTACCAAAATTGGGCCTTTATCATGTGTTACGGTGAAATCAATACGGTGAAATCACATAAGATTCAATAACAAGATATATAAAAAAAAACAGCCTACTGCTAGGTGACACTAATTATCCAAGTTTCTTTAATACTTAAATTTACAAGAAGAATACATGATTATACTGTGTTATATAAAGTTTTCTACATTTTGTGTTAAGTGAGAGTTGCTTCCATGTATTCAGTTCTAGAATAAAGAACATGTTTGAGAAGTAGGGACTTTATCTTGTGCTTGAATATGATAATTTTTGGTTCTTTCCTCGTATCTTGTGGTGGTTTATTACGGAGATTAGTAGATAAATTTAAAAGGCCTTTTCTTATATAAGTTGAGATGACAGTGTTTCATATGAAGTTTGGTTTATTTGGAAATATTTTGCTTTACATAAATGTATATGCAAGGTAGAGTTAATATGTTAAATTGATGGAAAATAATTCTACATTAATAAGTTTTTTCTCTCCAGCTCACTCACTCAGGGCTCTCTTTTGAAGCTTAAAAATGATATTACAATGGCTCTTCTTGTCCCAAATCATGATCCCATATCTTAGTAAAGCATCCTAATTTGTCATATAAAGGCATTTTAAAATATGAGTACTTGATTTTTCTCAAAGGGCATAGCACACCTTACCTAATTTTGATTGTAGCATGCTTATGTGTTCTGTATAGCTAACATGTTCAACGAGTAGGACACCCAGCTCTTTTACATTTTGGGGAGCACTAGTTGTGCATCACCAGATATTAGGGAGGGAGCTTATGTGGTTTCTAGTTGGGAATGTTTATTATCAGTTTCCTCAGGTTCCTCATGCAATAGAACCATTCTTGGTATCATGTGCAATATTATAACTAGGAAGTGGATTTTTAGGTGCTAAAAGCCTGATTTTTTTTTTCATTCTGTTGATTACAATGAACAACAAGGTAAATTTCCAATTGTCCATTGAAAGTGCATGCCGATTTGTGTGAACAATGTCTTGTACTATGAAAAGAACCTTTCCATATCACGCATAGACAGACGTGCATATTTGAAGTGGAAGATGTCACGCACACTTACACACCTTCGATATCACCCACATATTCACTCTCCAGAACCTGGCAACTTTACACAGTTTTTGGTACCCTGTGTTTCTTTTTAAACACATTTCGGAATTTGTTTCCAATCGCTTTTACCAACATCCATCACTCTTTCGCAAAACAGTTGTGTGAAAGTTTTCAGTTTTGCTATCACACCACACAAAACGCTTAGACTTGCAGACAGGAACCCCAAATCGATTGACTGATTGATCATTTTTCAAACATCAATCTTTCAATAAATCTTGGAGAATCACAATGGGTGATGTGATAGTTTTGTCAAACTCATTCACAACGCAGGCAAAAATTTCAAGATTATTTGTTCTGGAGTCCAGAACGGGATAGTAATTTACTAATTTTCTGCGTGTTTTGTCTGCATTATGCATTAACTCCAAAATATGTGATTAAACAAAGAATTCGGAAACTTTATTTTGTCTGTAATATCTAAAGTATGTTAATTTTATGTTCTTTCCCTAGAAATATGTGTTTTATGTGCTAAATATAAAATTATGCATTTTTATGTGAAATAAGACTTTGCAGATACTACTACAACCATATGGTCAGCACTCCTAATGAGTTTGGCTGAATTCCGAAGTAACAGAAACCTAAAAATCCACTCCCTAATTATAACACTACCAAACATCCAAGCAAATACTTCCCCAAATACAACTACTTAACATTGGTGATGTTTTATATAAAAAATGTTACAATTTTTGTCTGAACAGAGCGTGTGCTGCTGTTGAATAACAAACATTCTTGCTTAAATAATATGTTGGTAATGTATTTAAATCACAGTACTTTTGTATAGATTGGAAATCTTGGAATTTGCCTTAAATACTAATTTGTTTATAGATAACTCTTAATGAACATAAAGGTTTTTGAATGTTTGTGCAATTCAAGATGAAGCCCATTTCTTACAATACCTTTCTCTTAAAATTCTAGACACAGGAAGAGCGACATATTACTCACATGCAGTATGTGGCATGGCCTGACCATGGAGTGCCAACGGAATCTTCTCAGTTTCTGGAATTTGTGCAGAGGGTTCGCCAAGCGAGGGCTGGGATGGTGGAACCAACGATTGTACATTGTTCAGCAGGCATTGGGCGTACCGGCGTGTTAATTCTTATGGAGACTGCAATGTGTCTCATTGAGGCAAACGAACCTGTTTATCCACTGGATATTGTGAGGTCAATGAGGGATCAGAGAGCCATGATGATCCAGACAGCTGTAAGTATTTTCCCCCTTTCATTCCTTCATTTCATTTGTTATTAACAATGTATCTGATTTAAAGTTTTATTTTAGAGTTAAGGAATGTTATAACCTAGTAGGGATTATGGAAAGTAAAGAATGTTTCGCCATAGAAAAATATTTATTGAAACAGAATATGCATGTTTTGCCACATACTTTTACCTACTGCTCCACGTAATTGCCTTTGACATTGAAGCACTTGTAATACCACGACACCAGTTTAACTGTTCCCTCCTTGTTGCCATCTGGCCATTCATCCAGTCCATGACAGAATCCT
Source organism: Lepisma saccharinum (assembly GCF_977018435.1). Taxonomy (NCBI): domain Eukaryota; kingdom Metazoa; phylum Arthropoda; class Insecta; order Zygentoma; family Lepismatidae; genus Lepisma; species Lepisma saccharinum. Next base: position 16,478,978 of record NC_139232.1, on the reverse strand, counting down.
GAATTCCTCACCACCTCGATTCTCTTGAATGACATGGTACAACTTTTGTTTCGGTGCATCCATGATGACAAGAGGGTCGTCCTGATTACTCAATGTCATGGACATCTGTTTGCCCATTATTAGACATTATGCTCCATTTCCGGACACTTGTTGCGTTCATAACACCATTGCCGTAGTCTCCGATGAATGTCTCTGGGTCTAATGATTTCCGCCTGTAAGAAACGAATCGTGCCACACACCTGACAGTTGGTAGGATTTGCAATTGCACATCCATTGTTACAACTTGTTACACTCACCACGTGAACAAGTCAACAGTACGAAGTGCACCAGACAACTACGTACACCACACTGAACACAGCGAACAAATGATCGGCTGCAACGAATCACTTGTGGGGACTGTATGCTCAAACATTCTATACTTTCAGATTGAGCTATGTATTTAGAGCTCAGCTGATCCCAATACTAATAAAAAGGTAAAGTGCTCCCCTGTGCTTAGCACCATGCCTTGAAGGCGTATAGGGGGTGTGGGGGTAATGCCCCACACTTTCTTGATCCGGTCGTGAGTGGGGGTTATGTGATCAGCATCACGCCCCTGACTGCCTTTACCCCCCAGGGTTTCCCCCAGGTTCCCATGTCATTCGACGCTGGGTGGGCACCAGGGCCGCTTCCAACGTTAGAAAAGTTGTTGACAATACTAATGTGTCAGTATTTTATTACCAATTTGAATTTATTCCCCGATGCTTTTCTGGAGTTCTTGCGTTTCGAATGTCTGCAAGAATCTCACATTAGCTACATTAAGTAGAAAATTTATGTAATTTTTATAAAAATTTTAGATATATTTGTTAGAAAACTCACATTAATATTCTTTTCATAAAGTGCAAATACAAAGTGCTGTGATTTTTGTTGTTCCAACCTTTTCTCTCCTTGATGGTTTGATGCTCCTTTTGCCTTTCACTCGGAGAACCTTTTCCCACAACCATTCATAGCCAAGGCTATGTTTGCAAGTGTAATATCTTACTAACTTGAAATAGCTTCTATCTGTATATAATTACAGAATATAAATATTTGAAAGTTTGAGTTTTTTAATGCTAATGCATTAGGCATTGGGCTATAATGGATTTTTCTGTGAATATGTTAATTTTGTTGAAAAATTTTGAGTTGTATGAATTGTTTCTGCTAATAACATATTATTTTGCTTCATTTTTATTTTCCAGAGTCAATACAGGTTTGTGTGTGAAAGTGTGCAGCGAGCTTACAATGAGGGCCTAGTGAAACCTTTACCTGAATTCCAGAGATGAGAGGAACTTTTAATATAGAGAGAGCTCTACATTGCTCAAGTGATCTCCAGAAAGCCAAAATATAATATATAAATATACTAAAGAGAAACTGACGAGAATTTAATACAGAACACTTACCTGTAACCAGAACATTTTACAAATGAAATGCGAGGGGGGAAAAAAAATGGTTTGTACAGTTTTCTTTATAGTAAAAAAAAATTACTGTGATCAGAGTTTCTACTATAGTTGTTGTTCAGACCCTTTCTCAGGACGCAACCCTCCATCACAAGACAAATCTCACAGCAGTGCATATATATTTCAGAGGCCTTATAAAACAAGCATAACAATCAAGCACATGACACAAAATGATCCATGATCGAAACAATTTCCATCCAGGACAGCAGCTTCGGAAACATATCTCCACTACAGTGCCTTGGATGAGAATGCAATATCTTGGCGCCATTGTAATGGAGAACTCTGAATTTGGAAGTAGCGATGATGCTGACGTAGGAATTTTCATTTATTTATAATTGTAAGATAAGTTTCCGTTTGTAATATTGTGTTATATCTGTACAGATTATTGTCTTAGTTAATCTTTGTACAGGAATGTTAGTTAACGACTGAATTAACACTTTGTAAGTGAATGGGATACCAGTATTTGCTAGGTAGAGAGCATTTTTTCTAAACAATTCGATAGCCAAGTATATTGTGACGCCAGTTGGAAGAAATTTGACACGTTTTATGTTCTGAAAGGTATATCTATTTATCTTTTTTACAATTCCATTGATATTTGTTATTGTTATAATTTGAATTGACTGCAATGAACTGTTCCACAAAACCTAAATTTTTGATAGGAACAGTAAGAGTAACTTAGAATAATTAGAATACACAGGGTGAACTTCGTGTTTAGGATCTAAAAGGTTACAGTTATCAGAGTAAGGACTCATTATGTTGTATGAAATACCCTGTGTGCCTTCCACAAAATTGTTGATTGCAGTTGTTTTTCTTTTTATAATGAGAATGTTCAAGTATTTATAACTAAGATTTTTTTAACAATGAAGTAAATAATTGTTTGCTGTGTTTGTAGATTGTATAACTGCACAGGTCTTTTCAAAACTGTCATTCTGTCGAAACAAGTTTGTTATAGTTATCAGAGTCTCCACTTTCTTTTTCTCCATTTTTTCTCTACTAGGACACAATTCCACGATAACTGCCATTATCACATATCTAAAATATGAACTGATTCGATGATTTAGACAATTTTTTGATACAATACTTTTATTGTCATTCTGTTGAAGAATTTTTAGAAATCAATCATCTCCATTGGGATTTGTCTGTATTCATATTTTTGATAACTATCTACATTTTAAAAGGGAATAGCTTGGCACAACACACAGAATGGAAACGTGGAGTTTTTGTTTTAAGCTCACTTTTTTGCATGGCAAGACTAATTGGGACTAGACCTACAGTTTATAGTGGGATCCGAACCACTATGTGAGTATTGAACCCAGGACCCCTTGATTACAAGGTGACAGCATTACCACTATGCAATCTGGCAGGCCCTCAGAATGGAAAGGTAGATTCTAGCTTCCAAGAATGAAGTTCATCTGAGATAGGAATGTAATTGTTTCACTTATAAATGAAAGGCATCATCTTCATAAATTCTGTATTTGGCTGAAATCATAAAAACGGTTTTTCTCCTCAAAGTGTAAGTATTGTCTGAAGAAATGAATGCTTCATCATTGAATAATGAGCTTTGTTTAAGCTGTGGTGTAACAGCCTGTGAGGGCAAAGGCTTCCCTACAGACTGCCAACCTCACTCCCACTTTCTTAGCAGAGGTGGGCGAACATCCAACCAGTTTACGGGTGATGTGTGGTCAGCACCGCAAAACCTCAGTCGTTTTTGTAGGTTTCCACAACCGGATTACACTACTCGTTCTTAGCTGCCCAATTTCCTCGTGATGGTGGGTGGCCACTAGTCTCATACACAGGCTGAAATCTCGGGAGGAAAGTAGTCACGCTTCCCCTGGGAGAATCCAACCAGCACCCATACAAAGCCTGACGCAGGACATCATGATTTAGTATCATACATTATTTTATGCCAATACTTATGTTTTGCCTTCTCCAACAGTGTTGTTATTGTGTGTGTGAAATGCTTAATGCACTATGCTGTATTACTCTTAACTTGTGCATGTGATGCTGTAGGCTGAGGGATGTTAAGGAAACGATAAAAGTTAAATTACATTTTGTGTATTTAATATCTATGGTGAAAATTTGAAGACAGTCAGAAGTTGAATAGGAGAGAAAAACAAGATCATGTAAACACATTGGAAATTAGTTTTAAAATGGCACACAAAATTTCTTACATAATACTTTGGGTATATGATGTATCTTTGAAGCTAAAATAATTGCATTGCAATTTGGTAATTTAGTGCCTTTCCGTTAATACAATTTCAATATAACACAAAAAGAAAGGATATGTGAACACAGAAGTAAAAAAAGGGCCAGGTGAGCCAAGTATTAAATGACAGGAAGGCATATTTATAACATCATATAATATGCTGTATCTTAATTGTTTGTTCGTTTCAAATGCCACATGTATTTCCCTCTGTGAAAACCGTTTAGAAGAACAACATTGAGAAATTATGTATATTTTGAAATATTGTCAACACAAGTCAAAAATGAAGTGACTTAAAAAGTAAAGACAATCATGCTCTCTTCGTGAATTCATCTGCTGCTTCCAATTTTGAAACAAAATTCTCTACCTTTTGAAAATATGAATTTCCCCAGCCATAACAAAAATTAATATTAGGGCTGAGATGATACCACTTTCAATCAATACCAATACCTATGCTTGAAAATTGTATTAATTAAAAGTTGTTCAAAATCTTGATTAATATTGTATTAGTGAGCATGTATTCTACTACAATTATAAGCATATATATTTTTTAAATACTTATGTACTCAGAAAACACAATTTTTTCACATAATATTGGTGCAAAATTAATGGAAATCTCAAATTCTGCAAAACTTTCAGCATAATTATACTCTTGAAAGTGTTCTGTGGCATTTTTGGAGATCCCACGAATGATCAAAATGTCAGAAAAGTATTAGCTGGTATCAGTAAATAAAATCTAATTGAAACATTCCGATACCGAAACCAATATATTGGCATTGCTATCGGCTCAGCCCTAATTAATACATGTATAAAAGTTCCAAAAGTTCCATAATGTTAACATCCATGTAATGCCATCCATATTTGCATCAAGTTACCATCCAACTTGAAATGTTAATTGTTATATATGCTATAATTCATAATCATTTTATTTGTTAATAATGCCGATAATGACAGATTTTTATGAAATTGAATAATCATAGTGACTATTGTCTATTGTCATTCAAATTTGAACATTCTATGTTCTATGTTCATCCTCATTCAAATCTAATGTGATAATTGTTCTTCTTACACATAATGTTATTAATTTTGTTGAAAACATTTCCCAAAATGAATATTAGATGTTATTTTAAAAAGAGAAACAATTGTGTGATCTTTCTAATTGCACAAACCTTCACTATAAGGAACATTTGAAACATCATCTATGTTTCTTGATTCATAACGACCAGTTAAAGGTAACAACTTTGTTGATGTCATAGACATCAATTATACTAGTGTTATATCAGTTGTCAAGTGTGGTTTCCCTTTCTTCTTCTTCTTCAGAAAGTGACACAAACATCTGGTCTTTTGTACAGTTAGATATTGTAGCTAGTGGTATCCCAGAATTTTACATATATGAAAAGAAAAATGTATTTAGTGTAAACTACTATTGTATGTGTAAGGTGACGTGATAAAACAGGACAGTATTTTAGACATAGGAGGCGTGATATTTTGGAGCATGGCATAATTGGATGCAGAAATGCTTGCAAAAATGCACGAATAATGGAAAAGCCAAGTTGTACACTATTGATTAACTTGTACAGATGATCTTATAAATGTTTTGTGTGAAGAAACTAAGAATATTATACTTATGACATTTTGAGTATTACTGCAAGGACTGAAAAATCAAAGGGTCTTAGGTGAACTAGTACAGTCTATATTTTGAGTTACTTCACTTATCCACAGGTTTCTGTAACTTTGACTGGTTTTATCTGTAGGTGCATAAGTGAAGATAGTTTCATGTTCACTGTTAAAAGGATTTTAGAAGTCTTTATCATAAAAAAGAAAAATTCTTTTAACACCTGCTAATTTTTAAAATTTGAAATAGTTTCATGTGACAAGACCTGGTAACTTGATTAGACTAAACGGTATGGCGTGATGTTTATTTTGTACAAACAGTTGACTGAAATAAGAAATATTTCTAGATTAATAATTGAAATATCCCATCACTGCACATTATGATGTGCAACTGAAGTGGTATTTTACAAATATGCGAGCCTATTGTGTTTAGCAAAGTGTGATCAAATAAATAAAAATGAAGTTCTTTTTCTTCTTGACTGGGCATTCTATTATATCATTACTGTATCTGAATTTCTACATCTCTTAATAATAATGTAACTTTTTCATTAGCATTGCAAAAGTGACAAGTAATTTGATACATGTGTGTACTACTCATTCTTGAAGAAAGTTATCCACCTGTTCTACATTATGCATTCAGGTGAAATCCTGTGAAATTTTTTGACGTATGTTTGTACTTTGTAAAAGATTTTTCATAAAAAAAACTACCTATGACTTATATGAAAGACAATTCTGTGCAGCTCATTACTACAGTTCAATATAAATTTACACTATGCAATAAATAATTCAAAAGTAGTGTTGTTCTCATACTTTTCCCTCCATGCTTATTATCAAATATAAATGCTTTAGGAATACATCCTGACAGTGGTTGTGATTGGCTGCCAAAACTAGGGAAGCAAGGTCAGTTACTCTCTCCTGGTAGACAAGGTTTAGCATTAAAAGGCCATAGTGCCCCGGGCAAAAAAGAGAGAGGCAACCATCTCACTTGCACTTTCCCCTAATTGCAGTTACTGTTTTCTGAGATTAAGAATGAAATGGTAATGCGAATGTAGATTGATATCAGTTCAGAGGAGTGTTGTACAGTGACGGACACTTCTGGGTTGTAATAATCCCATTGACTTTCAATGGGATCATTACAACCCAGAAGTGTCCGTGACTATACATGTAACCACTGTTTCCAGAGTTAGAGGTAAGATTAGCAATTAAGAAAAGCAGAAAGCTGTTTTAGTTCTACTAAAAATGTTTTAAAATATAGCAAGATAGCACATCTTGAGATTTGTAGTCTCCCACAGTCTGCGATAAACAGCACTGTTGCCAACTTAGCTCTTTTGGGGCCAGATCTGGCTCTTTCATGCACTCATTTGGCTGGGAACTGTGGCACCCGTCCCCTGCCCCACTATGATGCCATCACTAGCCCCGATCCACAGAGACCAACTTTTGCCATGCGTATACATTTTGCACATGACGTGATATTATTATATTGGCTGCATCATCCCACCCCATCTTACCTCCCCAGCTACTTTTACCTAGGTATATAGCACCTTGGCTGAGGTGAAGATGACAATATTGTTATCCGGTAATCCTTTATTTTCGATTTCATACAGCCACCCTCAGATCTAGACGGTGAAAACTAAGAATAGATTGTCATCACTTTAAAGTTACCGGCAATAGCAGCGCCCCCACCCCCTTAACAACTAAAATTACTATGGGAGGCACTTTATCCAGCCTTCGTAAATCTAGTTCCTTGAAAGTGAACTTTAGCTCAATTTAAAGTGAAATTTACCTCTTTTTTGCGCATCAGGTTTGGCAACACTGATAAACAGCATGGGACCCAGTGTTTCTGTTGAAGGGACCAGGTTACATGGCATGACAAGACTCCCGATAGAGCACATGGACCCCAACATGAAGGGGTAGGAAATACGAAGGGCAGGTTGCCTATGGGTCCTTGTTACCGGAGACGAGAAATGGAACAAGTAATGGGAATAGCTTGGGAAATACGTCCCCCCACATGATGGAGGTGCTGTTGCAGTTTCCACTCTTCAGCAAGATTTGACTCTTGTGCAGCATGATGTCACTGGAGAGGGACCAGCATCAGGCTGCATACTTACATATAACAACATAGGATCATTCACCACAGAAGCAATTATAACCCCATCATGATCGTACCTTTCTTTTTCCATTGCTTTTCTGTCTTCTCATGTTAAACCTAGTAAATGAAGAATGCGTAATAGATTCAACACCTGTATTATTGTTGTTGCATGTTTTTTAACACCACTTCTCTACATCTTTTCATAAAGCTAGGCGCAACAATGATGTGAATGATGATTAGAAGGAAAAAAAAACAATAGAAGTTCAAAATGGAGGCAAAAATCATGGTCATAATTTTCCTTATCCAGATGGGCAACGTTGAAGTGGCATTTCTTGCTCGCATGTAGATTTGCATTTATTTGATGTACAGTGGGATCCATGAGTTTTTACCATGCAAATTGTCCATCACCATGTTCGTGTACTTTATTTGACCCAATAAGAGCTTCAATAATTAAAAGAAAACTCAAAACAAGCTGTTGACAACTTCTGCACCAGCATACATAAAAATCCATCGCTTAAAAACACATAGGATGTAAGAGAAAAATTAATGAAAATGGTCGTGGACAATTTGCATGGTAATACTCATGGATTCCACTGTACACCAACAGAAAAAGAATTCTCTGCTGATTAATAAATGTTTATTGTATGTACACCATGTTATGGTGTACATGTAACAATAATTTTTAGGAAATATTTGGTCAGTGGAGCAATGATAATGGAGTGGTAAAAAAATAAACAAACAAAAAAAAAAAAACTAGTAAATTGCCTCTTTCACAAATGTAACCACCACTTCATATAATGCAGGCATGTTCAACTTCAATGAAGTAGTGATCTACTTCTTTTTTTTTGTCAAAACAGGCAGTGAGCTACTAATTAATCATTAAGCACCGTAGGGAAAATATACAAATAACACAATAAATAATACAATAAAAATAATATGTGTTGAATTGAAGTGGCTTAGCTTTTGGTTAGTGAGACGTCTGAGCCTGCATGTCATTCACCAGTCTTTGGAAGTCAATTGAGTATTCAGTGAGGGACAGTTTTAGGGAATCCTCGAGATGATCATCTGCCATGTTGGAACGTTGTTTACTCTTCGTCATTTTTGGGTAAGAAAATGCCAATTCACAGCAATATGTTGAACCGAAATATGAGTGTACAATTTCACTGCATCTTCTCAAAATGGGGAATTTTTCTCTGGGCACAAACTTCCAAAACAATTCTTCTTCAGCGCGACTCTTGAGAAAAAAGTCATTTTTTAGTGTTGATATCTCATCCTCAAGGGATGGCTGACTCATTGTGTAGTTTTCAGTGATAAGAGCTGCAACTTCTTTAATTTTCAAATCTGATTTGAATGGGAATGACAAGTATTCTACAACTACACTAATTTTGTTGAAGTCACGGAATCTGTTTTCGAACTCTTGGATAACCGAACCGATTTCACCCACATATTTATCTGTACGAGCAACAAAGTCTGGATATTTTCCAGGTGGTCCTGTATGTTAGGAAAGTGATCAAAAATATTGTTTGTTAAATCAGTCATCAATCATTAGCTCGAATTTTGTTTTGTATGATGAAACTGTACTCATCATTTCAGCAATGCATTTCTTTTTGCCTTGTAGTGCAAAGTTCATTTCACTTAATTCACCTGTAAAGTAAATGCCAGATCAAATAACCACTCATCATTTTCTAATTCTGGTTTCTGGTCTCCCCTCTCCTTCAAAAATGACTTAATTTCACTCATCAAACTACAAAATCTTTGCAAGAATTTGTACCTACTCAGCCACTAGACATCAATGTCAAAAATGATATCAGTTTGCCCTTCCTCAAGAGTGAGATTAAATATCCACCTTTGAAGTGATTTACCACAAATAAAAAAAAGGTAAAGTGTTCCCCTGTGCATAGCACCACGCCATGAAGGCGTATAGGGGGTGTGGGGATAACGCCCCACACTTTCTTGATCCGGTCGTGAGTGGGGGTGATGTGATCAGCATCACGCCCCTGACCGCCTTTACCCCCCAGGGTTTCCCCCAGGTACCCATGTTATTCGACGCTGGGTAGGCGCCGGGGCCGCTTCCACCGTTAGAAAAGTTCCCGGATTTGAACCGGCCGGGGATCGAACCCGGGACCTTGAGCATGGTAGTCAGACGCGTTACCGACTGAGCCACCGCACAAATAGAATTTGCTATTTATAAAGCTACGTCCATGACTGTTTTTGTGTTAAGCCTTTTGCTTGCCAAAACTTGATGATGAATAATACAGTGGTATGCAAGGAAATCAGGGAGGTCTTCATGCTGTCGGCAGAGGTCAATAAAGCCATTAACGTGCCCAGTCATTGATTTTGCCCCATCAGTAGTAATGGAAACAAGTTTGTGAAATGGAACATTAAGCTTTGTAACAAAAGAGTGGAATGGATTAAATATGTCCTGACCTGTAGTTCTCCCTTTCAAAGATATCATTCCTAAGAGTTCTTCTTTAACTTTAAAATCTACCAAAACCATCCTAATAAAAACTAGTAACTGAGCTGTGTCTCTGATGTCTGTAGATTCATCCAATTGGAGTGAGAAAGCAACACAATTCGAAAGATCTTTCAACAATTGTTCAATTATGTTTTGTCTCATTTTCTCGATTCGCCGCATGACAGTGTTTCTTGATAATTCAACATCTTTAACAGCAGCTGAGATCTCTTTCTGGTTCTTATTTCCCTCAAAAAGATTATCGGCTATTTCCAGAAAACGCTTTCGAATTCCCCTTCGGTAAACGATCTGTAATTTTTAACTATCAGGTGGCTAACTTTGAAGGAACACAGGGTAGCTTTGATGGTTTCATCATAAGTTGTTGAGCAACTAAATTTGATTTAAGTTCTTTCATTTCAGCTTTACGAATGTCAGTTTTGGGTGGAAAATCAGCATCGTATTTATTATCGTATTTATTGATATGCAGTGCTTTATAATGACGTTCTAAATTGCCCTTTTTTGGCAATGATATTGAGGTGTTACAAATTAAACAATAACATTTGTCTTTTAACATTACAAGAAAGTATTCGCTTTCCCACTCATTGTGAAAATGGTAGCTTTTGCTCTTTTTAGGAGCACTCATTTTCTATTATTATTCCTACCTGTTCAAACAATGATATTACACATGCACATACATATATATACGCGTTTGAACCTCAATCACACTGTTTACATCTCTTTGCACTGTTTTCACCTCTTCGACAGGCAGTCACACAGACGCACTCTAAACCCGTGAGCTCACCAGGACAACTGGCAGTCAGCACGAATCTTCGCCTGCACGGCTGAGTCATACCTGCTGGTGCCAGTAACAAAACACGATGGGGTTGAAAACTGCGCCACTTAAAAAAAGGGAAAGAATAGCAGTGATAAATATTCAGAATCTGAAATTTGCATTAACCCTTAACTAGGCACGCGGGGGTAAATTTGACCCCCAGGTAGGTATTTCTTAATGCCCAGACACTTGTTGGTTGCCTCCAGTGCTAGCTTATCTAGTACCTTCCTAAAACAGTCTGATTCAACTGTCGAGGTCATTTCCTTCATTGTGTGTGTAATTGCAGCAAGGCGAAGCTGTTTCAAAGTTGATGGGGGTTAAATTTACCCCCACGCGCCTAGTTATGTATGTGATTTTTTGTAGTTCATTTTTTTTAGAACTTTCGCTTACTGTGCTTCGTGAGTGAAATATTTTAACAGTTTTTACTTGATCTGTGTTGTGTGATCGTGTTTTAAAGTGAATGTTTAATTTTTCTAAGAAATCATTCAAAAGCTTGTAGTATGAAAGACAGCAGGGGCATATATGGTGGCTGTTGGAGGACATTTCGAACCTAGTTCATCTGAAGTGCTTCAAGATGAATAATTGAATCCAAATCAGATTATGATATAGAATATCATGTTACTGAGTGAGAACATTATACTAATTCTAAGACAAATCATGATAATGACATTGATATCCCAGATGAAGATGAAACTTATTTCCTAGGAAAAGTCAAAATAACTGGATGAAAAGAAGCTCCCTGCTCTTGTTCGAATGTTCACAAAAGAAGTATGAACATTGCTTTATGCCTTCTTGGATCGCTTGCAACTACAAAAAAATCAAAATCTGCTATCGAAGATTTTCACTTTTCATAGATGACACTACTGTGAGAATCATTGTGGAAAATACCAATACGTACGTAGAAATTATACGGGGATATTCTGTAAGGGAAAGAAATGTCAAATTTGCCGACGAAGTTTTAAAAACAAGAGAAGTTTATTTGACATAATATATGATAAAAAAATAATACAATGGTCCCATTTAGTTAGCTGTGTAAAACAATTGAGATTTTGAAAATTGATATGTATTGGAAATTCAATTTTTTTAAAGGGAAAATGTACTAAAAATATATATTTGTATTTCTTTAAAAATGGATATTGCTAAATTTACACAAATATTTGAAGTGTATACCCTACAAAAAAAAATATTTTTTGTATTTCTTATTCCACATTTTCCTCATTATTTTAATTTGATTTAACTATTGCAAGAAAGGGTTTTGAAATGCAATGTCTGTCCATATTATTTTTTTAAAAAATAATTGCACCTATTTTCTATATTCAAAAACTACTTTTAAGTTCTTGAAAATAGTCAATTTAATCGTACAAAAATATTTTTAGGTACATATGTATCATACTTGATTTACCCCCACGCGCCTACTTAAGGTGGTGAAAGAGGTGTGCCTGGTTAAGGGTTAAAAATGGATCAATCCATTATATATTATAGAAGTTGAATTCAAATAACGTATATTCATATAATTACAATAGATAACTGCGATCGACCAAAAAACGTTCCGCGATCGATGCGTTGGACATGCCTGATATAATGCAATTATAGAGGTATCACAAATGCAGCGGATCTTTTGTAAATTACATGAGGCAAATAAAATTAAGTAATAACTTGCTCAAATTGATAGTTAAGAAAATTATAGTATTCGACTAGCAGTGTTTTACTGTGAATGTATCATATTTTATTATTATTATTATTATTTAAAAAGTTCCACAGAATGGAAACCCCTCTTCTGAAAATGAAACAGGCATTTCTTGAATTACATTCATTCTTGTATGTTGCACAATATTAATAACGAACTTAGCAACGTAATTGTTATAGACTGGTAACACTTCCATTAAAATCAGGTCATGCTACTGCATCAGTTGCACATTCTATCAGAGCAGTGGAATTTCAACTCAGCCAGCTCAGTGCTGGCAGGAATTTTCTATAAGAAGGCTCTGGAGACTAGAAAATTTGCATGTGTGCAGTCTAATCTTGAAGAGAGTGATTGAGCTAACTATTGTGTAGCTAGAAATTAATGTTCACTTCAATTGAGGGGTCTAGTGAGAGAGGGAGCTATGCCACTTTGACATGAAATGGAAATAAATTGAGTTTTCTAAAGCATTGCGTTGAGTCATAATTTGTATAACAAAGGGTATTTTTTTTTTTTGCTGAACATATTGTTAGGTGAATTATTCAAAAGGAAAAATATGAATTTCAATATAAATACCATTTATTATGAATATGTATGGTATATTGTTGTAGTATACCCATGTGAAAAATCAATCTAGCGCATCAAATACTTTGAACAAGGCTTAAATACTTTTGCCTGAGTGTAGATCATGTTCACAGGGTTACATATGATCTACATAAAGACAACTTCATATGTCTTCTGGAGGATCTTCACTGTCCATTGTTTCTGTGGATTTTACTTTTTGGTAAACACCATGAAAAACTGGAGTAATATAAGGCATTATTGCCATGAGATCTTTTAACTTCAGGGTTGATATTAAATCTTGCACCGGTTACTGCAACACAACCTCTGCCACTCCTATTGCAGACACCATCAGTAAGTGGCATAGCTCCTTCTCTCACTCAAAATGCTGATGAGGACGTATTCAAGAACTTAGAAAATCTGCTGCAGAACAAACGGGAGCTATGCGACATGGTTGTAGTTCACATGATAGATGACAGATGGTAGGAGAAGACTGAAAATGGCAAAAAATAGAATTTTCAAGATTTGTGGCATAGCTCCCTCTCTCACTAGACCCTCAATTGTGTTTGGATCTCATCATTTATTTCCATGTACCAAAGTGCTGCACGTCACTTGTCATGAAGGCTGCTAGATCACTGTAAACAGAAAGTAGGACATACTGTAGTTATTTTCTGTTCTCACTTTATATAAATAAATAAATAAAGAAAAAAGTTTGTATCACAAATCTATTTGTAGATGAATACCAATCTTCTAGCTTAATTTGTGAAGACTTAAATGGATATCTGAGCATTCAGCTGTAGATCAATGCAAGTCTTAAGGTGAAGAGTGACTGTTTCACACCAGGAGTACATTTATTTCAATATCATCAGATTGGGCACTGTTATTACAACGAAATTTAACTGTACAAGAGAGTATGAATTTCTACCCATGTTGCAAGTGGAAGCGATTTTTACAAGTTGATTGCACTGGCAAACACACATTTTGATGCCTCAAATGTTAGACCTGTTTCTGGGTATGTTTGACCTACTGATGGCAAAATGGTACCAGTTTTCCCCTATCAGCTCTAGTTTCTGAGATATAGTACATATGTCACTCAGGGCCGGATTAAGACGAAATTGGGCCTGACGCTTGAAATCTTCGGTGAACAATAAACACTACGACGTTATTATACCGCGTTTGTTACAACCTGTCCCGGTTCCCGCGTTAGCTGATCGCTGGCTTTTCTCCGTGCTGGGGAAAGTCAAAGCCAGGCAGCTAATTAAAATACGCAACGTGGCAACAGCGTCTACGTAAGTGCCTTTCTTCTGGCTTCCATTCGCTCCTCGCTGCCCAGCAGACGATTTTTTTCTCGTTTCTCATTGGCACCGAAACTGTCGAGCGATCCCTAGCGCGGGAAACGGGACAGGTTCTAACAAACGCGGTATAATTACGTCACAGCGCAAAGAATAATAGTAACTGTTTAATAAGTAACGCTGTGTCTAGGCGTCCGAAATTGGGGATCCAATTTTCATTCTAAGATTTATTTTCAGGTTAATATAGCAAAAGAGAACTGTTCAGCTTTCGGAAAATTCTCGCCTGTTTTCATCTGGGCCTATTTTAGGAATGGGCCTAATGATGCAGCATCAATAGCACCCATCTTACCTGGTCATGATTTTGCACCTCATGTGAATGTAGCACTTCGAATTTTATTAACTTTGTCGGTAACCGTGGCAAGTGGCGAACAAAGTTTTTCTTTGGAAATTAAGGCTAATGAAAATACTATCTTCGGTCAATCACAAACACGCTTGTTTCCATTTTATGCAAGATAACATTATACGAAAAATAATATTACATGCAAAGAAAGTTCCCTGTGCATGTAGCACCATGCCATCAAGGCACATTTAGAAGATGTGGGGGTAGGGTCACACACATTCTCGATCTCGGCCATTTTGGAGGTGATGTGATCAACACCACTCTCCGGCCACCTTTATCTCCAAGGGTTGCCCCCGGGTACCCATTAATTTGAGGCTGGGTGAACCCCAGAGCCGCTTTATGCGGGCCCAACGCAGGAAAGAATTCAGACCTCAGATCACCCACGGGGAGATCTGGGAATATTACTTGTAATTCTTTTAAAAATACAATCATATATCACAGACCTACAACCGTAAACATATGAAGTCAAACTTTGATTTCTTTCCTAATACTTGTTACATTTAAGATACGTTTAAGAGAGAGCAAGAGAGTTTTCATAGAATACAATAATAATATAAAATTAGAGTCGCATTTTTTAAAGTTTAACAGTGGTCTAGCGAGATATCCTTTTGTGCCTAATAGTATTGCAATGGCGTAACAAATTCATTATTTATTTTATAGTTTGATGTTTTACTTACGAATATATTGATTTTCAATTTCCCGTTGCTGCATAATGACGGAGATGTGTGTGTGTGTGGGGGGGGGGGTTCGAAAGAGAGAGTCACCGCCCAGGGCCTAGGGCGGCAAAATAACTAGCGCCGGCCCTGCCCTGAGTCATTATTGTAGGGGTCTCCATGTCCAGGTTACGCCCCTCATTCGAAGCTCTCCAATTTCCTCATTATGGTGGGTGGCCACCGGTCACGTACACTGGTTGAAATCTCAGGAGAAAAAATATTATGCTTCCCCCAGGAGACTCTGACCAACACACTTCTCGTAACCAGACGGCACAGCTACAGTGCGTGATGCATGAAACCAATGCTCTTTGTAAAACAATGTCTTCAGCCAAAGGTCCGTGAATCTTCAGGTGTTCCTGTCCTTTGGTATGGTGGCTGTACCATCCAACACCTCCCCCTATCACGTACTACCCCCCCCCCCCCATCCATCTCTTCATTTCTGTGGGGAAATAATTTTATATCTTGTGAATTAACAATTTTAACGCTCACATTGCTAATGAAAACGAATAATGATTAACACACTATTAGCCAATTAAATAAAAAATACATATACAGTATATATACAGGGTGGCTCAAAAAGTCACTTAACACCCCTGGTTGCCACTGCAGTGCAGTGCAGTGCGCAACATAGAAATGGTGATAACCAATCGTTATCAGGCTAAGGGGGGACCAGATTGACGCCACCCGCACGGTCGGCGGCCATCGTGATGTCCGCCATCTTGAATTCAACTTCAGAATTTTAAATGGGAAGGGGGTGATATGATATATCAAATCAGGCTAGAATTTCACGAGAAATGCAATGGTGAAGGATTTTTCGACGTATCTTTAACCAGTAAAAAGTTATCACTGAAATCTTGTACCAATTTTCTCCTTTTTGAGGTGTTAGAAAAATGCCTTAAAATTTGTTTAGCACATCGGTAATGCATCGAGATCAAAGTGACGTCTAGGGAGAGAAGTTCGCATACCATTTTACACGATTTTAATCGGATACATCCACGAAGAGCTGCGCATTATGAATGGTTGTCGCGAACAATTTACGGTGTGACGCTTCCATTGAATTAAAAGTCCTTCACAGTTACAAGGCTAATGTTTATGTTCATAAGGAAGTTCATAAACAGAATATTCGATGCTTTTTATCTGATAAACCATTTTCGACAGATCAAAGCTGAATGGTTAGTGCTGGTAAGTTAATAGTGTGCCGTGCTGTGTGGAACACGATTGGTTAGTTAATTTTCCATCAACGGAACCTTAAATGCTTAGAGCTACTTGGATTTGTTAAATAAACAGGTTTTTCATCCTTGCTTATGGAATAAGGTACTTTTTACAGAGTTTATTTCAATAAGGAGGAACACCAGAACACTCCCAGATAGCATGTAAGTTAACTGCAAGTTAAATCGACATTCGATTTAACTTGCAGTTAACTTACGTGCTATCTGGGCTATGGGAACGTTGTGAAAAATTTTCTGTCCAAAGTTAGTTATCAGATGACAAGGGTCGCATATTCTGTTTATGAACTTCCTTATGAACATAAACATTAGCCTTGTCACTGTGAAGGACTTTTAATTCAATGGAAGCGTCACACCTTAAATTGTTCGCGACAACCATTCATAATGCGCAGCTCTTCATGGATGTATCTGATTAAAATCGTGTGCAATGGCATGCGAACGTCTCTCCCTAGACGTCACTTTGATCTCGATGCATTACCAATGCGCTAAACGAATTTTAAGCCATTTTTCTAACACCTCGAAAAGGAGCAAATTGGAACAAGAATTCAGTCATAACTTTTTACTAGTTAAAGATATGTCGAAAAAACCTTCACCATTGCATTTCTCATGAAATTCTAGCCTGATTTGATATATATCACCCCCTTCCCATTTAAAATTCTGAAGTTGAATTCAAGATGGCGGACATCAAGATGGCCACCGACCATGCGGGTTACATCAATGTGGTTCCCCCTTGGCCAGGCAACGATTGGTCATCGCCATTTTCACGTTCCATGCCGCAGTGGCCTTGTACGGGGGGTGTTAAGTGACTTATTGACCCACCCTGTATATATACCCAAGCAAAACCTTTAGAAAGCTTAGTATATACATCGGGAAAGGGGAGGGGCTTGAGCTCTGTCTACTCCATTCACCTGGAAATCGTTCATCTCAAGTTACCAAACATCAGAGTGATTGTTTTTATTGTTAATATCAAAAATAAAGTTCAGTTAGTTATTAATTGAACAGAATAACAAAGGAAAAAATATTATATTGAAAAATAGAGTGTGAAATACATACCGTACCAATTTAAACTAAAGAATAAATGGTTTCAAAATTTAAAAAATCAGAGTTTTATGTGAAAGGTCACATATCGTAAACATTATGGTTAATCGTTTCCAAAAAAATAAACAATTTTAGTCGCATGTTTCTCACAGATACAGCATGTCCAATGGAGAACTTATTTGTCATATTAAACAAATTGTACCCCGGCCCCCGTGGCGGAGTGGTTAGCACATCGCGCTACGCGCCAGGGCTCCTGGTTTCGAATCCCGGGCATGAATGTGAGTGTTCATTCATCAATTTCATTACTCATCCCCATCTTCGCAAATTAGCCAAAAGTGGCACAAAAAGCGAAGTAAAATAAAACAATTCAATCAATCAATCAATAAACAAATGTATTATAACTGGCCTTGCACTCGGTTGTAATGGGGACTATTTGTAGTTACTGCTACCTTTGGCACTTCAAGGGCCCAAAGTTAAGGTACTAAATTCTTAATTTTATCTGAGATAGTAAAGAGCTTCTTTTGGAAATTTCTATTGATATTGATTCAGGGCATGTAACTCCTATTTCTCAACTTGTTAACTATCAATTACCAGCCAAAAAGTGATTACAGATTTGGATTCTCAAAGGAGAATTTTAATATTTTCTGAATTTCCAAGTGTCTTTTCTCCTACTAGAAAATTTATGAATCCCACATTGAAAATAACTTTTAACTGTTCCTAAAACTAAATATTTTGTGTAAAATTACAGTTGCTTTTGCTAATATACTTGCCTTTCTCCATTAAGGTAATATGTGTCAGTAGTTGACGCCACAGATATTAAATTTCTGGAAGGTCTGAGCTCGGATATTGTTATAAGTCTCCTGCCTTTTGGGATATGAGTGACTTTGGAAAATATACGTGAAGTTAATAATAAAGAAAGCTAACATATTACGTGAAGGACATTTAGTTATCAATATCATGGAATAAATTTGTCACATGCTTGATTGATTGGTTTGTTGTTTTAAGTCCACTTTATGCACAGTAAGGCTAATCGGGACTGGACCTACAGTTTAGAGTGGGATCCGAACCACTTGTGCCTCCACCGGGTATCAAACCCGTGACCCCTTGATTACAAGGCGACGACGCTGCCACTGTGCCATCGGGGAGGCCAAATTTGTCACATGCGATCCATGATGTTTGAAGTCATTTCACATTGACGTCCTCCTCCATTTTGAATATTTTCACAATTGCTGATTGGCTGAGGTCCATGAGCAATCATCTCAAATTCTTACAACCAAAGGGTCCAGGTTCGAGCACCTCTTTTTGAGTTCCCTTTCATCTTCATTGTTATAATTAGCCAAAAGTAACGGAAAAGCAACAATATAACAACAATAATATACAGGGTAGCCCAAACAAAACTATACCCAAATGTTATTACCATCTTTCATAGGAGTAGCTAGAACTTTATATTTGGGTGTGCACAAAGAAAAAAATGATGTCTTGTACCTTTTTAATACCATATTTTGCAACACAATCACTTGGCTCTTTAACTGCACTGATGTTTGTAAAGGAATATAAATTCACTAAATGATAGTGTTGAAAATTTCTGAATATATGTAGTAGAAAAAATCAAATTGCATAGAAATTACACACACAAAATGTTCATAAATGTTACAAAAAAATACATCAAAATACACGTCATCTATAACAAGAGACGTCTGTCAAAAGATACAATGTTCTTAAACTCATCAATAACTTCATTTACATCAATAGACTTACATTTTTCCTGTTCCACAAATAGCAAGAGCAGGGCTTCCAATCTACCCTGCTTCTGAGCTGCTCTTAATTTAGTTTCAACTTTGGTAAGCTTGGAGAAAGCTCTCTCTCTCTCTTACGTGCAGCTTTTGACAGGTATTGAAGAAAAGCGCTGCAGTACAGAGTAGAATGCAGAAAATATCTTTTTTCTCCAAAGACATCGAAAAATCGAAAATCTATAGACACTCGTTTCATCAGCGATAATACACACGTTTGTACAGTGTCTCTCAAAAGTTTTAGGACAACGACATTTTAAACTAGGCAACCCAATTTACACAAGCCGTTGGTGGGTTGCGTGCAGTGTTAGGCTCAATTTCAGGGTTGCCACATGCACAATAGATATTTATAAAATACGCGAAAGAAATATAAACAAGTATTATTGTATAAAATTATTAAAAATATCACTATTATATCGCAAATGACAAAATTCTTTCTGAAAGAAAAAAAGGGTTTTCTAGTATTTCATCGCTGATGAGGAAAAAAGGTGAGAGGAAACGAAAGGTTACAAAGGAGATGAGAAAGAGAAAGCGAAAGGAGAAGAGGAAAAGTAGAGGAGAGAAGAAAGATAGGATAGACGAGGAGAGGAGATGTAGTGAGGAGAATGGAAAACGATTCGAGGAGAGATGAGGAAAAAAGAACAAAGAAGAGAAAAGAGGAGGAAAACGAGAGGAGAGGAGAGGAGGAGACGAGCAGAGGGAAGTGGAGAGTAGAGTAAAGGAGAGAAGATTGAAAGAAGAGAGTGCAGTGGAGTCGGAAATCTAAGACAGGAAAGGAGATAAGAGGAGTGGAGAAGAGTGGGATGGAGATAAGATGCGAGAAAAGTAGGGAAGGCGATATGAGATAAAAGCAGAACAGAAAGAGGGGAGAGAAGAAGGAGAAGGAACTGGAGAGAAGAGGTAGTTGCAGAAAATATCGTCTGAGCGTCAAGAATGGATGCATTGGTCAAATTATCGACATGAAACATTCAATAACATTTTGAAATGTATTGGAGAATATATTAGATCGGTGCGAAATGCCTCTTGGCTGAGTTCAGAGCTAATTCAAATCTTCCATGTAAGATCTTTGAATTTACCTGCGATTACACCACTAAAAAAATTAAAGTAATTTTTAAGAATTATTCAATGTTTCTCCACTTCTCGGTTCGTTGAAATTGAGATTTTGTAATTCAATATTTCCCCTCACCCATCGTTAATTCCAAACTGAATCATTCCGTTTCACACGGCGTGAACAATGAACACAATGGGATATGTCTAAAACTTACGAAAATTTTCTGCCACCCGAAGGGTTTGAACCTACGACCATCAGATTGACAATCCTGAACGGTAGCCACTACCCTACAAGCTTTCGCTCCTTAAGCCAGGTAGAAGGAGCTGACCAATGTGAAATGTAGATGTAACTCTGCTGCATGTAACGTGCAAACAAGTATTGTTTGTAACAAAGAAAACGAAAGTAGTACGACTCGGCGAAAACATTTAATGGAGAATTGCACATTTTGAGAACTTTTCATTCGATATTTGCGGAGGTATCCTTGCATTGAACTCAAGTGGGAAAAGGGGTAAAATTAGCATGTCCTGAATTGCCACACATATAAATAGTTATTTCATTAACATTTGTCAATGTCTTTGAAGCAGTACACAATTATCGTTAGTGTCATAATTCACGAACTTATATATAAAATATCCCGTTGAACGTGTGTCAATTCATTTATTTGTTTATTTTTTTTCTTATAAATTCCATATGCAGAACAATGTAACCACTATATACTGCTATTACAAATAATGTTACCATTCTCTTGTTTAATGGAATGGATTCTTTTTTAAGGAACATCTAGTATGGAGGATCGAACATGGGACCGCAATGCTTTCAAGAACTCTAACCAATACACTATGCCCTTTGATTTCTTGGAGCTACAGTTCCTAATTATTCTGTCGCCTCAATATTGTAAACGTTATCTGCAAAAAAAGTTAAATACTCAGATATAGCTCTGTACTTCTAGAATTACTTTATACACATGCATTTGAAATTTAACTCTGAATTTCTTTCTTCGTATTAGTATATCTAAGCTTGTGAATATATTTTATTTGTAATTTTATAACGGTTTCATGAACATCTACGAAATAGTTCCTTATAACTTGGAATATGGTGAATAGATATGAAATGTCTTGAAATTAATTTTCGACCACTAGATTTTGGCAAGATTTCCAATCATTCATTGCTTAAACAAACGTTTTAAAACTATGTGGAATTTTCATTCTGGGATAAGTTTCTTTACTTGCTACATGTATGCGAACTACACTCTGTCTCACTTATCTCTGGAGCAGGTGAACGAAAATAAGTATCTGAGTAGCGATGAACACTTGAGAGGAATGGGATTGCGTGGAGGGAGGAAACCCACTTCAGTTACCAGCCTTCCCAGCAGCGTGCACTGATTCGCTCTGTCCACTCGATCCCCTCTCCCCTCTCTCCACTTCTCTTCCGCTATGTGCGGCTTTGCTCCAGAGATGCTGGGACAGGGTACAGTTAATTGTTTCTCAAAAGGTATCATCTATCTCTGTATGCCACACATTTAATTCTTACTCACATGGAAAAAAATGTCAATTTGTATTCAGGGGTAGTTTCACAGTTACACACTATTTTGTCCTTGATGAGAAGTTTAGTGTAAGTAGGCATTTTGTTTATAATTTTGAAATTGAGGTCGTCTAAGGTTGAAATCCTCATATTTAGGGCTTGAACTCGTCACCTAAGAGGTTGAAGATCGTCCTCTACGTTGTGCGTGACCTTCTTTATTTTTCTATTCATAGCCAAAGGTAAAATAAGAAAAGTCCTCCTCCGTGACCGTGCGGTCTAAGGAGCTGTGCTTTGGACTCCGACTGCAGGACGGCATGGATTCGAGTCCGCCTATGCTCACTCTCTAGGTTCTCGGCCTGTGTATGGGACCGGTGGCAACCCACCATCGTGAGGATGGGGAGCTGCGAGTGAGTAGCGTAACCCGGTCTCGGAAATCTCCTATGGGGCATGTTCCTGGGTAAACAAAAAATAATCGATCAGACAATTCGATTATCGAAGGCGATAAAATAACCTCCGGTTGACCAAGTTGCCAATATAAATAAATGGAATACAGATTGTCTTCGAGCTTACATTGTTAAAAAGGAGCGGATACACGTTTTACTATCCCAATAATTATTCAATGCGGTTTTTTGTTTGTCAGGAATTATCACTTAAACTATTGCATGTTGAGCTGGTGGCTACCTAGCCGCCTCTGATTAAATCTACCATTGTTCAGATTCTCTTTAAAATTCGACTCTGGTCACTTGTAACGTGCTGGGTGCAGACACTGTGCATCGAAGCACAGTGTTTTGCGATAAGAAGAGGGCTTTAATATCGTGAGTGAGTCACTTTGATCGCGAGCAAGCTAGACTACCAAGCTTGTCTGCCTTTGAAAACCAAGTAATTTTTTTCACGGTTTCCGAACGCGATTGCTATTGTAGAAGTATATATTCTCTCAAAAGAGCAAGAAAGACCAATGTTCTCCCGTCGTCTAAAACCAATATTATCTATTAAACGAAAAGTTCACGATTGTCAATAAACGGTTTAACCTATCTGAGCATAAGGTGAATGTAAATACTAAATTCAATAGAAAGGTTCTCCAAAATTTCTCTTCCACTGTCTACGTAAGGTCAGTACCCAGGGGAGGGGCCATGTGGGCTATGCTCCCCCTCGAACCCTAAAATATTTAAATGTGAACCTATAAATAAATAAATACGAAAATAACATCGTCGATTTTTGAAATGTGTAAAAATTTCAATTTTGCTCTTGCATAAATGAATCTGTTTCTTGCGCAAAAGTCCTCAAGCTGCAATATTGGGTGGTTTCAGTTTCATAATCATTGATGCAAGGCTACCAGACGTCCGATTCACCGATTTAGTCCGGACAGTGCGTTACTTTCAATCCCTGTCCCGACTTTCTCGAACTGCAATCGTGATGCGAAAATGTCTCTTTATTATTGTTTTTTTTGTTAACTCACAATTAGACATGTTCTTTATTGTATGAATAATTCTAATTACGCAACATAGAATATCATGACTTTTTAATGGCGCTCCCACTATTTGAACTATTTTGTAATATCTGTCTGCCTGTCTGTCTCTCTCTCTGGTCTACGTCAATGACAGAAATACAAGCAATATTCTTATTTATTTTTAACCCAATTAAAGGAAAGTGTAAGCATTTAAAAGAAATAAGAAAGATCATCACTGTTGCTCTTCCTTAGAAATTGTTGTTCTTCGAGGAAGAAAATTTAGAAGGATTTAGTCCATCACCTTAACACAGTGTCCCACGAGTCTCTCTTGACTAATACTGTCAAATGTGACATGATTTTATGAATAAGATTTTCCGCCTGTTTACGTATAACGTTGCACAGATTTGGTAGTTCGCACACGGTGTAATTATTTCGTGTTACCTTACGCAACAGCAAATACATTTCATAAGACTGTTCTGGACACAAGATTTGCATCAGTAAACAAGCATTTTGTCTGTTACAGTATCACAGGAAAAGAACATCGTCCTGTAATGTTCAAGCCTCTAGATATTTTCCATTAGTAATGTCTAATCACAATAATAAGTTAGAAGAAATAACTCGCATTTTCACAAATACCAATATTCTCGTTTTTAATCACTTCGAAAATTATGTCGCAAAGATATCTGCTAGAGCCTACTACAAGAAAGCAATTCAAAGTTAAAGTAAAAGTTCAACTACACGTATACCAAACGACATTTACAATATTGGAGGGACAGAATGCTTAAAAAAAAAAAAAATGTTGTTTCATTCGAAGGTAAAGGCGTGGTGTAGTCCTTCTTCTACCGTGTTTAAGGAGCGAAAGCTTGTAGGGTAGTGGCTACCGTTCAGGATTGTCAATCTGGTGGTCGTAGGTTCAAACCCTTCGGGTGGCAGAAAATTTTCGTAAGTTTTAGACATATCCCATTGTGTTCATTGTTCACGCCGTGTGAAACGGAATGATTCAGTTTGGAATTAACGATGGGTGAGGGGAAATATTGAATTACAAAATCTCAATTTCAACGAACCGAGAAGTGGAGAAACATTGAATAATTCTTAAAAATTACTTTAATTTTTTTAGTGGTGTAATCGCAGGTAAATTCAAAGATCTTACATGGAAGATTTGAATTAGCTCTGAACTCAGCCAAGAGGCATTTCGCACCGATCTAATATATTCTCCAATACATTTCAAAATGTTATTGAATGTTTCATGTCGATAATTTGACCAATGCATCCATTCTTGACGCTCAGACGATATTTTCTGCAACTACCTCTTCTCTCCAGTTCCTTCTCCTTCTTCTCTCCCCTCTTTCTGTTCTGCTTTTATCTCATATCGCCTTCCCTACTTTTCTCGCATCTTATCTCCATCCCACTCTTCTCCACTCCTCTTATCTCCTTTCCTGTCTTAGATTTCCGACTCCACTGCACTCTCTTCTTTCAATCTTCTCTCCTTTACTCTACTCTCCACTTCCCTCTGCTCGTCTCCTCCTCTCCTCTCCTCTCGTTTTCCTCCTCTTTTCTCTTCTTTGTTCTTTTTTCCTCATCTCTCCTCGAATCGTTTTCCATTCTCCTCACTACATCTCCTCTCCTCGTCTATCCTATCTTTCTTCTCTCCTCTACTTTTCCTCTTCTCCTTTCGCTTTCTCTTTCTCATCTCCTTTGTAACCTTTCGTTTCCTCTCACCTTTTTTCCTCATCAGCGATGAAATACTAGAAAACCCTTTTTTTCTTTCAGAAAGAATTTTGTCATTTGCGATATAATAGTGATATTTTTAATAATTTTATACAATAATACTTGTTTATATTTCTTTCGCGTATTTTATAAATATCTATTGTGCATGTGGCAACCCTGAAATTGAGCCTAACACTGCACGCAACCCACCAACGGCTTGTGTAAATTGGGTTGCCTAGTTTAAAATGTCGTTGTCCTAAAACTTTTGAGAGACACCACGTAATGACATTTTCAACTTCTTACAAACTGCCGCTTATTTTCTCTCTTATTGAAATATCTGTCTTTAATTATCTTTGACAAAGCAGCCCATTAGGGTGTGCCTAGGCACACCCCGTAGCTACGCCTATGCCATCTTTGTGTTTGGGCCACTCTGCATAATTACAAAATTGTTTGCAGTCTGTAGAGTAACTAGGGAAAATAAATTGGTGATACAGTGTACACTCTTTGAACTTTAATAACAGAGAAACTGTTAAAGATGACTTGACTGGACTTTTTTAGGTTTAAAGCTGCAATGTCTATGTGAGCATGTGTGAGAGCATAAAGGCCTTCTTTTAATCCCATCACAGCCTGCCAAGCGGTAGTCATTTGTGTAATAAAATGGCAGAGGTGAGAAAATTTTGTTTCAAGAAACGTAAGAAGAGTTGAATATCCATCCAGATCTCCTGATTTAACGCACTTAAATTCCTACCTGTGGGGAACTATGATGAATGCTGTGTACGCCACAAAGCCATAGACACTGACGCAAATCTGTTCAGCATTGCAAATAACGTATTGTTACCAATGGTGGTCGTTTTGAACATTTATAACTTTAATGTATGCGACGTAAAAAAAATCATACTTGCTGTTATTAGTGTTCCTGTTATTAACGTTCAAAGAGTGTAGACACTATATTGGGACACTGTATTGTTGGATAATTATATTAAGTACTGTAAAAAGCCTAAGGTGATATCTACATTACACTTATAGAATGATCCTTATTTTGAATACATATCATTTTTAATCTCACATGTGTTCTTAAACAATTGATGCAATTGAACTGTGTGTGTTACTTGTACTATTTTAATAAGTTTTTGTCAGCAGTCATATAAGATGAAATATGGAATTAGAGGAAATCATTAGGGAAAGAATAGAGTTAAATACATAAAAACACAATGATTACAATGACAAGCACTTGCAGGGAAGACAAGATTAAAGAAAATTAAGAGAAAGAGGAACACCAATAAGACAACAAAAATGTTGTATTACATGTATAAATAAAATAGAAATATATAAAATTATGTAACATTACTTGAAGTTTTCATGCAAATAATTTTATAAAGTAAACACAAAAGTGAACCGCTCCGGGTTCGAATCCCAATCTATCCATGGTGAATGAACCTTCATCAATTTCATGACAGCATCACAATTAGCCAAACGTGGCAGAAAAGTGAAGTCAAATAAACCAAACCAATGAAAATAAAATCACACTATCACTTATGAGCAATTAGCAGAACATATTGAAGGTTAAAATAAAGAATTATGCGAGGTTCTAAATTGGCGTTTCTTGGTTCGACGTTCATTATATTTAATTTACAAAACTCTAAAAGTTTGAAAGTGGCAAATTTTTAGTCATATCCAATAAAATTCTCGACTTGGGTTTATTTTTCATTGAATTTTGACACTGTTGTGAATTTGCATTCTTTCCAATAAAATAATATTACCAAGGACACCCGCAGGATTTTTCTCAGGGGGAAGAATCATATAAATTGATTATTATTATTGCTATTATTTTCGTCGATGTTACTACTACTACTACTTTACAAATCATAAAATTCAAATTGAATTGAAAATACTTTGGCGTTGCATACAGTTCAGACTCGATTCTACTATTTAGATAGAAAGTGGATTCCCTTTCTTCCTTTCAATAATCACTTTGTTGATTAACAGTTTTTGCCTTTTTGTACTTGTTACAATGCACATATATCAATCAGAGTCAGAGACAGCTTAACCTACTGTCCTTCATGGTACCTCTGATCCATGTTTGTAAGTTTGAAAAAAGAGTATCATTATTTTAGGGAGCTACTTAGGAGGCAAAAAGACCATATCCCCCCCTTGATGACGAGTGGGGGCGACCTCCCGGGTTACGACCTCCAGCTCTCGGGTTACGACGTCCCTGACGCCTGTGAATTGGAGTGATTATTTCAAGATCTGGATGTCTCATTTTTATTCCGTATGACTGTACATCTTCGGGGCACAACAATTCGGAAGTAATAATTGGGCGTTGTTGACAAATAAAGCAGTATCTTAGTAACTGCGTTCACATACTTATCAATTACTGACTGCGTGAGTACCTGTAAGACCTTAGAACTTGGTAAAATTAAATTCTCACTGTGCGAATTAAGCATTCTGCTTTTTTGGGGTGGGGGAGGGGGAATGCCCACTCTTTGGCATATTTGTATTTTAATTTTGGAAACTGTTTCTTTTTGGGGTACATGAATTTTAATTTATGTTTCAAGTCCACTTTATGTGCAATGTGCCTCCATTTTTTGGTTGCGTACATTTGCATAAGACATTACCAGTCAGTAAGTTAAACAATTCCCTTGCAGTTCAAAGGACTTTCTAACATTGGTTCTCACCTAAGTCATGAAAACCTATGATAATATTTACACGTAATTTAGAAACAGTACCCACTTTAAACTGTAGGTTCAGTCCAGATTAATCTATCTGATCACAAACTGGGCTTTAAACAACAATCCAATCAACTAGTAACATCGAAAACTTGACCAACTTTCTGTTGCCAAGTTCAAATTTAACGTCCGTCTAACTTACGTGTTTCTTGTGATGTTCGTCTGATGTTGTCTCGGTCGGTAGGTCAGTTGCAGAATAGCGTCCTTCTTTAATTCACAAGGCTGCATACTTTTCGTTAGGGAGATCGTTGATAGCTGGACCGATAATGGACACGAATTGTGATTGTTTCATAGTTAAGAAATGTTATATTATATGGTTTCAATCTCACTCATTGAGGGGCATAAAAGCATCCTAGGCAGTGATGATAATATTTTTCTTTTATAGGAAGAAATCCCCTGTACCCATCGGCATCCATTAGCACACTGATTATTCCACTCGAGTTATATGCTTGACCTAATAAGTTGCAGTTTTGTAGTCGAGTGGATATAGTTGTCGAATGCGTGTGTTGCCCTTATGCGCTAGGTACTTTTAGGTGTTCTTGGGTAGTAGACTTCCTCAGCAAGTGTGCAGAGATAGGGTGGCTTCCAGCCTTGCGACCCAAGAAACGCTAGAGTCGAGTAGATAAAGTTGTTCTATGTGCTTGTTGTGCTTTTGTACTTAGGGTAGGTAGTTGGTTCTCCGCGCAAGGCCGTGCGGTGCAAGCGGCCTTGTGTCCCTCTCCAACTGTAAACAAAAGAGGAACCACTCCTCCTGGCCTGAACAAGGCCATCCAGTAATGCCACCCTCACACACCCTCCCGCCCCCCCTCCCAACTCATCCTACACACTCACAGTTTACGACGAGCCTGGTGACGAAACAGTGTTTTTTCCGTTCTACGCACCGCTTCTTCTTCGATGGGGACCTGGCAACTCTGCAGGGCCCCAACTTCCGGTTCCGTCTATTTCTCCTCACACCGATGATGCTATGAAATTAGCGAAAATTTTGAATTTTTCTACTGTCCGGTGAGTGTTTCCTTTTACCTTCTTTGATTTTTACTTAGCCCTTTTGGCCCTCCTTGCTTTTATCCATTATATATATATATATATATTTATATATATATGGGAATTAGATAACTGAATGAGAAAAAGAAACAGAAATAATACACTCTGTAGTTCCATATCGTTTCCCCAAAAAGAAACAGCACACAGGAAGAGGAAGAATCATACATAATAACAGAGGAGCAGAAAGATATAAGAAGAGAAATTGAGGTAGAGAGAGACGATAGGTAACTTGGGGAGAAAATATTGTTCCCCTCTTCTTCTCCATCATCCTCTTTCTCCTCTGCCTGTTTCCTCTCGATCTTTTCTTTCTTTCGATATCGCAATCTAGACACACACACGCGCACACGTCAGTGGCGTATGCCGAGAATAAGACCTACAACTCTTTCCCCGCAATCTGAGGAGCAAGGCCGCGCATAGCGACAGAGATGGGGGCAAATCGAGTGGGAAGAACGAAGCAGTACACGCTACTGGGTAAGCTGGTAGTCTTGCCATCGCTTTTCCCCCTCCATGCAATCCCGTTTCTTCTCACTTGTTAATTGGTGGAGTAGCCTGGTGTCACTACTTGCGCATAGACTTGTTTTCCTTCGCTTGCCCGAGATATACTCGGAACATTATTTGCGCTGTATCATCATTAGAGCTAGGAACTTTCGGCTATGGAGGAAACATGTTTAGCAGAGTTGTAGTCAACGGCATATGCCATATGACCTTTAGGTAACCTTACTCATTAGGCTATACCTTCTGCTACAATGCGTTTCACTTTTACTTTCGTATCATACACGTATCATCACTCGTATATTTATTTATGTAATTTGGCCTTTAGTGCACTGAGCTTATTAGGATCAAATACTTACTTCCTGTTTCCCCTGATCCGTTTAATGATTTGCTTTATTTTACTTCGCATTTCTGGTTACTTTTGGCTAATCACGAAAATGAGAATGAGTGATGATGTGATGAAATTGATGAAGAGAAACTCGCAAAGTACACACATGCCTAGGTCAGAATTCGAAGCCGGGACCCCTGGCGTGGCTGTGGCCTCTACTTAACCACGGAGGCCAGCTCCCCTCAATGCATAGGAAGGCTCCCCTGATATATTAAGAAGGGGCAGGAGGGTTGGTATGAATACACGATGCCATCGTATGACCGCATCTGCGTCAAAGGTGAACAGCTTCCAAGTTTTGGGAACGAAGGGGAGTTTTATTGTTTAGGCCGGGGAGTGGAATGTACACTATAGGCACTATGATTGAATATTGTCCATCTTTTCTTGGGTGATATAAATTTCTGTATCATCAAACGTAGTATGGAGTGTGTAGTAAGGAATGATTTTAGTAGCAGCCAATTAACACTTCAAGCGATATTTTAAAAGATATAGGAAAAAATGTACTATTTGTGTGATATTTCTAAACTTTATGTAACTTAATGACCCCCTACCCGCACACAAAATTTACCTTCATTTAACACTGTTAAACTATTGAAAAACGGACTTGATTTACAAAGCCCCCCCCCCTGATAACCCGTGAGCCCCTCCTGGAGATCAATTCTGGCTACGGGCCTGCAAGTCTATTGAAATGAAAGAGCATATCCTGCACTGATTGTGTGTAGTTGACTGCCTTATTATTGCCAAGAAAGTTTTTCACAAGAACAAATATGAAGAGCAGGCACATGATTCGATTTCATTCATTGATTATATGAAATGTGGGTCATTCTTAACCATCTTCAAGTCTACACAAATCAGCCTTGGTACTTTATCTTTTGCAAGACTAAACAGATAGTCTTGAACTTTTCTTTCATCCTGATGGAGTGTCCGATTGCAATAGAACCACGTTTGTTGCCGTTATTTAAAAGAACACTTTTCAAACTACGTTTTGAACTATCGCTGGTAAGATGCCTATCACTTGGGTTATATTCTGAAAGACCAATTTTCTTCAGAAGGCCTCCGATGTCATTGCATAATACTAAGTTGTTGTCTTCTGTAACGAATGGCAGCGAATCTTTTTCACTCGTTCGATAAGATGTAATTTTCACTCCAGGCTGAAGTACTTTCTTTTCCTTTAGTCTGGAGGCAAGCAATTCCGAAGACTCCGTGGAAAGATTTAAGTCAATGTCCATGATCAACTCAATTCATTCTGGTTAAAACGTTCACTATGTGAAGTTGTTTGGAAAACACTGTCACTGCCCCCACTTTTTTTACCTTGTGCGATATCAGACATGCAAGTCTCATCCCCTGAGAACTGTGGTAGTTCACGGAAAGGTGCGGAATAGGTCTCCTGGCTGAAGGCAGATCAGGGTACGACCACGTGAAGCGATTATTTCGATTGATACCTGTGATATTAACAAAAATAAATAAATAAAAATAACAGCCATCAAAATGTTTTTTCTGTTCCCTCCACACCATCAGTACTACAAAAATCAGGCAGATTCTCATTCCATTTGTCCTCTGGCGCAAATGCTCCGTACAAGTTTTGCATACAATATGAGCGCCCATGGTTTATCCGGATCTCCAAGCTTGACACCAAAATAACCTACATGTGTTATTTTTGCAAACTCGAAATTAGCTTTCTTACTTGCTTTCAGTGTGTACTCGCTACACACATATAATAAAAAATATGTCGGGATGATTCAAGCAACTCCGCCTTGAAGTAGCCATAACATATACTGTGTTCGATCCGCAAAAATGAAATGATATGAGTGGGAATAGTTGCGAATCAAAGGTAAATTACATTTTAAAATTGTGGGTAATTTAAATACAATAATTGCCAAGTCAAATAAGAAAGCTTGTCATGACATCCGGTTCTATAGAAGAGATCTCTTTTAAAGAGTGGACTAAAATTGTATACATTCATATTTATCATATCATATCCATATCTAATAAACTAGAGCTGATGCAGTCTATCCAATGCAATTTTCGGAATCAGCGCCCCCAAAACCCCAGGAACAGGCCTAAAAACCAAGGCATATATTTGTTGGGCAGTGTTATTAAGCTGAATATGATGTTTGAAAATATGATAAATAAGAATTTTGAGATTATTGTTCATTCCTTATGGGAAAAAAAATGCAACAACTTCAACTTCAAGTTATGGCTACTGAAATGTGAATTTTCACTTTTCCTACGACGAATCAAATCCTTCACATGTCCTCTGTCTGTTAATGTGTTTTACCACCTCACTCTACTTCTACTCAGAAGTTTGATATTCCGAACAAAACATGTAAAATAATAATCCCGTAAGTGTAATGCTAAGTTTTCTTCTCCTACGACCATCCAGCTCACAGACCTCTCTTTCGCCATCTCACCTTGGGGAAGGTTGGTGGAGGAGGAACAGTTTAGGGTCCTAGCATCTGGCTGGATGCAAACTGTTCCTCCTGCCCTTAAGAGGGAGGTGGAGTTTGGCGAAGGTCGCCGTGGAAAGCGCTTAAATTTAACATGTCCTTTTTTGCATTTTGTTGAATATAACGTTTTAGGACAAAAATTTGCCGGAAAACACGCAGTGGATGTGAACTTAGTTTATGAAACTTTGAGTACATGACACATTAATGCAATTTCAGTTCGTTAAATGTGCACAAATTCCATTATTTTTTTTCAATTTCCCATAAGGAAATACGTAAATAAGCACAGAATGGTTATAGGATTTGTGGGTAGCACCAACGAAAATGGCCATTATGATGCATACTAACGTAATGCTCAATCCTTTTATGACTCTGCTAGGGAGGGCTTTTCTTTCAAAAGTCACTTGCACAGCCCAAAATGATTGTTTAAAAATGACATGTATTATCGACGGCGAAAGATACGGCCGCTTCAGCCGAATTTCATTCATCATAGTTCGCCACTTGGCCACTAGATGCCTCTGTTCGAAAATTGCCCCAGGGTGACGGGGAGGGCTAGTTCGTGCGGGTGTTTGAATCCTCTGCACAGCTGGATTCCGTCCCCTCGTCAGAAGGTCCCGTAGCTGTCACAGCTTGATTTATTGCCTCTTTCCCAGGCAAGAAACCAAGAAAGCAGGAAGGCTATGAGTTTGTGTATGTTTGAGTGTAGAGAAGCAGAGCATATTTACCGTGAATTGGAACCAGTGACACAGTAACTTTATCTCGATCCCTACCGCGAAGGACGTATTCAGGGGGGTCCAGGAGTCCCAACCTCTCCCCGAAAGACTTACCAAGTACAAAAATTAAATAATGAGATCATAAAATAACTTCAATTAAGTAATGAAAATAAGGTTGTTGTCTAATCGCAATTTGTTTATTTCCGCAAAAATATTGGAAAGCAATACGACTTTGAATGACATTACCAAAGAAGATTTATGCAAGAATTATTACTACTTATAATAACATGCAAAATATTACCAGGAATTTTACTTTCGTCAACTGGATCTAACATCATTTTTTCATACTCAATAAATATTATATTCTTTATCTATTTGGCATTAATTTCCTTGCCAGGGCAGTTTCTATTTATTTACAAATTTTGCCTACCTTAACTACACGTAAGCTAGATAATGAATACGTGATGTTATACTGTATTGTGACAGTCAGATTTACCGTCATTATTATTATTATCATTATTATTCATGTATGTAGCGGTAAAAAGACGTGTTGATTCAAAGTGTTGAGTGTTTTAATTTGTAAGATTACATATTTGATTTTTGCCAAGCAGACGGGAGGAACGAGACGTTCGCGTGTGTTAAGGGCGAGCACCTGAAGGGTCACGCTATGCGTCTAAAGCTTAGGAAATTCGACCGTAATGACAAACATTTAAATATCTCGGTTTCCAACGGTCAGATTCATGTGAAACTTATACCAGCGCAGCGGCATGTGTGCAAGGACGGATGTGTGGAGTTTCGTCACGATCAAGCGACAATTACGGACGCCAGATCAAATCGGTTCTAATTGATCAGTTTGTGGACAGCGATTGCAATTGAGCTATGGGCGACAGCCAGGCGGAAGCTTAATCCACACAAGTAAACTTCGGACACGGTCCGTCCTAGTTTGGAGACAATAGAGCGTGGTGGAATAACCTCTTCGGAAGCGTCACTCCAACGTGCGCCTAGCGTCCTTTTTCAAAATCAAAATAAAACCAAGGACATGGTTTTTCGTTACACAGTCTTACCGCGATCCTTGTAACGAGAGCAGCTCCGTGCTACCTCTCCACATACAGTTTTGCCGCGATTCTTGGAACGAGAGCACCTTCGTGCTACCTTTCGTGTACAGTGGACTTTGTTGTGTTGTGCGAACACCATAGTGTGTGATAGGCAGTAAGTCTACACGAGTGCGCCTACCTCAACCGCTGGGGGAAGTTGAAGCGAAACCGTGTTTCCGTGATTACCTTACGCCATTTATAATTTTTGAGAAACGAGGAACACCGGAAACTATGGCGGGCTAGAGGGAGAAGAGAGATGAGGGCGTTACGTCGATTCGCCCGATGTCAGAAGAAACTACGCCGATGATGCCTATCCGCCGCCATGGAGAGAGAGAGAACGTCGAACGCCGCCCTATTGATACGCCGACGACGCCTACCATCCGCCACGTTGACGCCTCGACGACGCCTACCAGCCGCGACAGAGAGACGTAGAGAGAGATGTTGACGCCCCGACGACGCCGACGACGCCTACAACGACCGATCAGATGCGACGTCCGAACCTCGCCATACCACGGAGATCCACCGATCCCGAGAGGAAGAGGAGCCGGGGAACTAAGTGTTTGAACCCTTTTTGCATCTTCATCGTCACGACCAAGGAAACCTTTCGCGTGGATACTATGTGTTTTCAATCGCCCATAAAGACGCCAGGATGCACCCCGGAAGCTGAGAGATGGTAAAGTATTCATCTGTGTGAACCTTAACACGTGACGGCCCGATTGATTTAGAGAACGCCCTTGAAATTCGTCGACATTTTGAAAACGCCCACTCAACTCGAACTTCATACCAAACTCCCGTCGCGCTTGTCATTTGTAATCTATTTGTCTCAGGTCAATTTTTCTTATTCCTTGTGATATTTTTTTATGATCTTAAATTCATTGTTGTTTGTGCTCATTTGTATTTGTTTAAAGTGCGTACTATTAGAGTAAAGCGCCGCCCACTTAATTGCATATTCTACTTGAGGTTTGTTCATTTTTATGTGTCAGCGCTGTGTCGCTGCTAGCTATGTCCGGTCGCATATGTGATTATTTGTTAAAGTATTTGCCTGGTAATGTGAATTGCTCGTCGCGGCGAAGTGTTTAAGTCCCGCCTGCTAGAGAGTATATGTTTGCGCCACTCAACGGAGGTTATTTGTTATGTTTGGAACCACGTGAGGTCTTGTAAAAGGAAAACGTCCGCCCACGTGAATGTAATTGCCGTTGAGACGCCTTTGTTTATACTGGTCAAGTAATGTATGGTCACCGCGCCGACTAGTTTCTTTTTTAAAAACAAAAGGTGAACTTAAGTAAGGGCTGGCTAGGATTTAAGTAGCACTGGAGCAAAATCACAAATGACCTGATTAGACAAAAAGTAAGATAAAATTAATTGAGAATGCAATAATTAGGGCTTGTCGTCATAAAACCTGTACATGTCATGTATAATTTCTTGTGTCGATGACCCCATGAGGATTGAATCTGAGAGAGAATGTGAGAGTGCAAGTGTGGGGACCTGTAATAATTCCATTTTTGTTGGTTATGAATAGAATATACTTTTTATTTTCATGTTAATTTTGGGCTATATCATTTTCGTATACATGTCGCTACCCGTGATTTTCAGGTATGCAGCTAGCCGCTTCCCGGCTACAGGTAAAGAGGTGGTAATTTGAAAGTACATATGTCTTTGTTTTTATTCGATATGGCTTATCACTATGCACTGTCGGTCACCGGTTCCTACACACGAACTTAACCTGGACCGTAACGCTATTTCGCTTGTCCGAGGGAGATTTTGCCGCCTCTATCTAGGTAGTGGTAGCATTTGTTTTCCCGGGCAAGGGAGGGCGTAGCATACATTTTTGGCGCCGCGAACACAGGGACCGGTATATTTTAAATCGAAAGCACCCTCAGTGCAGGTGCATATGTCGTTTTTGTAAGGGCTACGTCAGGCGTATTTTGGTGTCATGTAACAGTGTTTCATTGTGAGATTTTATTGTTTTATTTTTGACGTGAGGTGGTAATTGAGATATTAGGCGTTTATTTTGTTAAGGCAATAGGGCAGCTACTTAAGGCGTTAAGCATTTTAAAATTTTTGTTTGACATATGGCATTAGGCGTTAAGTTGAGTTCTGGCAAAAGGGGAATCGACCGCCCTTATCTTTTTTCGTTTGTGAATTGTTTATATATATATTGGTATATATTGTGAGCGCTCACGTTTACGCTTGTCAGCGAGCATTGAGAATCTACCGAGGGTTGAATACTTGATTTCATGAAATTGCGCAACCGCCGCATCGAGAACTTAAACATGGGTGACGTAAGGGTGATTTGCGATGTCTGCAGCGAGGAGTTCCCAGAAAGTGAAAACGTCGGCACAGCTAGACAGGTTTGTTCCCGATGCGATCTCCCGTTAAGTCCACGTGAAGAAACCAGTCTACCGAACAGCGGGGGGCAAGCGAATGAGACCAGCGCGCAACAGGTATCTCCGGGAAGGGCAGAACGGGTCGATGGAGCAGCTAGCCTCAGTGGTACCAACTCCCAACAGATCATCGAGATGCTACTGCGGATGGAAGCAAAGATAGAGGCCACGCGAAGCGGAATTGAAGCCTCGCTCGAAGCCAAGATGGAGGCCACGCGAAGCGGAATTGAAGCATCTCTGGAAGCCGAGATGGAGGCTACGCGAAGCGGAATCGAAGCCAAGATGGAGGCGACCCAAAGCAAGATAGAGGCCATCAGCACCCAGATGCCAGTGACGGAAGACCGCCTCCAGGAAACCATCCGTACTTCCGGTGAGGTGATAACGCAAGAACTCATCACTCGGGTACAGGAATGCGAATCCCGTGTCGAAGCCAAAATCGCCGAAACCAACGTGCGGATCGACCGGCAAGAGAACCAGATGGCAACACTGTCTCAGAGCGTGCGCGACCAGGAGGAAGGTATGCAGCAGATGGCCCGACAATGCGTGCAGCTGGAAGCGACATGTGACCGTGGCATAGACACCCTGGGGCGACAAGTGAGAGAAATTTCAGTTAAAGCCGAAGGGAATTCCGAACGGATTGAGGACCTCGAGATGAAAGTGCGTCAACTGAGCATAACTAGCAGCGGCACTTCACAATCGTCGCGGGAGCCCAGATTGACGTCACCACCGGCAGCCGACGTCGCCACTTGTTCGAACGGGGAAAGCGACCAGCGAGCTCCAGAAACGCCCCGCCCCCTTCGAAGAGAAAACACTTCGTCACCACGGTTGAGTCCGTGCCGCGAGCAGAGGGACGAGGATGTACAGTTAGGACAGCCGGCCGCCAGGAGGGCTCTGTTTCCGCCCGAATACCGGAAGCACTTCAAAAAATTTTCGGGTGCTGACAGAATTCGTCCTTCCACGTACCTCGAGGAATTTAATTCTACCGCCCGAGAGTTAGGTCTGACAGACGAGGATAGGCTTCTGATTCTGAAAGGTTTAATGCAGGACCGGGCCAAGAACTGGATGGACAGGAACGAGGGGAACTTCAATTCATATGAGGAGTTCAAAGAAGCGTTTCTCACTTATTTTCAACGTCCCCTGCAGGTAGAGAGGATGCTGATGCAGGTGCGAAACGAACGATACGACAGGGGCGGAGGACTCACGTATGCCCAGTACTTTTGGAAACGGTACAATGAGTTCAAGTCTCTGCAACCCCAAATGACTACGGCGGAGATAATAGCCGCTCTGGTGTACCATTTTCCACACGAAATTCGTCGTCACCTCAATGGAGCATGCGTGTTTGACGCCGACGCGATGTCCCTCACACTGGAAAACCTGTTTCAGTGCGAGGAGGAGAGGCAGAAAACCAGGGGTGAGAAGTTTAGCAAGCGGCGCCGACCGGAAGATGATTCGTCGCACCGGAATAAACACCCGCGCGTTCATCTAGTCCAGCAGGGATGGAGAGGACAGCACCACGCTCCAGGGGCTGAAAGGAACCGCCAGCTGCAAGATCCACCTTCACCGCAACGAAGACGCCCGTTCAGAGGCAGGAGACGGCGTGGAGGTCCGACTCGTGCGTCGCCAAGGAGAAACGACGGTTTTTTTCAAAACGGCCAAGTCCGGGATGGATTTTATCAGCGCCACGCGGATAGCAGGTCGGTCAGCCCGGAGTCAGATCGGGGAGATGCAGGACGCCGTGGAGCGAGGACGCAACGGAGCCCAGCGAGAGAAGAGACCAGGCCGAATTCCAGACGCGGTTCGCCCAGGCCAGGACCGTCGGGATACCAGCATCCGGGAAACTAATAAAAGTCTCGCGTCAGGGCTCGGATGCGGGGCAGACTACACCTGATCCACCTTCGCTTGAGCCGAACCACCCGGATGTAACAAAGACCACGCCGATCAGAATTCGTGCTGCTTGGCTGGACGAGGAGATCCACGCCGACGAGGAAGCCGAGGAAAGTCACGAGGACCGCTGGCCTTCGAAATCGCCACACGTACAACTGCGAGTGGGCGATGAAATTGTGATGGGGCTCCTAGACACAGGAAGTGAGGCAAGCTTATGCTCGGGGGCAACTTGGCGGCGCGTGACAAAGGGAGTGCGCAGGCCACAACTTCAGCACGTACGAGACTTTAGACACATCGATTTCTCGGGCAAAGCGAGAGAGAGGCCTCTCGGTCACACCATTCTGCAGGCAACGCTGGATGAACATCATGTTGAGGTTGAGGTTCTGGTGGTCCAGTTATTGTCCGTGGACCTGCTGCTAGGAATGGATTTCCTGAGCCGGTATGCGTCTGTGCTTAACATCGGTCGACACTTTGTAACCTTGAATAATCGCGACGAAGAGTTTAACGTCGAATTCTGTAGGTCATGCGCAGGAGAAGAGGGCGAGTTCCAGCCCGTCGTCGCTTTATGTTCGGAGGTCGACCGCGACAAAGGAGTACAGGAAAGATTGCACGCCGCAGTTGCTTCGTGTGAGAATCTCTCAGCGAGTCAGAAGCAAGTTTTCGCCAAACTTTTGAGGGAGAATGCCGTCGTTCTTGATGAAAGGCCAGGAAAGTGCCAGAAGTATACGCATGAAATCCGTGTCGAGGGAGAAGGTCCAGTTGTCAGTAAGCCTTACCCGATAGCGTTTACACATCGACCGGAAGTGCGTCGGCAGCTGCAGCAGATGCTGGAGTGGGGCGTAATTAGGAAATCACGCTCCGTACATTTGAATCCTCTTCTCGTGGTGAAGAAATTTGACAATAGCCTCAGAATTTGCGGAGATTTTCGCGCGCTAAATACAAGGTGTAAGCTGGAACGCGTCAGAACATTAAAACTACAGGACACCCTACAACTGTTCCATGGCAAGCACGTGTTCTCAAAAATCGATATGTTATCTGGATTCTGGCAGGTCCCCTTGTGCGAACAGAGCATGCCTTATACAGCCTTCGGATTCGAGGATAACTTATACGAGTTTACCGTCGTTCCGTTCGGAATCTCTAACGGCGTGCAAGCTTTCACGAACGCCATGGCGGAAGTGCTCGGAGACGAAGTGAAAGATTTCTGTCTGTGGTATGTTGATGACATCTTGTGCTTTTCAAGAAACGTGGAAGAACATTTTGAACATCTAAACCTGATCCTCACTAAATTACGAGATGCGGGAATGACAATTAAACTCGAGAAATCGGCTTTCTTTCAACCGGAAGTGCAATTTTTGGGCCACATCATAGACGCGCAAGGCGTGAGGCAGGACCCAGTGAAGTTTGACACGATAAGGAAGCTCGAGCCCCCGACATCAACGAAAGGAGTCCAGCGCCTTCTAGGGATATTTACGTGGCACCGGCGCTTCATACAGAACTTCAGCGAACTTGCGTCACCCCTATTTGAACTGCTGAAACAAGGAAAGGCATGGAAGTGGACGGAGCAACACCAAGAAGCCCTAGATAAACTAAAGGACGCCGTCTGTGAACAGCTTCGCCTCTACCACGCTGATTTTTCTGACGTTTTTTATGTCCAGTGCGACGCTTCAATCACGGCCGTGGGCGCAGTACTGTATCAAGAAAAGGAGGGGGAGAAACGTGTGATTCAGTACGCCAGTCGTTCCCTGCGGGGGGCAGAGAGAAATTACACCGTCGGAGAACTCGAGTGCCTGGCCGTGGTGTGGGCCATTGAAACTTTTCATGTTTATCTGGCTGGAGGCCACTTTGTTGTGAGAACTGACCACCGGAATCTCCAATGGCTGCACCGCGCGAAAAACTGGAGTGGGAGATTGACGAGGTGGAGCAATCGCCTTCAGCGCTACTCGTTTGAGGTGGAGTATGTGAAAGGGCGAGAGAATGTTGTGCCTGATGCCCTGTCAAGATACGTTGGAGGGAAAGGATTAACAAAAGTGCACGTAAATTTGATGCAGTTCGATTCCCTGTACCTGACCACCTTCAGCCGCGGGCGGTTTATAGAAATGCAACACGAAGATGCCGAGCTCGCACAGTACTTCAGTATCCTGGAAGACCAGCAACCCGCAGACCCACGTCGCCAGCGACGCGTGAAAGAGCATTTTGTCGTCGCGAACGGGATCCTGTGCAAGACGGATGTCCACAACCCGGAGCGCCTGAGGGTATATGTGCCAGCTGAAGCGAGAAAGAAAATCTTGGAGGAAGCGCATGACAAATCAGGTCACTTCGGGGGGAGGAAAATGTGGAGATACCTCGAGAGTACCTATTATTGGAAAGGGATGCGGAAAGACGCTAAGAAATGGGTGCGCGATTGCGTCATTTGTATGCAAACTAAGCCTAACCGCGTCAGAGCAGCAAAAAACCCAACATCGTTTGTGGCAGAGAAACCGCGGGAAGTGTTGTTCGCAGACTGCGTGGGACCACTCCCGAAAAGCAAGGACGGCATGAAGTACCTATTCACAGTCATGGATGGATGCAGTCGCTTCCTAGTTGCGTATCCAGTCAGGTCAACCGCGACGAGAGTGTTGCTCCGTAAGCTTACAGAAAATTACTTTGTACACCTCGGAACTCCGCGCTACATTCTCACGGACCGCGGAGCTCAGTTCACAAGTAGCCTCAGGAGGGACACTTTGGAAGCATACGCAGTGAAGCCCATATGGACCCCGAGCTACAGGCCGCAGGCAAACAAGGTCGAACGCATTCACTGTGAAATGAACCGCCTCTTGAGATTATTTTGCCATAAACAGCATCAGGAATGGAGCAAGCACGTCACCTCGATTGTACTCCTCCTAAACAACACAGAATCCGACACCCTTGGGTTCACACCAGCAAAGCTACAATTCGGCAGCACACCTCGGAGAGACGTAATTCGTCACTTTGGATTGAAGGAGGACAACCGCGACCCAACTGTCAAACAAAAGATCCTGATGGCCGTCGAACGGACGAGAGAAACCAGGAGGAAGGCCAATGAAAGACAGGCAAGAGACGGCGCCGAGATTCGAACTGGAGACCTCGCATTCGTAAAAAATCACTGACTTAGCTCTCAAATTGAAGGGAAAATCAAGAAGCTCTTTTTCATGTACGATGGTCCGTACTTCTGCAAGAGCAAGCTCGCCGCCAATATTCTGGAGTTAGTGGACTGCACGTCTGGGAAGACCATAGCACGCCAGCATATAGAGAACTGCAAGAGGTGGAACTGTTCCGATGAGAAGCGCAGAGAGTGAACAGCACTGTACGAGAGTAAGAGCGACGTAGGAATGCAAGCTGACACGTAAATGCTCACATCTTGTTCTTGTTTGGTACATATAATCTTCGTGTTATTTTTATATTCAGGGTGTTCATGTATTTGCTTGTCAATTTTTATATACAGGGTGTTCATGTATTTGATTGTCAATTTTTATATACAGGGTGTTCATGTATTTGCTTGTCAATTTTTATATACAGGGTGTTCATGTATTTGCTTGTCAATTTTTATATACAGGGTGTTAATGTATTAGTTGGTCAATTTTATATACAGAGTGTTCGAGGATTTGTAACCGAAAAATTTCTGTCCCTGTGTAGAGCGATTTTTTTTTCACGCTTACGAAATCCTTGGAAGAAGGAGAGGGGCGAGGTTGTGACAGTCAGATTTACCGTCATTATTATTATTATCATTATTATTCATGTATGTAGCGGTAAAAAGACGTGTTGATTCAAAGTGTTGAGTGTTTTAATTGCTACCTCTCCACATACAGTTTTGCCGCGATTCTTGGAACGAGAGCACCTTCGTGCTACCTTTCGTGTACAGTGGACTTTGTTGTGTTGTGCGAACACCATAGTGTGTGATAGGCAGTAAGTCTACACGAGTGCGCCTACCTCAACCGCTGGGGGAAGTTGAAGCGAAACCGTGTTTCCGTGATTACCTTACGCCATTTATAATTTTTGAGAAACGAGGAACACCGGAAACTATGGCGGGCTAGAGGGAGAAGAGAGATGAGGGCGTTACGTCGATTCGCCCGATGTCAGAAGAAACTACGCCGATGATGCCTATCCGCCGCCATGGAGAGAGAGAGAACGTCGAACGCCGCCCTATTGATACGCCGACGACGCCTACCATCCGCCACGTTGACGCCTCGACGACGCCTACCAGCCGCGACAGAGAGACGTAGAGAGAGATGTTGACGCCCCGACGACGCCGACGACGCCTACAACGACCGATCAGATGCGACGTCCGAACCTCGCCATACCACGGAGATCCACCGATCCCGAGAGGAAGAGGAGCCGGGGAACTAAGTGTTTGAACCCTTTTTGCATCTTCATCGTCACGACCAAGGAAACCTTTCGCGTGGATACTATGTGTTTTCAATCGCCCATAAAGACGCCAGGATGCACCCCGGAAGCTGAGAGATGGTAAAGTATTCATCTGTGTGAACCTTAACACGTGACGGCCCGATTGATTTAGAGAACGCCCTTGAAATTCGTCGACATTTTGAAAACGCCCACTCAACTCGAACTTCATACCAAACTCCCGTCGCGCTTGTCATTTGTAATCTATTTGTCTCAGGTCAATTTTTCTTATTCCTTGTGATATTTTTTTATGATCTTAAATTCATTGTTGTTTGTGCTCATTTGTATTTGTTTAAAGTGCGTACTATTAGAGTAAAGCGCCGCCCACTTAATTGCATATTCTACTTGAGGTTTGTTCATTTTTATGTGTCAGCGCTGTGTCGCTGCTAGCTATGTCCGGTCGCATATGTGATTATTTGTTAAAGTATTTGCCTGGTAATGTGAATTGCTCGTCGCGGCGAAGTGTTTAAGTCCCGCCTGCTAGAGAGTATATGTTTGCGCCACTCAACGGAGGTTATTTGTTATGTTTGGAACCACGTGAGGTCTTGTAAAAGGAAAACGTCCGCCCACGTGAATGTAATTGCCGTTGAGACGCCTTTGTTTATACTGGTCAAGTAATGTATGGTCACCGCGCCGACTAGTTTCTTTTTTAAAAACAA
This sequence comes from Lepisma saccharinum, assembly GCF_977018435.1. NCBI lineage: Eukaryota > Metazoa > Arthropoda > Insecta > Zygentoma > Lepismatidae > Lepisma > Lepisma saccharinum. Next base: position 16,435,651 of record NC_139232.1, on the reverse strand, counting down.
AAGGTGAACTTAAGTAAGGGCTGGCTAGGATTTAAGTAGCACTGGAGCAAAATCACAAATGACCTGATTAGACAAAAAGTAAGATAAAATTAATTGAGAATGCAATAATTAGGGCTTGTCGTCATAAAACCTGTACATGTCATGTATAATTTCTTGTGTCGATGACCCCATGAGGATTGAATCTGAGAGAGAATGTGAGAGTGCAAGTGTGGGGACCTGTAATAATTCCATTTTTGTTGGTTATGAATAGAATATACTTTTTATTTTCATGTTAATTTTGGGCTATATCATTTTCGTATACATGTCGCTACCCGTGATTTTCAGGTATGCAGCTAGCCGCTTCCCGGCTACAGGTAAAGAGGTGGTAATTTGAAAGTACATATGTCTTTGTTTTTATTCGATATGGCTTATCACTATGCACTGTCGGTCACCGGTTCCTACACACGAACTTAACCTGGACCGTAACGCTATTTCGCTTGTCCGAGGGAGATTTTGCCGCCTCTATCTAGGTAGTGGTAGCATTTGTTTTCCCGGGCAAGGGAGGGCGTAGCAGTATCACTGTTGTTATATCGCCTTCTTATCTATTAATGTAATAAAAATATATTAATTAATTTAATATAATTATACTTATTTTAATTTAACATTATTAATATTATTATTTTGAGACATTACGTTAGGACGCCCCTCCGAAATATATATCTAGATACGTGCCTGGTGTTCGATTTGATTAAAATGTAGAAAAGGAGGGGAGGGTGGTAGCGCTTCCTCTTTTACATTTCGATAGTTTTACCTCACATGTAGTACTTTGCGAGTCAACGGTGCAGATAGGAAATACGTGTACACACACACACACACACACACATAATTGATGATTCGCAAAGGAACTTCGTTAAATTCCCATGCTTGTTCCGCTCACAAATCACATCCTCTCCAAATTACAATAGCCTACTATCGTTGTTGCTTACATATATGTGTGTGTGTGTGTGGTTCCTATAACTTCACTATTTCCAAACATAAACTTGATGTGACTCTTACGAAACATTTGTTTTTGGAGTGGAAGGATCATGAAAAGGTCTACTGTTTCTTTGCAAATCTTCAATTAATCTAAAATTTAGTATAAAAACATAATTTTGGCTGACTTGCTAACTTGAGATTTAAAGACAAATTACACTGGTCTACGTCCATTTTGCTGACTGGAGGCTGATGGTTGTTCTTTAGTAATTGGAGGGTGGTAAATCCAAAACCGAAATCCGTTTTTTTCTATCACGTCAGGTTTCGGAGGAAAATAGAAAATTATCTAATATTAGGGATGTATATTTAGAGCAATGAAACAACGTATTCCGTAAAGAGGTCACAAGATGGCAGCACATGGAATATTATAATGATTATTATTTAAATCAGTTATCCGAACATTGTCAACCCCAAAACAAAGGATAAATATTACTGGCTTTGTAAGGATAGCATATAGTGCATATTTCGGAATTAAATTGGATGACCAAGATAAATCCTGGGCACCTCATAAAGTATGCAGGACCTGTGTAGACTAAAGGAAAGAAATATGTTAGCGTCTGGAACAACCTTCATGTATCGGGACAAAGAGAGGCATCTATTAAGATATTTTCAAAGGGACGAAGAACTTGTCTATTGTACAGATGTGAAGGGACTATTTGAAGCTATGAGATGTACGTATAATGCAGAAGAATGGAGGATTTTTATTGATAGCTCGAAGATGAGTTTGAAGTGTGTGTTGCTGCATAATGGCAATAAGTTAGCATCCATTTCTGTTGGCCACTCCGTACATTTGAAGGAAAGCTACGAAACAATGAAAGAACTGCTTCAATAGAAAAAGTATGCAAATGACAGTTGGCTTGTGTGCGGAGATTTCAAGGTCATTTCAATGTTACTTGGACAGGAAGCAGGTTTCACGAAATATCCATGCTTTTTGTATTTATGGGACAGTCGAGCAAGGAACGAACATTGGGTACGAAGACTGTGGCCTGCCAGGAAAAGCTTTGAAGTCGGGGCGAAAAACATCCGGAACAAGCCGCTTGTTGATCCTAAGGAAGTGTTACTTCCTCCACTGCACATTAAGTTGGGATGAATGAAGCAGTATGTAAAAGCTCTGGATAAGAATGGGGCTTGCTTTAAATACATTTGTTCAAAATTTCCTGCACTGATGCAAGAGAAAGTAAAAGCAGGTATTTTTGATGGTCTTTAGGTAAGGATGCTAATGAATGATGAAGAATTCTTACAAACAATTAACCGCACAGAGAAAGATGCATGGTGTGCCTTTTCTGATGTCATTACAAACTTTCTTGGAAACTTCAGGGCGCACAACTACGAGGTTCTAGTTGAAAATTTGTTGGTGACGTTTCAAAAGTTAGGAGTAAATATGAGTGTCAAGCTTCACTTCCTGCACAGCCACTTAGATGTATTTCCGTCCAATCTTGGTGCTGTAAGTGAAGAACAGGGCGAACGCTTCCACCAAGACATAAAAACCATGGAGCACCGATATCAGGGGAGATGGAATGAAAACATGATGGCCAACTATTGCTGGTGCTTGCAGCGTGACGTTTCTGAGGCCACCTACTCCAGAAAATCAAAGAAACGAAAATTTTTGCCTAAGTAGGTATGCATGTTGTGCTATTCTGTGGTGTATGTTAAGTTTAGCATAAGTACAGGCATCAGGTGTTCACTGTATGAGCTCGTGAAACAAATTGATCAATTTGCCTGAATTGACTAAACTTTTTGTCCATTTAGAACTCCCTATTGAGAAAATGGAAACGTATGTTTGTTAAACAACGTGACGTGATACTCTGCATGGACATCTGACTACGTCGCATTCTCTTTGCGAGTGCTGTTGGAATGTAACCGGATATAATTGTCTGAAAATTTTGTAATGTGACTTGTCAAACAATGCAACTTAATTCCTGTTATCAGCTCTGCCACCTATGTATAGTCCTATAATTTCATTACGTGCAGATGTCTATATGGAAAATTGTTGGAGTTTAGCCCAGCGTGATTTGTGAAAAATTGTGACGTGATACACTTTTTCTGACTATATATTTGGAATCAGCGACATCAAATTATATAGAATCAGTTAAAATATCTAAGTCAGGAGAAAAAGAAATTTCATTATGTGCAGATATCTATATGGAAAATTGTTGGAGTTTATCCCAGTATTTTAATTTTGTGAAAATTTTCAAATGTGATTTGTGAAAAATTGTGACGTGATACACATTTTCTGACGACATATTTGAAATCAGCGACCTCAAATTATATATAATCAGTTAAAATATCTAAGTCAGCAGAATTATTTTTTTCATATGTAGACCAGTGTTATTAATTTGAATTCTCCATAACAATAACAAAAGTGACATAAAATGTAGAAGGACAAGACTAGTGTTGCCCATGGGACGAGACGGGACAGGCTTTTAAAAATTCGAGACGAGACGAGATTGATCATGTGTCCCGAGACAAACGAATATTTTCGAGACGAGACAGCATTTCACAGCATTTCCACGAGACGAGACAGGCCAAAGTCTCGTCTCGTGGGCAACACTATACAAGACTCTTGGCTTGGTTGAGAATTACATTAGAGATGTACAGGTTAGGAAAGGGGAGGGAGAATTCCGTCTTCTTCCTCTTCAGCGCGAACCCTGCCTCCTACATTCTACATGTCCATTCAAAATGTCTTCTTAGTTTCAGATATTTTTGCCTCCCCTATAGCGTAATGGTAAAGATGACGCTCGTAATGTCAAAAGGTCCCGAGTTTGGTACCTGGTGGACGCCCAATAGTTCAATCCCACTATAAATGTAGGTCCAGTCCCGATTAGCCTATCTATACATAAAGAAGACTTACAGAAACTCAAACTCAAGATACTCAAACGACCACCATAGGGTTGACGGCGCTTGGTGCAGTGAGAGAGCTCCCCTTTGCCAAATCAAAATTAGGAAACAAAAACTCATCTTCAGGGGTTCCCTCACATTTTCGCCCTTAGATGGCAGCTGCTTATAAGGGATGAGCATCCCCACCAAAAAAAAATAAATTCTGCCTACGGGCCTGCTGTCCTGCAACGTGACCATCCGGTCTAAGGCGTTACGCTTTTGGCTCTCCAGCTACGGGACGCGCCAAGTTCGAGTCTCCTGGAAGAAGCGTAACAACTTTTCTCCTGATATTTCGGCCAGTCAAACTCGCGGGCCGCATGTAGGCCCCAGCATCCGTTAATGCGGCCCGCCTTGGCCCCACTTAACACTTCATGCTTGAAATTATCTCTACATTTGTAGTTATCCCGTTTTCTCTTTTCTCGTGATACAAGACCAGACTCATCCAAACTTCAACACATTGACCAATTTTCCCTACACAGGTATACATTCCATTATAGAGTAGGTGTTGTGTCAACTAAGCAAGCTGATGGACATGTTACTTCTGAAGTACGAAAATATCTTGCCAGCTGGGGGAGGGCAGCGTGCATACTTTCTGTCGCCTATGAGTTTGTTTCTTGATTTTCAAGGATTTACCTGGAAGAAAAGTCAGTTTCTGTAAAAGTTTCAGAGAACCATATGGCTGCCCAAACTTCGTGGGAGTAAGAAAAGGACTATAGAAGAGGAATGTAGATTTTTCAAGTGAAATGCTTACTTTTGTTGTGAAGTGAATAGTGAAAAGCGTAGAAAATTTGTACCCTGATAAAGTTTATTCATATTTCTATATCACGAAATAAATTTGCCAAACTCTGTGGCAGAGTGGTTAGCACAGCCCGTTGCGACACCAGAGGTTGCGGGTTCGAATCCTGGCCTGAGCATGGGTGTTCTTTGTATGTGTCTCTTCATCAATTTCATCATACCATTACTCATCCTCATCGTCGCCATTAGCCAAACGTGGCAGAAAAGCAACGCTAATAAAAAAAAATATTAAAAAAAATCAGAAATGCAGTTGAGGAGAGGATTGATGACTTAGTCAACGAACAATTGAAAGCGAAAATTGTTCGTGTTGTTGCCTTTTCGCTCACAATATGTGAAATTACGAACGTCTGCGAGCTAGCTCGGTTAGCCCCCTTCATTCGTGGATGCGATTCTCATCTCGATATGACAGTAAAACTACTTGAATGATTCCTCCCCGTGACACAAGGGCTGATATTTTGAAGGAAGTGGAGGCCATTTTGCAAAGTTACAGTCTTCCGTTATATTAAAACTTTTTTAGTAAAGTTATAATTTGTCCTTCTCAACTTCTCAGGAATACCAGGAATGGCAGGAATATTTGTCCACAGCAAAAATACTACGTGATGAATTTGGAAACAGGTTTCAAGACTTCAGAGGGTGCGAAGGGCAATATTCTTGTTCTGCTCTGCTAGCTTTTCTTTTGATGATGCGTGTGCAAGTCCTGCGTTCGAATGGAACTTATTGAATTGCAGTGCAACTCGTATTGAAAAATAAATGTCGCGAGGTGGGTTATCCTTGATTTTTCTCATATCTCCCATAGCAGTATCCTCGAATAAGCTATTTTGCTGTAGAAATTTTATTTATTTTGGTTTCACTTGCCTTGGTGAAAAGTTGTTTTCCATAATGACGATTAATGAAACAGCCGAGCCGAATGATCAAGAATGACTGACAAAATATTTGTTGTCTGCATTAAGAGTTTCATGCACACAAAAAAACTTATTGCAGACTTTTGAGAAGCTTGTTAAAAAATAACTGTCAAATCTGTGCGAAACGAAACTATAATTGCACACAGTTTCTTGCATAAAGTTTTGCACAATTGTAACCAATTTATACAAAAATAACATGTAAAATACTATAACCATGAAAAAATATGGGGGGAGGTCTATATATAATTTACATATCGATGCTGCAATAATAATCACTAGAATCCCGGCACCGTTGGGTCGAACCACTTAGTTTTGGACTTCAAGGTGTTGGGGTTCTAGATGTGTGACCCGGATAGTTTTGACATGATCGTTATGCGGCCCTACTCACGAACTGAGTTTGACGTGGCTGGTCTTTAGGACCTGTTGTTCAACAACAACTGGGGGTTCGTCGTGCTGACCACACGTCACCCTGTAACTGATTGGTGTGTGAGTGAGGCCGGCCCTTGTGAGTGAGTGAGTAGGCCCTTGCCTTCACGGGCTGTTGCGCCACGGGTTTACTTACGTATATTGGCGTAAAGTGTGGTCTTACAGCGGCTCGACCTCTCCTCGAAATTTGTCAATTTATTTTGAGCAATTCACTGGTGATTTTTTAAGAGTACTTTGAAACACGTATAGTGCTCATCTCGAAGATCATACTATCGTTAGTTGGACTGAAATTTCAGTTTGAAACCAATCAATCGAATCCAGGCCTGGGCATGGGGGGGGGGGTGTTCTTTCATCAATTTCATATCATCACTCATTCCCTCCCATCTTCGCGAATAGTAAGAAGTGGCAGAAAGGCGAAGTAAAATAGACCAAACAGATCAACCTTGGCCCATTATATCTGCTGTGAACTCAACGATGAGAACTGTACAAAGGGACTTGAAGATTATAAGAAAGGAAACTGTGGCCGAGCGCGCTCAGCAGTTGCCCGATGGTCTGACCATGGAAGTTTCCACGTTCCAGCCGTGGCATCAGCCTGGACATAGAGTGTTAGAGTGTAAAAGAAAGAAAGAGAGAGAGAGAGAGAGAGAGAGAGAGAGAGAGAGAGAGAGAGAGAGAGAGAGAGTGAGTGCGTGCGTGCGTGCGTGTCTTCATTCATCCTCCTCGTCGCTAATTGTCAAATGTGGCAGAAGCAGAAAATAAAATACAAATACAGACGTGTCAAACGTGTAATTTTCAACTACGAAAATGTATAATTAGAAACATATGCAGAGGATAAACACTGTATGAAATTAACAATATATTATTCACGCAAGATGGTATATTTCCTCTGCTTTACATACATATAAAATTTAATACACTAAAGCATGCAAGAAATATCCATTTCTCATTGAAGCAAAGGAACTTAGTGCTAGCTGTCAACGACAGAGCTATTTCTTGTTAGTTATTCAGTTTATTTTCTCTTTAGGAAAAAAGTTCCTGTACCTTCATAAGCATGGGAGTCCGGAAGTGAGGGCAAGAGGGGCCATGTCCCCCCTACGGGAGAATGAATGTCCACATAATAATTATATATATATCTTTCACAGATAATTTAATTTCCATCACAGTAATTTATGTTACTCATTATAATTGTGTTTAAGGAGCGTGATAATTTCAGACTGAAATAATGTTTTTTTGAGCGGGCATCACTATCATGGTAAAAATCTGCCTTCTTTGCGCCCCCCGCCCTGGAAAAGATCCTGCGGACGTCCATGTTCATAAGATACTTTACTGTGGTGTAAAAAGGATTTTAAACTTGTCGCGATTAGCCAAAAGTGACGGGAAAGCGACGGTAAATAACAACAATCAACTCAAATCAGTAAAGAAGATTTATGTCGAGTTAACAGCTATTGAAAAATACTGTAAAATATATTCACTCATGATAGTAATGGAGAGGTGCGTATTATCAATTGAAAGAAATGGGGAGGTGGGGATTATAAGTTGCCAGGGCACGGATGTTCTTTGCGAGTATCCCTTCATCAATTCCATCTAATCACCATTTTATGTCGTGATTAGCCAAAAGTGACAGAAAGCGACGAAAAATAATCAACCAATCAATCAACGTATCTACACTCTCGGTGGTGTTACATTTCAATTGTTCGGATTCGAGTAAACATTCCATCTTGACGTCATCCGTAAGACTGCCATTGTGACCGTAATACTTGTAGTTATTTTGGAGCAAGATGACCAGATATGATACGTGACTTATCCTGAGGGGTGCAAAAGCCAAAGCTAAAAACTAAACACAGTCCATAATTACCATATCATCAGGTCTTACAAGATATATACATACAGGTGAGTCACTATTCTGTGACATCATCAGTAATAGGTCTTAATATTAAATAACACAAAAATCACGCAGCAAATTAAAGGTATTACGAATAACATTAAAAATATTTCTAGAATTGGAAAGAGCAATAAACATTTGTGCAACGAGAAAGGAAATTAACAACAATAAATATTAGTTCGAGGGGAAGCACGTGTCATAATGATACAAAATGATAACATGTAGAAAGTTTCAAATACGTTTGAGCTGTTTTTAAGATGGGTAATACATAAAGTGTAAGTTCAATGTTTACCTATTCGTTACCTTACATCATTGCTACTACTGTAGTTGTACATTTTGTTCCATTGGTTTGTCTTTCGCCTCTTCTGATTATATCTAGGTCATTCCACACATCCGAGACTTTTTCCTTTAAATTCGAAATAGTCTCGCTCCCGTCCATCTCGAATTATTATCAGCACTGTTCGTAGTAGTTAAAATAATAACAGTTAATATATTTTGTGCTTATTACTATTAGATACAAATTTTGTATCAACACGAAACCCCCTACAAAGTAAAAAAGAAGAAAATGGCGACTAGTATGCCTCTGCCTTGGTATCACTGCCACTAGTATGCTATACATTTACACAGCGTACTTTCAATTAGTTATTCTTACTTGATTCGTCGTTACTTTCAACTGATAATCTCTACCTCCTTCTTTACTCTCAATTTATAATCTCAACCGCACAAAGAGAAATTCTATGTAATTATAGCAGCCACTGTAATCAACAAAATTTATTCAATCCAAATCTAATTTGTGAAGGTCCTGACTGTTTGCCGTAGCCACTTTCCACGCAAGAGCCAGCCAGCAGTGAATATTTTGCCAGTGGAGAAATCTTGAAAGAAGCCGGAACCAGAATGAAATGAAACAGGTGGTGCCCTTTCGCAGCGGTCACGAAGGGGAGGGGGTGGTGAAGGCAGGGGGGAGACATGGTGGCAAGTCTTTCCACCATGCGGGGGAGGTCCTCTGCCCCCCCGGCCTGTGCTCTTCCTCTAATTTAGGACACAAGCGAGAAGAATTGCTAGTTCCCTGATATGTCGCTAGGTGTCTCTGTATCGCGCCGGGGCAGGAAAACTCTTTTCATGCCAACCTCCAGGCCACTCTTAAGGAAATGTGCAAGTAGAAAAGCCACAAGGTATGTGACCCTTTGACTTTTCTTGTCTGTTCAGATAATTCTTCAGGGCAGTAATGTTGCCGAAACCTTGCTTGCTGAAGATGACACACAGGTAAGAGAAAAAGTTTGAGTAACTTAAGACACCCTGTTAGCCACTTGTGCTGACTGTAATTGCCCAACACCAACAGTACTAGTACGTACCATTGTCATAGTAGAGGGTTCGTACAGAAACGAATACAATATATAGCATACAGGTAAAGCCATGAAGGTACATTAGGGTATGCAGGACCCACATATTTTCGATGTCGGGCATCTTGGAGGTGACGTGATCAGCACCACGCTGCAGCCGCCTTTAGCCCCCCTTTCTCCGGGCACAATTTGATTTGAGGCTGGGTGGGCCCTTAGATCCCCTCGCCGGGTATTCTCCGTGGCAGCCAGACTAGAATCAAATTAGGTTAGGATTTCACGAGAAGTGCAGTGGTGAAGATTTCTTCAACCTACCTTTAATATGGAAAAAGTTACGACTGCATGATTGTAACAAATGTATCATTTTCCAGGTGCGACGAAAAAGTATCACATCACCCCTTTCCCATTTAAACATTTTGAGTGGAATTCAATATGGCGGCCACCAATATACCAATATGGTTCCTCTTAAGCCTAATCTGTTTCTATCATGACCAAATGCAACCAACCTAACTCCTTTACTTTTTATAGGGGTTGTTAAGGGACTTTTGAATCACTCTCTTGGCCCTTATATGTGACTTGTCAACATGAGATCAAGAATTACACACACACACAGACATTATATATATATATATATATATATATATATATATATACACACATATATATATTTATATATACAGGGTGTTTCTAAAGGTCGTTTACAACGCTTGGGAGGTGATTCCTCACACGAAAACAAGCAAAAAGTGTGAGTTCCGTTTTTACGACTGAGGCTTCGTTTCCGAGATAGGAGCCTCGCAAAAGGTGACAAAGTAAAAGTCACACCTAACTGGGACGAATACTATCACAGATAGAGAGGCGGTTCCAAGGGAATCATAAAGGAATCGTATGTGCTCAGTCCGGAAGACACTATGAAAAGTTCACTGCACGTATGCGCAATCGAGTCCTCAAAAGAAGTGGGGATTTCCAGCAAGAACAATGCATGGAAAGGGTATGTAACGCAGCAAGAAGGACCGTGACAATGAGAAATGCGTTAAAGACAACACATCCCGACCTCAAACATCAAAACATGAGCACGGAACACAAAATCCGAAAAGTTGAGCACGGTTGCATACCCCAGTTACACGCGAGGAATGAACGAATCATGTCATGTGGCATACGAGAGACACCATTACTCCACCAGGAGGAGGGAAAGAAAAACACAATATCAGATGATTGCGACAACGTGTATTTTTACACGCGACAACTACGTAATATCCCCCACCACACACACACACAACAAACAACAAATGCTACAATGTCTTACGCACAGACAGTGCGTGTCACTGTACACCAACTGAAGATGCCACTTTCACCACACAAAGGGGGTGGGGAGCAATACCAAGAGTGTTCGCACGTGATCACTGTGACGTAAAAGAGACCAGTTTTGGAAGCGCTGCGCAGGCAAGTCTGGCTCTCGTAGTCTACGTTTGACCTTCATGACTGCTGTACCCGCGAGAGGAGCTCGAACGGTTGGTTCTCTCCGGCAGTCGTCTCAGTCGTGTTGCAGGTGCTGGAATATGATCAGCAGTTCACTCTAGGTAGTCATACGCATTGAAGAGTACTAGTATGTTGTATTGAAAGTAGTTGACGTGGTGGAGTGGGCAAGTCAAGTATCGCAACAATTGGTCTGTGGTGTTCGTACGGTGATACGGCCAATTTGTGCAGTGTGCCAGTGTTAAACAAAAACGATACTTTGCAGTTCCAGCTCCCTATTACACAGATGGCTGCGTATACGACCCAGCAGCTAGCAGACATGCATCTCATGTATGGGGAGGCACGTGGTAGTAGCCGTGAGGCAAGACGTCTTTATGGAGAACGCTTTCCACATAGACGTTTACCGTCTCACACCTTCTTTCAGGTAGTGGACAGTCGACTGCGTGAAACAGGGTCACTGTTACCACCGCGGCAAGAAGTTGGAAGACCCCGAAGTGTACGCACACATCTGTTTGCAGATGTGTTAACAGCGGTCGCAGAACATCCTGGCACCAGTACGCGCGTGCTCGCTCGGGCACGAAACACGTCTCATGTGAATGTTTGGCGAGTTTTGTCAGAGGAAGGAATGCACAATTTTAAACTGCAGAAAGTACAAGAACTGTTACCTCGTGACTTTCGCCCTCGTATGGAGTTTTGCGAATGGTTGTTGCATCAGCTGGACACAAACCCTCACTTCGGGGCAAAGGTATTGTGGACAGATGAAGCCATTTTCACCAGGATGGATGTCTTCAATAGTAGAAACAGTCATGTCTGGGACTTTGACAACCCACATGCACTTTTTGTGGCCCATCACCAGCACAGGTTTTCAGTGAATGTGTGGTGCGGGATAGTACATGATCATTTATTTGGACCATACATTCTCCCTGTTCGCCTGAATGGTCGCACGCATCATGCATTTCTTAGTGAGGTTCTGCCTGAACTGTTGGACACCGTACGTTTGGCACTGCGGCAGGAAATGTGGTACCAACACGATGGGGCACCAGCTCATTTCGATCGTAATGTACGACATTTCCTGCATGGCGTGTTTCGCAATAGGTTCATTGGTAGGGATGAGCCTGTACCTTGACCACCGAGGTCGCCAGATCTCAACCCTCTCGATTTGTTTCTTCTGGGGAGATATGAAAACCCTTGTATACGACACACCTGTCACATCAGCTGAGGACCACGTTGTTCGCATCAACGTCGCCGCCGGGACGGTAGAAGATACACCTGGCTTGTTTGCTCGTACTCGACAATCCTTGATTCGTCGCTGTCATCTCTGCGTAGAAAAGAACGGCAGGCATTTTGAAAACCGTCTGTGATTATCGCTCTCGGCAAATCCCATTGAGAACACTCTTGCTATTAATCCCCACCCCCTTTGTGTGGTGAAAGTGGCATCTTCAGTTGGTGTACAGTGACACGCACTGTCTGTGCGTAAGAGATTGTAGCATTTATTGTTTGTTGTGTGTGTGTGTGGTGGGGGATATTACGTAGTTGTCGCGTGTAAAAATACACGTTGTCGCAATCATCTGATATTGTGTTTTTCTTTCCCTCCTCCTGGTGGAGTAATGTGTCTCTCGTATGCCACATGACATGATTCGTTCATTCCTCGCGTGTAACTGGGGTATGCAACCGTGCTCAACTTTTCGGATTTTGTGTTCCGTGCTCATGTTTTGATGTTTGAGGTCGGGATGTGTTGTCTTTAACGCATTTCTCATTGTCACGGTCCTTCTTGCTGCGTTACATACCCTTTTCATGCATTGTTCTTGCTGGAAATCCCCAATTCCTTTGAGGACTCCATTGCGCATGCGTGCAGTGAACTTTTCATAGTGACTTCCGGACTGAGCACATACGATTCCTTTATGATTCCCTTGGAACCGCCTCTCTATCAGTGATAGTATTCGTCCCAGTTAGGTGTGACGTTCACTTTGTCACCTTTTGCGAGGCTCCTATCTCGGAGTGTGTGTTTGGTTGTGTCTGTGTGTGTGTCTGTGCGTGCAAGTACTATTTTTTGCTAAGGTAGTAAATCATGTGAATCCTGTTTAAATACATGTGCTTGTACAGTACACATCATATACCTAGGTTCAAGGCTATGGTCTAGGGTATACGTGACATACCCCGTATACCCTCTGGTTAACCTTACTCATTAGAGTATACCTTCTGCCAAAATGTATATATACTTTCGTTTCGTTTGGCCAGTGAACCCAATACTTCTGGTTTCACGTATATGTTGAGAAGAGGCGAAGGCATGATTTCTTGATTCACGTCAGTATTTTATCGTTTTCATTTTGACAACTATAAGAATTTTGTACTAGTCCGTAAAGTTAATTTTAGTAGAACTTTTGTTAACACTAACAATTTTTGCTTTGTTGATCTCTATGTACACGATTTGAGTAATATGAAATATAGTTTTCCGTATCAGAAACCAATGTAGAAGTTTGACTTCACTTGAGATTTCGAAGTTGGCCTCTGCGAAGGCGTAGTGGTAACGTCGTCGTCTTGTAATCAAGGGGACCCGAGTTCGATACCCTGTGGATGCACAGTAGTTCGAATCCCAATTTAATGTACGTCCAGTACCGATTAGCCTATCTGTGCATAAAGTGGACTTAAAACAACAAATAAAAGAAGCGAGAGTATTGATAATGTTCTTCCTATTTCCCGCAACAATTGGCGGCGTAATGTAAAGGCTCTTAAATGTTAAATGCGACAATTGAGGTTTGCCATGTTTCGGAGAGAATGAAAAGAAAAAGAGAATTGTATTTTAATTACTAATTAGCAGTATTATTAAAGTTGATAAGAGTCATTCCATGTGGACAATCAAGCTTAATTTACTTTTATTCAAAGTATCACATATTATTTGTGAAATTAAAGGAAAACTATGTAGAATTTGGAATTATTAATACAAACATTTGTTTAATGGCTTTTAAATGACATATTGTTTCAAACCAAATACTTTTTATAGTAGAAGTGGGATTTTATGTGTGTTTTATCCACTTATAGTATTATACCATAAGAAAACTAAATTAATTCAAATTTCGTTCTAATTGTCTCATTTATTTTTTAATCTCTGAAGTATGCTAATTCGTTTTTGAAACAAATCTTAGTTTGAGGAATCTATTTATGATAATTTTGTAAACCTTTGCATTGTTCCATAATCCTTAATGTGCATGATGTCACACCCGTCACAAAATTTGTCACACCCATCACAGCTAAATAATGTTTATATAAAAGAAGTTTGTAGTAATATTTTTAGAAACAAAAAGCATCTAAATGGCGAGTAAAGTCTCCTTTCTGAGAATGAAATAAAATTGTTTCAGTAAACTTTGTGAAAGGCTGAGGAAAGCCCTAAAGTCATGTCTCAGAAGTGTCACACCCGTCACAATTGCAAAAAATATATTTTCTGTATTTGAAAATTGAGATGAGAGAGGAATATTCTGAAATTAAATAACTTTCATCAGGGACAATGTAATTACGTGAATTGATAGAATTACATATTTGAAGGTGCTAAGAAACTATTTAAAAAATGAATGTAATAAAATTGCCCTTAACAGTACACAAACGGAAAATTCAAAAGCAATTATCAACAAGATAATAAAGTACAATAACTTGTTCTACTGTAGCTTATAAAACACTACTGTAGCCTTCATGTTTAAACGCAATCATTAAAATGTGAATTTCGTTTTTTTTTATTTTAAAAATGCCTTCCATCCATCTTTCATTCCAATCATGTGTATATATCATCGTTATCATTATTCTACTAGAATGACATTTTTTTGTAATGTTAAATGATTTCATCCAACTTATTTAATGAAAATATAATTAAAAGTTAATAGAAATATGATCTTCAGTTAACGTTTCATAAAACTTAGCAGATATCCTGTGAAACTTTTGGGAATAGAGAACTGCCTAGGTACAAAAAGTTAGTGTATTACACGTTTTTTACGACATTTTAACATCCAAGTATTAATAAGAATATAACGTAGACAAAAATATATGAAATCGAACTAATTCTATTCAAAACTTATTACGTGTATTTAATGCTTATTTTATTTACATTTTACTTGGGATTACCGCTAAACAGTTTTTCCCATATATATGTACTGTACATAAACTTACATTTTTTAGTACATTATTATTAAAAGACACTATCAATAAAAGTTTTTTCTACTAAATGGTTAAGCCACATTTTCTAAAAAAAGATAAAAATATATATCCAACTGTAAGGTTAGGTTCACAACTCAAAGATTCCAAACACTGAGAAAGAGGAATTTCACAGTTTATAAGAGTTTTGTAGAATGTTTGGCTCCGGTACCCTTTTCTACACCCTCGATTTTCCGCACTCTTCGAATGTTTTCGTTACAAAAATTAGTTCTTAATAAGAAACGATGTTTCTTAATAGCGCGGAAAGTATTTTTTTTAGATGTACGTGCTAGGATACTTACGTTTTTCAATATTACCATTCCTTATGTAACGTCAAAACGGTTTTGCAGCGATTTCATCATGGCGCATCTTGGATTCATGTCACAGGCGCAAGTCTGAAGATTTCGGATGATCGATTTATGTCACAGGCGCACGTCTGATTTTTTTTTCTTCTTAAAATTGACTTGTGCAATGGGAACATTTGCGATTACGATATGTTATTTGTGTGATATATTGGCGGATTGGGCATTTCAGACATTGGATTTCATTTATGCGACTTCAGTAATTGGAAATAATTATTTCTTTTTGGCAACTGCAGGCCGTAAAGGGGAGGGTTGTTTTTTCTAAATAACTTGTGGGATGGGATAATTTGCGACTTCTTATTTTTATGATGGGAAGTGAGTGGAGGGTGCTATTCTGTGGGAAAGGGCAACAAGGACTTTCAACGTAGGAGTTACTTCATTTTTGGACTTACAAATTGAACCTCGACCCACAATTCAATACCTGGACTTGGTAAAAAGAGGTAAGTTACCTTCTTAGGTTTAATTTTAGCCTTCATTTTTGGTATCTTCATGTGTCAATGCGGAAAACAGTAAGAAATAATGTTTGGGGGCAGGTGACTCTGGCCAATTTCTAACATGCCTTTAAAAGGGACTCTATAGATAAAGGCGGGGCCGCGGTAGCGGTAGGGGGCGGTAAGTCAATTACCCCAGGGGCGGAGCACGGAATCGGTGGGAAATTTGGACTCAACAATTTCAAACGACAAAATCTCAACTTTAAACGGCTGTACAGTCGTAAATACTTCTTTCCGAGCTCCAATTTTTTTATATTCACAATTAGGCTCACACAATCTTCATAATGAAAGAAAAAAAATTGAAAATTCGAGGGTGTAGTTGCTGTTTGAAGTCCACTTTATGCACAGTAAGGCTAATCGGGACTGGACCTACAGTTTAAAGTGGAATCCGAACCACTTGTGCCTCCACTGGGTACCGAACCCGGGACCCCTTGATTACAAGGCAATCACGGTACCACTGCGCCATGGGGGAGGCCCTCGAGGGTGTACAATAGGGTACCCGACCCGAATGTTTCTCTTTCTTGTGTGTATCTATTACACTCAAATATGATATGGTGTATATCTTCCTTGTTGCCACATGTACAGTTTGGGTTTTGTACAATCCGGATCTTTTGTAAATGACTTTTAGTAGTTGTATGTCCAGACCTAATACTATTTAGTAAAACTATCACATTCCTTGTACCTTGAACTTTTGTAAACCAAGGCCTGATTCTATTGAAATTAGCTATCCTCTGATAAAAGCTGCCTGCATTTTGAAATTCACCTTTGCACCATTCCTTCCCGTTTTTCTTCAACTTTTTCTTCACCCTCGGTAGAAGGTCTGTGTACCAGGTTTTCAGCTCCAGTACAGGTTGAATTACCCTAGCTTGTCTTGCATACAAATCTGCCATATCATTTCCTACATTTTGACAATGTGCTTTAACCCAGGTTAAATGAATGATCTTTCCCCTGCTCCTTATATTTTGTAAAGTTTTTACACAGTGTATAATGTATGGGGAGCATTTAAATAATAAATCGTAATTGGACTGAATTGAATATAATACACTTTTGGAATCCGTTAATATTAATATTTTTTCTTGCAATTTATATGTATAAATTAGTGCTTGGTAAATTGCATAAGTTTCAGCTGTAAAAATAGAAAAATCTTCCGGTAAATGTATCATAATTGATTCCTTCTTCTGTACATCATAAACAGCACATCCTACATTTTGACTACTTTTTGAACCGTCTGTATATATAAAGTAATAATCTTTCCATCTTTCCATGTAATCATATTTTGTATATTGTTCAGGAAAATAAATATCTCTATATTCACAAACAGGAAAATCTAGAGTATAATTTGGCTTACTCCTTACTTTCAATAATTTTTGATGATCCTCATAGTAGTACTCATTATATAATTGCACCCATCCTATCCTATATCTTCGCTGTTGTTAATTTTCCCAGTATCATATAATTCAACCACGTCGAATAGAATGTCGTTAAACGGATGATTAACTTCTGACATTGCTTTTAACAGATATTTAATCTACATTTTTCTTTTCCTATAACTAAAGTTCCATTCGCATGCTTCCATGTATACTGCAACATTGGGAGTACTCTGCATCAGTCCTAGACACTTTCCAAGAACTTTCCTCTGCATTACTTCCAAAGGTCGAAATACACGTTCCGAAAATATATTAAAGACTATAATCTCGTATTCTATTGTTGGTTTGTAATAGTTATTGTAAAAATTCATCATGGTACTTGGATGACTTCCCCGTTTTGTTGTAGCCATAGAACGAAATACATTGTAAATTACTTCTGCTTTTTTCACTAACATTTTTACATGAGGTTTCCATGTTAATTTATTATCAAATATAACACCTAAATATTTTACTGTATTTTCTATGAGCATGTGTAACTTTTTTGTGTATTGATTCACATTTTTCGGAGCTCCTTTTTCACTAAATATAATCAGCTTTGATTTTTCTGCCGATATATTCATAGACCTATTCTCAAGAAATTTTTTATCTCTATTATTTTCGCTTCTATGTTAATGACTCCTTTATCTACTTGTTTGACACTCTCATATATACAACCTTGGTGACAATGAAGTTCAACCAGAAAGGAATACGTGATTAAATGCACAGAGACATAGGCGGTGGAATGGGTGACCCGCAGAAGTGACGCATGTGTGTAAGAGGAGGCGTGTGAGCAGGCAAGAATCGTGATCCCACCATGTTGCACCCAAGGTCACGTAATGAACGAAAATGGGGAACTATACGCGTGACATTGAACTTCGACAGGCACCAGACCAATACGGAAAAATTCCAGATAGTGGCGCATTCGACGGAAGCATGACGTCACGGACACGATAAGGGAGTCCGCCGTATATAAGCGCGTGCTGTGCACCGAGAAACAGCAGTACATCGGCACCATGGCCAGGGACAAACCTATTGACAACACCGTGAGGAGAAGAGTGGTGGAGTTGCAACAGGATGGACTCAGTGAACGGGAAATAGGGCGCCAACTGAACTTACCCAAGTCAACCATCCACTGCATCATCAAACACCACCAAAATACGGGTACTACAGAGCCAGGTAAGGCCCCCGGTCGAAAACGCCCGCTGAGCGTGTGTGACCTACGGATATTTAGGCGTTATATCCAGACCAACAATCATGTTTCTGTGGCCGAATTACGACTGTGGACTCGAGAACGCTTTCACATTGAAGTTTCAACCAGAACCATTCGCCATTACCTACAGCGATTCGGTTACCGAGTGTACAAGGCGAAACGTAAACCCTTCCTTTCCATGTTGAACAAAGGCAATCGACTAAGGTGGGCACGAATGCACCGGGGATGGACATTTCGGCAGTGGAACAGGGTTTTGTGGACGGACGAATCCATTTTCAATGTTGTGTACGGGAAAATACGGAAAACAGTCATTTGTCGGAAGGAGGAACAGAATGAAGCAAAATGTTATGCACGTCGGGTACAGAAACCTGCGTCAGTGATGGTATGGGGATGCATGACGGCATCTTGGGTTGGCCCGCTACACGTCTGTGAGGGCATTGTGAATGCACACGCCTATACACGCATACTGGAGCGGCATCTTCCCACAGTGCGAAGGCACCTGTTCCACAGGCGGCGGCGTCTCATCTTTCAACGCGACAATGCCAGGCCTCATACAGCGCGGCTGACAAGAGAATGGTTGACTCGCCATCACGTGCGAACTCTGCCATGGCCGCCATCGAGTCCCGACCTCTCGCCCATTGAGAATGTGTGGCGTGTTCTTAAGCGACGTGTGCAACAGAGGGGACCCACGACAGTGGCTGCTCTTATCGCCTGCCTGCAGGAGGAATGGCACCGCATCGATGTGGAATACCTTGAACGACTCGTCCGCAGCATGCCCCGACTCATTGCCACAGTTATTCGCCGACGGGGCGGCGTCACACCATGGTAAACAGGATCCCCTCTAACAGTGGTCGAACTTCAATGTCACGTGTAGATGGACGAAAATGTTTTACTTTGTGTGGACACCATACATTGCTGCGTTGCAGCGGAAAATTATGTTTTCCTTTGTTCCATGTAGCCTGCTGAATAAAATATGTTCAGCATATGCATGTCTTCTCCTTCTTTCACAACGCACTCCTATATTTGTGACTGGTCGAACTTCATTGTCACTAAGGTTGTACATAAATCATCTGCATATTGTATAAATCGAAATGGCTCAGGACATATCCTTTGAACATCCATTAAATATATATTAAAAAAGTAAAGGGCTTAAAGGGCTTCCCTGTGGAAGTCACTTGTTATCCAACTAGGACCCTCAACTTTATTGTGAAAGTAAAAATATAAACAACGATTGATTTTTTAATAGATTCCAAATTATTTTTAGATCCATATAAGGTATTTTTAGATTTTGTAGAATGTTTAATAATTTATTTATATTTACATTATCATATGCCCCTTTAATATCTAAGAAAGCAGCAATAAGACTACTTTTCCTTTTCACTCTATCATAATTTTTTGATGATAACATTGCCAACGCATTAGTACACCCCATGTCCTTCCTAAATACAACTTGAAGCCTTGAAAATAAAACCTGTCCCTCTATATGCCAACTAATTCTCTTTAGAATTAATTTTTCAAAAATGTTCCCCAGTACTGAAGACAAAGCTATCGGTCTATAAGATTCTCCTTTATGTGGGCTTTTGCCAGGTTTCAATATTGGTAAAACTATTTGAGTGTACCACGATGGCGGTACATTTCCTGAATTCATTATATAGTTGTAGATGTTACAAAGATATATTATGCAACATTCCGGCAAATTTTGAATCATCGAGTATGATGTTCCATCTTTTCCTGGAGTTGTGTCCTTGGCTGTAATTATTATGTCTCTTATTTAATCGATCATGATATTGGTGTATAATCCTTGTGAATGTCTATCTTTAGGACTGAAAGAGAACATTTCATCAGGGGCATCTGCAGGTTCGTATTTATTATTCCATGCTACCTTCATAATAAATTCATCTTTCCAAGTTTCTTTGAGTGGTATTAATCTAGGGGTATGTTGTTTGCGGATTTATTTAAATTTAACCCACACAGTACTGACACACTCTTTGTTATTTATGTCTTCACAATACTTTACCCACGATTGTCTTTTTGCACTGATATAACTTTTCCTGGCCTGTGCTATTGCTTCTTATAATTAATCCAAGTTTCCTGATTTTGTATTGTTTTATAAACTTTTGTAGCTTCAATTCTCTGTATTTTAAAATTTTGGCAATCTTTATTCCACCAGTGTACTATTGGATACTTTTTACAACTTCCTCTTTTGCCCTTGCACATGATCTGTCCATAACAATACTACCAGAATCTACAAAATAATCATATGTACTCTTATCAATATTATTTAAATCTGTATTTTTAAATAAGATTGTAAGCAATTTAGAATATTTGTTCCAATCAGCTTCGTTAACTTTCCACTTTCTGAGCGGGATAGTGAAAGATCTCACTGAATTAGTATCAGTATAAAAGAAACATGGATAATGGTCACTGGTTCTTTGATCACTGTCTACTTCCTACTGAAATTGACCACATATATATCATCTAACATTAACGTTAAATCAATAGCTGTTGGCCAAGTACCTAATCTTCCTGTATACGTAGCAGACCCGTCATTAATTACAGTAAAATTGTACAAATCCATACATTCTACTAACACTTTCCCCAACTTATCTCCATCCTGATCTCTCCATATTTTGTGATGGCAATTGTAATCCCCTGTTATAATAAAAGGCTTTTCTATGCATTGAAAGATTTGCGATAATGTATTTGTCGTTAATTTCTGTTACTCTGCACCTGTCATCGATGTTACAAAGATATCGTCGATGTTTTCACGAACTGGCGAATATGTCAACTCCCCTGCATCGCGAACCTGCGAATGTGCAAAATTTGACATTTTGTGGTTTTGACGCTGTATATGTTGGAACAACCTGTACTTTGCTCTCACAAAGTTTCAAGTTGCTATTAAATATTGCTTAGGAGATAAAGATGGACAACGAATTGACGAATATGAAAATTATTATTGTGATAATTTCACGAACAGACGAATATGAGAAAAACATGATATCATTTTACAATCCATTCAGAATGTGTCAGTTCGACTACATTTTGCCTAACAGATGCCGCTGCAATAAAACGTTTTATATTTTTTTTCATAAGAAATATAACCCATTTGTAAGATATCAGAAAACATGTATGGCACAGTTGTTTGTGTTTCTATTGGAACAATGTACAGTCTATATTTTGAGACTTTCAATGAAATTGGTAATCATCTGGTTTACTTCTCGCAACTAAATTATTTCGAATGGTTTATAAAAGGAATGCCATATTTCTTTGATATTATTTTGAAGAATAGCCTTCTTGTGGTGTGGCTCGTTGTGTAATTATTCAGAAGATATGAATAAGGACGTGCTTGTGAAGTGGACTGATGGCAGTACTAACATCGTCAGAAGACAAGAACTTACAGTCCCCCATGGAATGAAGAAGTTGCAATATGGAGCGAAAGTAAAAATTTGGTGGGATCATGAGAAAATTTATTATGAAGGTGTTGTGATAGGGATGGAAGTAGATTCTGAAAGTGGTGATACAGGTGATGAACTTCCTCTGTCAGTGCCAAAGAAGAGATCAGGTGGTGTGATATCACTGACTCGAGTGCAGTAGTTAGTGACGACAGTTCTTCAGAAACGTTAGCGGATGATGAGGACAAGGATCCTGATTTTCTTATATCTTCCAGTGATAATGAATCGTCCGTACATCCTCACCGAGGAATGTTCACGCTGTATGTAATTCTTTGCATTGTGAAGAAGAAATATTTGCTGCATGCGTAACGTGTCAGGATTTGGTTTGTTACAATCACTTCATATTGGATTGCGCCGAGCACAACAGACGTGTTAGTGTACGTACAAGAGAAAAACAACCCTCCGAGATCAGGCCACACAGATTTTAAAGTAGATGGTTCTCAAAAGGAGGATGTTACTCCACTAAAGCGAAGGGTTTCCGAAAAGGAAAAAGTAAGAAAA
The DNA here is from genome assembly GCF_977018435.1 of Lepisma saccharinum. NCBI lineage: Eukaryota > Metazoa > Arthropoda > Insecta > Zygentoma > Lepismatidae > Lepisma > Lepisma saccharinum. The sequence goes on along the minus strand of NC_139232.1, from coordinate 16,413,347 downwards.
AATGTAAAAGCCTGTCGTTCTTTGGGTTATGAGTATGTAAGTGTAAAGAGTCATCAAGTTATTTCTTCTCGCAGATTGCTTCGTCCACGTTGTGAGTCACGGACATGCCAAACAAGACGATTGAAGTGGAACGATTTTGATGACAACACAAGAATGAAAGTTAATAATGCGTATTATAATTTAGGAAATGTTTCCCGACAACGAAAATGGTTGAGTAAGTTCATCGCTTCCAAAGCTCCTATAAGGTCAGCGAAGTCACAAGACAAAAAGAGGAAGGAAAGAACACATCATTATTTCTTACCAGATGACCATAACGTAAGACAAAGAGTATGTCTTAAAATGTTTCTTAACACACTTGTCTTAAAATGTTTCTTAACACACTTGCAATTGCTGAGAGACAAGTAAGGACAATGCTAATGAAGTTAAAGAACCAGTGCATGGTAGAAGAAGAAAAGAGAGGTGGACGTCAGACAACGTTAAAAGAAAGAGACGAAAAAATGCGTACATATATTAAAAAACACATAAATATGTTCCCTAGGATGGAATCTCATTTTTGCCGCAGAAGTTCTAGCCAACAGTACTTGTCCAACTTAAATATTGCAAAGATGTATGAACTATTCAAAAAAGAATTTCCAAACAGCTCGGCATTTTACTCCTTCTACAGATCAGTTTTTAAATGTATGAAGTTAAAATTTCGTTCTCCAAAAAAAAATATCTTTGTGGTTTGTGTGAGACGTACAACTCATTGAAATCAGCCAATTGTTTATCTTCATTCTGACTTGATTGAAAAATATAACAGGCACATACAGGAAAAACAGAAGGCGAGGGAAATTAAAGGTGCGATGAAAGATACAGCTGCACAAAATCCACAGGAGTTCGTGGCTGCTTGCTTTGACATGGAGCAAGTCATAAATCTACCACATAGTAAACGAACTGAACTGCTTTACAAAAGAAAATTATAAGCCTACAATTTTACAATTTATGAATTAGCTAGTAAAAGCGGTCATTGCTACGTTTGGCACGAAGGATTAGAGAAAAGAGGTTCGAATGAAGTTGCAACAAACTTAAGGAAGTTTCTGCTGATGAAAGATGATCAAGGTCTAAAACAGGTAGCGTTCTTCGCCGATGGATGTGCATCTCAGAACAAAAACAGTATTCTATGTTCCTTTATTTTTTAAACAATGAAGCACAAAACATCAACACCATACATGTTTTCTTCTTCGAAACGAGTCACGGACAAAGTGAAGGTGATGCTATTCACAGTACAATTGAAAACGCACTTCGACGGAGTGAAGATATCTTCATCCCTGCCTAACTCATCCCGGTAATCAGGATGGCAAGAAAGAAACAACCATATGCTGTTCATGAGTTGCATGCTAAAGACATCTTAGATTGGAAACAATATTCGCAGTACCTGCCTATCCTAAAAGTTAGAACAACAAATGAGGGTCAACCCGTGGACTGAACAAAAGTCATGCAAATTCAAGTGCGCAAGGGTTGACCCAATATATTTATAAAAACATCGCATAACCTAAACACACACTCAAGTATATCACTTCATAATCCACGCAGTGCTAAAGAGGACAATTTACCACCAAGGGCTTTTACTTCAAAGCCAAAACTGTCTATGAAAAAATACCAGGACTTGCTGTCATTATGTCAAGGAGTAATACCAGTAATTTCTCATCCTGATTATAAAGATTTCTATGTCAGATTACCTCACTAATTGCACAACCATTTTGCGTCTATTAACTTTGTATTTGATAACAGACTAGTGTTGGTCAATGTATTACTATTTCGTTCCTTACATTTTATTTCCTGAATTTTATTATTTTTGAAATTTATTTGCGGGTACGTCTAGTGTTGTGTGAATTTCTCTGTTTCCCACTGTTACGTAATAAACTGTTATGGTGTATGTTATGATTAGTGTATTAATGATTGGCCTAATATTTAACTCTGTATAAATATCCAAGAAATAAGTTGAAAATTTTAGCCTTGAACTGTAGAATTCGCAGTTTTAGCGAAAATTACAATGACGAATCAAGCTAAAAATATTCCACTTTTTTTTTGTTTCACGAACTGACGAATAGATTCAATGAAATCCTTTGTTCATTTCTTGTTCATTACAATTCTTTCTACGGTGTTCTTTCTCATGTGAACTACCTTCTGGACCTACAGTTTAAAGTGGGATCCGAACCACTTGTACCTCCACCGGGTATCGAACCCGGGACCCCTTGATTGCAAGGCAATGACGCTACCACTTTTTTTTTTTTTTAACTTTTTTATTGTTACTATTATTACAAATTACATTTTATATGAACATGGTTAAAAATAAGATACCTTCTTTTTATTCATATACAACCTTTAGGAAATTTGCATAATTCTTTCTATTATAAACAATAGTGTTTTGCATTAATTCTTGTTGTAAGAAATCTTTAAAATTACATGCGTACTTAATATTTGTGCAGTTTAAAGTATAGTAAATAGAATTGCTAATAAGCCATTGTACTGCATTCCATTTGGTTTTAGGATAATACTTAAAATCTGGTATTATTACAGTCTGTGTCGTATAATTAGCTGTTGATGTACGACATATTCTACTTAACATGTTTCGTAATTGTTGCCACATGGTACTTGCGTGACGACATTTAGATATTCTGTGTTCTATTGTATCTTCCTTATTGCACACATTACATAATGACGTGTCACTGAATTGAAGTCGATGTCTTTTACTTTTGGTATCATATTTATCATGTACTAATATATACCATAAGGATTGAACCTTGTTAGTTAAATGTTTCGCCCAAACATTCGTCCACACTAGGTTCCATTCCTTATTGGGCGTTTGTTGATCTACTTTCGTTGACTGCGTATTTAGGTCAAGTTCCTGGCGATACAAGTCATTGACTTGTAGGTTCGCTATCGTACTTCCTGCTCCCAATCTGTACACACATTCTGCAATAGAAGGTAAAAGATAAGCAAAGTTTTTCGGGATAGCTGCTGTGTGCATTGGCAAGGTCAAGGGAATTTTATCGAGGATCGATCGTAGCACTATCGCTGTGTAGCTATCTGGTTGTTGTATAAGCATCTGTAGATTACGCGTGTTGAACAATGCCGCAGCTTTCCATTCCACGTGCATTAGTCCCAATCCACCTGCCGTTCGCTGTTGCACTGCAGTGTTATAAGCCACTCTGAAAACCTGACCTTGCCACAAGAAATACGTAGCTAGCGATCGTAAACGTGTTGCAAAAATTCTTGACAAAGGGAAGAGTGCTGCAACAAACCAAACTTTTGCGAATATGTATCTGTTTAAATAATGCACTCGTGATATAAGCGATAAATTTCTTAACACATTGGTTTTAATCAATCCTTGTATGTTATTTATTATTGTTTCAAAATTTATATTGATCGTCGATTGTAATTTATTCTGAAAAACTATCCCCAATATTCTTACTTTATCTTTAGTTACAATTTCACGTCCATATGTTAAGTTCGTTTGCTTTCCCAGTGGCAACAAATACGATTTTTTATAATGAACTTTTGCACCTGATATTTGCATGTATTCATTTAGACAGACTATAACTTCCTCATAATCAGTCTTCGAGTTAATGAAGGCTGTTACATCGTCCATATACCCACATACATGTAAATTATTTTCGCAATATCTCAGAGATGACAATTTTGTTTGAATTATGTTCAGAAAAGGTGATAACGATAACATGAACAGATATGAACTTAACGGGGATCCTTGTAAGACTCCTCTTTTCACCTGTATTGTCGATGTTAGGAACCCATTAACAAGTACCTTAATATATATATTTCTAGTTAATAGTTGTACCCAACTAATAAATTTGTCACCAAATCCAAGTTTTTGTAAAACTAATTTTAAGTATTTATGGCTAACACAATCATATGCAGATGCAAAGTCAAGAGCGAAAATAGCTGCTTCAGTGTCATTCTTCTCTTCATATGTTGCTATTATATCTCTAGTTATCATTAATGCTTGGTGTATAGTGCCAACACTTGGCATTCCATATTGTGTGTTACCTACTAACAATGACATATATGGTTCTAACCTATTTGATATTATTTTTGTTAAGATTTTATACTCAACATTCATTAGATTAATTGGTCTGTATTCATTAATTGTTATCGGTCTCTTTACCTTAGGTATTAAAACAGTCACTCCAGTACTACAATTTTTTCCTATCTTAATTTTGTGAAATACCTCTTGAACCCACTTAGTTACTGTGGGTCCTATAGTAGGCCATATCTTTTTGTAACCTTCACTTGTAATACCATCGATACCTGGTGATACATTTCCACGTAAACTAAAAACCGCTTTAGTTATTTCATCCTGAGTAAACTCTTTTTCTAATATATTTCTATCTTCATCCTGAAGTATTGTGGGTATATTATTTATTATTATGTTTCCCTCTATTATGTCGATCGTTTCTGTTTCAAATTTTTGTTGAAAATGTTCCTTTATTACTTGTTGTATTTCAGATTGTATTATAATTTCTTTCCCATGTTTGTTTTTAATTTTGTTTATAATTTTTCTCTGACCTCTATTTCGTTCTTGTTTTATATGATATAATGTGGTTGTTTCTCCGTGATCAAAGGGCTGTACCTTACTTCTTACTTGAATACCTTTTATTTTATTTCTATGGAATCCTAATAATATCGCCTGAACATGCTTAATTTTATCTTGTACTGAATTACCTTGCAATACTTGATATTTTAATTCATGCAAAACACTATAGTAAAAATTGTACATACTATTTCTGTCTTGATATTTTTGTTTTCCATAGTTTTTACAAAGTTTTTGGAATTCTACTTTAAAGCAACTCTCCCACCACTCCACAAGATTTGTCTTATAAGTAGTTTTTGTTGACCACGTCTTCCATTTTTCTTGAAAAATTACTATGAATTCCTTGTCTTGAATCAATGCATTATTTAAATGCCAGAAACCTGGTCCTCTACAAATATTATCTGAATCTATTTTGATCCTAACTATATATGCAAACTATCTTATCTGTAAAGCAAATTGGGAAAGTTTGCACATTAGAAACATGGTGCTTAATATTATTAGATACATAAATTCTATCAATACGCGAGGCATGATTTGGTTTGATGTACGTATAACCTTCTTCATTTCCTTTAAGATATTCCCATGTATCAACTAATTGTAATCCGTCTATTAATGCCTTTAAAGTTGGGGAGTAGTTGTAACCTGGTTTTTGATCATTGGTTCTTAGAACTGAATTAAAATCACCTCCTAAGATGATAGATGTAATATTACCACTTAATTCCGCCGCCACGTCTTCTAGAAAGAAGTGGTTCCGCTGTGTTCTGTTTTGTGAACCAGAAGGTGCGTAAATATTACAAAGTTTTATTCCATTTAATATTGCTGTTATTATTCTTCCTGAATAGTAACATTGGACCTGTTGTATCGGTATTCCTTTACGAATATAGAGAGCTGTACCATGATTTTGTGGAGTAAAATTATTATACACATCATATATGTTACCGTCTTCTAAATATGGAGTTCCAATTTCTTGCAAAAAGGCTATATCCACATATGCTTTTTTAAGGAAGTCTAGTAAAGCTTCCTGCTTAATTTTACTACACGACTTATTATAATTAATAGTAGCTACTGTATAGGTCAACATATTATGAATGTATAATGAAAAACTAAGGATTACATGTATATATATATAAATATATATAGAGTTATAAGAAAATACTCTTTTCCAGTTCATTTTAACTTAATCTTATTCTGGCTATATATGCAATATTTCACACCAATTATCAAGGCCAAACTATCTGTTAAATTATTGTTTTGATTTACTTAAATCACCTACCCTGCGCCTAGATCTTCTTTTCGCTAAGTTCATGTCGCTCACTTTCGCCGCACTTTTAGTCCGTTTTTTTGTACCAGTTACATTTTCCACTACAATTTTCATATTTACACTACTACTCTCACTATCTTCATCAGTAATTAACTCACTATCCATATCGTCTCCCATTGCGTTTTGTTGTTCTTCCTGTCGTTCTGCTGTCGTCTGATCCTTAATGTCATTGGTGCGTACCACGCCATCCTCTACGACTACTTCTCTCACTGATTCCGGGTTGGAGTTTTCTTTCTTAGTTACCAAGCATGGTGTACCATCTTCCTCTGGGATCTTCGAAGCCGCCACTGTCACTTCTGCTTCTTTCGTGGTGTCTTCTACGGGGTTGGTAGGTGTTCCGTCATTCTGGGGGTTAGGGTGTCTTTCTGTGTGTATTTCAGTTGATTCCAGCCGATTCTCAAGGCTAGTAGAAGGTGTTTCACTGGATGGAACTTCTTGGTATGGTCCTTCTCGTTGTTGCACCACTTGACTGTAGTTTCGTCCTGGCCTGAGAGGAACTCTCAGGACAGTGGGTTGACGAAGTTCGCACATCCTACGTTCGTGACCAGGCTGGTGACAAATCTGGCACGTCCGTTGCTGTCCATCATAGATAACGTGACACTGAAACGAGCGTATTACTAGAAACGAAGGGATTGGTTTTGTGACTTCCATTTTAGCCACTCGCACTCCATTATACACTGGGTATCGAAAGTTGCCCGACCATTGTTCTTTGTCGACACTATCGACAGTTCCAAATTCTCGCAGTTTTTCTTTCACGCTATCATCGTCCATTTCCAATGGGAGATTAAAGACACGCACAAATTTCACTTCCCTTCCCGCATCTTCTAATGACACTTTCACACTATTGCCATCAGCGTAACGAAACTCCATGTCAGGCCCATGTTGTTCTAATAGTTTTCTCATTGTCGCTTCTCTCACAAATTTAATATACACACAACGCAAAATTGTCGGGAGTTGTATTCCCATCAATTCGTCAACATGCAGACGGAATTGTCCGTGAATAAATTCATGGATATCCGTTGCCCTCGGTTTAGGAGCATTCACTGGAAAGCTTATCTTTATCGTATTGAACCTATTCATTTCGTTATTCTTATTTGCCACTATAGTACTTACAAGTTTATCGATTTGTCTCCTATTTTACAAGTCCAATTTTTCAGACGTAGTTAACTCACTAGCTGCACTCGGGGAAAAACGCACTACCAGAGAACGATATCAGCACGTCCAACACCCACGGCGTCTACCGAGGAACTCAGTGACGACAGTTCTTCAGAAACGTTAGCGGATGATGAGGACAAGGATCCTGATTTTCTTATATCTTCCAGTGATAATGAATCGTCCGTACATCCTCACCGAGGAATGTTCACGCTGTATGTAATTCTTTGCATTGTGAAGAAGAAATATTTGCTGCATGCGTAACGTGTCAGGATTTGGTTTGTTACAATCACTTCATATTGGATTGCGCCGAGCACAACAGACGTGTTAGTGTACGTACAAGAGAAAAACAACCCTCCGAGATCAGGCCACACAGATTTTAAAGTAGATGGTTCTCAAAAGGAGGATGTTACTCCACTAAAGCGAAGGGTTTCCGAAAAGGAAAAAGTAAGAAAAAATGTAAAAGCCTGTCGTTCTTTGGGTTATGAGTATGTAAGTGTAAAGAGTCATCAAGTTATTTCTTCTCGCAGATTGCTTCGTCCACGTTGTGAGTCACGGACATGCCAAACAAGACGATTGAAGTGGAACGATTTTGATGACAACACAAGAATGAAAGTTAATAATGCGTATTATAATTTAGGAAATGTTTCCCGACAACGAAAATGGTTGAGTAAGTTCATCGCTTCCAAAGCTCCTATAAGGTCAGCGAAGTCACAAGACAAAAAGAGGAAGGAAAGAACACATCATTATTTCTTACCAGATGACCATAACGTAAGACAAAGAGTATGTCTTAAAATGTTTCTTAACACACTTGTCTTAAAATGTTTCTTAACACACTTGCAATTGCTGAGAGACAAGTAAGGACAATGCTAATGAAGTTAAAGAACCAGTGCATGGTAGAAGAAGAAAAGAGAGGTGGACGTCAGACAACGTTAAAAGAAAGAGACGAAAAAATGCGTACATATATTAAAAAACACATAAATATGTTCCCTAGGATGGAATCTCATTTTTGCCGCAGAAGTTCTAGCCAACAGTACTTGTCCAACTTAAATATTGCAAAGATGTATGAACTATTCAAAAAAGAATTTCCAAACAGCTCGGCATTTTACTCCTTCTACAGATCAGTTTTTAAATGTATGAAGTTAAAATTTCGTTCTCCAAAAAAAAATATCTTTGTGGTTTGTGTGAGACGTACAACTCATTGAAATCAGCCAATTGTTTATCTTCATTCTGACTTGATTGAAAAATATAACAGGCACATACAGGAAAAACAGAAGGCGAGGGAAATTAAAGGTGCGATGAAAGATACAGCTGCACAAAATCCACAGGAGTTCGTGGCTGCTTGCTTTGACATGGAGCAAGTCATAAATCTACCACATAGTAAACGAACTGAACTGCTTTACAAAAGAAAATTATAAGCCTACAATTTTACAATTTATGAATTAGCTAGTAAAAGCGGTCATTGCTACGTTTGGCACGAAGGATTAGAGAAAAGAGGTTCGAATGAAGTTGCAACAAACTTAAGGAAGTTTCTGCTGATGAAAGATGATCAAGGTCTAAAACAGGTAGCGTTCTTCGCCGATGGATGTGCATCTCAGAACAAAAACAGTATTCTATGTTCCTTTATTTTTTAAACAATGAAGCACAAAACATCAACACCATACATGTTTTCTTCTTCGAAACGAGTCACGGACAAAGTGAAGGTGATGCTATTCACAGTACAATTGAAAACGCACTTCGACGGAGTGAAGATATCTTCATCCCTGCCTAACTCATCCCGGTAATCAGGATGGCAAGAAAGAAACAACCATATGCTGTTCATGAGTTGCATGCTAAAGACATCTTAGATTGGAAACAATATTCGCAGTACCTGCCTATCCTAAAAGTTAGAACAACAAATGAGGGTCAACCCGTGGACTGAACAAAAGTCATGCAAATTCAAGTGCGCAAGGGTTGACCCAATATATTTATAAAAACATCGCATAACCTAAACACACACTCAAGTATATCACTTCATAATCCACGCAGTGCTAAAGAGGACAATTTACCACCAAGGGCTTTTACTTCAAAGCCAAAACTGTCTATGAAAAAATACCAGGACTTGCTGTCATTATGTCAAGGAGTAATACCAGTAATTTCTCATCCTGATTATAAAGATTTCTATGTCAGATTACCTCACTAATTGCACAACCATTTTGCGTCTATTAACTTTGTATTTGATAACAGACTAGTGTTGGTCAATGTATTACTATTTCGTTCCTTACATTTTATTTCCTGAATTTTATTATTTTTGAAATTTATTTGCGGGTACGTCTAGTGTTGTGTGAATTTCTCTGTTTCCCACTGTTACGTAATAAACTGTTATGGTGTATGTTATGATTAGTGTATTAATGATTGGCCTAATATTTAACTCTGTATAAATATCCAAGAAATAAGTTGAAAATTTTAGCCTTGAACTGTAGAATTCGCAGTTTTAGCGAAAATTACAATGACGAATCAAGCTAAAAATATTCCACTTTTTTTTTGTTTCACGAACTGACGAATAGATTCAATGAAATCCTTTGTTCATTTCTTGTTCATTACAATTCTTTCTACGGTGTTCTTTCTCATGTGAACTACCTTCTGGACCTACAGTTTAAAGTGGGATCCGAACCACTTGTACCTCCACCGGGTATCGAACCCGGGACCCCTTGATTGCAAGGCAATGACGCTACCACTGCGCCATGGGGGAGGCCTGAGTGAATCTAACATTATACGCATACCAATGATATACTTGACAATTAACAACTTATATTAAAATGAACGAGGTAAAGCGAATGGAGACAATAAAAAAGAAATAGATGTTAGTGATCCAGTGACTCATGTTCACATTCAGTATCCACTGGCTTTTGGATACCTACGTTATTTGTCTACTCTGGGTGTGAATTCTGAATAAAGCACGCATGTTGAGTTTGTGTCACTATCTAGTTCATAAATTAACTGCATCATCATCGTCGCGATTACCTTAGATAAGTAAAAGGCGATATAAAATATAAAAATACGTTGTTTGTTCTATGTCAAAGCTATTATAGATTCCACAAATATTTCTGTCTGTAACTGTATGAATGATAAGATGCAATATCCTTATTAGGAAGTAGCCTTCAGGATATATGTCAGTAGTTCACCTTACCTAACCGTGTAATCTGACCCTAAACGTGTGTGCTTGTGTTTTTCGAAATGTTGTTGAGAAGAAGAGAGAGAGTTGATCCAACATGAACACGTGATGAGATGCATCAAATCACAATGTTTAAGATGGGCAAGACATCCATCTCGTGAGAATGGCGGAGGACAGATTACCATGCTTAGTATTAAACCAGAAGCTCTGGGGAACAAGGCCCAAAGGAAGACCTAGGGGGAGATGTATCGATGAAGTTGAAGATGATTTGAAAAGCATGAATGTACGTAATTGGGAGAATGTACAAGTAGCTCAAGACAGATGAGGTGGAGGAGGATCGTTTGGGATGCCAAAGCCCACCAACTGCTGTAGGCAAGAGAAGAAGAAGATGATGATGAGAACATATGGACCTTAGTAGCGACTTAAATGGAATTTGAAGCTTTGTAAATATATTTTTATTCAAGGAAGCCTTTAGAATGTTAACAGCAATTGATGTGAAAAGTTTTCACATGGAAAATTAATAGAGGCATCAATTTATTGTACTGCAGAAGCAATAGGAGTCTGTTATGTGCTGAAATGAAACAGCGATGAAAAAGACTAGAAGCATTCGATGAGTGGGTTTGGTGGATAATGGAAAGTTTTAAATGGATTTGTAACGTGTGAAATGAACAAGAAAGAAATTTTAAAAGGGTAGAAGGAAAAGGAATTGGACAGGAGGGACTATCGTGTGAGACAGGGAAGGAATGTATGGCAATGTGGAAGAAAGAGGGAAGAGTAAGGAAGAGAACAACGCTTTGGGTGGCTTAATGGGAAGAAAGGGTTGTGTTGCCAGAAGTCCTCCTTAGTCAGGACATATTCCAGGAGGAATTTTGAAAGAGAAATCATAAATGTCATACATTTTGTGCGTTACATAATTTAAGTTAAGGAAATACTTGCTTCAATTGAAGAAAAAAAATAATGTAAGTTAGAAGTCTGTGGATTGCACTCCCAAAGTCAATAGTGAAATTCATTTGATTCAGACATTGAAAACAATAGTGTGTTGTGCTAGGACAAGAACTGACTGATGATATTAGAGAACAAAGTTTTGTGGTCACATTCTGTTCAATGTCTGAACGGTATTTCTTACCGACTGGAAGTACTCATGGATCCTTCAAAGTGCTTCCCAATCTTATTCAATGTTTTGATTTTATTCAACGGATAACCACACCAAGTGAAACTTATAGAACGATTTCAAGTTATGTTAGGAACATTATATTTCATATTTTGTATTTCAACTTACGTTAATTGCTGAATATTTGCATGCCATTCCAGGGCATAATGCAAATGTTGGATGACTATTTTCATTAATGTCAGAAGAATGAACTGAAGAGAGAAATAAATTTCTCATAGAGTCTGTAAAAGGTTTGGTACTGATTCAGTATAATTTCAAAGAGATTGGCTATTCGGAGTTGTACATGTATATTTTGATTAAACCTGAAATTTTGAGAAAAATTGGTTCCTCTAAGAAGTGCGACTGATAACAAGTGTAGTGAGAATGTATTTTTTAGTATTGATTAGAAGTTTGGAAAATTTTGTATTTAAGAAATCATTAAAAAAATCAAAATATTTCAAAGCTAAGAATGTGTCAGTTTTACATTAGTTGCTAACATGTTCTAGAAATGTATTATTTAGTTAGAGTGATTTGTGTCGTACATTTTGACTTATAGTCCTACATCTTGGGTCAGCATGCCATAATTTCCTAATCATAAGAAAGGGGAACAAAGCATGAAGAGAAGCTGTGCCTACGAGCACATTCCCAGATTATGGTGACAGTACAAGAAATTAATATAAGGGAATGTGGTGAGAGAGATCTTTATGACTAAGGTAAGTTGTGTGATATTAGTAGCTACGAAGTCTGTAGTTATTTGAGATGTGAGATAACATAGAATATACAGTGCTAAATGAAGTTTTGGTCTAAAATATGGATATTTTCATTTTGAGCAGGTATTTATAGTTTGTGTTTGTCTGTGCTTTCGAAAAAAATGATATCTAAACTGTGGTAGGAAAAGTGAAATAGAGTTTGTATCAATACTGTCTGATGTTCGAAAGAACGCATGTGCTATAGGGTGTCCCAAAAAATATTTACAAGCATTAACAGCTGAAATGATATGAAAGAGTCATTGCGTTTGTCCCTTATATTTTGTCATTCATTTTGCTGTTGCGATTAGCCTGAGGAAGTAAGAAGGGGATGTTGAATAACCAGAATGCAGTGTAGTCAAAAAATGCTGTCTACTTTAACTGGCTGCTCTGCTTGTGGAACATGAGTCACTGGAAGAACTGGAAAAAATCTGGAAAAAATGGAAATGAGATCGAACTGCTTCCAAGCGACAGAGGACCGAGCGGTGAGGAGTGTAGAGGAGCTAGTCGTGCGAGTTTCCATGCAACCACTACATCCCCTGCAACCCTTCTCCTACACAACTAAGGAGGGAAAAGGAACGGCCTCCCCCGCCTCTCACGAACACCGACAGAGGCGAGTATTCACCCACGCCTCCTGTACGCCATCACACCACCCCGATACCGAGACCAGGAGCTCCGAGGAGCCCATTCAGACAGGGCTCGACAAAGGGTGGAAGTATGGAGTTTTCACCAACGACTGCTTTTTCAGCAACCCGCTGGTGCCTACGTCCCTCCCGGCCTGGGTTGCATCCCCCAATGACTATTCACAGCTCCGCAGTGCTAGTTCTCCCCCTCTGAAACCCTCCTCCTTCCCCTACCCGTGAGTCAACCCTTAAGAAATGAACCCCAGTGTTTCATCTGGCCCCGAAACTGGCCTTTTATCGAGGGAGGGATTTCTTAGGCAACGAACGATTTTCTTTTGTGGAAACTGTAACAAAAAATAACATCTATTTTAGTCCTGTTTGTGAGATTGAAAAACAACGTAAATTAGCTATTTCCTGTATTTTGTATAATAATCACTTCAGGAGGCGGGTTTGCGTGTCCGTACAGTACAGAATATACATTGCTTGCGTTGTTCGTCTTCCTGTTGAGAAATCTTGGCGCTACAGTCGTCATTGACACGCACTTCTTCGCTGGCCTTCGGGTGTAAACAGTTAACAAGTAGCATTTATCATAAACATGTCTTACCTTGTATCCTCTGATAATTCGCCACTAGAAAAAAGTACAAGAAAAATTCCAGCAGCGATCTAATTAATCTGCCTTGTATATCCTTAATGTAAAAACTGAACTTTTATAAATGAATTATTCAAGGTCATTTAAAGCTTTGTGAAAATCTTCACTCTTACGCAAACTATGTTTGGACAAGGGTCCCGGGTTCGATACCTGGTGGAGGTACATGGCACAGTGGTTCGGATCCTACTTGAAACCGTAGGTCCAGTCCCGATTAGCTTTACTGTGTATAAAGTGGACTTAAAACACCAACTCAACTATGTTTGGAACATTCTTCATTCATATCTATCTTGATACAGAAATATGTTCCTGTCGACTCTGTGGCGAGCGCATTACGTGGTCGACTTAGATCACACCATCAAAGTTTCCTGGTTCGAGTCCAGGGGTGGTCATGGATGCAATTCTTCACCAATTTTAGCTAATCACCACACGTTCTCATCGCAGTGATTAGCCAAAGTGACAGAAATACGACGAAAATTAGGAAAAATGCAAACAGAATGCAAGAAGTTCACCAATATTAATCTCACATTCTAGATATTAACGTATATACGTATAACACCTCTACTTATATTAGCTAAAGCAGTCCTGGGGAACCCACCGTGTTTGTGGAAGAGAGCTCTCGTGCACATGTGTTGATTGAAGAGCGAGCTGCGGTACTGTAGCACTTGAGGAGGAAAGGGGAGAAGGTGATGAGCGAGGCAAGAGACTTAATCGTGTAGTGGGAAAACCCTCGTCATTTGATTCATGAGGAACAGTGCAGCGTGGCATTGTTATCATGGCAGAAGGAACAGTGGGTGGTTCCATGAAAATGAGAGCACCTTCTCCCACACTATTTTTCACTCAATTCAAACTGCTTTCACTCTCCTGCTCTGCCGCTGGCTGGCCTTAAGTTGCAGGCGTTATGTTCACATTGCACGGAGCGCTCACTTTCTCCACAAGGGCAAGCGAGTTGCTCAAGCCTCAGTTAAGGCATTGCAAAGAGACGGTAAGTGGCGTTCCCAGAAATTTGGGGGTATGGCATGACCATTTGGGAGCTATGCTTCATTTAGTAGTCACTACTATATTTTACAGCATTTCATTACTTGTTGTATGAACGTTGGGTCAAAGGGAGATTATAACTCGCCTTGTAATTAAGGGGTCCCAGGTTCGATACCGGCTGGAAGGACATAGTAGTTCCGATTCCACTTTAGACTGTAGGTCCAGTCTCGATTAGCCTATCTGTGCATAAAGTAGACTTAAAACAAAAACGAAAACAAATCGAACAATAATCTGATCTAGCAAAGTGTGAAATACTTGACGTATTACATAGTCCTAGATCTTTAGCCCGCGATATATTTCATATTCTGAAAAAATGCATCTGTTCAGAATTCCTTCTAAAGCCCTCAAACGTATATTGGTTTTTTTAGTTCCTCTACTGTCTAGATATATGTGAGTGATAGAAAATAAGCTTTCAGTGGCACGATATAATCGCAAATATCTGGACAACAGTGAAAACAAACCACGCTAAGATGCTCTGGACGGAATTCTAAACCAATGTTTCTACATTTTTTATTTTCGAGGATACATTAGGGGGTGCCCAGGTGTAACCCTCCCCCTTTCCTTCACTACTGTGAAGAACATCAACAGAAAAATTATTTCTTTTTGGCATTTACAGGTATTTTTCTTTTCTCTTTCTCCCCAAAACAATGTGACATTGTTTACTATAAATTGCGAAATACTTTCTCACATATGAAAGACCATGTCGCTTGAAATTGGGAAATGTAAATTTGGGGATCACACACAAAATAAATAATAATAATAATAAATTCGCTTAAAGGAGATCCAATGACTAAAATATATAAGAAATATAAATGTTCAGATTTTGATTTGAGAGATCTGAAAGTTGGACCTTATTAACTATTAAGTCACCAGGTACAATATTATATTTTATGAAGCCACGAGTGCTAGAAAACGTGAAAAATCTGAACCTACAGATTTATCTAATGATAGTGATTCAGCCGATATTAATTGTATAAATATAGCCTGGTTAGTATGCACCAATGTTGTCTTTCAATTGTTTACTTTCATTATTTAAATAATATAAATTCCATCACAATGATGGGAAAATCTGTGTTTATATAGTAACGAATACTCAAACTATAATGTTAAAATTTAACCTTCATATGCCTATCAGTTTCTGTGAAAAAATACATAAAGTTTCGACAGATAGGCAATTGAAACTCTCTTTAATGCACCCCCATATAAATTAGACTGCGCATGCCTATGATGTTCATAAGTTAATATGCCTCTAGAATGCTGTATTTTACAAAGAGATTGAACATATTCATACTAAGCATGCTGTAAAATCAACAACTGGAGCAAATACAAACACTAGAAATAAATACGGGAGCGCATTAAATACATGAATACATTTTGATCCGAAACTGCTATCATGCTATCAAAGAGAGATAGAGAGAACATGGAATATGGTATTCACCAGCCCCGTGTGAGTTTTCTGCTCCCAGGAGGCAGCACTTGGTGTCTGACTGTCGCTGTCGTGCCTGTGTCACTCTGTTGCCTCTGAGAAGGACAAAGTAAGACGCAGATGAACCAAGTGCTATAACGTTATGTATTCTCAGTTGAACCTAAATGCAACCAGAAATTATCAATGGCCCATCTGGTTCACTACAGTTTTTGGCGCAAGGTGTGGTGCACGGTCATTCCAGTGTCAGGCTGGTAAAAATAAACTGTATTCAACGAAGTAGAAAGTAAGCTGTGTTCAATTTCAAAAGATTCAACAAATCTCTGTGTGCTGCTATCATCTATCTTTCTAGTGCTTAGTCTCGTTGCTAGACCACCATTTTTGCTGACGAGGTATTTTTACATCCTTGGTTATGCAAGCGAGCATTCTTCTTTGTGAGTGTCGCTTCATCAATTTCATCACATCATAACTCATCTTCGCGATTAGCCAAAAGTGGCAGAAAGTGAAGTAAGATAAAACCCAATCAATGTGTAAATCTTGAAAGCTTACCTTCTACTAACAGGCACTCCTCTTGGCAGGTGATATATCTTCGATGCCTTTCCCCATGTTGTTGGCTTCTATGACGTCACAGCATGGCTAGGAAGTTGAACTTAGCTCCATCATCCAGGACACATGGCTTGTTGAAGGTGTCATAGCCTGAGAAATAAAATGTAAGTTTGTGTAGAAATTAAATCATTTTATTTCTTTCCAATAATAATAGCCGTCTAAAATGTATAAAATGTGAAATTTTAGATTCTTGACATTTGCAGGAGATATCTAAATGTAATTTTAAAATTTTCGAAAGTAAGAATTGAAGATGACTTCCGCGGCGGAGTGGTTAGCACAGAGCGCTATTCACTCAGTTATGAAAATGTTCGTAAAACATCCCCCAGTTGGGATAATCTACATAGGCATCCCCACCTCCTACATTGTCTCCATGTTCCTCATGCAAACATCTTCCCCTTCCCCTAACAAGTATAACCTCAGCTAGTAATTTTCACATCGAGCACTGGAGAGAGTAAAATACAAACATATACTATTTATATCAAGCTCTATTTACCTTTTGTTCTTTCAATCTCATTTAACAACTCAGATTCAATTAGCGTTTAAATTAGATAATATCTATGGAAACGTTTAGCACACAAGTATTGTTGTCTTCTAAGAATTGTCTTCAGATAACACGAGGGAATAAATTTAAACTTTTTTCTGTATCCTGGATGAAATCACGTGTTCTTTACTAACTTCTGTGCGAGGAATTCAGAGAATGTCTCAAAATTTGTGTACCACGTCAAATTTCCGAGATATACAGGGTATTCCAAAAGTCACGGAACAGAGATATTGAATGTTCTCAACTTTTGTACAAAAAAACGATAGAGACATGAACCTTGTATTAGTTATTAATTTGTCTATGTGGATATTCTATAAATATTAAACACGAAAATAATTATGTGCATGAACGTTCAGTATGGAATAAATGCTTGTAAGGTGTAACAAAATATTGTACGAAGGATAGAAGAACATGAATAAAAGACAGATATGGAGTCGCTTGCAATAATGGTTTATGTGTGTCGATGGTCTCAATGGGTCTTTATCGAATTGATAAAAGAACGATACATTTTTATGCATTCTATGCGTAGAAAGTTAAAAAAAGGTAATGTTCCCCGTGCATGTAGTACCGTGCAATGAAAGCATATTAGGGGATGTGGGAGCAATTCTGTGCATTTCAAGCGATTTGTGGGATTGATTATTCATAAAAAAACACGAATTGTACTGGCAACATTGGTCGTGTCAGAGTCCAGTACTAGGTGCGCCGATATCTGGCAATGTTACTAAATTAATTTCCAGATGAAATAAAAGATTTGAAATTTATCGTGCCAGAAAGTAACCTACCTATATATTTTCTATCTAACACTATCTTTTATATATAGAAAATGTACTTTTTTCGGTTAATTCACATTCAGACATGTTCTTCATAATAGGAATCATTCCTAATACGTACTTGTAATTTAATTTATAAATATATTATTTTGTAAACATAGATTATCTTTATTATAAATCAAATCAAATAATATCTCTTCAGTGGTGCTGTTATAAGAAAATTGAAAAGATTGTTAATTTGGCAATACTGTATTATTAATTTTTTTTGTTTTGTAGAATTGAATGTAAGCAGTAAGCACCAAGCTGTACGCCGTGGAACAGCCATTCTCTGTATGGGACTGTATTGTTGATTGTCGGGTCAGGGAGTTGAATTGTTTCGCGTTACTTTGGTCCATAATATTGTAACACTACAATTGTACGTCCAGCTACAATACTACCATAACATTGGCGGTAACGTCCAGGATACGAATTCCCAGGCAGAGGGGTAACGAGGCAACGATCTTCTTCTATTAAAATTTTCCCTCCATCAAAATTTTCCGAGAAGAAAACAAAGATACGAAGAAGGAAGAACAAATAATAATATCTGTCAGTGTATGAATGTTGCATACATCTCTTGTTCTCTCTCTCTCTCTCTCTCTCTCCTCTCTCTTTAGAAATGGCAACAGCATGGGGTTAAAACGTACTTCTATAGTCATAGATAAGATTTTAAAATTTTATCAAATTGGACTAGTAAACAATGGTGCCGTTGTTACGAAGGGGGTTGTCACCCTAGGCCTCTGGAACACTGAAATTATACCGACCTGTTATTTCTCCTTCATTTCTCACCTCCTTTCGTCGGAAATAAAACATAGCACTTAGTATCCGGCCGTCGTATCAATTCGGGTAGGAGATATTTTATTATTGCCGTTTCTTGTCTATGCAATAGACCTAATTGGTTGTTTGACCGCAAGTAGGTAAACACGGCAACAGAGATTCACTGTCATAAAGGTGGTCTCCACGCCGGATCCTAGGCCGTCCCGGCTATACATGTTAATAGGAAACTAATGTCTTCTTAAAGTCTCTTATTTTTTGTCCCTCCACCTAGTTATCTTTAATTTGCAATCGAATTTGCAGATTTGAACAATACCACATACTTCTTGAATTAAGATGATGTGGAATGCACAACCGACTGCCCGTTTATTAGCCACATTTCTTGAATGTTAGGTTTTCTTCTCGTCGCATTCAACAGAAAAGAGCAGGTACATAATATTTATTCAACGTCTAATTATGCCCGCTACATCTAGGAGGGGGGGATGAAAATCCAGTGCAGGGAGTGCAAAAATCTATTCTGGTCCTGGGCCCTGAAATATCTAGATACAGCTCTGATAAGGAAATATTTCCTTTCCATTAACCATCAACAGATTTACAGCATTGTAGAAACATAACACAATAAAAGTATGAAATTTAAATTTTCATTATTAATAAAAAGCAATAATTAAATAAAATCTAACATTTATTAAAAACATTTCACCCAACGTCTCATTTCTTTATATTTTGAAATTTTGAACAAGTATTTAAAGGAAATAATTTGCTAGTTTATAAATGTAGCAAATTAATTTGTTTATATATGTTTAGTAATATTAATTAATTATTTAAAAATTGACATATCTTCCATGACAATTATATATATAAAATCAAACGCTGTAAACTGTATGCTTATTTATTACGATATATAATAATGTATTATATTGTAGCAAACAGGCTTACAATAACCCTCACATACCAACACATACGACACAAATGAAGGTACATATGATGATTTGGCACGCAAAAAGTTTGCAATGTTGCCAAATTACAAGAAAAGCGGAATTCAGCAGTGCATACATTATCCATATTATACTAAATTTGACGTCGCGCGTATCTACAAAATTGTACATGGTGGAGAAAAATGAGTAGCAAATCCGAAATCAGCATACCGAAATTAGTTGAGAACACCTATTCGCTAACAGGAAACAAAATGGCTGTTCCCTAGTGTAATCAAAGCAGATCCCACTAGTATATATTGTCGCAACAACAATGAAATTGTAAGATTACTAAACGTCTTGATATAATAACTTTGAAACACCTTTTATGCAAACGTTTTTTGGTTCCAACGGTACGGTCGCAAAAGTGGTCGCGTTTTGTAGATCAACGTAAATGATGGGTTGTTTTATGCACAGCCGAACGTCTAACTTGCCGCCAAACTTTGAGACACATGACATGTGGTGGTCTTAGGAAACGCCATCGGTGAAAGTCGTAAAATATTTTCTAAGTTCATGGTGGCTTATGATCCATTTACACAAACGCGGCGGTTTCTGTTGTCAGCTGATTTAGACATCAGATTGCCCTGTCGGATAACTTTAGTGAAGTTGCGTGTTACTTTTCATGAGAATGAGATTGTGTCAGAGTGTTTCATAATTATATTAATTAATCCTAAGACTTGGGGAATTGACATCAATTGGAGAGAAACTCTGAACTTCCGTTCTCATTGAAGCTCGTAACAGTGTAACAGGACAGGATATATCCAGGTGGATTGCGAAGTTTTCAAATAAACATTGAATTTGACTTTATGTTTTTCCTATGTAAGTGTGACGTGACACACATTTTTTGACCTGATTTTTCGATTCAGTGGGTTGGAATTGCTATCACTGTAACTTCTACAGAAAAAAAATGAATTTATTGGCTAGTGTTATTTGTCCACGAACACATATTTACATTTCAAATTATAACCTACAATCCGCA
Source organism: Lepisma saccharinum (assembly GCF_977018435.1). Classification (NCBI taxonomy): domain Eukaryota; kingdom Metazoa; phylum Arthropoda; class Insecta; order Zygentoma; family Lepismatidae; genus Lepisma; species Lepisma saccharinum. The sequence goes on along the minus strand of NC_139232.1, from coordinate 16,392,826 downwards.
AATTTTGGTACTTCTTGTGTTCACTGATCATTAATTCTTTGTTTGCATGAGTACACATTATGCATTTAATTATAATACAAGCCATACGTACTTTCGTTTTCTTGTTGATTAAATTTTGGCTTTCACAATTGTAAAAAGCCAAAGAATTCTGCAAATATTCAAACACAGCAACATTTTTCTTTGCAAGTTTTGTAATATAAGCTCTACGGAAACGATTATCACGTGGGCATTGTTGTACCGTTGTATTGTCGTAAGCCATCAATGTAAATGTTCTGTACAATGATAATCTAAGTTGGGCTTTTAACATAAAACTTTTAAAGTAATACGAATTTTTTTTACCCAGCAAATAACATTGAAACCATTAATAACTGTTTGCAATGTGATATTTGATATGGATCAATATATAGAAAGAATAAAAATAGAGAGTTTCGCTTAAAACAACTTATAAATATATTAAATTATGTGTATATCTGATCTGAAACGTACGATGCACGATCAGAGAGCCTGAATATTGCATTGAAAACTGCAGAGAACAATGATTGACTAATGAATAGTGAAAGGTTTTTCCATGCTCCAATGGGATTTTATTTATAACTATAAATAAACAAGGGAGAAGGACACAGGTTGGTATGATGAACTAAATTGTAAACTAAAAGTTTTAATTGAAGAAACAAAACATGTTCACTGTTAAAAATAGGACATTCAATTTCAGGCACATTACACTAACTGAAATACTATTTTCAAAATTAATAACATTTGGATAACTGGCAGATCCAAACTTGATGTTAACCACGTAATGCACTTGATAATCACAGAAACATATTTTTTCTTGAGCATGCCCTTTATTTTGTGTCTTCTTTGTTGAAATAATACGTTGAAACGAACAGTAGTATGTTTTAGTTTGTTTTTTAGAATCTCTTGTGTACTGCATGGAGATACTGAAGTCATTTTTAGTTTCCTAATCAAATAACAATTATTCAGTGTAATCTTTAAAAAGGAAAGCCTTTGTTTCTTTGCAGCTGTTCATGACAGAAATTCAATTGCAAGACAAGTTACCAAATTAGCAATAGTTACATATTTGTTGTATGTTCTCGTCTGCCTTATACCGGATGAGGAAGGAAGCAGATATAAAAGATAGAAAATTACTGTTCTTGGGTAGCTCGTCCTGATTTTGTCAGAAAACCTGATCAGCATACTGAACCAAGCCATCACATGAGATACGACTTCAATAATATAATCCGTTTCTATGGTCAAATAACTCCAAAAAAAGGTAATAAAATTGTCAGTATGCATAGGCGGAGAAATAATTTCCTTTTTTATTACATTATACTCTGTCTGTATACGTAGTGGGGTTTGTCTGTCCCACAGATGAAGGCAAACCTCTGTCTGTTGTAACGCGTGGCAAGTTTTGTTCCAGCTTACAAATCACATAAAATACCTTCGCTCACTTCAGTGTGCTGGTTCTGCAGGCACAAGGTCATGTCGACTGAAAAACGGATACCACGTGACTCCGGGCAAACTGTCAGCACCGCAGAGAAGCTTCGGTAACTTTTGCGAGGTTCCTTCTAGTCCTTGACAGAGCGCATGCTCCGTAATTATGTGCAGAGCTTGAGACTCTAGTCGCATAGAAACCAAGAGAAAGGTTTTCCCAAGCCAAATTTAGCATTTTTCATGAATTTCAAATGGTCAAAATATTTCAAACCATGTTTTCTGTGTATAAAATTTACGTATGTTTGGATTGTGTGCTCAAATGTTGCAGTAAACATAACTCCGTGATACACAACAAAAATTACAAGAGCTTCAAAGATTAGAAACTTCGCAAGCGTTACTCACAAGACGATTATATTGTCCGATTGACAGAAGACCAGGTGATGGGGTGGTAGCGTGTTAGTTTGACACGCAGGAGATACTGGGTTCGATTCCCGTTTGATTGCCTCCAATTTTTTTCTTAACTGGAGCGACTATATATTTCAATTTATTTATTGCGAACATTCTTATTTTATTTGCTGTACGAATTGTTGAATTTTGAATTGAATTTTGTTTTCCAAACAATTACGATAATTTCTTGTGAATAGTATTATATGTATTTCTGGATCATTTTCTCGAAAGAAATATATACTTTTCGCCAGGCATAACATTTTATTGAGTATGTTCGTAAAATGATGAGAAATGTGAGAAAACTATCGTAAAAAAATATTTTTTACAAATAAAATTTAAAATGGTAAAGATGTAAAAATGTATTTAACCTTTACTCTAATAAATTATTAAATAAAATGCAATAATTAGTTGCTCGATTTATTTAAAAAGAAAATAGTGCAATAAAACGGGAATCGAACCCAAAGTCTTTTTTACGTGAAACTTATCACCTACCACGCTACCTCCATTTTTCTTCTTTTTAAGTCCACTTTATGCACAGTAAGAAAACTGGATCTATAGTTTAAAGTGGGATTCCAATAACTTGTGCCTAAACAACGTATCAAACTTATCAATACTCGGTTCGGGCATTTTTCAACTACTTTCTAACGTGTTCTATAGAAATATGTATTATTTATCGGGAATGTTTTGTGTCCTACATTTTGACTTAATGTCATACATTTTAGGTCAGCATGTCCAGCGAACTGGTAACCCTAAGTTAGTGTAATGTGCCTGAAATTGAATGTCCTATTTTTAACAGTGAACGTATTTTGTCCCTTCAATTAAAACTTTTAGTTTACAATTCATCATACCAACCTGTATCCTTCTCCCTTGTTTATTTATAGTTATAAATAAAATCCCATTGGAGCATGGAAAAACCTTTCACTGTTCATTAGTCAATCATTGTTCTCTGCAGTTTTGAATGCAACATTCAGGCTCTCTGATCGTGCATCGTACGTTTCAGATCAGATATACACATAATTTAATATATTTATAAGTTGTTTTAAGCGAAACTCTCTATTTTTATTCTTTCCATATATTGATCTATATCAAATCTCACATTGCAAACAGTTATTAATGGTTTCAATGTTATTTGCTGGGTAAAAAAAATTCATATTACTTTAGATTCGAACATGCAAACGCAAGTATCAAAGTATTGCTTTAGACAGCACTCATGATTTTGAAACTTGGAGAGGCAATCATTTTACGGTGAACGTGAAAGTTGGTGTGTGTTGACAGACTGTAGCTACTGACATATTGGCACTCACAACTAGGAAACGTTCTCAATGATCACGTGGCTGCATGCTTTTCGCTAATAAATAACTGCGTTTTTTCAACACATACACAAATACATCGTCGCTTCGGAACATCAAATTTTCATCTTTGCTGCTTTCAGATTACCAACATACGAAGTGGCATGCAATTCAAAAGGTTTTGCAGAAACCTCAGTTATATAAATAAGATTGGATGAAATTAGACAAAAAAAAAAAAAACTTCCATTCCGCTGGGCTCAAACTCGGGTTGCGCGCATGCTAGTCCGACACTATGACCAACACTCCAAATGAGACAACACGAAACTCTTTCGCAAGTAGTCGACTAAAACGCAAATTAATTTTCAGATTGCTAATTCCCAAGGTATAACATGCCTAGGCAGATGTGTCTTGCATTTTCTGTACTTTGGTTATTTCAGTCCTTTGGTCTCTCCCTAGGTTTATCACTTCAAAAATGAGGAATATTTTTTAGACAAAGATGATAAAAAGACAAAAAGGAATAATCACCCTCGCAAAAAAAGCCAGAACTCGAGTCTTGAACCTTCGACGCGAGGTGTGTTGCTTGTTCTAACTATATCTGTGTGTTTTCGTTAGATTCATGATATTTCGTGAGTTGATATGAATAAAGTAAATAAATAAGACAAGTGGGTGGAAGGGACTGGAGTATCGTAGCTACGGAACCATTGAGAAGATATTTATCGCCTAGATAGAGAATCTCTATATCCCCTTGTGATAGAGAACTTATTAGAAGAATGAAAATACAGATTAAACGAACAAATTTGATGTGTATCCTTTCGTCAAAATGCCTAAAAAACAATATTACATACTTCTTCACTAATAGAAAAGAATATAAAAAATTGTCCTTGGTGGGGATCGAACCTAGATCTCACTGGTGAAATCTCTGTACGCTATCCAAACACTCTATCAATAACACCATGTTTTCTTCTTTCCAGTCAGTCTGTTTCCTTCCTCAACACCTGAAGACGAAAATGCATCTTAATTTCTCTCATAATTGTTTCATTGCCTATTAATAGAAACCACGTATGTCAAAAATAGACGCATTCTTTCTGTGAAAAATCCCATGTTTCGCACATCGTGCTTCTCCATTTACTGTTATTTGGACATTCACTTGGAAGTTAAAACTTAGCTTTTGTGTGTTTATTTTCACGTGCATGTGTGTGAGAAGAATGGTGTGCACGTGTGTTCGATATTTTTCTGGGTATTATTTTCGTTCAAAGCATTAATATAATTGTAAAATATGGGATTTACTGTAATGAAAGGAGTGAAAATATAAACCCAGTCCGTCAGGTTCGTTCCCAAACAACGTGGACCGAGTATTATTCCCAGTGACGTGCGGTGTCGTCGACACTTGGGGTAGCAGTCAGTGGCGTGCTCAAGGGAGGGGGGTTGGTGTGGGTCACACCTCCTCCCTTTAGGGCCAGTATTCCTACAAAAAAGAAGAATGTCAATAACAGGAAAAGATTGCAAAATTATGAATGAGTACTAGAAAAAAGTACACGTAAACCCCACCCACATTCGAAAATAAAAAACTATTCGATTTGACTCTAAGCCAGAGATCCTGGGTTCGAATCTCGGATTGGCCATTTGTCTTCTTTGTGTGTGTCCCTTCATCAATTTTGTCGTACCAAAGGTGGCGGAAAAGCGAAGTAAAATAAACCAAATTGAGCAATCAATCAATGATTTGATTTCATTTTTGTTACTTAGCGTCGCTTTTTTGTCACATTTGGTTAATTCCGAAGACGATACGATGAAATTGATGAAGGGACGAACACAGGGAACGCCCATGCCCGGGTCGGTGTTCGAACTCGGAACTCCTGGTGTCGTAGCGCACTGTGATAACCACTCCCCCACGCTTGGTTGATTTGGTGACAGGTAACAAAACACAACACACTTTTTTGTAGTTTCTTCAATGATATTCATTTGACTTTTTGAGTTCTGAGATACATTTTTCATTCCAAATTATTTCATTATTCACTGCAACACATAGGACAAGAATGCGCACTCATCACGGGTTCGAATCCTGGCCTGGATTGTTCATATGAGGTCCCTTCACCAATTTCATCATATCATCACTCAATCCTCATTTTCGCGATAACCAAATGTGGCAGAAAAGCGAAGTAAAATAAACCAAACCAACAACAATATGAACACGCGTTCTGTTGCCCAAATAAATACATCCGTATTTATGACTGTTAGAGACCAAGAGTAGTATATTTAAATAAAACCCTACTAAAACGAGAGTCAGAGAGAGCCTGAGCATATATTTGTAATTTAATCATTATATATTCCATATTTGAAAAAGAAAAAAAGAAAGAAAGCATAACATTATTGTCTGCACATAACACGTTCCCATACATACATACACACATATTGTACAACGTGTAAAACGTTGTGTAAATACAGATAACATAAGTACTGCAGAAAATTTTACCCTGTGTTCTTTAGAGGATTTACAAAAAAAATATAAGCAACCAATCCCCTATCTGCCCTATAGGAGATAGACTGGGGGACCTGAAAGCCTGGGCTTTCAACCATTGCAGCGGGGTGCGAGGGGACAAGGGAGGTAGAGAGAAATCTTCCTTTTCCTTGGGCCAGCCGTTTCTACCTGGAAACTGGTCTGGCGGAAGAAGAGCGAGCTAGGGTATCCAGCCAGCTTTGCCCGCGGAGAACACTGATGGACGAGAAGCGCGTGGAAAAGAAAGTGTTGCGCATGAGCTGTGGTGGCTTTAACAAGACAATAAATATTGTGATTTGAATATAATTCGAGATGTGAGATTGATTGATCTATCTCTGCTAGACTAGCTACTCCTCAGTGCACGTCACTGATTATTCCATGTCGAGAATATGATCCATTACGATCGACAATCTTCATCTCGTATTTCTGTTTGTCATCACTACTCAATTTACAGAGATGTATACCCGTGACTGGTATACAAGCCGCAGAATTGCAATGCTGGTTGGGTTGTCTAGTCACAAGGCGCTTGGTGGTCAGACATGGATGGCTTTCTTCAGTTCTTCTTCAATAGGGTCGTTACAACCCTGAAGTGTCCGTGACTGTACACAATATGAAAACTGTAATGTTAATAGCCGACTCTAGCGACTGTCGCGGTACCGGTAAACCGGGAAAGACAAGCGTTGATGCCGGGCCGCTTGCCGCCGAGTCTCGTAGCGAATGTCAGGGAATGCTCTGTATAAATCCAGATTACTTATACTATATTATGCTTATAAGGACATTAATAAATTTCAGGCTAATATTATTTGTTTACCTAATGCACCATGCTTCATGACAGACTACTTTAATATGATATCTCCCATGAGGATTCATTTTCCTGCCTACCCAAGTAGAGATTTCAGGAAGACAATCCCTACAATTTCAAATAATATATATCAAGACTACATGCAGTCAAAATTACAATGCGAATATCCAATATATATATAGCCCCAATCCCACCACTGACTCACTGACATAAATGTTCTCCATGAAGGAAGCCCCGGAGGCGAAAAACGCCCGATTACGAACCCCCATGAAATTGTCCCAAAAGGCAGAGAAAATTAAGAAATAGCCCAAATAGCCCTTCCTAAGGGTGAAAATTCCCTTTTTTCACGTCCTTAGCAACCGTTGCCACGGGCATTTCATTTGCACACATTGTTTCCTTTAATTCTTAATTGTCGAGATACATTATATTTCTTACAGATCACACACAGATGAGTGAACTCCCGGTTTTCAAAAGGTGCCTCAAACAAGGGTGACATCTACATAAGAAGAAGATTCAGTCCAGCCAGATACAATTACGTATTGGTATAATCAATGCGAAACTTTGTACATCATACTTGTTTCAACTTAATGTTTAGAGGTATAAATAACAAACAATTCTTTAGAGCTTGCCGTGCTTGTTGTTGACCATGGAAACGGACGTTGCTAGGGAACTTAAAGAAAGTTTATTCTCACACCAAAAACTACTGTAAGGGAATTATGCTAGACTTTTCGAATTTCAAAACATGAGCTTCAGAATTTATTACAGAGGAGAGGTAGGGTTTTGATGGGAATGACGGAAAAAAATATTTTTCAATTACGTTTAACAATGCGAAAATGACAAGAGACGTAAAATATTGCTTATCCGATTTAGTGTCGCTATTCTTTTATACAAAACATCCTACTAACTATCTTGAAATGGATATTACTTCCTTAGTTTATCATTAAGAAAATAGACAATATTTGTACCATATTAGAGCCCAAACACACATAATATTACGTTGACAGCTTTTCAAATAAGCGAACCACGTCGGCTAGAGCAAAGTTACCTTGGGCGAGAGCACGAGACGCTCGCTTAGCCTTTTTCGAAGGGTGGAAATACCCGTTTCATACTCCCTAGCAACGTCTGTTTTCGTCCAGGGGCTAGAAATCCGCCATTTTTCCCTCATGGGTTTTACAACTTCTGCATACAATAATTAAATTTGAAATTAACATACCTTTTTAAATATTTTTCTAATTGCAAAATAAATTGGAAAATAGTTAATCTTGATATCTAAAATAACAACAAATCTCCTGCATATGTTTCGATTTTTATGAATCGCACTGATTAATGTAAGCGCAGATGTTGCAATGCTAGATCAAAAATGTACACGGTCATATTCAACCGAGGCAACACATGGTGCCCAAGAAAATAATAACAATTAAAATAACTTGCACTTTGTATCTTTCGGTGCTTAGTTGAGAGTTTTTAGTGCCCTCTAAAACTTTTTTTTATTATCCTCGAGATAATCACCATCACATATGATTAAATTCCTAGTTAGAAAACATGCATCAGACAAGAGTGACATCTACATAAGAAGATTTAGTCCAGAGATAACATAAACAGTCATGTATAACTTACTTAATTAGTACTCAAAATTCGATACATCGTGGTTATTTTAGCGACATGTTTTAGACATGTAATACTGTCGTGCTAGCCATGCCTGTAATTGAACGTGGAAAAACACGTTGAAAATGATACCTTAATGTCATATTTTTCAAGTAGTGACGCCACGTAAAATATGACTCGAATCAACTGTCCATACCTTACGGAAAATAAATTTTGTTAGGGGAGTTGACTACAAGAAGAAAACTAAGATTGATTTAGTGATTGATTTAGTTTATTTTACTTTGCGTTTTGTACCTCTTGGCTAATTTGCGAAGGTGTGGATGAGTGATGAAATGATGGAATTAATGAATGGACATTCACAAACAACCAAGCCCGAGTGGGATTCCAACCCGGGACCCTTGGCGTCGTAGCGCGATGTGCTAATCACTTTTTTTCTTTTTATTTCCTTTTTACATTTTCAGAATACAAACACAAACTTTTTAGGTGATATTTACATAGTATGCATAAAAGTTAAAAAATTTGCATACGTAGTATGCATAACATATGAAGAAATATGCTGATATTCTTGATGCATATATATTTCAAATTTCTCACGAAAATCCTGTTTCTTATAGGTAGTAATAAACCAAGCATAATTCCCTAATATCCATTGTACACTATTTAACTTTATTTTCGGGTAATATGTAAAACTTGGACACAAAAGGTGATCAATCGTAATTTGCCTCTGGCTTGTTCTGCATATTGTACTAATCATTTCTGTGATATATTCCCACGTTGATTTTCTAATTTTACACTCACTGATTAAATGTTCTATACTTTCATCTACATTACACCATTTACACAGCGGATTTTCCGCTAATCGGAATCGATGAAGTTGAATTCCAGTTATCAAGATTTGGTGAACAATACAATACCATGCAGACCGTATCTTTGTTGATAAGTGTGTTGCATGTACATTTATCCAAACTCTGTTCCAAAGAACACGAGGGTTCTTCAACATTTTACATTTATGGTGCATAGTCTTACATTTAATTTTGTATATGTTTTTTACAGTGGGCATTTGAAGGTTGTCCGATAATAACAAGGTATAGCATATTTCTAGAATAGAATCTACCAAGTATTGATACTGTTTGGGAATAGTGCTTATATCAATTGGATATTCTAACACAATAGTGTTCAAACATTGCTTTAGAATCGTACCTGTCAGACCATCAGAGTGTCACCATTGCTGCAATGGTAGCCTGAATCATCAGTACTTTACTTTTAGTTGCCACATGAACCAACATTAATCCGCCACATTCAACAGGTAGACACATTGTTTCATGACTAACCCGAAGCATAGGTTCGGGTTGGTTTTTATGCGGAAGTCCTCACAGATTAATCGCTTATGTAAACAAATTTACACCTTTTTCTGCTTCGAGCTACGTTCCACTTCCAGTAGAAATTCAGCATAAGAGAGCCGTGCTGAATATTCATAACACTGACAATAAGTGTTTTATGTGGTGCATTTTAGCGGCGCTTCACCCGGTTCATTGTTCAAATAATCCGCAACAGGTTAGTCATTACTAGGGAAAGGAACTTTAGGTAATTAAATGTTTTTTCTGCGATAAGATAGAGACCCTCATTTTTGCCAAAATTCTGATTATAGCCTTATATGTCAACACAGCAAATTTTATTTTACATAAAAACACATATTTTCCAGTTTTCCGTATGTAAATACATATTTTGCGAATTTTCATTTTAAATACATAAAATTGCTCATTGACTTCATCCACCTCGAAATCCTCGAAGGAAAAATGTTTATAGGCTACTCTGCACCTCTTTCATATCGAGAGTGCTAGGTTTGTTTTGTCTTTGAACACCCTCGCTGGCAGACTTCTGGCACCTCGCCTACGATCCTATTGGGAGAAAATAGCTGTAAGTAGTAGCTGGGGCTGGCTACAAGTAATGATAGCAAGGCTTTTTAACGAAGCAATGCAGCTATTGTGGCCGGAAGGCATAACATTTGACAATGTTCTTCTCCTCGTGACAGATGCTGCAGCTTACATGAAAATAGCTGCAGTAGGCCTTGCCGTTAGCTACCCCAAAATGGTGCACGTTAAATGTGTGGCCCATGCGTTGCATAGAATATGTGAAAAGATAAGAGCTCTTTATCCCAATGTCGATAAACTGGTTTCAAATGGCAAGAAAGTTTTTATCAAGTTGGCTAGAAGAATAGACAATTTTAAACAAAAATGTCCTGAGGTTCCCCTTCCCCCTACACCTGTAGTTACGCGATGGGGCACTTGGTTGGATGCAGATGTTATGGCCAGAAGTTTGAAAAAATTGTATCTGTTGAAAATGATCTCGGCAAAGAAGAATTCTGCAAGAACTGTTGATGGAGCCCTCCGTAAAAGTCGAATTGGCATACATCTCAACAAACCTGTCCATTCTCTCTAATTCTATATGAAAGCTTGAATCGTCCGCGAACACTTTGGCAGCTTCCATTGTTAAAGTCCGTATAGTAGAATCGAAACTGCAAGAACTCACTGGATCTAAGTGTCTAAATGTACAGAATTTTTTGGGAAAAAACAAGGTTTTCAAACTTTGTGCCAAATTGCATGTGTTTTGGAAAGTGAAGTAGAGGAAGAGGAAGCTTTGGAAAACTTAAGCGTTAGTGACATTTCGTGATTCAAATATGCAAGAATTGTTTCTTGTGACGTGGAGCGATCTTTCTCACAATATAAGATGCTTTTTAGAGATAATCGTCACAGATTTACAATCGAGAATTTGGAAAAAACTATGGTGATCCATCCACTGCAACTCTTCCAAAAAATTGCTCGCTAAGAGGTAATCATTTAGAAACTAATTTCAGGTGTTTAAAATGCATGTTATAGTTTGTTTTTGTTACCAAATGTTTTTATTTTTGTCACATATTTTCCTGTTTTTATCACATATTTTCAACATTTATGACACATAAAAAATAAATATTTCTGTGTTTTTTAGCACATAAAGTTCCGTTCCCTAGTCATTACACACAATATGTAGACGAGATTGAATATGCTATGACAGGCATCAAATACCCTGTTGCTATTTCTGACGTAACAAAGTTTGAAAACAGGGTACGAAATGGAGAAGGAAAACGATTAGCTATAAATGTATATTCGTATACTTCAGTTAAGCATTTTGTGCATCCCGTTAGGATAACTAATATTGTTGATGACGAAGCCGTGGAAATCAATCTGCTTCTTATTGCTGACCATAATGTTCATCATTACACGCTAATTCGTTCACTCTCCCGCTTAGTCAGAAGCCAAACAACCAAGTTTCGTGCACACATCGAAGTTTGTCCAAGGTTTTTAACCGTATTCGAGAATCGTGACCAACGTAATTACCAACATTTTTAAAATCAAGAAATTGCCAAACAAAAACTTGCTGAACATAAAAGTCTACTGTGGAGTCAACAGACCGGCTCGCATGTTGATGCCCAAAGCAAATGAATTCGAAGAATTTAAAATGCACAAGGCCTTGTTGGAACATCCGGCCATTATCATCGCAGACTTTGAGGCTTTTCTCAAACCATTGTCCTATTGTGATCCGGATCCTGAATTTTCTTCCACAACACCGTACCAGCTTCATGATCCAAATAGTTTTGGATATGTTGTTGTTTGGCAGGATAGGATAGATAAACCATATACGCGTATATATCGTGGACCGAATGTTATTGAACTCTTTTTTAAAAAGATGGTAGAGGAGGTTGAGAACATTGGCAGCTTCTTATGCCAATCGAAACCAATGCTTCCATTATCCAGTGATGAACTTCAATCTTACAATAACATTGAAACGTGTCCGGTGTGTGATCAACATTTTACGGATGAGAATCGGAAAATATTTCACCATAATCATTTCACCAGAAACTACATTAGTGGAATCTGTAACACCTGCAATCTCAAGATCCAGAAGCCTAAATTCGTACAAATATTTTTTCACAAGGGATCCAATTACGACTTCCACTTTTTAATTAGGAATCTTGGATACGATACGCAAAAAATAGATATTCTTGCTCAAAACGAAGAACGTTATATTTCAATAAGTAAGAAAGTTTAAAATTCCAGGAACGAATGAAATCATAGAGATGAGTTTTCTAGATTCTTTTAGATTCCTATCGGCAAGTCTTGATGCTTTAGCAAGTAAACTTACTGACGAACAATTTAAAATTACAAAAGCTAGTTTTCCCAACATACACATAGAACTGATTAAACGTAAAGGTATCTATCCTTATGAATATGTAACCGATAAATCTAAATTTGATGATGCCACTCTCCCACCTCAAAAAGAATTCTTCAGTCAACTGAAAAAAACCGGAATTACGAATGAAGAATACGAACATGCGAAATTAAAAGGAATTAAGATGCAATACTCTCGGGGATTATCACGATGCATATCTCAAATTAGACATAACAATACTTGCTGATGTTTTTCAGGTATTCAGAAAAACAGCAATAAATATTTATAAATTAGATCCAGCATACTTCTAAAGTGTTCCTGGTTTGGCGTGGTCTGCTATGTTGCTCCAGACCAGGATCAAGTTGGAATTGATATCGAACGTGGACATGTTACTTTTTATAGAAAGGGGGATACGTGGGGGGGATGGTTCAATGCTCGCAGAGATACGCAGAGGCAAACAATATTCACATTTCTGAGAATCAATACGATGCAAATCGACCATCGAATTACATATTTTACGCTGACGTAAACAATCTCTACGGATTCGCAATGATACAAAAACTTCCATACGGAGGATTCGAGTGGATAGATCCCATTTGAATTGATATTAATCATTTCGACTATCGTGAATTTGGTCTGTTCATTGAGGTGGACATTGAATTTCCAAATAATTTGCATGATACTTTTTCCGATTTACCTCCGGCTCCCGAAATTAAATGTTCACTTGATTCTAATCAAAGCAAGCTTAAGTTAACTCTGGAGAGAAAAGAGAGATATGTCGTCCACTACAAGAATCTCCAGTTTTTGATTGAGAAGGGTGTTCAGGTAGTAAATGTGAGGAGAATTCTCAAGTTCAAACACTCTCCATGGTTAAAATCTTATATTGAGACCAACACGAGACACAGAATCTGCCATTTCAGAATTAGATAAAGATTTTTATAAACTAATGAATAATGCGGTTTATGGAAAAACAATTGTGAACGTCAGAAAGCATATAGACATAAAATTGGTTTCGGATAACAATAAATGTAGAAAATTGGTATCTAATCCTAGATTCAAATCGCGAAAAATTTAGAACGAGAATTTAACACTTTTTAATATAGATATAAAATTAATAAAATTCAGAACACCTATTTACGTTGGTGCAACAGTTCTCGACTTGTCAAAACTGTACATGTTCGAATTTCATTATAATATTATGAAACCTTTCTATAATGATAAGGTGTCAATTTTGTATAGACACCGATAGTTTTATTTATGACATACAAACACCTAACCTCTACGAAGATCTTAAACATCCTTCCATGCTTGGGTATTTCGACACTTCTTTCTATCCTCAACCCAACAGATTTGGAATTATTTCCCACAACAAGAAGGTTCTCAGCAAATTAAAAGATGAGTGTAACGGTGATATTACAGTTGAGTTCGCTGGTTTGCGTTCGAAGATGTATACATTCAGAACAGAAAGCAGCGTCATGAAGAAAGCAAAAGGAACGTGGAAAGATACCGTGGAAAACAAACTAACATTCCACGATTATATTGATTGCCTTTCTTCAAAGTCGAGGATACTTCGAGAGTGTAATAGAATACAAAGCTCAAACCATGAGATTACAACGAATAAAATAAAAAAAGTTGCCCTGGATCCACACGACGACAAGAGGTGTATTCTCGAATGTGGAATCCATACTTTGCCTTGGGGACAGTTTAGTTTAGAAGTTAATAATAATTGCACTCAACACATGTGAAAAAAAATAAACCTAACATCAAACCAAAATTTTGAAAATAACAAAAAATCTACACGTAGTCTAATTTTTTATATATTATTCTCTCCTATTAAAATTGTTCTATCACTATTTAATTTTTCACATCATAAATATATGATTTCTCCACAATTAAAATTGCACTACATGTAGTACTTTGTGGTAGAGTTTCATGAAATTCACAGATCAATTTTATATTTGTTCGATCATTTATAACTACCAATTTTCTTTTTGATGCATTGATTAAAAACATTGGTCTGTGAATTATGAACTCATCTGGATTATAATACATATCTATGTTACCTTCAGTTACTCTTTTAAATGCACTATAAGCTTCATATAACTTCAAATAATCTTGTTCTGCAATGTTTATATTGTAATTTTTACGAGGAAATACTTCATTTCTGCCATTCTTCAGATACACATTTTTAACTTTACAATTATCAAACCGGCTGCTATCCTTTTCCTGATTGTCATCTCTCCCTGTTTGAAACAGCACAGCTACAAACTCTGGCATGTCATATTGCAAAGATTGGAACTGATTAGTAATGTCAAATTCAAACAATTTACCCTCCACAGGCTTCTGAATGCATTGATAAGTATAACATTGAATCGGAATTTGAGGATTTTTCAAAATGTTGCCTTTGTATTTGAGAGCATAATTAGATTCATATTCAACTATAGGCATTCGCAACTCCATAGACTGGTTCACATATTTCGGAGCTTCGGGTAAACTAGCATCATTAGCTGTTCCATCTGCATTCAAAGTTTTGTATCTCATGATGGCATTATGATCATTGGGTGCTCTGCGAAATATGACACTCAAACCACCTTTCCACATATTTTTTTTATAATCTGAGAAAAATCGAAATAGCAATCTCATGGGGAACAGTACTGTGTGACTTTTTGCTTGAATTTTTGTACCAGCTTCGAACTCACCTACTTTATAATATGCACTCTCTGATTTGGACAGTTTTAATGTTCCCACAGTAGTGGATGTAATTCCAGGGCAATCACTGTACCATGCTTTCTGACTTCAATTTGAGAAAATAAGAATGGAACAAAATTATCTATAAGTTTTATATTAGCCCCAGGGAGGGGATATTCTTCACCATTACTTTGTTTTACAATATCAAATTTTATATACAGATCAGATCTATGTGGATGAATAAACCCATCCCCCACCGTGATGTCATACTGTATCTCTTTATTGGGCTGATTCAAATTTGCAAATGTCCTCCTGTTTGGAGGGAAAGACTGTAATTCACAACTCTCAATATTTTCCATCTTGGTATTTATTTATATATTTTAAATATTAATTTCTATTATCGCAGTGCTATTAGCACCGGCAAAACCGATGATTTCATTTTTCTCATTCGTAATTGTTATCTCTATGTAATTAACTTTATCAATAGAAACAGGGAAATAGACTGGTGGGATTGGGGAATAGAAAATGGGTTCCATAAATTCCGAATTCGTTTTAAATGTAGCAATGATACCTGTCTCCTTGTGACAACCAATGGAATTTTCTTCTGCTTTGATAATCATACCTTTGGCAATGTTGCAGTGAATATTCAATGTCTCAATAGCTAAGAATTTTGGTATAAATTTACCTATGTGCCTAACACTTGGTTCTAATTTGCTATTGTTCTCGAATCCTAAAAGTTCTCCCATGGTAGATAAGTCCACTGTTTCATTGGTAGTTACAATCTCTACTCTGTGTGTTACAGAATTTTGAGAAAGTAAGACAGTGTTTGGAAGTTCAAATTGTAAAGTAGATAAGTTATACTGTCCGGGAGGAATAATTATTTTTTCATTACCTAATAATATAGTATTGTTGTACGTAGTTACATTCGGTATCAGATACATACTGTAGAATGCTCTCAGAGCTATGGATTTTGGATAGATAATATCATCGTGAAGATGTAGTTTCAAAACCGAAGTCTCGCTGGAGAGATAAAAAATTCCCATATTTAATATATAATACAGCTTTTTGAAAATCTTTTAATTTGATGTTTGGTATTTTATTTAAAATTCTGAGCATCGTAATGCAAACATGGCCACATATAATTTGATCAAAATCTTGAATACGATCATCGTTGTAATAAATTTTAACATGTCTCAAGTAACGAATTAATTCTGTAGGGGGTACCCCTCCGAAAGAATCGAAAATAAAAGCATTGTCATTTTGTTTATAATAGCATATCCAGTGAGTACCAACGTTTTCGGACTTGTCCAAATTCACCACGCCACATTCTCGAGAGTGAGGACTACCTTTAGGGAGAGAATCAAACATGAAACCCCCCCCTGAAGTGTTTAATTTTAAATATTTTAATTAAAGATTCAATGTCTTGGTTGGTAAGAGCTTATTTTTTTCGAATCAATTACAGTTTTGACAATAGCAGCACTACCCCCAGCCAAGCTCCCAACTGCCCCCAATGCAGCCAGGATAGCTGGAATGCTGAATATGAATCCTCCACTGTGTGTTTTCTTTCTTGTATTTTGCAATCGTTTTAATTGTGGCGTACTGAGTAATAATTTCATTCCATTTCCTTTGGCTATACATTGTGTCTTCTTTTCTTGTTGATTTTTTAGTTAAAATCGAATTAAGTTTTAAATTTTTAAGATCGTGATATGGTATTTGGTATACAACTCCTTTTGCTTTCATGTTGTTGTTGTTATTATTATTATTTTTTAGGGTATTTATATTAGAAACCCCACCCTAATTTTTGTTTTGTATTCATAGCATTGGTTATACTCAACGCTGTTATTTTTTCACCCAATGATGCATCTCTGCTTGTTAATCTTCCAAAAGCTGCCTCTTCCACTTTTTGATCAGCCACATGACGATCATTCAGATCTTTGTGTGTGTTGTATGCAATATCATGTTCTTTGCAAGCTGCATCCAGAGTATTAATACCCCTGTCCCCTCTTTCTATTCGTTTCTCAAGTTTTGTACCAGGACCACAATATTGGTAACCAGGTACGTGTAACTCGAACGGAAGTTTATTAATAATATAATTTACCAAACCTCGACCCTCTGATATATTCCAGAATTTATGAGGTAAATTATTGATAATTTTAATTAAGTATCCTTATTAAGTTACCATTGTTAGGTTTCCGAGTCATGTCGATAGTAACAAATCAGAAATCGTCGCTGTTCCAACAAGATGAACAGCCAACGTTTGTCTGGCAGACCTAACCATTTCACATACAATTTATTATTTTTCTTCTTCAATATTTTCTCGATTAGATATGTATCTCGATATTTTGTTTTACTAAGTTCCTCTTCATAGAATCTCCCTTTCAATATTTTGTTATGATTATCTTTTATGATATATGTATTTCTATTCCCTGGTAAAACTCGAACCACTGAAAATAACTCCGTACTCCAATTTTTAGTGAATCCCTTCTCGAATATCTGTTTATATTTACTGACCCTTACCTGATCCCCTATTTTAAACTTTGGCTTCTTGGTAGTGTATGTATATTTTTTTTACAATAAACAGCAGAAATTAATCGTTGCTCATCAGATATGGTCACCTCAGCAAGTTTCATGTGAATAGTACTGTGTACTGTATTGTTGTAATCATGAACTAGCTCGGGTAAAATTTGCACCCACTTATAATTGCCTTGTAGAGTGAATTGTCTCCACATGCGATTTTTTAATGTTCTGTTGAATCGTTCCACTATACTAGCTTCTAGATCACTGTATGTAAAATAATGTTTAATATTATGTTGTTGCATTAACTTAGCAATTGTAGAATTGTAAAATTCTTTCCCTCTATCTGTCTGTAAATAGTTTGGTATCCTTCCCTCACTAAATATCGACTTAAAAGCCTCGGTAACACAAGTACCAGTCTTAGATTTTAGGGGAACAGCCCATGCATATTTGCTAAAGGTATCAATAACTGTAAGCATATATTTGTAACCATGATTTATCTTATCCAAATTTTTTAAAGTCCCCCTTGAGGGGGGGCATCTCAATCAGATCAGCCTGAAACAAATCATTTACACCTTTTGTTACTACACTTAATCGCTTGTAATTGCAACGGGCTTGTTTGTGTAATTCATGAACTATATCTTGTCTTGACATCGAGTTCGAAGTGAGAATATCGCATAAAATGGATTGTCCTCAGGGTATAACCGCTTTATGTCAAATACTAGCTTGTCACCAATTTCAATATCAAAAACTGATAATTGTTCGTCGTCATGTACTTTATATTTATTGGTAGACTCATCCCAGTAGGCAATAGGTATTTGAACTGCCTTGTGTATACCATCTTTTCGCACTATAGTAAACTGAGGAACTTCAATATGTTTTCCATGTTTTAGAAAACTAAACTTCAGAAATCGTAAACTACCATGTACCTGAGTGTACGGATATAATTTGTAAACATTGCCAGCATTGACGTCCGTCCAGTGCCCTCGAGCATTTGGAACACTTTGTAACCTCACAATTTCCATAGAATAAAATTCACGAGTATCTACGTCATCAAGTCTGCTTAATACCGGTTCCAAGTGTTCGTTGATAGTACGAACCAACTCATCGTAGCTAGGTTTGATTTTTACATCAACATACAGTTGTTTATATTCCTCTTTGAGATCGTGAAGTTGAGTAGCAAAACCTGATAAAGCAGATTCTTGACTTGCTTCAAGAGTAGTAATTTGTAACGTAATATTAGAAATAATCTCCTGTAAATTTTCCACAAGTTTCAATTTAGAACTCTGGGTAGCAAGATCGTGTACTTGACTTCTGATTTCTGTAAATAATGCATGTAGTGCGTTAATTATTTGATTGTTGGGGAGACTAGCAACAGTTTCTCTGATTTGCGCAATTTCTGGTTGAATATTTTTGATATCCTCAGATTTTAAAATTCGAAGTACTGCTCTCCTCATAGCTCTGATTTCCTGAGAAGTAGGCACAGCAGCTACAGTATTCTGAAATGTGGTAAGAGTTAATTTTATAGCATCGAGTTCTGTTGCATCAGCTGCATTTTTCAAAATTTCTTGCAGTTGCGTTATGTTATCCTGAGTAGGTGTAGACTGTTGCAGTGTCTCTAATTTACTCTGAATGTCGTCAATAAGATAATGGAAATGCGATAATTCTGATTCAGTATTCAAGCTTTCAAGCTTAGTAACTTGCTGTTGAACTATAGCTAGAATATCAGTAATGCAAGGCAGTTTCGATTCCAGAGTTTCCTGTACACTTGTTAGCTCATTTCTCATAGTTGCCATAGTATCTTCTATGTGAGCTATGGTACCTTGTATCTTCCCAAAATCTTCTTAAGTCTCCAACTGTAATTTGATGCCGGCAACGCTCCGAGCAATAGCATTTAATTCAGAAGATGAAGGTAAATTATTGTTAAAATCTTCCAATGTCTGTAGATTCGATTGAACTTCTGTTAGAGCTGTATGCAGTTCATCTGTCTGTAATTCAGATTTGATACTTTGCAATGTAGGAACTTCGAAAGCTTGAAACTGTTATTGCAATTTAGCAATACTAGCATTTACCTGCTCATATTCTTCTTGAGTTTTGATATTCTGGATGATGGTTTGCAGATCGGTACGAATACTATTTGTCTGGTCATTTATTTGCTGTTTAAGCTGTTCGGTATTCGTTCCCTGGATCTGTCTAAATTTATCAAGTTCTTTTTTCAAGTTGGCAATATTCTCTTCTAAGTTCTGAAGATTATCTATTGAAGCTAAATTAGTATATTTCTCAAGCAAATATTTGAGTTCTCCATCAATTTTTACTATAGGATCAATCAGTTGAGTTTGAAGATTTGTAAGCTCTGCTTGAATATTTAGATTTAGCAAATTCTGTAATATGAGTAAATCTGATTTCAGTTTCTTTAGACGTACATCTAAACTAGCAATCTCGCTTGAATTATCTGGAATCTCCTGTCGCCTTCTATTACCAAATATATCCATAGTTTTTTTTGTTTTTAGGTATTTTATATATTAATAAGAGGATAGATTATTCTTATTTCGATAAACAGAGGAATCAATTTATCATACTCTCCAATTATCTCAGCATACAAAAATTCACCAGCTTCCACATCATAAGACGTATCAGGAAGTAATGTACTATGTTTAATTCTATACAAATTTCGACCTATGTGCAAAACTGCCGCATTGGGTGGTGAAATATTTATTTGATTTTTCCCACTAACAGGTAACTTATATGATGATAAGTTATTATTAAATACAAATAAGTGCTTTCCAGTATCCTCGTCAACATGAGACCAAATACTATTCAAGTGAACAAGAAGTAACCCTTTCAATTGATGATATAGTTCTCTAAATACATCCATGTTTACTGGAATTCTCTTTACAGGCTGATTATGTTGTTGCTTTTTAAACCCAAAAATATTCATGACGTTTTATTTTATATTAGCTATTTTTTTATTATATATAAAATATATATTTGTACTAAGTATAAAAAAATTAATAATACATATAGTAAAAAAATATCCCCCTGTGCTTAGCACATGAAAAAAAATGTATAGAAAAGCACTGCAACAACACGTCCGTACTCTTCAACTGATCTCGCAAAACTGACTAATCTGTCACGTCACATCTTATCATAACAGGTTAGTATTTTATTAAGTTTCAGTTATTTGTAAGACTATGCCTCAGTATGTTTGGTCTTTAGTGTTATTTTTCATGTTGGTATATATTGTAAAATGTCAAGAAAATATCAGACTCTGCAACTATCGCAGAGTATTTTGGTGTGGTATTTAGATAGGTTGCATAAATTCAAATAATGTAATGCAAAAAACTCTTTAAGTAGCCTAAAAACATCTGAGACAAAAAGCTAATAAGAAGACACCACGTCAGATAAAAGTCATCATAATATTACGTAATAACCTGTTTGCATAAACATGATGCAACAAGTTACCTTCTGTGCCATTGTAATGTTGCGTAATGTTATGTAATAACCTGTTGCATAAGCATGATGCAATAGTTTACCCTTATAAAAATACAATAAACGGAGATTAATTATTATGCAATGTTACGTAATTTAACTCATAAGAAATTATGACACTCGTACCAAGTGTGAGGTGAAAAATCACAGATTTGCAATAGTATAAAATCGACAAAAACATCATCAAAATAGGTTTACCATTGTGCTTAAATTAATAAAAATAATAGGCCTCGTACCAAGTGTTATTTTGAACATATCTGATTATACTACTGGTTAAATTAATAAAAACAATATGCCTCGTACCATGTATGAGGCAAAAATCACAAAGTTGCAATAGGTGTGCGTGGGTGTGCGTGGGTAGGTGTGGGTGGGTGTAGGTGTGCGTGGGTGTGCGTGGGTGGGTGTGGGTGGGTGTAGGTGTGCGTGGGTGTGCGTGGGTGGGTGTAGGTGTTACGTACTTTAACTCGAAATAAAGTATGAAGTGTACGTACGAAGTGTGAGGTGAAAAATCACAGATTTGCAATAGTATAAAATCGACAAAAACATCGTCAAAATAGGTTTACCATTATGCTTAAATTAATAAAAATAATAGGCCTCGTACCACTCGTACCAAGTGTGAGGTGAAAAAACACAGATTTGCAATAGTATAAAATCGACAAAAACATCATCAAAATAGGTTTTCCATTGTGCTTAAATTAATAAAAGTAATAGGCCTCGTACCAAGTGTTATTTTGAAGGAATCTGATTATACTACTAAAAACCTAACCTATAATCACGAGCATACAACAAAACAAAACACACACATACACACACACACACAATCACATATTCATGACAGTAGTCAGGGATTTGAAATATTAAGGTGAATAAGGGTTTTCATTGTTTTTCTGCGCTTAACTGTATTCAATTTATCACTAAAATATAATGTGCTAAATATTTGTGCCCAATAATAAAATGTTTTAATTGTTTCTTAAAGACATATCCTGAAGATGAGTTCCGGATTTCGAGGGGCAGTGAGTTCCAAAGACGAGAAGTAGAAATGGTGAAAGATTTTGAATATAAATTAGAGTTATGAAGGAGGATGAGTAGTTGAGTTCTCCCTCGCGATCTGATGTCAAGGCTGTGTGATTCGGAAAGCATTGAGGATCTGCTCGAGAGATAAGCCGGTTCCTTTGAACTGATTGCCCTATAGAGAAGGGTGAGGTTGTGTACCTTTCGCCGATCAATTAATTTGAGCCAATTTAGCTTTGTAAAGAAAACGGATAAATGGTCCCTATATTTCAGATCGAAAATAAAGCGGACGCAGGTGTTTGTGTGTTTGTGGATGTATCGACGGTGATGTTGAACGTTATTAAGCTATAGTCACTTGTAGTTTTTAGATCGTGCACCTTCCACTTAAGTATGTTATTGAAGGCCCTTGTATTCGCCAGGGTAACGTCTATGTTGCTAGACGCACCTGCTCGGCCTCTGTACATTGGTGGGTTTCCTGGTTGGTTTATTACGTGCATGTTGTGTTCCGATATGAAGTCTTCTAGTAGTTCTCCTCTGTCATCGCACTCGTTCCCATGCCTCGTCTCCATAAGATGATGTGAATGAAGGGAGGTTTACAAGCATATAGGGACTACACAACACGAGTCCCATAGAGGATTCTCTTGGATGCAGGTCCAGGCACCAGAGCCTCGCTAGTCTGCAAAATGCAGTCCAGGGTGTACTACGTGGAAGAGAAGTTGACATTTGGGTGTTTGTAGAAAGTGTCACCCCTTACACCCCAGTTGGAAGTTTAAACGGCATGTTGATTTGTGGAAAGCATCCACTGTATTCCAACCTTCTTTCTACCAGTTCATCGGAGCTAGCCCATCTCACCGGCTGGCAGCAGGGTTGCCCTGTCTTCAAGAGTGAAAATAGAAAAAAACGTTATTTCAAGAGTAAAATTAATTAATTCGGCGACGGTAATGCAGTAAATGAAAATACCAAAAAGTGGTTCTCGAGAAGCATCCTTTCTCAGCGCTCAGATAAAATTTGAAAATTTGCTATTGATTGGTTTTCGAGATAATCGTGACCAAAGTTATAAGCTTATACAGGCTTGACAAGGAAAATGCTCAAAATTTCGTCAAGGTATAAGATCACCTTAAAGTACAAAAAGCTTGTTTGCTTCGTGAAAAAGTTTACATTTCGAAAATATGTCCACAAATGTGACTATTGTGTTGTTTTTTGGGGGGCGAGGAGGAGGAGAGGAAGGGTGTCCATGCTAGAGAAGAATGTTAACTTCTGCCGTAAAGGATACTTTGCATTCTCCCCATTGATTCGCACCCTGCTCGCACGTAATTCTACCAATCAAATTTGAAGCAAAATGGCAGAGGATGAAGTCTTAGATTGATACGCAACTTGGGATCGTTATGGGAATCTGTAGACCTCTACCTTTTAGTTTAACCAGATTGTCCTTTCTCATAACAACTTATATATCCCATCGAACATCCATAATGTTTACATGTCTACAAACATCCACATGTAGTTCTCTATATCCCACAGTACAATGAGGAATGTGTGTAGTAGTTGTGTCCCACATTACCGTAATGTTTGCTTTTCGCAAATAAAAGAAAATTCAGGAAATGGTTGAAAGTTAGTTGAATCTACTGAAATTTTAATGTAATTTTTCTTTATAAACTTATCTTGGTTAAATATTCGGATGGTTTTGCTTAATAACAACAATAATAATGTTTGGTATTTTTCTTAACGGTTCATTATTTTAAAACCAATAAGGGAGAGACCTTGAAAACGGGGACTGCGGATCAAATGGGGACGTTCGGTTCCTCACTGATCAAAGCTGCTACCTGGGACCCAACGAGGTACCATTCCTGGCCATCTACATGTCAGTTTGAATCAAATCGTGGACGCGGCAGCTCGATCTTATTTTCTCTACCAAGTTTTCAGATTTCGTTTTTGGCTCTGTGTTGTGTCTGGTCTTATCAAGACACATTTGAACATTGAATATTGGAAAGTGCAGCATTGATTCTTCTAGTTGTAAGTTAGCTTTTGATACATTGCTTGATAGGTTATCTTATTTACATCTGTGTGAAGGAGACGTCATGTTTTCTAGCGTCCGCCACTGTCTGCTAAAACGAGGACATTGAGGCCTTGAGGGTAGTCCAGAACGGGTGCGTCCCCATTTTGAACGCCATCGACCAATATTGAAATATGTTTTACCTACTAACCCTATGCTTTAATTGTCAGACAAGTCTGTGATGTTATGTTGTTTATTAAGTGTTTAAATTTAGTATAATAGATTATTTGTTAGTGTAGATGTTTAGAAAACAATAATGACTTACTGTATATTACTTTTACTGTATTTTTCATGGTTAATTTTACTTTTGTTTTTTCAACATAAGTTATCGTAACAAAATGTTTGCATTAGACATGGAATTTACATCGTTTCATGCGAGTGCCACATTTTAATAAGAGTTTTTTTTAAGCCGATGCTATTCTTATCATCCTACCAATGCACTGTACTGCATCAATTTGAATTTCATGTGTGTTTAGGAAAGTGCATGTGCTTATACGTGGCTCTTGTGTGTGTATTTGTCACAACACAAGTAAATTTGGCCGGCCCCCCGTGGCAGAGTGGTCAGCACATCGCGCTACGACGCCAGGGGTCTCGGGTTCGAATCCTGGCCTGGGCATGGATGTTTGTAAGTGTCCATTCATTAATTTCATCCTATCATCACTCATCCTCATCTTCGCAAATTAGCCAAAAGTGGCTCAAGAAGCGAAATAAAATAAAACAAACCAAATAAATAAGTAAATTTGATATTGTTCAATTATTGAGTATGGAATACGTTATCTGACGCGCCTATGCGATGAAAGATTATAAACACAGTTTTGGATTACAAAACAGGGTGCGACGATTATGCGGTGCGTGAAATAATGAATATTATGCATATTTGTTTATAAATGTTTTAACTTAGTAATTTGGAGTAAAGGTAGCCTTTACTCTTCCAAACATTGTAAAATCAAGTAAAAGAAAAAGTTATCAGATTCCGAAAGTCTTGTAAATAATAAAACATTATCTTCATAATATGCTCGCGGGAGATTGGACTTTTCAATAAGTTATTTTTTATTAACGTAAAATTTCAGAACTTGAGTGATTTTATTTCAGGCAGCATGTAAATTCTGAACATCTTGTTGAACTTGTTACACTTTTATTTACGAGTATTTGTGTGTGAACATTTAAAGTATAGTAAAAATCTTATGAAGATGCTGCCATCTCTGGAGAAATTTGTAATTTAATTTCCTGGAATCTCGTGGAATAGGTCAAGAGAGAGAACAATTTTAGTCATAAAGTTTATGTTGGTTGACCTTTCACATAAAACTTAATTTTTGGAACTTTCAAGTGTGGAACAATATTCTTGATTGATTCTTTAATTGATTTACTTTATTTTACTTCGTCTTTTGTGCCACTTTTGATTTTTTTGATTTGCTTTAGTTTATTTTACTTCGCGTCTTGTGCCTCTTGGCTAATTTGCGAAGATGGGGATGAGTGATGAAATGATGAAATTGATGAATGGACATTCACAAACAACCAAGCCCGACCGGGATTCGAACCCGGGACCCTTGGCGTCGCAGCGCGATGTGCTAACCACTCGGCCACAGGGTCGGGCTTGTGCCACTTTTGGCTAACTTGCGAAGATGGAGATGAGTGATGATATGATGAAATTGATGAATGGACATTCACAAACATCCATGCCCAGGTCGGGATTCGAACCCGGGACCCCTGGCGTCGTAGCGCGATGTGCTAACCACGCCGCGACGGAGGCCGGCTGGAATCATTTATTTTCCTTTGGGTTAAATGATATAATATGAAAAACCAACAAACCTTGTTTCTGTATTGTACACTCAATTTTTTTTATGTAATGCGGTTTTTACGTTAATTATTC
Source organism: Lepisma saccharinum (assembly GCF_977018435.1). NCBI lineage: Eukaryota > Metazoa > Arthropoda > Insecta > Zygentoma > Lepismatidae > Lepisma > Lepisma saccharinum. Next base: position 16,366,930 of record NC_139232.1, on the reverse strand, counting down.
TGTTCGAATGCCAATTAATTGAATTAAACTTTCTGCCATTTTGTAACTTGAAATAAACGATGCCATTTCCAAGGAGTCCACGGTCTGGTTCGATCCCGCTCCCGACACTCATATATGTTAAATATATGTTCTATGCCCGTAGGCCCTGACTTGGGGGGGGGGGAGGCACTTTCTGCCTCTCTCCAAAATGCACGCAGATGGCCAGATTTTGTGCATACGAGTATATCCTATTTTCATATATAAAGCATTGTTTATGCCAACCTTGCCCCCACCCCACCCCGCCCCATTTATTTTAAGTTGCGGTCTCGGAGCCAACGTCTTGGGTAGAGAAACATTTCAGGACCCATTTCTATTGCCTGTGGCTGTACATAGTTGGATCTCCGGCACAAGGCCGTAGGGTACAAGCGGCCTTGTGCCCCTCTCCAACTGAAAAAAAGAGGCCCCCCTCGCAGATGGTAGCCACGTTGACGCCGTTGCGGGGCTTTCCACCAAGAGCTGCCTGTACCACTTCTAGAGTCTTTCTAGCCGAGGGGAAACGAATGTGTCTGCTTCATACAAAAGCTCCTGGTGACGACCGCCTTCCAAGAGGGGTGGCGGAATCTGCAAGACACCCAGTCGATTCCTCATCTTTCATCTTATATATACACAAGGTAAGTAGGCAAGTACGCATTTAGGGGCAGGGTCCAGGGGTTTCGGACCCCCCTGAGAGACTTACCAAGTAAATTCTTGTTCAGCACTTGTAAAATGCCGCGTTATTTATTTCCGCCGTAGGCAAGAATTAGATTGGGATCATACGACTTTGAATGACAGTACCAAAGAAGATTTATGCACATCACTCCTTATACTAACATGCATAAAATGTTAATCAGAACTTTATTTTTCGCGAACTGCATCTGACAGCCTCGTTTGTCATTCAAGAAATGTTCAATTTTTTATGTTCTTGATATTCATTTCCTTGCTAGGACAACTGTTTTTACACAAATTTTGGCGTAAGCTAGATAATTAATACATGCTGTTATATTTCTATACTTATTTATGTAATAATACTGTAATAATACAGTATTAATCAGTTTACACATTCTAAATAATATTATCTTAATTAATTTAAGATAATTATTCATTATTACTATTATTACTATATCTGAAACAGTTGGTACAGACCCCTCCCGAAATATATTTCCAGATACGTGCCTGTAAGTAGGGTATAGATACCACACTTACAGCTCGGCTGGATCTTAGGCAGGCGCCAGGGCAGCTGTTTTCGAAATATTCTCTCCCTTCGAAAAGGTGCTACGGTATTTCAAATTACGAGGAATGACATATGCTTAGAATTCCTTCTAGAGCATTCACGTGAATCTTCGCGTGGTTTGCTTTCGCTGTTGCCTACATATTCTCAATAGTTTCATAAACTTAGGAACGAATGAAACTACCAGGTGTTTTGCTCGCAATTGTGACATATGGCCTGTGTGACGTCAGAAACCCAAGATGGCGGCCACCGCTTCATTCACTAACAAAGTAAATCGATCATAACTCCTTTAAGAGCGCTTTTTGACAATTTTTTATACAGAAATTTTATGTTCACAATTGAAAAGGGAACAAAACTGATTCTTACAGTTTTTTCATATCTCGCACTGTTATGGAGCAGTGACGACGCCAGAGGGCACTTCGCCCCCCCCCCCCTGTCTGCCCCCAACTGAAGTTAAGTGTGAATAATATCGAATAATAAGATAGTTCATTTCTAAGAATATGAGGATTTTCACTATTTCTAATTGGTGTATTCTGCAGGATATCACTTTTCCTGCTTATAATACCAACTTGACTAACAAATTAATTTGTTTTAGTATACACACACACACACACACACATATACTATATGTGCGCGCGTGTGTAAAGCTAGGTAGGTAGGTCTTTGGCAATATCTATCTTGCGGGGGGGGGGAGAGGGTCAAGATTTGTAAATCCGGAATTGACTAGCACAGATAGTCTTTGGTTGAACCAATCTTATATATATATCATGTATATGGGATTGGACACTACTTATAGGCCGCGGTGGCTCAGTCGGTAACGCGTCTGACTACCATGCTCAAGGTCCCGGGTTCGATCCCCGGCCGGTTCAAATCCGGGAACTTTTCTAACGGTGGAAGCGGCCCCGGCGCCTACCCAGCGTCGAATAACATGGGTACCTGGGGGAAACCCTGGGGGGTAAAGGCGGTCAGGGGCGTGATGCTGATCACATCACCCCCACTCACGACCGGATCAAGAAAGTGTGGGGCGTTACCCCCACACCCCCTATACGCCTTCATGGCGTGGTGCTATGCACAGGGGAACACTTTACCTTTTACTTTACCTTTTTTATATGGGATTGGACATACCAACCAATGGTATACAGTACGTATATAACGTTTTTTCTTTGGTTTTACTTTTACTAGTGCAATTCTTATTCTGCCGTCGAACAACGTCAATAACACAAAAGGAGACCAGCAGTGAATTTTTATATTTAAGTATCTAAGTATTTATACACAAAAAATACTGTATTAATATTTATTAAAGGCCCAGGCACCTGACTTCTACGGTTTACAAACGAATCCGGAATACACAGATTAGTCAGCTTCCGGTGTGAATTTGTTGAGATATTAGACCAAACGTAGTGGTTACTTCACTGAGTACTTACGTCTTCGATGAAACTACTTAGGTATTCAATTCACTTGGCGATAATCACGCTGTAAAACACTAACGGTGAACACTTAGGGGGAGTTGGGCGGAAAGCACAAATCTTACTGATAACGAGTTGGACGTCTTCAATCTTCTAATCCTCCTGTCGTTGGTTCATAATAAAAATGTAGCCTCTCTTCTTTAGTAACCGTTTCTCAGGTTCTGGTAGAGATACTGCACAGGCCGATAGTTCACTCACAGTTTGTTATTTAGACACTATCTCTCTTTCCGGCAGAGATCATGGCCGTTAGTTCACTTACAGTTTTTCACGGCCCGCGAAACCAATAACCAACGTAACACGGATCCTAACCGTATCAATGCTTGACCCAGACTGTCTTCTCTGTAATGCACATCAACCGTTCGCTAGAGAAGACGTTAACTTCTCTTGCCGCCCTTTTTTTCCCCTGCGAGGGCGGGTCAACTTTTATAAGGGGTGCGTCAAGATCGGTTACACGTATCGTAATGTAAAAATTATCTGGTCAAAGGATTTGCGTTAAATTTGCAACGTGTGAAAGCCTGTCCCTTCTTGGGATAAAAGTTTAATGAACTACCAAGATTTTTCTTGTTCACTAGAGACAGAACAGATTGTCTAATGAAACGTAGGGGGTTCTCCCCTGGCTTCAAATTTGAAATAAAGAAAAAGAGCTTCTCAAAGTTTGTTTTTATCTCCACTTATACTAAGACAGGGCAGTCGGGATTGCACGTACAGTTTGAAGTAGGAACTGAAAAATGTGGAATGTGCCTACACTGGGACCCCTTGAATATTGTAAATTTGGATTCGTTACTGCCCACATCATGAGACAATTTGCACTACACGAATCAATTCTTCATGAAAGAGCAGTAGATTCAGTAATAATGCAATCTTAACTGTTTCTAACTCTTTTTTAACTATACATTCTAAATTCATAATTTCCAAGAAACTAACAATTAAACTATCACGAGCATGTTTTTCAAGAGACTAAACACAGGATTGTGCAGGTACGTAACATAAACTGTTAGTCTAACACACTTACGTAATCTTGCCTCTGTCATCCCTCACAAAAGTATTTTTAATAGGTGAGTTATAAACTGGTCTAACTGGTAAAACATTATCAATAAACTAAGGGAATTAAGGGCACACCACACGTAAATTTTACGTACAGTAGTGTTCTAGGGGAAAATAAAATAAAATAAAAACTGGAACACTTCAACTTTCCGAAAACTACTTTCCATCATCGTACAAGTTGTGTACGAAAATGTCCCAGAAATAACCGAATCTGCAATTTAGACACTTCGAACAACCTTGGACATACTTTCAAGCAGACATTTACACACACGAGTTCTCTTTTAATTTTGGGTATACATTTGAAAGTAAAATTTAATATTAAAGAACATAAAATGAGTTTTTATTAACACATCGTGTACATTAAGATAATAACTTTCATACTTTTCCTCGTGCTCACTGACCCCATATTAAAAATTAGTCCAAACTCACAATAGCAGCAATAACGATGATTACAGTAGCATATATTGATATCACACACACACTCACAGCACAGGTATGTTAAATAATAACTGATTTGTTCGTGGGTACGTTGCATCACATTTTTAAAAATCCATCATTTTTACCATTTGTTTTTGTGGCCGCAGTTGTCGTGGGGAGCATTTGGTGTTTCCGTGATTTTTTGATTGTTGTTGCTTTTTACTGTGGACCCCTGGCAAGGGGTTATTTCCCACCCTGTATTTGTCTTGTGTAGTATCGATGGTGTGTATGTAAGTGTCTTGTGTTGTAGTTGTGCTGTCTAGTATGTTTGTGTAGTAGTTGTGCTGTCTAGTAGGTTTGTTTTGCGTAGTAGTTGTGCTGTCTAATTTGTTTGTGTTTGTCTTGTGTAGTAGTTGTGGTGTGTTTGTGTTTATATTGTGTTATAGTTGTGAAGTGTTTGTGTGTGTCTTGTGTAGTAGTTGTGCTGTCTAATGTGTTTGTGTTTGTCTTGTGTAGTAGTTCCTCCATTCATATTGGGGGTTAGGCGTAGAGCTGACAACTCTGCACTGTAAAAAGCCATGTCAAGAATCAGCAATATAAGGCCATGGATGTTCCCAAGGTAAAATATTCCGGAGGTAAAATAGTCCCCCGTTCGGATCTCCGGGTGGGGACTACTTTGGGAGGTCCCTGGACTAAGGATAAGATCTACGTTAGGAATAAGAAAAATATTAAATTAGGCACCTGGAATGTTCTGAGCCTTTACCGGCCTGGGGCATTTCAGTGTACAGTTAATGAGATAGTCAAGTATAAATTAGATGTAGTAGCTGTCCAGGAAGTTAGGTGGCCAGGAGAAGGGAATTGTAAAACTAAAAATTATACTTTTTTCTATGGTGGTACTGAAAATCATAATTTTGGAACAGGCTTTTTCATAAATAATAGAATTATCTCGGCTCTTAAAACAATGGAATTTATTAATGATAGGATATCATATGCAGTTTTACAGGGTAGGTGGTGTAAAATTATTTTAATAAACATACATGCACCAACGGAAGATAAAGATGATAATACTAAAGATGATTTTTATACAGAGTTAGAACAGGTCTTTGATAAATTTTCTCAGTATGATATGAAAATTCTGTTAGGTGACTGTAATGCACAGATTGGGAAAGAAGAGACATTTAAACCCACGATTGGTAAAGAAAGTCTTCATGAATTAAGTAATGATAATGGTATAAGATTGATTACTTTTGCAACCTCAAAGAATTTAATTGTGAAAAGTACCACTTTTAAACATAAAGATATCCATAAATATACCTGGTCTTCTCCAGATGGTAAAACTCATAATCAGATAGATCATATTCTCATTGATAAGAGAAGGCATACTAGTATAATTGACGTTCGTACACATAGAGGTGCTGACTGTGCCAGTGACCATTATTTAGTAATTGCTAAATTAAGAGAAAGACTCTCAGTGATAAATCATAAGCAACAAAATCTAAAAGTTCTAAAATTTGATACAGGAAAGTTTACTGATGAAAGAATTAAGAAAGATTACCAAATTAAACTGTCAAATAGATTTGATGTTTTGCAGGATTTAAATGATGATGAAAATATAAATGAAACAGACGTAAATAAGAATTGGGAGCACATACGTAATGCAATAGAATCAGCAGCTAAAGAAAGTATAGGATACCATAAACCGAGAAAAAGTAAGCCATGGTTTGAAAATGAATGTCATAATCTAATAGAAATAAGAAATCAGGCTAGACTTAGGTGGTTAAATAACTCTGATGATACAAATCTAAACAATTATAATAGAATAAAGCGAGAAGTTAACCGCGCGTTTAGAAGTAAAAAAAGAGATTACTTGAAAAGCTATACGCCTTCATGGCGTGGTGCTAAGCACAGGGGAGCACTTTACCTTTTTTTTACCTTTTACTTGAAAAGCAAAATTAACGAAATTGAAACAAACAGCAAAAATAAAAATATCAGAGATTTATATAAAGGTGTAAATGAGTTTAGAAAGGGGTGGCAACCTAAAGTAAACTTGATAAAAGATAAAGACGGTGATTTTCTAGCTGACCCAAGCGATATTCTAAATAGATGGAAGAACTACTTTAATGACCTTTTAAATGTCCATGTAGGAGATAAATCAGAAGTGAATGAAGTACACACAGCAGAACCTTTAGTCCCAGAACCTAACTTGACTGAAGTTAAAGATGCTATTAAAAGGCTAAAGAATAACAAAGCACCTGGCATTGATTTAATACCAGCTGAGTTAATTAAATATGGTGGAAATTCATTAATTTGTCAAATTCATAAATTAATTTGTTTAATATGGAATAAAGAAGAAATCCCTCAACAGTGGAAAGAATCCATAATTGTTCCTGTGTTTAAAAAAGGTGATAAAATGAACTGCAATAATTACCGTGGAATTTCTCTACTCTCAACAACATATAAAATATTATCTAACATTCTTTTAACAAGACTAACCCCATATGCTAATGAAATTATAGGTGATTATCAATGTGGATTTAAACGCAACAGATCAACTACAGATCAATTTTTTCACATCAGACAGACACTTGAAAAAAAGTGGGAATATAATCAAAATGTCCATCAGCTATTCATTGATTTCAAAAAAGCATATGATTCGGTCAAAAGAGAGAAATTATATAATATATTAGTAGAGTTTGGAATACCTAAGAAGCTTGTTAGTATGATAAAAATATGCACCAGTGAAACAGAAAGTAAAATTCGTGTGGGTATTAATATGTCTGACAAATTTACAATTCATGATGGGTTAAAACAAGGAGATGCATTATCTCCATTGCTCTTTAATTTTGCCTTAGAATATGCTGTTAGGAAGGTAAACGAAACTAAAGAAGGACTAAAATTAAATGGTGTGACTCAGTTGTTAGCATATGCAGATGATGTAGACTTACTGGGGGATGATGTGAATACAATTAAGAATAATGCTAAAATATTTTTCAAAACTGCTAAAGAGATAGGTTTGGAAGTTAACAAAGAGAAAACTAAATATATGCTTACAGGCCGAAACCAAGTGTTAGGTAATAATCAAAATCTAATTATTGATAACAACTCGTTTGAAACAGTTTCCAAATTCAAATACTTAGGAGTAATATTAACAAATGAAAATTATATTAAAGAGGAAATAAAAAGTAGGCTTAATTCAGGAAATACATGTTACTTCTCTCTTCATAAACTTTTGTCTTCTCGTTTAATATCTAAGAATCTAAAAGTTAAAATATACAAAACAGTAATTTTGCCTGTAGTATTATATGGGTGTGAAACTTGGTCCCTTACATTGAAAGAGGAACATAAATTGAGAGTATTTGAAAATAGGATCCTTAGGAAAATATTTGGACCTAAAAGGGATGAGGAGACAGGTGAGTGGAGAAGGTTACATAATTTAGAACTACATAATTTGTATTCATGTCCAGACATTATTAGAATAATTAAATCAAGAAGACTTAGGTGGGCAGGCCATGTGGCACGAATGGGAGAGGAAAGAGGAGTTTTCAGGATTCTTGTTGGGAAACCTGATGGTAAGAGACCAGTAGGAAGGCCAAGACGAAGATGGAGGGACAACGTCGAGATGGACCTAAGGGAAATCGGTAGGGATGGAAAAGAGTATATAGATCTTGCTCAAGATAGGGACAGATGGAAGGCCTGTGTTGCTGCAGCCATGAACCTTCGGGTTTAAGAAGGCTAGAGAGTTAGTTAGTTAGTTAGTTAGATAAACTGGTCTAGAACTGGTCGAGGCCTATGTTGTACGTACAATTCTTGGAGCTGTTTCTTCTTTTTGACGCTGGTGATGCCACTATACGCATTCATCGATAACTGTTCCCAATGCCGAACTTAACACTCTGCAGTAACAAAGTTAGACATTCGGTTTTAAAAATAAAGTACAGTATATTCTGAATCATGACCAGAGTAAATTAGATGTTTGGCTAATCCTGAAAATCACAGTTCTCGTTGAACTCAAAATGATGAGTATTGTCAATGTACACCGATCAAATATTAAAAGTATTGTAACAAAAATCTAAAACTGTGTTTTGTAAAATCATAATAAACACAAATGTTCACTCACAAAAGTCAGAAAGAAATGAACAACAGTAACTCTGCACAATAATCAAGGATATCCCTGGATCTAATATACAATTCACAACAGCACCAATTTTGCTTGATCTTCTCGTATCTAGCTAGTATTTACGTTAGTTCATTTCAGAACTTGCGATTTAAACATATAATTCCTGTCATTGGAGCGTTATGCAGGAACCATCCTACCACAGGCAAGGAGAAACGTGTAATTTCGACTCAGTTAAAGTTGGATGAAAACCTTTAGTTCAGAAACAATGAAATGACAGTTTGAATACACGTAGCGAATGACGCTCCCTTGATTATGCAAAAGCCTTATTTCTTTTTGTGTCTTAATAAAATTTTTAGTCCACTTTATGCACAGAAAGGCTAATCGGGACTGGACCTACAGTTTAAAATTGGATCCGAACCACTATGTGGCTCCACCGAGTGCGTGGCTAGTTTTTTTTTTTTAATACTTGGATTAATTGTTGACAAGAATAAATTGAAGATACTGCTCCATAACATAATAAGTAAATTGCAAAATCATGTAGCAATTTAATGTAAGGGATTACTATTATTTTGATGTCATTATGTAGGTATTAAATAAACACATTTCGTAAACGTGTCTTTAACAGTAACACTAAAATTGCGAGTATTTAAAAAATAAGGCTATTATCTTCCGTCATTAAGACCGTAAATATATAACACGAACATGTTTTTACATTGGAGGAATGTGAAAAGTAGGAGGACCATAGCAGATTAATGGGAGGTAAGAGGGGAGAGCAGGGTGGAAAATAGGGGAAGCGCCACAAATTCATTTCGCCCGGGTGAAAATTTTATGTTGAGAGTATTATGCTACTGTGTCCTTTATTCCCCAAACATGAATAAATGAAATGATGATCACAGAGCTTTATAAATAATAATAATAATAAATATTAATATTATTGTACTTCCATTGGCCTCTATTGTTTGATTAATTGTGATTTAATTTACTTCGCTATTCTACCACTTTTGGCTAATCGTGAAGATAAGAATGAGCGATATTATGAAATTGAAGAAGGGACGCTCTTAAGAACACCCATACCCACGCCGGGATTCTAACCCGGGACCTGGCTTCCCCTGAAAACAAATTTACAAACATTAATGATATCAAATTGTCAACAGGGCCCAATTTCATTACCGAAGATACTTTAAGACGGCCGACGGACAACAGGGCCCACTTTCATTAACGAAGGTACTTTAAAAGAGACAATGTACAGTGCCTCTCAAAAGTTTTAGGACAACGACATTTTAAACTAGGCAACCCAATTTACACAAGGCGTTGGTGGGTTGCGTGTAGAGTTAGGCTCAGTTTCAGGGTTGCCACATGCACAATAGATATTTATGAAATACGCGAAATAAATAAATCTAAGTATTATTGTATAAAACTAGAAAAAAAATACCAGTATTACATTTGTTGCAAATGAGAAATACTTTCTGAAAGAAAGAAAATGGATTTTCTAGTACTTCATTGTTGATGATTCTACACAAAGAAAAGAGGAGAGATGAAACGGAAGGGGACAAAAGAGAGGATAACAGAGAAATGGGAAGAGGAAAAGTAAAGGAGGGAAGAAAATAGAGGACAGAAGTGGATAGGAGAAGTAATTAGGAGAAAGGAAAAAGATTTGTGGAGAGATGAGGAAAATGGAGCAAGAGGAGATACGAGGATGAAAACGAGAGAGAGAAGAGGATTTTTTGATTTGATTTAGTTTATTTTACTTCGCGTTTTGTGCCTCTTGGCTAATTTGCGAAGATGGGGATTAGTGATGAAATGATGAAATTGATGAATGGACATTCACAAACAACCAAGCCCGACCGCGATTCAAACCCGGGACCCTTGGCGTCGCAGCGCGATGTGCTAACCACTCGGCCACAGGGTCGGGCAGAGAGAAGAGGAGTTTGGAGAGGACAGGAGAGGGGGAGACGAGAAGAGGGGAGTGCAGAGTAGTAAAAGAGAGAAGGGGAGAAGAACGAAATGAAGGAGAAGAGTGCAGTGGAGTCGGAAATCGAAGACAGGAGAGGAGATAAGAGGAGTGGATAAGAGTGGAATGGAGACAAGATGCAAGAAAAGTAGGGAAGGCGATATGAGATAAAAGCAGAGGAGAAGGTGAGGAAAGAAGAAGGAGGACGAGAAGATAGGAACAGAAGGGACTGGAGACGAGAGGAGAGAAGAGGTAGTTGCAGAAAATATCGTCTCAGCGTCAGGAAATGATGCATTGATCAAATTATCGACATGAAACATTCAATAACATTTTGAAATGTATTATGGAGAATGTATTAGATCGGTGCAAAATGCCTTTTGGCTGAGTACAGCTAAAGAAAAAATCTTCCACGTAAGATCTTTGATTTTACCTGCGATTATATCACTAAAAGCATGAATGTAATTTTAATATTTAAAAGAATTATCCAATTCTTCTCCACTTCTCGGTTCGTTGAAATGCCGATTTTGTAATTTAATATTTCCCCTCCCTCCATCGTTAATTCCAAACTGAATCATTCCGTTTCACACGGCGTGAATAATGAACACAGTGGGATACGTCTAAAACTTACGAAAATTTTCTGCCACCGGAGGGGTTTGAACCTACGACCATCAGCTTGTAAATCCTTAAAAAGTAACCACTACTCTACAAGCTTTCGCTCCTGAACGCAGGTAGGAGGAGCTGACCAATGTGAAATGTAGATGCAACTCTCCTCCTACATGCAATGTGCAAAGAATACTTGTTTGTAACAAAGAAAACGAAGGTACGCGTAGTACGAATCGGTGAAAACATTTAATGGAGAATTGCACATGATAAAAACTTTTCAGTCGATATTTGTGGAGCTGTCTTTGCATTGAACTCGAGTGGGAAAATAGGTAGAGTTAGTATGTTCTGAATTATTTGCCATTGTCTTTGAAGCAATACACAATTATCGTTATAATATATTCTCGATCTTATACATGAAAATATCCCTTTGAACGTGTGTCAATTCACTTTTTATATATATAAATTCCAGATGCAGAACAATGTGATCACTTTACTCTCCTATTACAAATAATGTCACCATGCTCTTCATTAATAAAAAGAGAATTAAGAAAAAGAGAACAAATCGTAAGGAGAATTGAACCTGCGACCACTTGCAGTCCAATCGAGAACTCTAACCACTATACCACGACCTTTCCTTTCGTTGTAACAACAATTTTTAAGTATTCTGTCCCTCCAATATTGTAAATGTCGTTGGGCATACATGTAGTTGAACTGTTACTTTAGTTTGGATTGCTTTCTTGTAGTATAGCAGCTATCTCCGAGAAATAATTTTCGAAGTGATGAAAGAAAACGAGAATATTTGTAGTTGTGAAAATGCGAGTTATATCTTCTAACTTATTATTGTGAATATACATTATTAATGGAAAATATCTAGAGGCTCGAACATTGCAGGGCGAAGTTCTCTTCCTGTGATACTGCAACAGACAAAATTTTTGTTTACTGACGCAGCCTCGTGTCCAGAAAAGTCTGCATCTACATTTCACATTAACATAACCCTACAGCTCTACAGCACCATGGCGGGCCTTGGCTTACCTACCGACTGCTGGTCTCCCTCCCACACTGTTCCGCCGTCACCTGTTATAGCGTGGAGGTCTCAGACCAGTGTTGGGGTGACGGGTGATCAGCCCGACGAACCCCCAGCCGTTATTGTAGGTCTTCTTGTCCAGGTTACGCTCACTCACTCGGAGCTTCCCAATTTCGTCCCGATGGTGGGTTGCCACCGGCCCTATACGTAGGCCGAATAAATTCCGACCAGAGCCGGATTCGAACCTACGCCGTCTCAAGACGAGTGAACGCCTTAACCCGCTCGACTACGGAGGAGGACTGTAATTAGTATTAATTTGATTTAATATAATTATTTAATTTAAACATTATTATTATTATTATTATTATTATTATATAATAACCCACAGCGCTACAGCCCTTAAAGGGCCTTGGCTTACCTACCGACTGCTGGTCTCCCTCCCACACTGTTCCTCCGTCACCTGTTATAGCGTAGATGTCTCAGACTAGTATTGGGGTGACGGGTGATCAGCCCGACGAACCCCCAGCCGTTATTGTAGGTCTTCTTGTCCAGGTTACGCTCACTCACTCGGAGCTTCCCAATTTCGTCCCGATGGTGGGTTGCCACCGGCCCTATACGTAGGCCGAATAAATTCCGACCAGAGCCGGATTCGAATCTACGCCGTCTCAAGACGAGTGAACGCCTTAACCCGCTCGACTACGGAGGAGGACATTATTATTATTATTATTATTATTATTATTATTATTATTATTATTATTATTATTATTATTATTATTATTCCTGAGACACTTGGTTCGGACCCCTTCCCCCCGAAACATATTTAGATACGTGCCTGATTCAAAGGGATATTTTCATGTATAAGATCGAGAATATACTATAACGATAATTGTGTACTGCTTCAAAGACATTGGCAAATATTAATGAAATGACTATTTATATTTGTGGGAATTCAGAACATACTAACTCTACCTATTTTCCCACTCGAGTTCAATGCAAAGACAGTTCCACAAATATCTACTGAAAAGTTTTTGTCATGTGCAATTCTCCATTAAATGTTTTCGCCGATTCGTACTACGCGTACCTTCGTTTTCTTTGTTACAAACAAGTATTCTTTGCACATTGCATGTAGGAGGAGAGTTGCATCTACATTTCACATTGGTCAGCTCCTCCTACCTGCGTTCAGGAGCGAAAGCTTGTAGAGTAGTGGTTACTTTTTAAGGATTTACAAGCTGATGGTCGTAGGTTCAAACCCCTCCGGTGGCAGAAAATTTTCGTAAGTTTTAGACGTATCCCACTGTGTTCATTATTCACGCCGTGTGAAACGGAATGATTCAGTTTGGAATTAACGATGGAGGGAGGGGAAATATTAAATTACAAAATCGGCATTTCAACGAACCGAGAAGTGGAGAAGAATTGGATAATTCTTTTAAATATTAAAATTACATTCATGCTTTTAGTGATATAATCGCAGGTAAAATCAAAGATCTTACGTGGAAGATTTTTTCTTTAGCTGTACTCAGCCAAAAGGCATTTTGCACCGATCTAATACATTCTCCATAATACATTTCAAAATGTTATTGAATGTTTCATGTCGATAATTTGATCAATGCATCATTTCCTGACGCTGAGACGATATTTTCTGCAACTACCTCTTCTCTCCTCTCGTCTCCAGTCCCTTCTGTTCTTATCTTCTCGTCCTCCTTCTTCTTTCCTCACCTTCTCCTCTGCTTTTATCTCATATCGCCTTCCCTACTTTTCTTGCCTCTTGTCTCCACTGCACTATTCTCCCCTCCTTCTCGTTTTTCACTTTTTCTCTCTTTTACTTTACTCTCCACTCCCCTCTTCTCGTCTCCTCCCCTCCCCTCCTTTCCTCTCGTTTACCTCCTCTCTTCTCTTCTCTGCTCCATTTTCCTCATCTCTCCTCAATATTTTACCTTTATTCTCACTACTTCTCCTCTCCTCGTATATCCTCTCCTTCTTCTCTTCTACTTTTCCTCTTATGATTTCGTTTTCTCTTTGTGCTCTCCTTTCTCACCTTTCGTTTTCTCTCACCTCTTTTTCTTTCTGTAGACTCATCAACGATGAAATACTAGAAAACCTATTTTCTTTTTCTTTCATAAAGATCCAAGGGTACGGGTTCGAATTCTGCTCGAGCATAGTTGGTTGTGAATGTTATCAATTCCATTATTTATCAGAGGCACAAAACGCGAAGTAAAATAAACTAAATCAATCAATCAATCAATCTTTCAGAAAGAATTTTGTAATTTGCGATATAATAGTGATATTTTTATAATTTTATACAATAATACTTGTTTTTATTTATTTCGCGTATTTCATAAATATCTATTGTGCATGTGGCAACCCTGAAATTGAGCCTAACTCTACACGCAACCCACCAACGCCTTGCGTAAATAGGGTTGCCTAGTTTAAAATGTCGTTGTCCTAAAACTTTTGAGAGACACTGTACAACAGTGACCTTATATAGGTTGCCACAAGGAGAAAAGTGTGTAAGTGAATATCATGTCTTTTGGATGATAATGTAACATAAATTTTAGTAAATGAGCTGGTTTAAAAAAAAAATAGAACTATGTTTTTATTAGCAGATTTTAAAATTCGTATAATTTTATTCACTTATTTCTTCTTTGTCACAGTGCGAGATTCAGTGGGGAAATTATTAAATGTTCCGTTGTACTAAATTCTTTAATTTACGAATTACGTAGTTTGCATGTTACAAGGATTTTAAAGATACGACAGATATTTTTGATTATTATTCACCTCAGTTCTGTGGTAAAACTTTCTTATTTTATCAAATTTACTCGTGTTGCAGTATATTCTTGAATTTCTCGTAACTCTGAAATTAAAGATTTTTGTTCTGAGAAATATTTTTATACACTACGTTTTGAGCAGCTCCTTAGTTGCTGGTTGTTTATCTTCAGGTTGGAATGATTCTGGATGTAACATTGGAGTTGAAATATACTTCTTGCCCGACATCTATCGATTTTAAAGGAAAGTAAAAAACGTATATGCCTTGGTTGTGTGTCTGCTCTCGGGTCTCATTTATCGCACAACATTTTAGCAACCTTGCGTTCTGACGTCACTAGAGACTGATTTTATTTTTAGGCTAATGCCCATGTTGTTAGGTTAGGCTAGCTAGGCTTAGTTTTCTTAGCATAAATAATAATTTTGCAGTGCATTTATGCTAATAGAACGAAACCTAACAGACCTAACCTCGTCTGACGTCAGAACACAAGGTTGCAAAAGTGTTGTTCAACAAGGGAGACCCGTCTGCTCTCATTAACCCAAGAGAAACAGAATGTGGAAGAAAAACGAGTGAAAGCAACAATAGACAATTTGCCGAGTGTTATTAATAAATTTGCTATAGGCTAAGTCAAGCATGGCTGAATGAGGTACACTCGCCTTGCTTAGTATTGTCGGAAATCGCTTATGTATACAGCATTCTTGTCTAAGGTGCATTGGACAAAAATGATGTGTAAAGAATAAAACTGCGACACTATTACGTGAAGCGAGTAGACAAGACAATCCCCACTGAAGCGGCTGTTAACCTTGAGCGGTATAAAAGTGGTGTAAAGTCACAAAAAGAAAGTATCAACCTACTATTAACAGATATAGTTAATAATAATAATATAACAATATAATATAATAGTATATAATAACCCTATTAATAATAATAATAAAATCGTCTTTATTAAAGCGGGCACGTTTCGGTCTCTAGGGCCGTACTCGCACACAGTGCTTTTTTCTTGTGGAACGCAAGAATGGCATCTTTTTACATGTGATAATAAAATTAAAACATTTTATTTTAATTAAAGAAATGAGTGTGTGCCTACAAGGATGCACAATCATTTATGTACATGTCACAATATTTAGATTAGTTCTTATGACGAACGTCCAACACCGCGGTCATGCGGTGGCGTCATGCTTTGCGCTCCGTTTATGGGAAGCGTACAGGTTCGAGTCTGCTGGGAGAACCTTAACAACTTTTCTCTTGAGATTTCAGCCTGTGTATGGGACCGGTGGCCACCCACCATCGTAAAGAAATTAGGGAGCTACGAATGAGTAGCGTATCCCTGCGGTTCGTCGTGCTGACCACACGTCACTTCGTAACTAGTTCGATGATCTCCCATCTCAGCAGATGGGAGCGAGGTCATCAGTCGGCAGATAGGCCCTGGCCCCCACGGGCTGTTGCACCACTGGTTATTATTGTACTTCTAGAAATATTCATAGTTTATCATAAGACATATTATTCACACAAAATAATAAATAATAATAACCACAAACCAAGTTGAAAACTACCGAAACCTTTGTTTCCAAATAAAAGCACGGACAATGATAATAATACGAAATACCATTTTAATTTTAATAAGCATTTATTATTAGTAGTAGTTAGTTATTATTATTATTAGTAGTAGTAGTCTATTCATTCATAGTTGGCGTTCCGGCTATTGACCGAAACCACTTCAAGAACTGGTTGTAGGCAGTTACCTTGAGCCTGTCTCGGGAACTACATGTTTTGCGAAAAACACTGATTTAGAGATTCTGAAAAATTAAATCTGTCTAACAATGTCTCCTAGGCCGTTAGAAATTCACAGCGATGCGTAAGGCAAGTCTATTTTGTATTAGGAATATGTACAGTAGACGTTAGACTGCTAGTACATTAGCCCCGTCTAGTTGGCTGCACTTTTTTGACACTCGGTGCAGTGAAGGTGTATCCAGTGTCAGAGCATAGGTCAGAGTGGTGCAAGAAAATTACGTTCAACCAACTAGACGGAAAGCAGTGTTCAAGTTCAGAATATTCAACAAATGCCTGTCTGCAGCTTTAAACGGTCCTTTTTTCATTCAAGGAAATTTAAATGCGGAACGATACCTGGGGATGCTACAGGAACAGATACTTCCAGCTCTGATGTCGGTAGATGGTTTTTTCAACAAGATGGTGCGCCTCCCCATTATGGCGTCCAGGTGCGTCAGTGCCTGGATGAACAATTTCCTGGGGCATGGATTGGTCGACGTGGGCCAGTTGAATGGCCTGCCCTTTCACCAGAACCTAACTCCAATGGTCTTTTACGTTTGGGGACACTTTAAGGCTGTGGTGTATGGTGTGAAAATTCGTGATCTTCGTGATCTGGAACAAAGTATCATGGCTGTCCTTGAGCAAATTTCACCAGATACCTTGCTGCTCGGTGTCCACAGACATTGGGAGAAGCGTCTGCACACGTGCATTGCCCAGCACGGACAGCATGTGGAGCACATTACGTAACAGGTAAACATCACTTTCAGTTGCCAATAACGTTTCACCAAATGAAGTTACATGAAATCTGATTTCAGATTTGACATCCTGACGAAATTATAGCCTATGGTCATGTATCACATGACCCACCTATCATTTTAAATCAAAAAGTTGAATTCAAGAAAGCGGAACCAAGATGGCGGACGTCCCCGTGACATACTCCAAAAGCTGTCCCCCTAGGCCTATTTTACATCGCTCATATCAAATTCCATGAAAATACATCACTGCGGATTTTAAAAAGGGTGGTAAGGAACTTCTGATACACCCTGTACACTACTTGACTCCAAATCAACGAACTTGACGACTCGGTGTTGCACCATGTAACCAACTAGACGCTTCGGTGCAAAGAGAGTCAAATCGTGTCAAAAAGTGCAGCCAACTAGATGGGGCTTCTGTGTAGGCAAAGACACAAAAAGTGCAGCCAACTTAGATGGGGCTTCTGTGTAGGCAAAGACACCAATCTCCTGATTAGCCTTTCCATAGGGAGCGTGGCGTGTTCCTCTGAAATATGTACAAGCAGTTCTCAGTACTTTTAATGCACTTAAAACGAGAAAATGAACGTTCATCTCTAGAATTTGTGTCCATTAATGTTAAAAATGACAATTTGCAGTGCTTGATATTCCCAGTGGAACACAATAAGGTAAACCATTGCACATTGTGAAGAAACGAACTTATTCAACCAAGCCTATCAAGATTACAAGTAGCGACCATGTCTATGGTAGCGACACCTGTGGCAAATTCTTGTAAGTATTCATTGTATTGTGCATTCGGTTTTCGGCGTTCACAGCAAAATGGATCAACTAGTGATCGAGTGCACTGAAACTGTAGTGTTGTGTGAGATAGGATCAATTCCTTTACTACGACTCATATCCCGTTGATACGTGTTTTAGTGTTCTCTCTGTGCATCTTGCGGGAATTTAAATTTGTGTCGTGAGGAAGCCGGCAATTGCCGGCCTCATTCAACTACCGACCATGATGGAAGAACAGGAACGGCCGGCGGCAGCAGGACTTGTAGAAATGGCACAAGTCTGCCAAGTAGAATTGAAAATACTTCTGACCTAACAATAGACCCTTTAATTGACATTAATGGCTTTTTATTCATTTTCGAGGGGTGACGCTATTGTTAATTAATCTAGAGCCACGTGTCGTGCGTGAAGGAGGAGATGAGTCATCGATGACTCATGCACACGTGTGAGTTTGAAATTAATGGTTTTCCATTAGTGCACAAAAGATACTATTATGTATTCCGTTTTTACCCTAAGCTAACCCTATTGTTGTATTTTATATATGCGTTTCTGCCGGATATGAGTCACAGATGATTTATACAAATGTTGGAGTTTGGAATTAATGGTTTTCCATTAGTGCACAAACTATTGTGGAGTTCGTTTTTTTACTCTAACCTAAGCCTATTGTTGTACTTTATATATGAGTTTCAGCCGGATATGAGTCACAGATGATTTATACAGACGTGGGAACTTGGAATTAATGGTTTTTCCATTAATGTACAAAATACACTTTCGGCCTATTCTACATTTTGGCGACGGTGGTGGATTATTAAGGATCCGTATTTACCCGAATTCAACCGGTGCCGATGTGATCGGAGGTAGAAGATATTATAACACATGTTCGCTTTAAAGGCGAAGAAATTGAACGATGTAGCCTATATGAACACGAAGTATGCGGGCAGAATGCATGTTATTAATAATAATTGCTCTTGAAAAAGGGAACAACAATACTGCAAGAACCTGCTACGAGGTTGCATTCATCGTCTCTCCAAACCGCGAGCGATCATTCACGCACGAGGGGAGAAACGACTCTATTGTTATGTCCCCCATCGGTCTTCTTCCGGAGTTGAACGGCAGACAGGTGCCGCCAATTTTTTACACACATGTATTGATTTTCTTTGAGGTTCCAATTTTATTTTGTGGAAGTAATTTACGCGATGTTTTCTTCCGCCTTTCGTAACATTGCAAAGGCTATTTAACCTAATGCGTAAGGAATTTGGCTGAACTAGGAACAATCAGTTCCTGTATCTACTGGTTAAAGTGGATGCGAACCACTATTTGCCCTTATTTCTAGCTTGCGAACTACGGACCCTTTGATTATTGGGTTATGAACATCAGGATTCACGTAAAATTGACCAGATGTTTTTACTGCTAGGGCCAATATTTCGCATTTTTTGTGTATTTTTACTCAGAAAACGCTATTTGAACGATTCAAGCAAGAGTTCGCATGGCAATTTAGACACACAAACTGTGTTTCTTCAACTTTAGCTGAAGTTTAGGTTTATTTTTTTACTCTAATATCACAATTTCATCTATTCAGGCAACATTTTTTATTACATTTTGGACTCACAAAGACATTTTTTCAACTGTTAACTTGCTATTTTAAAAGTTTATTTCCATTTTTTACTCTAATATCACAATTTCATCTATTCTGGCAGGAGTGTTTATTCCAGTTTAGACTTGCAAAGATAATTTTTTCAACTTCTTTTATTAATTTTTCTATTTATTGCCTTTTGTATCTTATATTTTTTAATTCTTAACTTTGAGTTTTGTTCTTTATTTCAAAAAATTCTCTAATCACTAAGGAAGAAGTACTTTTAAGTAAAACTGTACCCACAAACTTTATTATTACTATTATTATTAGTATTATTATTATTATTGTTGTTGTTTTTGTTTTGATGTAGTTGTTGAATCTTGTTGTTGTTGTTGTTGTTAGGGTTTATTGACTTCCACTACGCTATTTTTGGTTTGGTTCGTAGGAACGTTTGTTTATTTTAGAGTTTCCTCGGTATTTTCTTACTGTTAGGGTAGGTAAAGTTTCCTAAATATATGAGTAGGGTTCCATATATTCTTGTTCTTGCATGTTTTTCATATGATGTGATCACCACAACTCTCCAAGTGCCTTTACTGCATGTTTCCATTTTTATTGAGGCTTAGTGATTCCTAGATCCACTTTATGCATGAGAGAAAGCTTGAAAATTTCGATCTCAGATAACCGTCAACCTTATGTCAGAGTATTTTCGAGTATATTTTAGACTTAGATGTTCCCCATCTGTCTTTTTACCGTACGAGATGTAAAGATAAAATGTTCCGCATGTACGTAACAAGCATTAGTTTTATTTTGAAACGAAAAATGAACAAGTCAAAAGCACATTTCGCTATAAACATAGAAACTATATTTCATGTTCCCCCGGAATGTGAATGTCGGAAGGATACGTATTTTGTAGACAAAATGCATTTTAAGCACCGAATAGAGTCAACAGAGAAAATATTGGCACCTATACTGACTACATCGCATAGGTCAGCCATTTTGTGTTTGCTGTTCAAGCAAGAGAACATAAAATAAACGCTCACGTTGGAACAAAGCTCATTTTACAATGGATTTTCTCCTTGGTCACCCGTTTGCTATGATTGTGTGCGGCCCGTCTCAGAGCGGGAAGACTACATTTGTGGACAAGTTACTATTTTATAAAAATGAAATGTTTACTCGAGTACCGAAATCGATACTCTGGGCGTATGGTGCTGTTAGACCAAATCTTAAATTGTGTCAAGACACCAATATTCAGTTTGTTGAAGGAATACCCGATATTGCAAATATGGATATTGAATCTCCAGGATTAATTATTATTGACGATCTGATGAACGAGAGTGGAAAAGATTCTTCAGTAGCAGACATTTTTACCAAGTATTCTCACCACAAGAACATGAGTGTTATATTTATTGTACAAAATTTATTTCATAAAGGTGCAAAGATGCGGGATATAAGCTTGAACGCGCATTACATTGTGTATTTCAAGAACCCTCGAGATAAGCAACAAATACATTATTTGGCACGACAATTCAAACCTGACGAAAGTAGAAGTGTTTTGCAAGCATTCGAAGATGCAACAGATAAACCTCATAGCTATTTAATGTTCGCTATGACACAAGAGAGTCCCGAAATATTAAGAATGAGGGCGCATATATTTCCAGACGAACAATTAACTATATATGCGGCAGGAAAGCACGCAAACAAGTCATTTCTGGTGCGTACTTCAGAATGACCTCACAACTGAACCAACACGCTACAGCGCTCAAAGTTTTGTGCAAATCCAACCCTCAGCTGCGTAAACTATTGTTGCACCGTGCGTCCCCCGATCTAGTACGCGTTCTCGGTCAATGTGCTGGCAATACAATAAAAGGGAATGTTCCACTTTCAAAAGTACAAAAGTCTAAGCTCCAAAAATTTAAAGTCACTCTACGAAAGCTAGCTGCAAAGAGCACTTCGCTTAAAAAGAAGAAAAAGTTGCTTATACAAAAAGGAGCTGGATTTCTACCTTTTCTTATTGGCCCTATTATCGCAGCCTTAGGAAGTGCCTTGTTTAACAAATGAGTGTAAAAAAAATGATAATGGTACCTGAAGAAGCAGGAGCCGCAATGCAAGCTTCTGCCGCTCGTTCACAAATGCACGAATCGCGGTTAGATTCTTATATTCATGCTATATTGGCAAGGCAAGATTATAGTGAACCCGAAAAATGGAAATTATACCAACAGGCTCTTCGAAGATACTAACAACATACGAGTCCCAGTCAGATATATTTACCCGTGATAGAAGAACAAGAAATACGTGTAGATACAGAGCGACAAGAACCTCCACAAACTGCCACACTCAAAGAAGAAATTATTGCTTCGGTGCCTAAAACACTCCAGAAAAAGACAGAATTGTTATTGAAAAGATTGCTTGGTTCTCGGAACATAAGCTGGGATTCTCAAGGAACAGTCACCATGCATGGGAAATTATATCAAAATTCCAATATAGTCGATTTGATTAACGAAGTTGTACGTCCACGTAAAAAAAGCAGGGAACCAATAGGAAAAGATCAGTTCGAACGCATTCTTCACTCTTTAAACATCCCTCGCGAATATATTGTTACACGCACGCCTCCACCCCCTTTAAGAAAAAGGAAACCTGAATTGATTTGGGAAGACTTGTAACATGGATCTGAAAACTTTGTACTATACTCATAAACTTCCTACTTCTTTTTCTAATAGTAAAAAAATATCTAAGGCTTCAACACAATCTAGAACTCAAATTCAGAACTGGTTGTCAGAACAGGATGCGTATACCTTACATGTTCCTGCTCGTAAAATTTTCCCTCGTAAACGTTACGAAGCTACGGCTACTCTTGAACTTGTTCAAATGGATTTAGCTGACATGCAAAATATCGCTCGATTTAACGACAGTTTTAGATACATTCTTCGTGCAATTGATGTGTTTTCAATACAAGCGTACTGTGTCCCAGTAAAAAACAAATCAGGCGAGGTTATGGCAAAGGCTATCACAAAGATTATAAATATGTTGGAATATCCTCCCGTGTATTGTCAGACAGACAAAGGCAGAGAGTTTTACAACGCTCATGTGAAGAAAGTGTTTCACAAGTATAATGTGCCACATTACAGTGTTAATTCTGAAATGAAAGCAGCCGTGGTCGAAAGATTTATACGTACTATGAAATCAAAATTGTACAAGCATTTCACTGCAAATAATACCTACAAATATATTGATATTCTAGCTAAAATTGTTAAATCCTACAATCATTCTTACCATAGATCCATAAAAATGGCGCCTGCAGAAGTAAATTTTGATAATGCTTTACAAGTGCGGTCTCGCTCGCGCGTTAAACCAAAAGAAAATATCAAATTTAAATTTAATATTGGTAATTATGTAAGAATAAGTAAAAACAAGCTCAAATTCGAAAAAGGTTATTTGCCTAATTGGACACAGGAAATTTTTGTCGTTGACAAACAAATAAGTACTGTTCCCCCAACGTATAGAATCAAAGATTGGAACGGAGAAATTATAGAAGGGATATTTTACGAACCTGAATTACAGAAAATTAACTTGGATCCAAATAGACCTTTAATTATTGAAAAAATATTGAAACGAAAAGGAAATAAGGCGTTTGTACATTGGCGGGGGTATCCCAGAGCCATGACATCATGGGTATTTATTTCTCATATTACTCAAGTTTAGGTTAGTTGACACTATGGCACGAGACGATTTCTATCTTACTTTACCCTCCAATGCAAGTTTAGACTTGTTTCCAGACAACACAATTGCTCACTTTCGTACAAAGTTGAGTGAGTCAATCGAATTGGATCAAAAGTGGGTCGTTGCTGTAGCTGAAGTACGTATGACATGTAGTTTCTATAATATAGCTGGAGATAACAATATTATTATATATGAATATAAACCTAAAAACAGAGACGAAGTGTTTTACAGTGAAAGTGTGGTCCGAGAAGGATTTTATTCCAATATTTCTTTGTTGCTTTCGAATATTCCTCCTCCAAAAAGAAAAGTGCTTGCTCAACATGTAACTTTAGGATACGATGCACATAAACACACAATTTACGTGCAAACAACTTTGGAACATGATGAAAGCATGAAAGTACTTTTGTCGCCTTCCTTGGTTCCAGTATTTGGTTATTCGTTATCTGTTCCAGAGAAAAAGGAACTTATACATTCTGATATGGGATCAGGGATAGTACGAACCTGTTCCACGTATCCATGCAACATGGATTTTCATATTCCACACGAGATTCACATTTGCTCAAATATTGTGCAATCTCAACCAAATATCGGCCCCGTGATAAGATCATTCAGCACTGTAGACTATGAATATGGAGCAAAGAAAAGTTATATTTTCGAACCACGACAATACATAAAAGTTGAAAAACAATATATTGAAACAATTGAAATACTATTAAAATCAGAGCACGGCACCCCACTCCCATTTCAGTTTGGAGCGTCGAGCGTAACATTACATTTTAAAAAAGCGGAACAATGATCGCTGAAGGCAGTGACAATGAATATTACGTCACTTTGGTTTCAAATGCGTCCAAGAAACTTTTCAGAATCAATACACCTTGTCATTTTAGTACCAAACTTGCATATCCAATCAACTTAAATTCTGGAGAATGGGTTGTAGGGCTCTCTGAAGTCCACTTTACTAATAGTCTTTACAATGTTATGAAAGGGGAAAATGAGATTGCATGGACAGTTCAAAACTCACAGCCAGGTCAGGCAAATAGGTAGAGTGGAAAAACGGTGGTGCCCCCTGGATATTATCCCACTGTAGACTCTGTGTTACAAGTTTTGAATGAAAATCACATAGGAGAAGGGCTTTTTCGTTTCAGGTGCAATTACTCCGCAAACTCTGTCGAAGGAAACTATGATTCTCAATTATCCACACTCAAATTTTCGCCCATCTTAGCATTACAGTTGGGCTTTGAACCAGATAGAAATATTGTGAAGCAATAATAAGCTTCGAAACAACCAAATTTAAGTATTGGCGTTCCACAACAAATTATGGTGTACAGCGACATAGTAAGTCACCAGATAGTAGGAGATACTAAAGCTCCACTTTTCAGAATGTTTACAATACCTTCTGTTCCGTATGGACGTTCACAAAGCATTATTTTCAATCCTGTTCATTATTTATCAGCATCAAAGCATTATTTCGACACCATTGAAATCCTTTTAAGGGACAATGCTGGTCGTAAACCTTCATTTGCATTTGGGGAGTTGACCGTTAAACTTCATTTTAAGAGAAAATGAAATACGACAGAGGCGAACTGTACCGCAATTACTATCTCGAGCAGGCCGGTTCGGGACTCCCATATTACTCAGGTCCACCCTTTCAAAGGGGACACGGGTTAGGATCTATCTTCAAGGGGTTGTTCCGTCTGGCTATTCCATTACTCAAAAAAGGCGCTAAAACTTTAGGAAAACAAGCACTGACAACTGGGATGCAAGTAGTGGGGGATGTCCTGGAAAATAAGCCGGTAAAGCATTCGATTAGAACTCGGTTAGGCGAAGCAGGAGAAACATTGAGAGGCAAGGCAAAACAAAAAGTTTCTCAACTTCTCTCTGGTAGCGGAAAAAGAAAACGGAAGGCTGCAACTATAAAATTTGGCATCCCTCTAGTACCTTCTCAGTTCAAAAAGAGAAGGCGTAGGGGAAACAGAGATATTTTCGATAGCTAACCACCATGTCGTTCTTACATCCTGGCTCCTGTGATTGTACAAACTCGGAACTTGATTTGTTTACAATTCCACTCACTCAGACAAGTATAGAGAATTCAGCATTAGTTGAATATCGCCAACTTTCAACGCTAACTTCAGATTCTCCAATCGAATTTTCAATAGTTGGGGGCGGCGATGAATATTTGGACCCTTCGCACGTTTATTTGTATGTGAGATGTAAAATTACTAAACCGTATGGAGCAAATTTGGCTCCAGATAACTTGGTTTCCCCCGTGAACAATTTTCTACATTCACTCTTTTCTCAAGTTGACGTAATGTTGAACGACAAATTGATTTCATCCTCCTCTGGATCATATACCTATCGTGCTTACATTGAAACTTTATTGAATTACTCGAACGAAGCTAAAAAATCTCACCTCACTGCCTCTCTCTGGAATCGCGATACTCCTGGAAAACTAGAAAATCTAGCAGAAAACAAAGGAATTGAGAAACGCATGTCTTTTGCATCAGATAGCCGTAGTTTCGAAATGTATGGTCGCCTTCATACAGATATTACCTCTCAGCCCCGACTTCTAATGAACAAAGTGTCTATGCGAGTTAAATTGCACAGAACAAGCGATGCGTTTGCTTTAATAAGCAGTGGGAATTCAGAATATCGAGTTCAGTTACAAGATGTCTCCTTATTTGTTCGCCGTGTGACAATTAGCCCTCATGTAGGCTTAGCTCACTGTGAAGCCCTTGAAAAAGCAACAGCAAAGTACCCTATAACACGAGTAGAAGTAAAATCAATCACACTGCCTCAAAATATCACTTCCTACAATCTGGATAACATCTTTTTAGGTACAGTGCCTAAACGTATCATAGTAGGATTCGTATCGAATAGCTCTTTCAATGGTAGATTTGACTCTAACCCTTTCAACTTTCAGCATTTCAATCTTAGTTCGCTTCAGTTTGAAATTGGTAATAAGTCTATCCCAAGTCAGCCTCTGGCACTCAATTTTAGTGACAAAAATATCGTTCAAGCATATTACTCATTATTCTCTGGCACTTCTCTTTATTTTTCTGGTAGTGGGAACGGTATATCGCGTGAGGACTACGATAATGGATTTGCCCTGTATGCATTTATTCTTTCTCCTACCATGGAAATTGATTCCACCTGGGACTTAATTCGCGACAGTAGTGTGACATTAAAGGTCTTTTTTGCTTCGCCACTTCCCTCCTCAGTCACTTGTGTTATTTATGGAGAATTTGATTCTCTGGTACACATTGACAAGAACCGCGGCATATATACTGATTATAGCAAATAAGCCTTCAGTTGAGTGACTGTCAGCCTCAAAGTAGGCTCACAATATGAGAGCCGTTATCGATTTTATAGGATTTCGAGATAATCATGGAAAATACATTCCGAAAGAAATAGCTGTTGTGGATCCAGATTCTAATTGTTTGTAATCATGGGTATTTAAACCTCCGTGCGCATGGGATGATCTCGATATCAGAATAGAAAATGAAAATTTATGGGAAACTCAAAATGTGCACGGCCTCTCTTGGCAAGCTGGAGAAGTGAATTTTACCAATATGTCCACTATTTTATCCTGCTGTACCGAAAATGCCTCAGCCATTTATTCCTTTGGCGCAGAAAAGTGCCATTTCCTTTCTACCTTACTTCAACGCACTGTGATTAACTTGGAGCAGCTTGGATGCCCTAAATCAGCTCTTCTAAGTTTCCCTGCCTATACCTGCTGTGAGAAGAACCACCGCCTGAGAAAAATAGCTTGTGCTCTGAGAAACGCGCACCTGTACGGTCAGTTTCTACACCACTACAGTTTCAATCAGCACGTTGTACCTGCATGTGCCTCACCCCAAGACGAGAACAACTCGACATCAGACTACAAAGAAGGCAGCATCTCGTCGTCAGACGAGAACTTATATTCATTGAATTCGGCTGCAAAATGGATACCATAAGCATTTCCATGACAGTACATCAAGACAGTGTGCTATCTGAAAGCTTCGTTGGAGTATTTTCAGACAATACGTTACCGAAAAATATCAAGCTTCCAGCTTCCCTGATTATCAATACAGACAGAGATTCGGGACCTGGAATACATTGGACTACCCTGTACATTGATTCGAATTGCCACGGAACATACTTTGACAGTTTTGGTGAAAACCCCAGTGCTTCTGTGACAGAGTTTTTGAAACGCAAGTGCCTTTGTTGGTGTATAAACAGAACAGTTATTCAGAATCCGTTGTCCAGTGTGTGAGGATTGTACTGTATTATGTTCCTCTATTATGCCAGCAGGAATCTAAATATGGGATACTTTCTATCTTTCTTTGGGAAAGATTTGAAAAAGAATGACCGCATAGTGAGAAAAAAAATTACAAATGCGTTTTCTTGACTTTATCAACAGTGTGGATGCTGTGAGAGCCTAATCAATGAGCAGTGCCTCGTAGTAGCTGGAGGTTCATTAGCCTCAGAGTACTTGGGTAAAATGTGAACATGGATAGCAGAATTTTGAGTGAACAGTAAAAAAACATTTAGCCTGGATATCGCACTTGTGATGAAATTATATTAGAGATAAAAAAAGCGTTAGTATAACGCTACTTTGTAGTAGAATAGTATTCTCTGATATGTAACAATTGAAAAAACTTGATGTATTACATACTTTGTAGTAGACTAGTTTGTGAAAATAAAAATTTCGTGTGTAGAAACCAATTCTTTCATTTATAAAAAGTGGTATTGAGTTACTAAAAAAGGTACTTGAAAAGTAAATAAACCACCACAGTATTAAAAATAAACCTAAACTTCAGCTAAAGTTGAAGAAACACAGTTTGTGTGTCTAAATTGCCATGCGAACTCTTGCTTGAATCGTTCAAATAGCGTTTTCTGAGTAAAAATACACAAAAAATGCGAAATATTGGCCCTAGCAGTAAAAACATCTGGTCAATTTTACGTGAATCCTGATGTTCATAACCCAATAATCAAAGGGTCCGTGGTTCGCAAGCTAGAAATAAGGGCAAATAGTGGTTCGCATCCACTTTAACCTGTAGATACAGGAACTGATTGTTCCTAGTTCAGCCAAATTCCTTACGCCTTAGGTTAAATAGCCTTTGCAATGTTACGAAAGGCGGAAGAAAACATCGCGTAAATTACTTCCACAAAATAAAATTGGAACCTCAAAGAAAATCAATACATGTGTGTAAAAAATTGGCGGCTCCTGTCTGCCGTTCAACTCCGGAAGAAGACCGATGGGGGACATAACAATAGAGTCGTTTCTCCCCTCGTGCGTGAATGATCGCTCGCGGTTTGGAGAGACGATGAATGCAACCTCGTAGCAGGTTCTTGCAGTAATGTTGTTCCCTTTTTTAAGAGCAATTATTATTAATAACATGCATTCTGCCCGCATACTTCGTGTTCATATAGGCTACATCGTTCAATTTCTTCGCCTTTAAAGCGAACATGTGTTATAATATCTTCTACCTCCGATCACATCGGCACCGGTTGAATTCGGGTAAATACGGATCCTTAATAATCCACCACCGTCGCCAAAATGTAGAATAGGCCGAAAGTGTATTTTGTACATTAATGGAAAAACCATTAATTCCAAGTTCCCACGTCTGTATAAATCATCTGTGACTCATATCCGGCTGAAACTCATATATAAATTACAACAATAGGCTTAGGTTAGAGTAAAAAAACAAACTCCACAATAGTTTTGTGCACTAATGGAAAACCATTAATTCCAAACTCCAACATTTGTATAAATCATCTGTGACTCATATCCGACAGAAACGCATATATAAAATACAACAATAGGGTTAGGTTAGGGTACACACCAACCCCCACCTCGACACAGAAGATATCTCCATGCTTGAATTAACTAAAGATCCAGGTGAGTGACGAGCCTACAGTGCACGAAAAAATTTCGCGGCCCATACAGGATGCCTTAGTTTACTTGTACTCTTCTGATATACCAGGACCCTATGTCGTTTTATTAGAGGGGTTGAATAGAAATATTGGCAAACTTTCTGCCTGTAGTCTCGGCAATAGGCTGAGAAAGGCCGATATTCCGGTCTGTCTGATAGGACAATGTTGGAAAAACCGAGTGCGTGTTACATTCAATTCTGCGGAACATGCCAACGGTTTTGTCAAAAATAACCCTTTCCTAGACCACCTTGAAGTACGGACAGAAATTCCTCAAAGTTTGGTTCAACGAGAAGGTTTAGTTTATGGCATAGAGTTGGATGTCACAGAACAGGATGTCTTTGATGGAATAGCTTCACCCTTTCCAGTTATAAGTGGTTAACATCTAAAGAAAAAACTTTGGAATGATGATGAAACAGCCAGATTAGTTGATACAAAATTAGTTTGTATCACCTTTCATGGAAAGTTTCTTCCCGAAAAGGTGCTCATCAACAGTGAAGTCATGGTATTCAAACCCCTTGTCAGGGCAGTGTTGCAATGTACCGTTTGTATGAGATACTCGCACGGCAGGGCCCAATGTAGGTAAAAACCACTATGCAGCAACTGCGGATCCGAAAGACACGATACCCCTTGTACCAAGCCCCCATTTTGTATTAACTGTAAGCAAGGCCATGGCGCCCTTGATCGAACCTGTGAAAGTTGACGCCAGGAATTACAAATCCAAAATAGGATGGCCATGGAAAATTTATCCTACCATGACGCACGACACAAAACCATGGGAACATATTTGGCCCCTCCTTCCAGGGAAGCGATACTCAACCCGATTTATAATAAACGAGACTTTCCTCCCTCAAACCCAGCAAAATCCTTCCGCCTTCTAGTCAAATCTGCCCACTCTTCAGCGCTTGGGAAAACCCTTTCACAGCGTTGCCAACAGAAGGACCAAGTCCTTTCAACCCGGAAGCAGGCCCCAGTATCACCCACGACGCAGTGGGTCCCGTCAACCACACCACATTTCCCAGACCCCGCCATCGGGCACACAGAAGTTTGACAACAAAGAATAGGCGTCCGGGTGTAGAACACTTGGATCGTCGGAATGACTGCAGTTCAAGTTCGGTTACTGATAACGAAATAAATTCTGCAGTACATCCCTCTACACCGATAGGAAATTGGGCCTTCCCTCCTCAACCTTTCCATCCTGAACAATCATCAGTCCCAGAATATGCGGACGGAAAAAATCTCAAGTCCCACAAGAGTAACTACACTTCCATGTGTCAATCGTTGCTTAACCTCATTCCCCAACTTCGGGAGACGTTAGTCAAACTGGCCTCACCGCAAGATCAAATACCACTTTTACAAAATATCCAAGAACTCACTGCTAACTTAATACAACTTTTACAATATCACAACTAATCATCATCGGGAGTAAACTAAGTACATTAGTCAGATAATACGTTAACAAAGATGGTTTATGCAGGTTCATTATTACTGGGTAAGAGATTTCTTAATTTTCTTTACGGAAAGACAGGAACTCGTCGATATTATGGATATTTTACAGTGGAATGTCAATAGTTATTCTGCCCAAAAATTAGAATTACTCGATATTATTGCGGATTATCACCCCCAGGTAATTTGTTTACAAAAAGTCAAAGGTACCCAGCATGAAACATATAGGCTGTCACAATACACTCTTTATGGTTCCCCCACTAAGCATAATTGTACTGTCATTTATGTCCATGAAAATGTACCACACAATAATTTAAGTCTACCTTCCAAACCAAAATTAACAAACGACTTCCAAGTTGAAATCACAGCAGTAAGAGTGAAATTACATATTACTATAATATCAACTTTTCACCAGTTATCTCAACGCATCACACCCGACGTTTTACAGGAACTAGTGAGAGAGTTACCGGCACCCTATATCATATTGGAAGATTTCAATGGACATTCACCCCTATGGGGAGGGATAAAACAGGACCGACTACGATTAGCGATTCATAATTGGATCATTCAAAATGACTTTATTATTTATAACGATTATACACCTACTCATTACCCGAGGAATGAAAATACTCCTTCATGTATTGATATAACTATTTCATCCCAGGATTTATTTCCATATTTCACTTGGTATAAAGATCATGATTTACGGGGTAGTGACCACAACCCCATTTTTCTTCTCAATTCCCAGAGTCCATCGCCAAGTAGACTTACTTAGATATTAGTGTTCCAGTGAGAAGATGGAGGAACGCGACTATTCAATGGGATAAATTTGTAAAAAAATTTGAGCAACTATAACCCAAGGACAGGAACATTCACGTTACTGCAATACTCAATTTACCTCATTGCTTACGTCCACTCTAGATGCTTGCGGGAAAAGACAAACGTTCCGATATCTTTTTAACATGATATCTTTTCAGCCATTCGGTGGTGGAATAATGATTGCACTAATATTAAATATCAGAAAAAATACCCGTGGAAAAAAATATGGCAGGGCCCCATCGCGTGAAACGTGGATTGAACTGAAACGCCTCCAAGCCAAAGCGAAAAAAAACATACATTCAATCCCTAGATCGCACCGAATCCATCGGCACGATCTGGAGGAAATTCTATAATTTTCGTAAACCAAAAATCGTTCATTACAGCTCCTTAACGCATGAATGGGAAGCTGAGTTTATGAATATTATCACCCCGCCTTCCATGGCACCTAGAAACAATTTTCGGGCCAACAAGGACAATGAATTTTCCGGAAGTAACGGTCTCTGAACTCCGCTCTATATTACAATCGGTGAAAAATACGGCCCCCGGATATGATGGTATCACTTATGACATCATTCGGCACCTACCCGATCCGGGTATGGAAATTATTGTTCGCATTTTTAATGATATATATCGAGGTGAAAAGGTCCCTGTTGAGTGGACAAATCACATTGTCATACCAATACTAAAACCCAACAAACCGAAGAACGAAGCCAAATCGTATCGTCCTATTATGTTGATACCTGTCATTGAGAAATTATTCGAGAAGACGCTCCATCAACGGATAACTTGGAACCTGGAAAAACGGAATTATTTCCCCCCACCCAAATGGGATTTCGGCTAGGCCTGGGCAGTCAGGATGCTATTAATACCCTCACAGTAGCTGTACAAAATAGTAAAGTAACGAGAGATTACTCAGTCCCCATCACACTGCTCTGTAAATATTTAGATCAACTCCAAATTTACCCAAACCTTGCATCTATCTTATGGCATTTATATCACGAACGCAATCTCGTGTATTGGTTCGAGGATAGAATGGACGGGCCGAGCAAACAACGACACGGGATACCTGAAGGTTCCCCCCTCAGCCCCCTGCTTTTCAATATTTATACACAACTATTTCATACTGTACCTCATGGTCAATTTAAAATCCTTCAATTTGCAGACGACTTTTGCTACTATTTGACCACATCAGATGCAACACAGGGATTACTGGCAACAAAGCAACTCATTCAGACCCTCTACAAATTATTACGTAACATGGGTTTGACATTCTCTTGTCCCAACATAGATATCCGAACACAATTACCCAGGTATTCCAGTAGTTGACACAGGTATTTATTTGGGAGTCAGGTTTGATAGAAAATTAAATTGGATCGCAATATCAAATATCTTGAAAATAAAGGACGACAATTAAATAATATTCTACGCTGCCTCGCGACCACACGCTGGGGGAGCCACCCATACGTAATGCTCTTATTTTACAAAAAAATGTTTCTGGTCTCTTTTTGATTATGCTGCAGCAGCATATGGTAGTACCAATTCTCGATACCTCCAAAAACTTGATGTCTTACAAAGACAGACTTTACGTATCTGTCTTGGACTCATGAACTCCAGTCCAAACATAAGCGTCTATTTAGAAAGTAACGAAACCACACTAACCCATCGTAGACAAAAATTAACTACCCAATATTTATGAAAAACTTGGGAAAATCATGCGCACCCCTTTAATAAACAATTTGCATTGCAACGAGAATGGGAATCCGTGCAGGTTCTAACTCCATCAGACCCCACATATTACTTTCTCCACTGTTATAACATCGATCGGGATGCATATCATCAATCATTTACGTATACCCAGCCACTGATCTATCAGCTACAATTTTCCTTAGTCACTCCATTGGATATTTACTACGAAGATAGAGGACAATATCATAATTATAGGGAAAAATGTCCTAAGGCAACATTTATTTATACTGACGGCTCCAAGCGCGGCGACGAAGTGGGATGCGCGTTTTATGTACATACCAGGACAAACCGAAGCTCATCAGTATAGGTTACCACCCGATATGTCAATTTTTTCTGCGGAGAGTTATGCTATCCACTGAACACTGACCTTTGTTCAACACCAGGATATATCTCATACACTCATTCTCACAGACGCTTTAAGCGCCCTACAGACATTGGCTCGAACTGGGGCTGCGGCTTTTTCATGAATGTTTTCATCTTAATTCTTCAGGTCGTTTATAAGCTACGCCAACAGGGCCAAATCGTGACTTTTACGTACATCAAAGGCCACAGCGACCTCAATATACATCAAGATCTTGCTGACGCATTCGCTAAACGAGCCAGAATGCAGGTACGTGTTCTCCCACTGCTGCCATACACGGACCTTCTATCACGAGTACGGAAAAAAATTCAAACAAGTTAGGATGAATGGTGCATTCAACTTTTGTTCCATAACACAACATATAAATGGGTTGCCCAGGTCGGCAACCACCAGCCTTGGTTCCGTTCTCTACAACTGCCAAATCCGAAGGAAGGGTCGGCCCTTTCTTGCTTAATAATTTACGTATGGTATTAGTCGCCACATGTATTGTTTATTTGCCTGAAGTCAGCTGGGTTTTCATCATCCATGCATGTTTTAGCTAGAAAATTAGATGCCTCACTATGCCACAAATGTTTTGAACTCTGGTATTTTATACCTTATTTTTATATCTTTCTGCATGACGCAAGTCATTAAAAACCTACCTGAATCACAAGCGCCTCTGCACAACAGTAGACGTCATTGTTGTGGATGATCCAACTACTGATTGGTTTGGTTTATTTTACTTCGCTTTTCTACCACTTTTGGTTAATTGCGAATATGAATATGCTTGATGATATTGATGAAGGGACACTGACAAAGAACACCCGTGCTGACACGGGGATTCGAACCAGGGACCTCTGTCGTCTTGGCGCACTGTGCAAAGCACTCTGACACGGAGGTGGGTGGATGATCCAAATATCGTACACTCTACTGACGTAACAGTGCCGATTAGTAATTCAGACCACTGTTTATTACATCTTGAGAATGCTGATAAACATTTTAAAATAATTTTGTCCAGAGACAATTCGATGTTAAGAGTTTTCAAATGAATGGTAAACATTTCCATTGACACAATATTAAGCAGTTAGATAATAACGAAAAAATAATAATAAAAAAAATAATAGTTTTGCGGGTTAAGTGGTAGAGCAGGCACAGGCTGAATTTCTACCACGAGGACTTCACCAACTTATTTGACAAAAACTGTGTTGATATTTTAGTTTCTAATGCACATCGCTGTTCGTGCGATAAATTATACAATGCAGTGGTCATTAAGAAGCGGTATATTTGAGTTTGGTAAAGTTACGTCAGTCAATATTGCGTATTGTAGCATCACATAGCACGAGTTGTATGAGCGCGAAGAACCAGGTAGGAATTCGATTCTACCGCTGTCGCTGTCGTCTGCTTCAGAAGGCAGGAAGGGCCACATGAACCAATCACGGAAGACCTCTGTGCTGCTCCGTACGCTGGCGTATGAGAGAGCATTTACGCGCGTGCTGTAGACATCGAAGCTTTCCCTCCAGAAAGACAGCAAGGAATATAGAGTCTTTTACGCCGAACCTGCTCGGCGTCCGTCCAGGAAAGGCATTGAAAAAAGATGCTAGAACGAGTGTTGAGAGTGGAGCGTTGCAAGCGGATCGCGAAAAATAGCTATTATAATGCCATGAAGGTCAAACATATATGGAATTAGTCAAGTTTTACTTTATATTCACAGCATTTACGCATTTTTGAAATTTTAAATCTGGGAACGCCGGGCGTACGGGCGTACTATAACGCTACGCCACTGTTAATCATATATTCTTTCAATGTCCGTTAAGCGAAAGACACAGAACTACCCTTTATCGGTGTCTTGTACTAAGAGCAGGAACAACATTTCCTATTTCTATAGCCACCTTACTCCATAATCCTCACCCCGCTGTCATGTGGATCTTATACGGGTTCGCCCGAAAACAAAACATCCTACTGTAAACAAAACCCTGTTGATCAACAAAGAGATCACAACAAGGAAGTGTGATATAAAGTGCTAGTGCCGAAGACAAGTGACAAGTGCGAAACAAGCGAGAATGGAAACGTGTCTTATGTCCTTCCCAAGTGTTAGTGACTTTGGTAATTCCAAATGCTTCGAGTATTTTGTTTTTAGATAGGAGGAATAATATCAACACTAATAGCAACTTTGGCCGGAGACTGCAAAAGCGATGATGGCCAGAAAAAGGAAGAAGAAGAAGAAGAACATTGTATTGTGTTTGTGTGCGGGTGTGAAACAGATGGTGTAGTATTGATTGATTGATTGATTTAGTTTATTTTACTTCGCGTTTTGTGCCTCTTGGCTAATTTGCGAAGATGGGGATGAGTGATGAAATGATGAAATTGATGAATGGGACATTCACAAACAACCAAGCCCAAGCGGGATTCGAACCCGAAGACGGTGTAGTAGTAGCACGCAATGTTTCTAAGCGATTCTTTTGTATTTGAAGTTCTATTTATAATGAATGAAAGGTCTAAACTGTGTGATATAGTTATGTGAGTGAAATGCAAGATTCACATGGCGTAATATCAGGCTTTTCGCCTGAAACACAGATGGCATTGCAAGCTGGTGTACGTGCATGTTAATGCAAAAGTTGCTTCGAACATTCTTATCGGTTGTATTCATCCGTCAAGTTAAAAAAAAAACATCTTCGTACGTGTTATGTGTGGAATGTTAAAAATGGATACCAACTATTTTGACAATAAACTTATCCCCATTCAGCATTCAACTGCAGGAAGCAATGTGGCGGAATAAGGTACGTTACACATTTATTGTCGTTAATACCTTTGCACAGGAGGTTGATACTTTCTTTTTGTGACTTTATACCACTTTTCTACCGCTCAAGGTTAACAGCCGCTTGCTTCAGAGGCCAACCACGTTCAGAGATAGATTCACAATCTCACCAGGGGCAGGTTCTGATCTGTTTTTTTGCGAGTTTCCCCTTAAACTGAGCCGGCTAGAGATTTGTGACTCGTGATACTGACTTGTATTAAGCAGTTCGTTTGTTTGCGAGATACTTACGAAATAATCTATGTAACTCTCCAATAACCAGCCATCGATTGGTAAAAACAGGATTGTACCCAGGAAAAAAATCGGAAGTTTTTTTTAAGTGTTATAATTGTCAGCTTGGCTGGACTTTATTTCACCAATTTTACCTTATTTGAGATGTTGCATGTTTTGATGAACCTACAGACAGCCCAATCAACAAGGGTCATTTTTCCTTGACTCCGTGCATCTAGAGCACGAGTAACTGCCATCAGTCACACATGGAAAGGTTTGAATGATTTAAAATCGGAAGTGAACATTCAGAAAAAAAGTTACTTTGGAATATACGTATATGAAGGTCTTGTGAGGTAAAACATGTTGAAATATTAGTTATTATTGAGTTAGTTTGTAACTCAATAAGAGCTATCTTTTCAATATTCGCGTCTAATTGCCATTTCATGCAATTTGCATTCGACTCGTTGAACGCTTGTGAAATTGGTAAACACAACACAACAATTTATCTACAGTATAGTTTCTAATAACCATTCTGCTTAATAAACTCATATATCGCATGTTTCTGAAATTAGGGATCTTAATTTTGATTTCATTTGATTTGATTGATATAGTTTATTTTACTTCGCGTTTTTGTGCCTCTTGGTTAATTGCGAAGATGGGGATGAGTGATGAAATGGTGAAATTGATGAATGGACATTCACAAACAACCAAGCCCGAGCGGGATTCGAACCCGGGACCCTTGGCGTCGACTTAATTTTGAGGATGTGATGTGCTTGTAGTTGTATAAAAAGCTAAACGCTTTAGATCGAAGAAAAGCTGCAGGTTATGCACTATATGTCAAGAAAATAAATGCTCGGTTGATAGTGGCGTTGCAAGCAAAACTTCAAAGATGAAAAATTTTGAGGTCAAATGTGTGACTGAACACATCATTCCCACCTCAAGTTTTTTTTAAACCAAGATATTGTCTTTTCTGTGAGTTGCATCCCAATAATGTATTCCATAAGGATCTCCATGGGTGGCAGAAGGTAAATAAATGTATTAGTCTGAAAAAACAACTACATCTGAAAGAAAATGAGCGAAAAGAAATTCGCGTCGCCAGTAGTGAAACAATTCGAAAACTTACATGATAAGTAAATAAATACCTACCAATAGAAGGTGGAGGTGTCAGGTGAGTGGTTAGTGTTACGGCTTCACATTCTGAAAGATGCGTGTTCGAGCGTAGAGTTCGCTGCCAGCACTGGCACGCGGTGCATCGTCTCTACGTGCGGTCCGTGTTGAGCATTTACGTGCAAGCGAGTGAAATTCCGGTTAAGTCTACCTTCTGTGTTCTGAACCATGTCTGTACGGAGAGTGAATACTGTGAAATTGGTCTTCACGAATGTGCGACAAAAACCGACATCGATACAACTGCATCGGTGGATACAGCAGAATTTGTCACTAACAGAAGATCAAGTGCTTAGTATTGAAATCGATCAATATCGAAAGTGTGTGTTTATAAAGTTAATATCGCGAGTGTTAGGCGAGCAGATAATATTACGATCGGGAGGCACATTAGTTTACACTGATGACAATGGGGAGCATGAGGTAAAACTGGAATGGGCGGATCAAAATAGCGTAATTGTGAATGTACATGTAGTTCCTATGGAACTTCCAATGGACGTTCTCCAACAGACACTGACAACATATGGTGATGTGAAATATGTTGACGATGAAAAGTACACGGATGAACATATATACCCAACGCGTACCGGTACAAAGCGAATTCGCATGACGCTTAAAAAACCAATTCCATTGTACATCACTATCAAAGGTGATCGATATTGGGTAACGTACTATGGTCAAAAGATTACGTGCAGGATATGTGAATCTACAGAACATCTCTCAAATTGTTGCGATAAGCGTAGAAAACCAGGAAGAAGGACAGCCTCCACATATGCGGAAGCCACCCACCGATCACCAATCAATATTGATGCAGCAGAACAACCACTGCCATACCAGCCTACAAGTTTTCAAGTACCCAAGACAACCCTGGACACAGAAATGAAAGAATCCCCAAAGAACCCAGATGAAAAAGAACCCGAAGGTGCCGCACAGACGCCACTGGATCCTCCGACGAACAAAGTTTCATCAGAGAGAGCAGCAAAGGAAACTTCCCATTTGTTAACAACAGAAGGTCACACTTCGTCATGGGTTGCAGAAGTTGAACGCGAGGAACTTTCGAGTAACTACCAGGTCTCGCCTGAAGCCCCGATTAGTGATAAGATGGCCCCTCCCCTCCCCGCGAACAGCTGTGTATCGGAAGGTGAAAAGAGCCAGGCAGGTCATGAGCTTTCCCTACCAGGCGCTACCTCGCACACAACGACCTTGAAACTAGCAGAAGGAAACGTGAGTGGACAACATGACCAACCTAAAATTGCTTCCCCCCTTCCCTCGTCAAAATCGCAAGAAATGGTATCAGGAGATGACTCACAAACTGAAGAGGAATCCACAGATGATAAGCAAGTTATGGACAAAGGTCAACGAAATAGAAAAAAACGCACAAGTTCACGACTGAAAGCGGTAACAGAAGGTAAGAAAAAGAAATGTACCAGGATGTTTCTAAGCCAGCAGTCCGTCACACACAGCAGGAAGACCCAACAAAAGTGAAATGTTAAGTAGATGTGGGTTCAGATCGCCTTCCCCCCCCCCCTCCATTAGGTAGTTAGTGTAAGGAGAAATGTTTGTTTATGTTTTGAGATGAGAGTGATTTACGAGTGTAGTGCGCGACATAAATTTGTGTACTTTCCTAGTGTATACAGTGTAATGTTATATATTACATGTTAGAGAGTTACAAGATGAATATCGATATAATAACAGGTAGAAAAAATAGTGTAAATTGTGTCATGCACATGAACGATTATCATCATTCTGAAAATACTTAGGACCAATACTTACTTCAGTGTAATTGAGCACCAAAAATGCACATTTACGTGGTATTCTTATATACAGTTTTTTTATAATATCTTATTGTGCATGAATTACAGCACTCGTCTTTGTACCCTTAACATCAATGGGATCCTGACGCCAGTGAAATGCAAATTGCTTGCGGACTTTGTCCGAATCCATTCGATTGACATTTTATACTTGCAGGAAGTTTGTATTGTAGATTTTAACTTCCTGTATGGCTACGAGGCTATTGTAAACTTGGGGACAAGCGGGAGAGGGACGGCAAATATAATCAAAAGTGGTATAGAAATAAAAAATGTAAAGAAATTAGTCGATGGGAGGGGAATTAGTTTTCAAAGTCAACGTTATACTTTTGTTAATATCTACGCCCCCTCCGGACAGCAAAACAGATGGAAGAGAGAACAATTTTACCAGGCTGAGATCGTATACTTACTTCCAAATAATGATTCGTGTATCATCCTAGGTGGTGATTTTAATCAAGTGCTGCGATCATGTGATTGTATAGGAAAGTTTCAAAATAGTTTAGCTTTAACGACCTTAATCAGCGATTTACAGCTGAAGGACATCTGGACCGAAAAACGAAAGGATATAGTGTTTACCTATTTCAATAACAAAGCAGGTTCTAGACTGGACAGATTCTATACACTTGGTCATACTATAAAATATGTGACGACAATAGATGCTTTGCCGGTACCTTTTTCAGATCATATATCAATCAGAATGAGTATCAATCTACAAGAATCTAAATTAGTTTGGGGTCCGTCCTATTGGAAAATGAACTCTGCCCTACTTCAACAGCCTAATGTTAATGATATGTTTGAAGAAAAATGGAAGTATTGGTGCCGGCAACAAAAACACTATACTGATTACAATACGTGGTGGGTAAAATACGTAAAACCTCGAATTAAATCCTATTTTCAATGGCTAGGGAAAGAGAGTGCACGTGACCGGAACTTAATGTTGAACTTCTATTACAAATGTTTACATGAGTTATGTATGCGACCTGATGTCACCGAACATTATCCACAGATACAAAAATATAAAGCACAAATCCTTACGTTGCAACGGCATCACTTGGAGGGTATAAAGATAAGAACTACTCATGCGTCATCCTTGCAAGATGAACGAACCTCTTTATTTCACTATGTTCACACACAAAAACAAAAGCGAGCTCTTTTGATAAACAATATTGTCGATTCCGGCGGAAATACACATAGAACTCAACAAGGTATATCACAGGCGTTTTACACGTATTATAATAATTTGTATACTGGTAAAGAAGTAGATCAATTGGCTGTACAACAATTGCTCACATCGGTAAATAATTTTTTGACGGACGAAGACAGAACTTTGTTAGACAGTGACGTCACTGTCGATGAGGTGTATGAAGCACTGCGTACTTGTAACGTTAAGCGCACTCCTGGCATAGGCTACCAATTTTATATACGTTTTTTTGATGTTATGAAACATGAATTGGTCAAGATAATACAAGATGCATTTCGAAACGAATGCGTGCTTCAAAATGAAGGTATAATTGTACTGATTGCCAAAAAAACGCGTCCGAGTGCAGTGACTGACTTTAGGCCCATTACTTTGTTAAACTGTGATTATAAGATTATGGCCAAAGTTTTGGCTAATAGACTGAAACCTATATTATCTTCCTTACTCAGTTCACGGCAAACATGTGTCAGTAAAACTCAAAATATATTTTCTACGGTGGCGGGTATACGTGATATAATGTATTATTATGAAATGCAACAAACCGCAGCTTGTATACTATCCTTTGATTTCACAAAAGCTTTTGATCTTGTAATTCACCAATATTTGTTTGAAGTACTTCGAGCCTATCGCTTCAGTGAAGCCTTTATATCTGTTTTGCAAAGTTTCTATAGAAAGGCAACCTCCCGTCTTCTTATCAATGGATTCGTGACTCCTGCAATACACGTGACGAGATCCATTCGCCAGGGGTGCCCCTTGAGTATGCTTCTCTTCGCTTTGACCTTGGACCCGCTACTTCGATATATTCAGTGCCGAGCCACACCCGCAGCGAGTGCTTTCCTTGAAACGCAAGTATTTACATTCGCAGACGATTTATCAGCTTGTGTAACAACAACGACCCAGCTCCAAAATATACTGAATGCAATGTGTTTGTATTGTTCTGCCAGTGGAGCGGAAGTTAACATGACAAAATCAAAGGCTTTACCTGTTGGCAACTGGAAGCAAGACAATCCGGACATAGGGATAAAATATGTAAACGAACTCAAAATATTGGGCATTACTTTTCATACTAATGAATCCAGAATGCTGGATCTAAACTGGACGAAAATTGTAAGCGAAATCAGGTTACAGTGTTATCAAATGAGAGGAAGACAACTCAATTTAATTCAGCGTGTTTGGTTCCTACACACTTTTATTTTTAGTAAATTAAATTATGTCGCTCAAGTGTTGCCAATCACACAGCAATATCTCCGACAAATAAAGTCTGCTGTGGGATGGTTCATGTGGTACGGACATTTTTTTCGGGTACCATTCCCGATCATGTGCCAAACACAAATGACAGGTGGTCTAGAATTATGGAATATTGAAAATAAATGTAAGTCCCTATTTTTAGCTAGAAATTATAAATTGTACTTAATTGAACGGTCGATTACATCAATGTGGTTGCGTATATTTACCGATACGTTTCCACCGCAAAATCCACCCAACTTGTCTCGACTAACAAAGAGCCCTATGTATGTACGAAATTTTGTACAAGAATGGAGTTATGTGGAGTTTCCCATGGACTTGAAGGAAAATACTCTGTCAAAATATTTGTATGAACATTTTCAACGACAACTTATTTTGCAGCAGAGTCGAATAGAGAAAAAAATTCCTAATGTTATTTTGTCAAATGTATGGCAAAATCTCCACAAGCCTTTCCTTGACACGGACATACGAAGTTTGTGGTATACCCTGGTGCATGATCTAGTTCCAACAAATGTTCGACTAAATGAAATAAAAAGACTACCAACAAATGAGTGTAGACAATGCGGAGAGGTGGATACAAATTAACATCGCCTCACTACATGTAAAGGAATTTCAGAAATTTGGGCCTTTCTCCTGATGTGTCTTGCCAAAATATGTCGTATATCGCCACAATGCTTTCAAGCAAAAATTTGTATATTACCAGACTTCAAATATTTCCCTGTGAAGAAACAAAATGCCATTGTGTGGCTAATAGCACATACAGTATATTATACACTATGTTGCCATTCGTCACCGGACACCCTTCAAAAAGTGCTTGGGATCGTCTGTACACGTCATACAACCTATAAAAGACGTTGCCGGTTGAGAATACACTCATACCAGCTACAGCAGTCAATATGGACAGACGACGCGAACTGAGTGAGGTGGAAAGAGGGATGATCATTGGAGCCCACAGGTTTGGGCATTCGACCCGTGAGATTTCCAACAAATTTCAGATACCCCGGTCGACAGTGAGTGATGTTATCGTGAAGTGGAAGCGAGAGGGGGTTATGACATGCCGACCCAGACCCAGTAAACCAAAAATATTAACAGATCGTGACCATCGATGCTTGAAACGTGTGGTGAAGTCAAACCGGAAGGCGTCGTTTCAGATGGTGGCACAGGAGTTTCCATCGGCTTCCAGTAGTGCTGCAAGTGATCGTACTGTCCGCCGGGAGATAGTCGCACTTGGTTTTCATGGTTGCACAGCAGTTCACAAGCCGCATTTCACAGCCCGCAATGCAACCCGTCGGTTACAGTGGTGCAAGGAACGCCGCCATTGGACTGTCGAACAATGGAAATCCATCCTATGGAGTGATGAATCGCACTACCAGATGTGGCGGTCCGATGGACATGTGTGGGTGTGTCGTATGCCCGGTGAACGCTGTTTACAGGACTGTATCGTACCCACAGTGAAATTCGGCGGAGGTGACATCGTGGTGTGGTCCTGCTTTTCGTGGTTTGGTCTTGGTCCTCTTGTTTTAGTTCGGGGAAACATGAATTCCGATGCGTACCAAAAAGTTCTGGACAATTTTGCACTACCGACATTGTGGGAACAATTCGGTATTTGCCCATACCTGTTTCAGCCCGACAATGCTCCATGTCATATGGAAGACATTATCAACACGTGGTTCAAGGACATGGGTGTGCAAAAACTTGATTGGCCAGCCCAAAGTCCAGATATCATCCCCATTGAACACCTTTGGGGCGAGTTGGAGCACCGCTTGAAAGCCAGGCCATGCTGCCCAAAAACACACCACTGAGCTGTTTGCCGCTTTGCAGGAGGAATGGGGCAAGATTCCCGTCGACACGTATCGCAAATTGGTGGAAAGTCTACCTCGAAGGGTTGCGGACGTCATTGCGGCAAAATATGGCCCTACACGATACTGATGTCGTGCTGCCACCGGATTAACGTACTGGTATGGGGTGTCCGGTGACGAATGGCAACATAGTGTATATATAGCAAAAAGTTTGAACCAAATATCACCCTATATACAATGTATCTTAAAAGATCTAGATGGAAACAATCAAATAAACAAAATGTCCGATTGTCACAATATTTTGGTAAATATCTGGATGTAATGTAATTGTATGTATACATGTAGGAAAAGAAATCCATAGATGTAAACAGAATAGTGAAATAAAACTTTTTTTTTAAAAAAAAAGCGCGGTTACAGATTATTTTTTAGTTGCTAATGAGGCATCAACATGTGTGTGAACCAATCCGTAACCAGAGCACATGAATTTCTAATCCATGATTTCACCTGCTAATTTCGAAAAGCACCTTAGATTTGTCCTTCTAAAATAAATAAATAATAAATAACCTATGGAGCGACAGCCCTCGAAGGGCCTTGGCCTATCTCCCGACTGCCAGCCTCCCTTCCACAATCATACATAGAGGTGTGGAGAACTTCAACCGGTAATGAGGTGACATCGGGTCAGCACGTCGAAACCTCATCCGTTATAGGAGATTCCGAAACCGGGTTACACTACTCACTCGTAGCTCCCCAATTTCCTCACGATGGTGGGTTGCTACCGGTCCTATACACAGGCCGAAAACCCAGGCGAACTCGAACCCATTCCGTCCCTCAGTCGGATTTTTATATACAACTACAGATTTTACGACACAATTATAATGTTAAGATCTGGACTAAATCTGTCGGCTCATATAACCTAATATGTTCTTCAAAACTTTTCGTTTTAAAAATTGAAATTCAATTCATAACTCAACCAATATTTTTTTCAATAAAAGCTCACATTTTTGACGTGGCTTCTAAGAATTTTTACATTAACGTTCCACTGTTTCTTGATCTTGCGTGATATGCAAAGCAAGAACTGTATGTCTCGTTCACATGCCTTTCCACATTTTGTAAGAAGTTTAATATCGAGTAGTTACTCTCAAACCTATTACATTTTTATTAAAAAATAACAGTCGTGCCGATATGTCTAATTAATTCCATCCTAGGTATACACTAGTTGGCACTGCACTGTAAAAAAG
The DNA here is from genome assembly GCF_977018435.1 of Lepisma saccharinum. NCBI lineage: Eukaryota > Metazoa > Arthropoda > Insecta > Zygentoma > Lepismatidae > Lepisma > Lepisma saccharinum. Next base: position 16,321,986 of record NC_139232.1, on the reverse strand, counting down.
AATCTGCCTTTAACGAGAAGTGAACCGAGGACCATTGCTATGTTACCGACTTTTCTTATATATATAAGGAATACCCACCCCTAAGCGGTAGGTTTTTACCTTTTTCTCAAAGTTTTACATTTCTTGGTTTTTGTCAATTTTAAGTTTTTTTCTCATTTGGACAAACACAAACATCCATGTCTTACCCAGGATTCGAACCCGAAATCCCTGGCGTCGCAGCGCGCTGTGCTAACAACTCCGTCAATGAGGTTGACACTTGACCACAAAGTCACGTTCACAAAGCATTTCATTTGTCCATTTAGGCTTCTGTAAATATATATATATATATATATATATATATACTGCTGGACAAAAAAACCGGACACTTGCATTTTTTGTGATAACGCATAAATTCTGATTCGAAGGCTAAGTAAATGTTGCAGAAATTATTGGAAATAAGAAATCCTGAATATATTCAACAGAAAGCAAATTAAAATTTATTGTTAATAAGTTAAATTAGAACATAAACGAAAGTTACAGAAAACTACCAAAAAAAATCTTAGCAATATTTTTTTTTTAAATATTGTTAACTGGTACTGGTGGGGTCTAATAGCGGGTGTTACCTCCCCTGCCATCAATTACAGCTTGTAACCGCCGTGGCATACTTCGAATAAGGTTGGCAATCACTTCTTGATCCAATTGCTCCCATTCTTCTTGAATAGCACGTCTTAGCTCTTCAATTGTTTCTGGAACTATTGCGCGGTTTCTGATATGTCGTTTCAGTTGATCCCAGACGTGCTCTATCGGATTTAGGTCCGGACTTTGTGGTGGCCATTCTAATCGCGTAATCGCAACTTCGTCCAAGTACTCCGTGACAATATTCGCAACGTGAGGACGCACATTGTCATGCATAAAAACAAAGTCCGGGCCTATGAATGGTGCATATGGTACTACATGATCTGCCACACATTCTGTAATATACCTGCAAGCTGCCATTGCCTCATTATCTACAAGAACCAACTCTGTACGTCCTTGTAAAGAGATACCTCCCCAGACCATGACACCACCACCTCCAAAGGGTGTTATTTCAACGAAACAACATTGTGCATAACGCTCATTAGGTCTTCTATACACATGTTCAAGCCCGTCTGATGAACGTAGGTTGAATTCTGACTCATCAGAGAATAAAACCTTTTCCCACTGCTCCACATTCCAACGTAAGTGTTTAGTAGAAAATTCCAGTCTTCGCTTCCGGTGACGTGCTAACAACCTGGGACCTGCAGCCGGCCTCCGAGATGATAAACCACTTTCATTCAGTCTTCTACGAACTGTTCGTGAAGAAACCACAGTTCTATGAACATTTCTCAAATGCTGTGCCACAATATTTGAAGTCGTACGACGGTCTCTTAAGACTATGATACGCATTAAACGATCCCGTGCTGTTGTGCAACGTTTCTGACCAGAACCCGGTCTTCTACCATAGGAACCGGTTGCGTCATACCGTCTGAGACCTTCATGGATAGTATTTCGTGCTATATTTAGCACCCTAGCAATATAGTGTACACTACGACCATCATCGCGAAGAGCTACTGCTTTTACACTACCTCTTCACGTCTCATTTTCAAGCTAGCAGCAAACTTACAATACACTTGCAAGAAAAATACCAGCAATGACAATGTCAATAATATATGTTACTATGGTTACTATGAACCAAAATTCATGCCTGTCTAGACATTAAACAAAATAACATCAACAGGAATTGAAAATCAATAAATTAAAACAAAATTGCATGAAATTAATTTTGAGCCTACTAAGTGTTCCAAATAAGTAAATACGAGTAAATAAATAAATAAATAAATAGATAAGTAATAAACGGAAAACTGTGGAAAATGTTCAATAATGAATGTTCAATTGTTCAATACTTAACTGAGAGCGTAATTCATAAGTAATTGCAATTCAGATGTCAAATATTAAGGTGTCCGGTTTTTTTTTGTCCAGCAGTATATATATATATATATATATATACGACTTTATATGTTATTCGACAATAAATGCAAGTTTATGTATTTAAGGGAAGTGTAGGGAAGTAGGGATCATGCACAGAAAAGCTTGTTTTGGGCCGGGATAGTTCACACACAGGAAGTTAGTTCCTTGATTGCTCTGCAATGGGACGTTACCCAAAGGGTCGTGGAAGAGTGGTCTCTGCCTCAACGTGTAGCATTCACGATACGATATATGACTATATGATGTCACACTTTGGTTCAATCACGTGGATCCACTATCGAAACCTCCGTGCAGTGGATAGACGAGTAATTTTGTAAGCAAAAGATGTGGTTGTCGGCCGGGGAGGGGGGGGGGAGATGATGATATTCTTTCAATTTTTAAGAAAGATTTGTATGTGGATAGGGAATGATGAGTGCAGTGATACAAAGTCGATATCTTATTCGCTCACTGCATGTATGCAACGCCTAAAACTACATTTTTTCAAGGTAACGTATGGTGAAAAAAATTTGCACAAAGTTTGCAACCCTGCGGAACTGGCAATATTGAACACTGACACACCATTGTACGTCTACCAGTTATGTAGTGTGAAGAGCAAGAGAAGGTTGGTGTAAAAACAAGTCAGTATGGAGCTGAAAGAAGATGACCGTCGGAAAATGATCGTGCAATATTGGACAGAGAATCGTGATGTTCGAAAGTCCGAGCTTGTGAAACATTTTCAACGTGTAGGATTTTCCCGTCGTACGGGTTATAATATTGTGTCACGATTGGAGAAGGGAATCAATGTGGAGAAAGCCGGGCAGTGGACGGAAGTCGAAGTTAAATGAACCCAGAGTGTTGCAACAACTGCGACGTGTTACTGCAGGTAAGATGGCAAAATCCTACCGTGAGCTTGGTAGGAGGTTTCAGTGTGATAAAAACACAGTGAAGAAAGCATTACAGAAGATGGGGTTACGGTGATATAAACGAAAAACTATGCCAAAAGTGACAGAGCAACAAGTTGTTGTCCAAAAACAGCGTTTACGAACCCTTGTGACAAAAACGTTCACGGCAACAAATGACGTCATTTGTATCATGGACGATGAGACTTATTTCACCCTAGATGGCAACGAGTGGCAGCCGAAAACCTACTATGATCCTGGAACTGCTGCCGTGCCCGATCCAGTGCGTTTTGATTTAAAAACCAAATTTCCACAGAAGGTGCTGCTATGGCTTGCCATGAGTGAGAAAGGACTGTCGAAACCTCAGTCTTTCAAGGCTGGCCTTGCACTCAACGTCGACCGGTATGTAAAGTTCTGTTTGCCTAAAGTGAAGCAGTTTATCAATGAATACCATCGTGGGGACAATGTTGTTTTTGGCCAGATTTAGCCAGCTGCCATTACGCTGAACAAAGTCTTGCGGCCATGGAGCACTTAAGTATCCCTTACATATCCAAAGAACAGAATCCCCCTAATGTTCCCCAACTGCGGCCCATTGAAGATTTCTGGGCAAATTTAAAGCGGATGGTGTATGCCAATAATTATCAACCACGAACCGTTGCAACCCTCGTCCAACGGATCCGCAGATGCTTGCGCGATGTTGATCCATCAACATTTGCTCCATCTATGCAGAACATGCCCCAAAACTGTCGCAAGGCCAGCAGACTCGGTGTGAATGTGTTTGTTCATTCATGTACAGATACCACCCTTGTATACCAACCAGCACACGAAATACATTTGTGTGTTTTTGCCCTTGACCACAGCGTTTTCTTTTTTTGCAATTTTTTTCACCATACGTTATAGAACAACATACATCATTTATTATTTTAATAGAAACTGAAGAAATATAAATGGAAAATTGCAAGAGACATCACTTTATGAAATGACAGCTTCCTACGACCCTATAACACAATTACATGCGACATGCTATGCGACTGGTCGCGTCACGTACGGAAATGATTCTTCGATGCACTCCTCTGCTACACCGAGAAGTTATGCAAAACTAAGAGGAAAGCGATCGTAGTTTCTTTCCCATCTGCTGACAACGTTTTTCCAAATATTTTCCCGTTCCTTTCATAAACCGTAACGCTGCGCATCGCCTCGACGTAAATACAATGGGGCAGTTAACGTCAGCGAGGCGTCTCCTTCGAATCTTTCGCAAGATGGCACCGCAAACGGCACCACAACATTTTGACGGCTGTCAGAGGAGAAGGTTGGGTGGCTTGACGCACAGCTGTTCAGCGCCAAGTCAGAAATAACAGCCAGTCGCGCGAGCATTCAGTCAGTCAGGCCTCCGAACACAATGCGTACGTCTCGCCTCTCGCAACAAATGAAGAGGTGCTGAAAGTACGAAAGGAAGTTGAGGATAAAAAAAAAAGTCCCTCGAGGGGATTGTAAAGTGTCGAAACTTCTGTTTTTGAAGTCGTTCAGATGCTAAAAATATATTTTTCCGAATGATTTCTTGGCTTCTACCTGGTGGTCGTTCAGAAACAATGCTGGACGTAACGAGGACAGCCTTGTTGAAGTGGAACTGGTGTCAAATATGGTCTGTTTGCTGTTCATTCCGCTGAAGAACGCGTTGGAGCTTCGTTGACTCAAGTGAGATACGTAACTCGAAACTGTTCCGGAATTGTCATCAGGTAAGCCCTGTACTCTTTTTTATTTGTTTTATTGGTTAATTTAATTCCACGTATTTTTACTGGGGGTTGAATACCTGTGATAAAGTTTGCAAATCTTATTTCAAAGATAATTAACTTTCTTTCTGCATTTCTTGCTTTCAACTTATCTCTCTCTTTAGTTTGCTAATCAACTTCTTCGTTTACATTCTAAAGTGAATGACAGAGTGATCTGGCTTATTTTACTTCGCTTTTCTGCCACTTTTTGCTAATCGCGGAGATGAGTGATGATATGATGAAATTGCTGAATGGACATTCTCAAACATCCATGCCCAGGCCAGGATTCGAAACCGTGACCAGTGGTATCGTAGCGCGCTGTGCTAACCACTCCACCATGGAGGTCGGTTTGATCTTATATTTCCTCTTACTTGATTTCATTTTTTTCGCACTTTTCATCGCATTGTCGCACTACTATTCTCTTCAGTTCTATTTTATCTCAACTTCTTCATATTTTGGCCCTTCTTTATGTTCCTTTTACTTTTATCCACTTTTATATTACTATTTTCTTCTCTTCTCTTTACTTACTGTTCGTGAAATCATTCTTTCTCTTCTTTTTTACCCTTGGTCCTCTTTTCTTCATCTCTTTGTCCATTTTCCAATTCTCCCATCCTTCTCGCCTCTCTTCTTATTTTACTTTCATCTTTTATTTACTGTTTGTATTTTACTCTTAACTTACTCTGCACAGAGATCTGTTCATTCTATGGACAATGTGAAGCGTGTTTGATTACTATATTTGCCTCGATTATTTGTAAAAAATGTCATGACAAGAAATCACGATAATCACGTTAAGTCCATTATATCTTCAGAGATCTCGATATCCATTTTAATTTGTAATAAACAAGCTGGAGCTGTGTAACTGCGATATGCTTCATGGGTACTCATAACCCAGTATATCCATTTTCTAAAGAACAAGACTATTATAATTTTTAATTGTGCCATTGATGTCTCAAATATGATAAATGCACTTGGAATTAACCTTGCATAGCAATAATTTAAAAAAAAAAAAAACACTTTAAAATGGTTACTTTGTTCACATCTGTGAACACCCAGTCTATATCACACGAAAATTCCCGCACACAACCAACCATCAGTACCATGCCAACGAATTTACAAACCAACTATCTCCTTCAGGTTAATGATAACCTTTACTTTAATAACTCGTACTCTACAGGACTATGTAAGTTGTCGTCTATTTTATTCATATGTGTGTTCTGAGCGTCCCTTTACAGTCTCAGCCCTCAACCAGGTAGGGAGACTTTAGTGTTGAGAGGAACATGCTGAATTTAATTACGGTAAGGGGCTTGCTCCCTTATAATGCGACGGCTGCAAATAGCGAAAGTGCCGACTCACTCAAAATTTTACTTTAAATCAATAAACTAAAATGTATTTATGATTGCAGAAATAGTTTTATCCGATTTAAAGTAGAATATTAACGCATGGTAAAAAATATTTGTATTTGTCTTAGTTTTCTAAATGGTCAAATCTAGACAATTAACGAAATTATCAGCATTACTAATTCACGGGTAATTCAACTGGCAAAGTTTCGAAGTTATTGCAACAGTAAAAACTGATTGATTGATTGTTGACGTAAAAATGTCACAGGCAGACGAACTTCAGATTATTGTAATCCGGAACAGTCGGGAAATTTTGAATGGTAATTCATTAAGTGTTGAGTTTTTAATATTTTCTGCACCACATGTGTAGGAAATTTATTGGAAATGGAAATGACAGTTTTCATACCGGAAATGCGAAAGCAATCGCTTCATAAAGAAGTGCATAGAAATTCGGGATTTTCAGTGTTGGAAAGTCTGCAACATTTCCCGCCCTGAACTTCTGGATTTTTTAACATCCTGACCAAAAGGCTCGTGCTTCTTGCTAATGATTATATTGTGTCTTGCTGTTATTTTCTGCCACTTTTGGCTAATCGCCACGATGAGGATGAGCGATGATTGGATGATATTGATGAATATACACTCACAAAGAACTCCCACAGAGAAAATTAAATGCATCATCTGAAATAAAAATGCATAATTTTGTAGCTGAGACCAAATGTTTAAGTGCATCATGGAGAAAGATGCAAGAAAGTACATAAAAACGCATCATTTGATGCATTTTGATCTTACCTTTACTATACCGCGTTTGGTAGAACCTGTCCCGCTTCCCGCGCTAGGGAGCGCTCAACAGTTTCGGTGTCAATGAGAAACGAGGAAAAAATCGTCTGCTGGGCAGCGAGGAGCGAATGAAAGCCAGAAGAGAGGCGTTTACGTAGACGCTGTTGCGACGTTGCGTATTTTAATTGGCTGCCTGGCTTTGACTTTCCCCAGCACGGAAACTGTTGAGCGCTCCCTAGCGCGGGAAGCGGGACAGGTTCTACCAAACGCGGTATATATACAAAATAAATCAAACTGCAATCTTGATTGTTCGCAGAGGCCATATAACACACTTTAGTGCATCAATACATATGATACATTTAGTTTTCTGTGTGTGCAAGCCCAGATCGCACTCGAACCCGGAAATGCCGTGCCGAGATCGAGAACGTGTTCAGCCACCTAGCAGGTGCTACTAATTATGGTTATCCAATGTGTCCGTATTGACCTACCTTCCTCCATGTTGTTTTGAGAGTGGAAAATTACAGATTGAGTCTGGTAGCCATTTGTGGAGAAGGCTGCTCTACTTGGGTTTTTTAAAGAGAGCTTTAACCTTAGCCCAAATGGCAGCTGGGGAACGGGGATGTCGTAAAAAGACAGGGCCAAGGAATAAGACGCTGCTCCAATGTGTAACATACCATCTGCTCCACACTTTCTTCCCGACTTTTACCTCAACGGAAAGACGGCGAGTTACGGCTCTCTACCTATTTCGGCGCCCTAGCCAGGATTGTGCTTTGGTGTCCTCTGCAATACCAAGCTCAGACATTCCATTGCGTCCTTCGATATATTCTTCTTATGCCATGATTTGTGCTGTTTACATCGCAAAAAATTTGAAATGAGGAATCAAAGAAAACTCATTAAAAATAATGTATGTTATATTTTAAAGATTTGTAGTTTGCATTTCTGATTTAAAGAGGTTTAGCATATATAGAATATTTCAGTAGAGCATCCTCAAAAACGTACTATTACTACTACTTTGGAAAACAGGAAAATTTCAGCAGTGTGTTTCTACAGGGTGGCTCACGAAAAAGTAGCCCGCGTTAGCAGCAAATGCTACTCTGGCTATTTTTTCGTGCGCCACCCTGTAGAATGTAAGCATGAGTTAAGAATAATAATTAAATAGAAAAATTTAGGAACAATAATTATATAATAAACAAATAATGTAGTGTGCAGTCAAGGATGTATCTAGGGGGTCCGGATCCCCCGAAAGACATACACAAAGTACAAAAATTAAATAATGAAAATAATGAAATAACTAAAATTAAATAATGAAAATATACTTGTTGTTTAATCCAGGGTTATTTATTTTCACCTAACATATCGGAAGGCAAGGATTATATTGGGGTCATACGACTTTGAATAACGGTACCAAAAAATATTTATGCAAGATTTACTTTTCGTCAAATGGATCTAACATCCTTTTTCAATATTTAATATATGTTCAATTTTTATCTATTTGACATTAATTTCCTTGCCAGCCAGTTGATTTTTTTTTACAAATCTTGTCGACCTTAAATAACTACACGTAAGCTAGATAATGAATACGTACTGTTACATCACTGTCCTTATACCGTCTTTTTACCCATTCATGTAATAAAAATATATTAATTAATACTATATAATTAATTAAATGTAATTATAATTACTTTAATTGAAACAGAATTATTATTATTATGAGAAATTTGGTTCGGACCCTCTCCGAAATATATTTATAGATACGTGCTTGTGTGCAGTATGTTCTCAGTAGAAACAATTGTAATTTCAATTATTCAATACCTCTTGATAAAAATAACACCGTAAGCTTGAATGGAGCCCTCTTTGCATGGTGCCCTGGGATTCGCCTCCACTAGCACACCTCTCGGCATGGACCTTGCCAGTGACATGATATGATTAACTTTCGCTTTCTTTTCAGTGAGATTTCACACCAAACCGACTACTTATGTATGTCGCGTGACACTCGAAGATCGTACAATGAATTGCAGGTGTACGCATGTGTGTCACGCAGCTATCCTGCGATGTGTTTCAATTGGTTGGTTCGGTCGCGTGTCTAGTTTGGTGTGAAAGTCCCTCACAGGTGATTTCGAACTGGCATGGTTATAGGAACGTTTTTCTCTATATATTGGAGATCAAATATTAATCATAGTTAAAATATATTAATGGGTTTATTCTATGAATTTGTACGAATGTTTAAGGGAGATTTCACACCGAAGTGACGAGTGATACATGTCAACTGGAAACGAAACAACAGCAACGCTTCACACCCGGAATGGTATGACTAGACGTCGGATTTTACGTTTTTAACCTATTTTTTTTCCTTTGCAGATAAATAAGAAATAGCAAGTTACGTCAGCGTTTCATGAAAAGACGCAATAACTGATGAAGTTCCATAGTGCCTAAAATATCCTATTTTGCCTGTTAGAACCTATTTTAGGTTTATGGGCCTAAGTCAAACCTCTTTTTAGGTCTTTATATATTTTTAAGGTTTTACAGGATTTTCTTATCACACAGATATGTTCTCTGCTTGTTGACAAAAACATTCCACGACTAACGTGTTTGCAACACACACTGTCGATTTCCTTTCCTGTAAGTCCATGGCGTTTTTCCAAAGTTCTAAACAAAGCAAATGTATACAAACTTTTGATCCGTCTGGCCTTGCACTTTCGCATAAGTTCGGTGAGTTGTGGCATTCACACCTTGTGAAGTAACGTTTCAGCATTCAAGTTTGCACCACTGACTGTTTCTGTTGAAAGATCATTTTGAGCATACGTGACGATCGTCACAGACAAAAGGAGGAGTTTTACTGTGGATAACACAAAAAGATTGTTATGTATGCAATATACATACGTAATTCATTTTTCACATCAACAAGTAACTTTTTGCTAAAAGCTCAAGTATAACCTACTATTAGAACAATTTGTGGATAATTTGAAAATGATGTATACAAATGAAAAATTAAAATGTGAATATGAAAGTGGAACGTAACATATACTGTAATAATGTAGTCAGATGTCTTAAAATTTACCTGAAATTGTGGTATTTTTCATCGAAATTCCTTTTTCCCTTTTTGGCTAAAATTTCGGTCCGAATTTCCCTGCAAAAGGGAAATCTCCCTTCATGTGGCAACACTGATCCAACGAGCACGTTGCTCTACTCGTTCTTCCAGACCGAATGGCGTCATGTCGTAATCAGCCAATAGCGGCAATGGAATGAGGAGAATTGCGCTTCGCTATGTAGAGTTTGCGAAGTTGCCGACGGGAGGAAGAGGCGGGTTATTGCCATGCCTGTTTAGCCGCCACAGTTGCCGGTGATCCTTACCGGATACAGATCAGTGTTGCCATATTCAATTGACAGAAAAGAGCTAAGTCGCCTTATCGGGTCTATCTTACTCTGAAGGTGTCCACTCACACTGGAGAAAGGAAAATTACCAAGTGATATTTTGTATTTACACTAAATATCAGCGATTACGAAAGTCCTCTTTGCCCTTCTTCGACATTATGGGCGAGGAGAGGAGAGGGATGGGTATGGTCAAGGAGTCCGCTGTCCTTCTAAAAATGTCAACCTAAAATTCTATATTTCACACATATAATATTATTTCGGTTACAGGAATTTGTGATAATTGTTGAAAGGGCCGATTGAGATTTACGTACGTTGTCGCAGGAATGCGATCATTTCGGATTGAAGCAATGTTTTTGAGGTAGCAGCACTGTTTTTGGGTGAAAACATTACTTAGAAGCATAATTTTCCGATTGTTATCTTAGCATGGTCTGAAGTGTCAGGTGTCGCAGGTTCGAATCCTTAGCAAGAAATGGTTATTTTAATGTTTGTTGTTATTCTTTTACTTACATAATTATAAAAATTAATAATTAGATAGCTACACAAAATAATAATAATTTTATTTCAATAATTCACCATGCATCCTCATAGTCACGATTACGATTATCCTAAAAAACGAAAGTCTTAAAGCTAGCAAGGGACGTAAAATATACGAAATAGTAGTGGTGTCAGAAATGAGATTTCTGTGGATTTAGCGAAACATGGGAGTGGGAGTAGTTAGGAAACAGATGAAGACTAAATATACTCTACATACGTCTTATTTGAAACGAAATGTTTCGCGATTTGGGCAAATCTGGTTTCAAAAGAACTAAGATGGCAACAGTAGTAGAACTGGACTTCTTGCAGTGTAAGGTTCCGAAGGAAATATTGGATATTTTGAAAGCGCCGATGCTGAGAGGGGAGGGGGCAAGGAGGGTGCTTCACATGTTACAAAAGTAAACAACGGTTGGGGGGAGGGACTGTGCAGTGAGTTTGTGAGTGGTGCCTTTCGTCCTTTTGTTGTTTTCGGGCATTGTCAATTAATTAACAAGCGGTGTTAATTACTTCGATGTTTCTGTAAGTATCATATTAAGTATTTCTTTATTAGGCTAATGTTTATTGTGTCAACAACCAATGTTTGCGATTTCACTTCAGTGCTTATGCCAACATTTTTTTCCTGATTAATAACTTTACCAAAATCTAGTATTGAATTGCAGCCGTACCAGAATAATATTATAGGAACTACTTGCAAGACATGTGGGGAGGGGGAGAGGAGGAGCCCAAGTCTTAAGGCTCCATCCTTAAATGTCCTACTGATAACCGGTAACGCTTTTAAAAATCCCACGCCACGCCACTGGCTATAAGTGTAAAATTATGAGAGAAATAAAACAGGTTGATAGATTGTAGTAAGAGAAGAACCCACAATTAGTATGAAAGGTAAAGTTGAACATGTGAGGACATAAGGAGAGGGGTTATGGTGAGGGGGAGAAGAAGAAGAAGAAGAAAAATAAGAAAAACTTCATTGATGTATGGAAATGTGTGTACAGCCGCAAAGGCTCATACTGAAATAAACCTATATTCCATTCTATGCTATTACTTTTTAGAATCCTACAGGACTTTTTAAACTTTAAATTGTTATTTCTCTACTTTCCTCTATGTCTCTCCCTTTCTTGTTCTTATTTTCTGTATCTTTTCTTCTTCCTCCCTTCTGTTTCTGTTTCCGTCTCCCTCTCTTTCTTTGTCTCTTGTTCGTATTTATTTCCTCTTCTATTTCTCTAGTTTTCTTTCTTTCTTCCTCTGCTTCCATGTCTTGATTTCTTTATATTTTCATTTCTTCTTCCTCTGTTTTTCTTAATTTGATTCTTCCTTCAGTCTTTCTCTCTGTTTCTCTGCATCTCTTTCCTTCTGTTGATTCCTCTACGCGAGTGAAATTCTTTTTCTGCCCTAAATGCTTCTGAAAATTACTCATGTTCAGGGAGATTGGGGGAGGGATTTATACCGGGTGGTTCATGTGTGCATTGCAACTCATGGCTAGGGTGACCACACGTCCCGTTTTGACCGGGACAGTCCCGTTTCAGAGGCGTGTCCCGGTCGTCCCGTCGATATTATTAAAAAGGCATCATTTGTCCCGTTTTATAAAAGTCTAGGAGTTGTCTTGAAAACCAAGCCTAAATTTGAGACACATTTCATGCCATAGGCGCCGACTCCATGGGGCTTGGGGGGGGGGCTCTAGCCCCCCAATGTTAACGATGTGAGGGCAGAGCCCCCAAAATAATTTGTTTAAGAGGATCTAATGTATTACTTTGCTTCTCTTGTAAAGTTTACTCTGAATTGTGCCACATGAAGGGTATGACCAGAGACAGCAAAACACATGACTTATTACGATATACTAACGTAAGTATATAATTTTGAGTATTGTTAACATTTTTGCTAAAGAGTTTCAAAAGACGATGTGCATCAACTAGGGGAGTGGATGGGACGTTCGGTCTACAAATGGCTCTCACATGACATTCAGAAAAAAATCGTTAATATATTAGGGAGATCTGTTTTGCGCTCCGTGGTAGCAGATATTAAAAGTCGGGAATGTGAACAATTGACATTCTGCATTCGAACTGTGAATGAAAATTATGATATTTTTGAAAAATGCATTGGCTTTTACGAGATTCCGAACACTGAGGCCAAAACTTAGAAAAAGGGAAGGAGTGAGTCATTCATTAATTTATTTCAGGGATCAGAGCCCCCCCCCTCAATAATTTTGACAAGTCGGTGCCCCTGCTTCATGCTAAAAACATGTTTTGTTTTGTATGTGTTCCATTATTTGTAGAGCAGTGAATTAAGCATGGCCAAGAAGTGTACATGCAGTTTCAATACGGAATTACAACAATATGTAATTTAAAGTTACTGCGTCTTGAGACAAACTCAAAAAGACAAATCTCGCGTTTTGTGTATTATATCTGGGTTAAGGTTTTCGGGGAGTTTTATGAACGATTAGTGAAGATTAAATCTGCTCTCAAGAAGAATGGTTCTTCAGATAAATACTTCTGGAACTCCTCAAATTCTGCGTAGGACTAACATCAAAGGTTGATCAGAAGGGACCACAAAACTGTGTAAGTCGTATCAAGATTATAACAATTAACGCCATTTGACAGGGGCGGCGCCAGGGGGCGCGAGAAGGTGCTTGCGCGGCCCTTAATTTTGTTCCGCGCCCCTTTCAGCACCCCCTACGTTCAACTGAAAACACTAACATTAATACAGTATGTAATATTATGTCATGTTGTCATATTGAGCGCCGAATGATAGGTACTGAAGTTAGACCGTTATTATTGTATGCAACAGACAAGCACTGAAAGAGATGCCGATACTTTTCTGTACTGGCGGCAGCTTCTGTAAAGATCAGCAGCCGTTTTTTTTCTCTCGTCTGCATTGTTGTTATGAATATTTTCTTCTTTTATTTCTTCAAGTGGCCTGTTCGTGGTTTTTGATAATTGCCTATAGCTTAATGTGAGTTATGTTTTTTTCTTTTTTGCATTGTTGATAAACAGTTTGTATTTCACCTACTTGTTCTTCCTTACACTGGAGCAAAAAAATTCAGCTGCTTTTAAGGTATCACCAGGTCCTGGTAGGGAAATTATTTAATGGGAGTTGTAACATGAAGGGTATAACTTGACAAGTTTAAAAACAAGACGCTGCAAATAGCTGTTGCGCAGCTCACACCACATTTCCCCACTCCATTCTTTGCAGCGACGTTGGTTCGCAGTGTTGCAACGTGGAGGGAGCGGAATGGTCTGAGGATTTTCAACGAAATTTGTAATCGCTTTTTCCTGGGCTGTTTTATACCTGTCGGAGTACAGAACTTCAGCTCACCTTTCACCAACGACTCTTTTCCTTCTTTTAAAACTTTAACTCTCCGATGGCGCAGTGGTAGCGTCGTCGCCTTTTAATCAAGGGATCCCGGGTTTGATTCCAGGTGGAGGCAGATAGTGTTTCGGATCCTACTTTAAACTGTACATCCAGTACCGATTAGCCTTACTATGCATAAAGTGGACTTAAAACAACAAATCAATCCAATCCAATTCTTTTAAAACTTGAGAAGTCATTCATTTAGATACTCCTGTGGCGGCGCTTGTGGACTCGACAACATTATACTTAAGTTTATGTAACTCCTGATTTTACAAATATGTTGCAACGTTGTAAACATTTTCTCTGGCCTGTCCTCTAAGGGGTTTTCCAGAGCAAATTGTGGATTTCGTTGGACCCGGCATGATTTGATTTTTGAGTTTCAAAAATATGCAGCCAAGAGTAAAGAGCAAGAACATTTCAATGCTTTAGAAAACAACACAGGCAAGCGTGTCATCAGATTGTGTTCTCGTAGCGTTTGTTGTACGATAAACAAAAGAACCCCCACCAAACTCGGCTTTAAAAAATCCAGCCCACTGCTCGATGTCGCATTCAGAAAATGAAGTCATTCGCCCAGTAGTTTCTCTTCGTTATAAACCTTAACGCGCGTGCGTAATACTACAGTTTACGATCCGCATTTTCAAAGACCGGATTAAATCAAATGAACCACTGATAAACTGATATGAGCCGGCACCGACAATCTACACAGTAAAAATAGTTTGTCATGTTTGTTTTAGCTTAATTTTGCTGAGTTGGCACCACTCGTAGTCTCAAGGCCAGACCAGTACGTAGAAGAGTGGTGGGGAGGATGACGTAATAGGAAGTGCTCCGAAGCGATCTGCGCATATCGGGACTTAACTTGTCAGGCTATAGTTTTCTTCTTAATATGTTTTATGTACAGTAAAACCTCGTCCCCGATAAGCCCGACTTCTCTTAATCCGGACAGGCAAAAGCCCCCCCCCCCCAAAAAAGCAGAATGCTTTCGAAGAAAGCCGCATTGACAGGAATACCCTCGTACTGCATGTATGTACAGTATTGCTTAATATGTTACTGTACTGTATAGTATATTTAGGCCTATGCCCTTTAAATACACCATAATAAACGTGTTTTGTTGCTATAAACGGAGTCTTAATGCATTTTCTACTGTTCTTTTCGGTTATTTCAGTTAATCCGGACTTTTGTTAAACCGGTCAACTTATCCCCCGCCCCATTAGTCTGGATTAACGAGGTTTTACTGCATTTGTTCCACATAACATGTCTTGTAAACGTACCATTTCAAACTTTTTCAAAAACTGTTAGGAAGAGGCCCAATGTTCACGAAGAAATTTTACAGTTCGTTGTTGGGGATAGTGTGCCAGAAGGGATTTTAAAGATGACACAGTTGCTGTGCTCTTCGCGTTTTGTCTTGTGGCCAGTGCCGGATCTACAACTGCAAAACCCCGCCGTGGTTTTAGGGGGTCCCTCAGCCATAGAGGGTTCGTATATGCGCATATAAAAAATAAACGTAATTACTGAGAGGTACAGAAACGAATACAATATACACAGGTAAAGGTAAAGTTAAATTTCGCTGTGCATATAGCACCTTGCCATGAAGGCACATTTAGGGTATGTGGGGGCAGGGCCCAACATATTTTCGATGCCGGACATCTTGAAGGTGGTGTGATCAGCACCAGGCTCCGGCCGCATTTACACACATCCCTAAAGGGTACCATTTGATTTGATGCTGGGTGAACCTTGGATCAGCTTTTTGCGGGGACAATGCCGGAAAAATTCCGACCTTAGATCAAATCAGGCTACAATTTCACGAGAAATGCTGTGGTGAAGGTTTCTTCAACCTATCTTTAATCAGGAAAGAGTTTTGACTACATGATTGTAACGAATGTATCATTCTACAGGTGTGAGAAAATAGTGTCATCGTATATATCACATCACCAACGGTGCCGAAATCAGGAGGGAGGGGCAGAGGGCCCCGGGCCCATCCAATTCTCGTTTGACCCTCCCTATAAGGGGGCCCATGCATATCTTCCAACATATTACATAACTTTTGCACACAGAAACTTCGCTCACAACAGGTGAGAATTTACGCAGGATTCTGCTCTGAAATGGGCAGAATCAATAATGTGTGACTATCACTCAGTTTGAGTGTCTCTCTTGTGTTTGTGCGTTTACTAATTCAGCATTTCCTTTTCCAAACCGACAATGAATTAAGAAAAACGCATGGTATATTATGAATGAATATGTGCGAGAATAGAGGAAGAAGCATGGAAATACTGTAGTCTTCATGCTCTTTTTTAATTTGAATTTGAATTTAAAATTTTAGGTGCGTCAGCACTTAGGCTATTTTGCACCCGTCACATTATATGGGGTCCAGCTACTTCCCACAACTAAAATAGCATAATTGCAATGTCGTGTTACTAAAATATTAAAATAGTCCGACTTTCATTAAAATCTGAGGCTGTAATGTGACACTCAGCACACACAAGGACAAAAAAAGGACAACACAAACAAAATTAAACTGGCCATAGTGCCAGTCGCCAGAGCCTCGCTCGCCTGCAAAATGCAGTCCAGGGTGTACTACGTGGAAGTGAGGTTGACTTTTGGGCGCCTACGTGGAAAGTACCATTTACACCCCTCTTCATGCTCTTGAATGAGCCAGTCCATTACAAAATAGGCTCCTTTGTTTCCCTTCGGAAATTCAAAAATTGCTCGCCCAGATGAAAATTTTATCTTGGGTCTTCCTTTTTTATGTAAATATGTGTGAAGATATTAAACTACTATTAAGCTTGTAAGAATAAGTATCATAAAGAGATATGATAAACATGTAAAGTGTTATGTTGTATAATTACATAATCACAGTAGTGCAGTGAATTTTTTGTCCAGCTAATAAAGTTCGATGTACCCTGATATATATATATGTTTTGTTGTCAAAGATAGTTATTGCAATTATTATTTTTCAAAGGTTAATTCAAGTGTATTAGGTTCCTCCTTAAGGGAAAAGAAATCGCCTCTTCCCGCAAACAGAAAGAAATCAGTATTTATGCTTTACTTAGCTTTACCCCCACCAAATCTCTTAAGAAATCGGCGCCTATGCACATCACCCCCTTCCCAGTTAAAAAAAATGAGCTGAATTCAATATGGCGCCCACTAATTTGGTGCACGTCCGTTTGCAACACACCAATGTAGTTCCGCCTAAGCCTAACCGGTTTCTATCATGACCAATTGTACCAAGCCTAACTTCTTTACTTTTTATAGGGGGTGTAAACGGACTTTTGAATCACCCTGTAGGACATCGTATGTGAGTTTGTCAACATGAGATCAAGAATTACACACACAGACATTATATATGTGTAATATATATATATATATATATATATATATATATATATATATATATATATATATAAATGTGTGTGTGTGAAGGTAGGTAGAGGGGTAATATTTTGCGGGGAGGCCCAAGATTTGTAGATCTGGCACTGCTTGTGGCAGACGGAAGGTATAATGTACTATGTATTTTGTGCCTTCATTGGTTACATTGAAAAGGTTAAAAAATTGTGTCTTTAAGGGTAGGATGATTTTATGTTGTATTTCACTACATCGTTCAATATGACTGCAACATGTATCTGAATGTTTACACTGTATGGCCACTTTCTTGGAGTATTAATACATATCATCATGGACGTCCAGGGGGAGGGAAAGGGGGGGCTCCATCCCTGGAAAATGAATGTCCATCTAAAGTTATATATTTCACACATATATTTTAATTTCAGTCAGTAATTTATGTTAATCAGCGGCGGCGATTAGGGATGCAGCTGCCCCCCGCTTTTTGCTATTTTGGCCCCCGCACTATGCTAAACCTTATCTACCAAGGGAAAGTAAACTGTCCTTGCCTTACCCCAGTATTGAAAGGTTGCACGCGTGTTTCATGTTTTCCTTATTTTCAGAATCGCACCCCTTAAATTTCTTTCCGCACCCCCTCGGCACCCCTACATGAATCATCCTGACGCCGCCGCTGCCTTTTGACAACAGGAGATCGTATTTCAAATAATAATAATAATACGTTAATTATAACAATAAATTTATAATTAGGCCTAACAGATTTTTCAGGAGGGGGGATTAAACTGATCTCCTTTGGATGTCCCGTTTTTGGGTCAAAATATTATGGTATTATGGTCACCCTACTCATGGCCCATAAAGTGAACTAAAAATAGTACGTATGTGACAATATTTCAGCATATGTTAGCTATTGATGTTTGAAACAGTCCAGTTATAAGGGCATATTTTTCGAATTATAGAGCATATTTTGTAAAATTTTAGGTCATAACGTATCAATCCCTAAGATTATATGTTTATTTTAAAAAGTCTCTCTGAATGCTTCACGTTGACCAGGGCATTCACTTGTTTTTCTCAGTTGTCTCAGCCTCTGAGGCATGTAAACAATGCACTGTGTTGTGCTATGCAAACCTCCTGAGCTATTCAGGAAACAGGTAGTTTCTTCTGCCTATGGAGTCAGCGGTTTGCATAGTGGCAATTAAAAACACGATTCGGCATGGAGGAAGAGCTCGATGGCCTAGTGATATAGAGGTGAGACAAGCTGAGAGGGGACTGACTTTGGATTGGAGTTGAGAAGGGAGAAGAGGTTAGGAGAGCAGTGGGGTAGTAGTGAGACGACGCTCTGGTCAACCAAGTGAGAAGCCAACAGAGGACTTCGTATATTCTATTCATTATAATTCATCAGATAGACAGGTAATTATCCTAACACCCAGCCATGATTCAGGTTCAAAGGTTCACAAAACCCAACGAGTGATCATTGTATTTTTCGCAGTTTAGTTCCTTAATGTATTTGTACCTTTCGCATTGCCAAGCGTTAACTCGTCATGCCAATGACGAGTGCTCTCATCAGAGGATGAATGATGAGTAACTTACATCACCCAGCAATTAATTGCACAATGACAGGTTCAGATCCCATCATTCTTTACAACGATACGATAAGAGCATTTTTTTTTTGTGGTGATTTTCAGGTTACAAAAATCATAGCACTGGTCATTACATAAACGTTTGTACCACCAGTTCTCATTTTCCACGGGGAAGTCTTTCAAATACCCGCTCTTGCACTCACGGATATGGCAAGTTGGCACAGGGACATTTCGGATCTGGGGTTAAAAGAATGACCTTCCACACACATACACATAATGTGCAGGGATGTACGCGCGTGCGCATGTGGCGAGAGTTGTACTATGTCGTTCTCTGTGTAAACAAAAAACAAAAGAACCATCGTTTCTCGTAACACCCAGCTCATTAAGTAAATTACAAAATCTTTTAACCTGCAATAAGAAATACTATACCTTAAAAGTGAGCATGTTTTCTCATCTTGAACTTATTTTCAACCATTTCTCGACGCATTTAACAGTTTTTCAATAGCACGTATCAATTAAGCTATCCAGTTACAACCATGTAGTAGCCTGTAGTGAGTTTATAGCAATTTGAAATCCTCTTTATAGTTAAAGGTCCAGAATCCCATAGATTCTATTGGGTTCCGCTGCAGGACCAAGTTGCGCATTGTTACATTGAAAAAAGGTTCCTGGACGAATTGAATTTTTTTCGTAAAAAAGGTTCCTGGACCGAATTGAAATTCATTCTGGAAAAAAGGTTCCTGGACCGAATTGAAATTCATCCGGGAAAATGGTTGCCGGACCGTATTTAAATTGATCCGGAAAAAAAGGTTCCTGGACCAAATTGAAATAAGTTACAGATAAAAATGTTCTTTACGGTCCAGAACCCATTTACGCTTGCTGATCATCTCTCCTGGACCGGAATTGAATATATTTTAAATTCCTGGACATTTAACAACCCTGGTTTCAACACAGCCTCTGGTTGATTTGGTTGGTTCATTTTACTTCCCCTTTTTGTCACATTTGGTTAATCGCGAAGCTAATAAGTGACGATATGATGAAATTCGTTAACGGACACCCATGCCTCATAGCACGTTGCACTAACCATTCCGCCACGACTGTTTATCAAATTATTTGAGAGACAGCACAAGGGGTACAATTTGAATCAATGGGCATAGGGGTATTGTTACTGCGCCAATGCTTTTATGCTCTCGGTACCACACCCAAGGGCGCCCGCAGCGGGAGGCCATGGGGGCACTTGCCCCCCGCCCCCGAGATATCTAGAAACACTAATTAAAATTTTGAAGTTGAAGCGTGAAATCATGGACGAGGGGTGCAGCCTATGCAAATTACACTGTTCTAAAGATTTTAACTTCTTTCTGTCTCAGAAACAAAAGTAACTGTTTCTTACTGAAGTTGACCTCCTGAACACGAATATGCACTTCATTTACTAAGATTGACTTACAATTTGAAGTTATGGCATAATTCATGTTACCCATATATTTTTAAGATAAGCATAATTAATGTTATATAACAATTAATCATAAGCAATGTGGGCATAAGTTTGAAATTATATCAAGTGCAACCGCAGAAGGGGGCCAGGTGGGCACTTGCCCCACTACCCGCCCCGAGATATCTGGGAATACAATACAATTAAAATTTTGAAATTATGGTGTGAAAATATAGATGAGAGGTGCCGTGAAAGACAGATTAAGCATCTATGAAAATTATCCTAGTGCTGGTGATGCTTTATGAGAATTCTCTTAACCGGGGAAAAGCATCACTCCATGTTTTCCCCACTTTAAACACTGCTCTCCCCCTCGACAAGAAATCCTGCGTGCGGCCTTGAAATAAATGTTTCCTGAATACTCCACCTGAATGTTTTTCTGTTGTGTAGGAAAAAGTACATTTTTTTTACTAGAATATATTCTTCAACAGTAGAAATCAATAACATTGCCGAAATGCATGCAGTTCACACCATCACCGAAGAATTTCTTTCATGATTTCATAAGTTTCATTCATGTCAAATGCATGGACAACGGGAATTGAAGTTAGAACCTTACCGTTGTTCAGCAAAACTGCTTTATGAGAGAACTTGGAGGAATCAATAAAAAGTCTACAGTCCTTGGTCTTGTGTGATGGTATTCATCGATGCACAGAAGCCTTTGTCATGGCACGCACACAGCTCCCCTTTTGTTTCGAAAAATAGAAGCAAAGGATGGCGTGATATACAGGAATGTGACATTGAAGACCAGGCACGTAGCCAAAGGATGGGCTATGGGGGCTGAAGCACCCCAAAAACCCTTCAATAGTGTTAATTAATTTAACTTCTTTAGCATGATATTATTTTGTATAATAAGTTGACCTTTGGATGGTGGCTGCTGACAAGGGATGAGCCCCTCTCGATATAAAATCCTGGCTACGGGTCTGTGCCACACCGTCAGCAGTGTTGCCATATGTACTCGAGTTGAGGTGGGCCGCTTGAATGTGCCCCCTCTTTCCCCTTTTATTATGCCGAAACGAGAGCAAATCGAACTTTTTTAATGCCATTCCCGCGTTCAGTATCCTCAAATTAGTAACGAATGGGTGCTTTCATTTCTGTAACAAAATGTGTTATTGTAGTGCTGCTTCTGGAAATGTTTTATGAGAATCATGTTAACTGGGGAAAGCAACATCTCACATTTCCTCTACTTTCAGCACTTTTGTTCCCCCACTCCACCCTGAGAAAAAATCCTGCAGGCGGCCTTGACCACACGCAACCGAAAATTTCAAAATTGTGCGCAAACATTGTGTACAGCACGCAGGTTGGCAATGAATTTTTTGAATTTTGAATTTGAATTAATTTTTTTTTGGTGCGTCAGCACTGAGGCTATTTTGCACACTATACGGAGTCCAGCCCCTTATCATAACAAATATAAAAGTGTGTCTGAAAACTAAAACTTCCTTACCTTGGTTAAAAGCTTAGGCTAAAAGGGCGCTCAGCACAAATAAGGACAAAACACAGGACGACACAGAATTATACTGACCATGGGGCCAGTCGCCAGAGCCTCGTTACTCTGCAGTCCAGGGTGTAATGCGTGGAAGTGAGGTTGACTATTGGGTGCACTACATGGAAGGAACACCTCTTACACCCCAGGTTGGCAATGAGAAAGTTTGAAGAGCAAGGGCGGGCGGTAATATTCTTCCTCGGACCAGATGGGAGTGCAATCAGAATACACATACACGAACCTTTCCTGATGTATTGCACCATAAATCCATGGAAGATGTAAAGAAACCGCACCTGGAGGTCTTATGCCCAGCTGGAATACAGCTCGTAACCTTCCAGAAATGGAGGATAAATATCGTAAAATATTAAGAACGCCCAGACATCATCGGCTTACCATGCCATGCGAAATAGCTACCGTGTGGGTTGTCTGCAACAAGAAGATGACACAAAACTCATGCGACAAAGACAGAGATGGGAAGAAAATTAACGGGTAAAGTGTAGATATGTTGTTGACTTAGATTTCGTAACATGCATAGTAATTTTTGTAGATTTCATTTCTTAACTGTGTCATTCCATGTAGGGCTCCGGCGCAGTGTGTCCCCATGAAGGGAAATTTCCCTTTTGCAGGGAAATTTACACCAAATTGTTAACGAAAAGGGAATTTCGATGAAAAATAGCACAATTTCAGGGAAATTTCAAGACATCTATTTCCACATTAGTACAGTTCATGTTAATTTCCAATTTCATAATCACATTTTATTTATTATTTTTATTTTTATCTGTTCCTTCTTATCTCTGCTTTTTTTTAATGTAAGTCTACATCTATTTATATTTCTCTTACGTTTATTGTACGTCGCTTTTATGCAACTTCGGATAATAGCAACGATGAGGATTAACGATTAAGTGGATTCCTGACCAGGATTCAAACCTAGGACATCTGGCCAGGAAGCGATGAAGCTGACATTTATGTGATTTTTTTTTCATACTAACATGGACCAACGGAAATACTATTTCTACTTCTACTACTACTACCACCACCACAACTAATAATAATAATTACAGCTACTTCTGCTGTTTCTACTCCTACTACTATTATTATTATTACATGATTTCTTTAGGTGAAGGGAAAAATGGTCCAAAAAGGGAACTTTGACCCTTGCAAAGATAAATTGTGCCCTCATATTATGGCAACACTGCTTCCGCGTAGTCAAATGATTGATTTCTATAGTATGGACACATCAGATACATGGGTTGAATGCGAGGCACATACTACTGCTACGAAGTCGCGAGAATGGGTTGCTAACAGCCCTAAACCTGGCCTCCTAACCTAACATTATTGGGGGGTTTAATACCTCGTTGTTCTAGATATTATATATAAAATAAATAGATCCATACACTATCTACGAAAAAGGTTTTCTCCTCCTTCCTTCAGTCGGTTATATGCCTCTGTAATTTGGGCAGGCCGCCAAAGATTATAATAAGCTCGGAAACACACAACTCCCTCCTCTCGTATTCATACAATGAAAATAGCTGCGCAGTGTACAAAGCGGCTGAATATATCGATGTATTGAAACTGGTACTGGTATTTAAAAATATGGAGATGCTGGCCAGGGGCGCCGACTTGTCAAAATTATTGGGGGGGTCTGATCACTGAAATAAATTAATGAATGACTCACTCCCTCCCATTTTTAAAGTTTTGGCCTCAGTGTTCGCAATCTCCCAAAAGCCCATGAATTCCTCAAAAACATTAAATTTTTCATTTGTAGATCGAATGCAGAATGTCAGTTGTTCACGGATGGATATGTCACAAGTTTCGTCAACCATAATAGCAAATTTTCCCGACGTTTAATATCTGCTACCACGGAGCGCAAAACAGATCTCCCTAATATCAATGATCTCCTTCTGAATGTCATGTGATAGCCATTTGTAGCCCGAACGTCCTGTCCACTCTCATAGTTCATGCACATCTTCCTTTGAAACTCTTTTTAGTAAAAGTGTTAACAATACTCATAATTGTATACTTAGTACATAGTAATAAGTCATGTGTTTTGTGTCTCTGGTCATAGCCCCCCCCCAAAGTTGATTTTTTAGCGGTCTCAGCCCCCCAAAGTTGATGGTCTAGAACATTTCAAATGTGTATTTAAATTTAAGTTCATGTGTCACAATTCAGAGAAAACTTTGCAAGAGAAACAAAATCTTAAGCAAAATTATTTGGGGTGCTCTGCCCCCACATCGTTAACATTGGGGGGGGGGGGGGCTCAAGCCGTCCCAAGCCCCATGGAGTCGGCGCCTATGATGCTGACACTAGTTAGAGGTAAACGCCTTTACACCGACAATAATTAGTTTCGGCATCTTTGATACTTTCAATATTCATTTTCACTTTGTATTAAATGTATTCATAGATCAAAATATTACACTTTGTTACTTAGAATTCTTGAGCAAGCACTGAAATTTGCAAATCGATGGACAACCTTGCATATCTCGACTACAAAGGGTGCATTTTATCTGCTTTAAGGAGATTAAATGTTAAAGCTTAAAATTAGCTTGAGTGATACCAGGCCTAACCTTTTCCATGCTCTAACACGTATATTGTCTCCTTACAAAACTTGCCATCGAATCCCAGAGATATACCCCTTCAAGTTTGATTTCAAAGTTTGGTTGCAAAATTTTACAAGATGCTCAACACGTAATGTAGAAGACGTACAGGCACTTGTATATCCAGAAGTTTTAATCTGGGGAGAAAGTTCGTTTTTAGGGAGGTTGTGTAAGTGGACATTTCGAGCCAAAATGATGGATGTAGGGTGTGTATGTAAATATGTGTGTGTGTGTGTGCTTTTGCAGATGCTACCTTATGGGGACACTCGTCAGTTGTGAATCCACGTTGTGGGGACCGCACCGACTTGTGGGGACCAAAATCCGGTCCCCACAAGGAAATCGTTACGAAAATACATTTAGAAGCCTCGGATCACTGCCCTTGAATTTTTGAGGAACGACAACGAAATTACGTAATAGGAAATACATGCAAGAACCTGATGGATAGCATCCTTACTTGGGAAAATTTGTTTTTCACGTGTCCCCATAGGGTGGCAAATTTCAATGCAACGTGTGGGATGAGCTTACTATTTTCCACACCAGGTGGCAGAAAAATCGCGTCCGCGTTACACACCCACACGCTCTGGTTTTATCGCCCTTGTCGGTACCCGGGGGGAAGTGGAGTAAGGGGGGAGGTTTCGGGTGGTGGTGCGGTGAGAGGGGGAGCGCATACACACGATTTCTTTCCGCGCAGACCTTGTGGGTACCGGAGAATCACCTCCCGGTCAAAGGCCAAGATATACAAGGTGTATCGGCGCTCGTCAGGAGAGGTTGAAACAGTGTCTGGCTGAAGGTCACTTTTTACCCCACAGCTTTCTGGAATTCGATTTCTGAAATACTTTTAATTCTTATTATTTGGCGCCATTGCCCTCTATCTAAATCTATGTTTCGCAACCGGTGTTCCTCCACAAGGTCACGGGTGTGCTGCGAACTTTTGTCTGTAGTAACAAATTGAATGTAAATTATTTAATCTGACTACCATGCGAGAGACCCGGGTTCGATCCCCAGCGGGGGAGAACCTATATATTTTCCACCTGTTCAAGCGGTTCTGGCGCCCACCCAGCGTCGTATAAAGTGGGCACCTGGAGAAAACTTTTGGCGAAAGAAGGCGGCCATGGACGTGGTGCTGATCACTTCACCCCCACCTTCGACCGTGATCAATAAAGTGTAGGGTCCAAACTCCACGCCCACTTTACTCCTTCATGGCATGGTGCAATGCACAGGGAAGCACTTTACGTTTTACCTTACAAATGTGTTTTCTTATGTTTGTATTTTTCGCTCTGTCATTGTCATGAATTAAATAAGACGCCCCTTGATGGCAAGGGTCAGTTTGTTATTACACATACATAATCTCTACAGGCGTTTCGGATCCATATAATCAGCTGCATGAATCGTTTCAATAATAATAATAATAATATCAAAAGTACCTATGAGTGCAGTGAATTGTATTATTATTATTATTATTATTAGTAGTAGTAGTAGTAGTAGTAGTAGTATTTTTAACTGATTATATTGTAACTCATTCCTAAACTTTTAATTTATATCAACAGTGCCGTAATGTATTTTTTTTAGATAAATAAATTTTATGATGTGCCGTGTTCAGTACTGGATAATTTATGGTATTCTGCGAGGACAAGAAGGTTGCGGAACATTGCTCAACCTTTACTTTTACAGATGACCGAGTATTTTGATGGGTTTAGAATTATCAGAAGGAAAAAGGGGGGAACACCATACTTTCGGAGGTATTTTCTTATGCCCTGGTACCTGAAAATTAATTCAGGGCGTGAGTTCCGCGATTTTTCTTTTACGGATTCCTTCTTTCATTCATCCTTTATTTTCCTTATTTTTTTGTTTACAGTAATTCACTGTGACATTGGCATGAAGAACCAAATTTGTTCGGTTTCCCTGAACAACGTTGGTTTTACAGCATTCTACGAGGAGATAAGAGATTAAAATAAACGTTAATAATAGTAGAAGGTAAATGTGTGTTAGTGTTCAACATTAATAATATTTATGAATACAGATACAAAATCACAAGAGTGTGTAATTGGTTTGGTAATGTTTTGTTAGGATAGGTTATATTGTGTGTCGCGTGCCTTAATGTTAGTGTTAGTGTCAGAAGGAAGTCATGAGCTAAAAAGACGTCCGTTAAAAGTGTAAAGTTAGAGAGGCCCTATCACGGGTAAATACATGTTGTTTAGTTATTTTTCCCACTTATTTCTCCTTGATTCAATATCGATAGCGAGAAAAGATTAAGATTCAGTTGAAGTGAAGAAACTTCTATTGGTACTTAATTACTGCGATGTGTAGGGAGTAATAACCACAGACTAAAAAACGAGGGAAGAACAACGTAAATACCTATTTTTTTCTTTGTCTCTTGACTGGAAACTTACTGCTCTCTAGGACACAGCCTATATATTATGCAAGTTCTGTCCCAAAAGTAATTAGACCAATTCTGAAAAAATCGTTTTGTTGAAGGTACTGGTGTGTTTAAGGGGGCTATCGAATTTGAACCTTCTCAGAACATTCCAATTTATGTGATTTAAAAATATGAATAGAATTTATATTTTTTCACATATGCCTTTTTGAATGTAACAATGCCATGGTACGTTTAATATTGTTGCCAAGTTGCTCGATGACTTAGAGACAGTCAAAGACGACAGTTGCTACCACTAAGTTATCCAGATACCTGTACCCTGCACCGTCCCGTTTCAATTTATTCATTATTGTTGCAGCCTACTAGGAAGGAATCCTTGATTCTTCAAACTGTTATGGGTTTTCAGCGACGCATTTATGTGAGGCAACCATAGGCGTAACTTAGTAGGCGCATAGGAGCAATTGCTCCCAATTTTTTTTGGTTTATCACGAGATAATGGTACTTTTGTTAACTCCTGAAACCCGAGGATTAAAGTAATCAGTAATTTTATGATTTTGCAAATGTAACACCTATTTATCAAAATATTCCTGGATGATATTTCTATGAGCTGCAAAAAAAAAAATATTCTCCTCCACCCCCCCCCCCCCCACGGAGTTAAGCTCCAAATTTTTATACTATATTCTGAGCATACGAGACAAACATTGAATATTTCATTCTGTAAAATAAGGTAAAGTTTTATGGTTGACGTAAAAGTGTGGAAGAAATGGAAGGAAAATTAAATTTAGATAAATAAAAAAAATTATATAAATAACATCATAAAATCGGATCGTCTTAATGTGAACGAAATTAAATAACGTCTATTTCTGCCATGAATTCAGTGGCGCTTCCAGAAAATTAGTAAGAAGCCTAATGCTGCTTTTTCACTCTTGCAGATGTATTTTGCCAGTATTTCATATTATTTTTGACCGAAGCGAGCGGAAGTTTACGTCCACTTTATGCCCGATCTGATCGAACTGGAGCTACAAATTCAAAGTGCGACAAGGACAACTTGAAACGTGACCCCATAAGAAATCAAATCCTGGAACCTATATTTACAAGATCAACGTCCTATCGGCGAAGCCCCTACTTAAATTCCTCAGTGTATGTGTCAATAAAATAGAGTAAGTTAGTTAGCATATATTTTTGACCGTGTTTGGAATTACAGTTTAATGTGGAATCGGTCCCGGAGAACCTTGAATGCAGCTTCAACCACTCGCTATCATTTGTATTACGTTTTTCATTTTTCTCGGTAAAGGATATACAGTCATGGACATAAGTATTCATACAAAGACATTGTCTGAATGAAACATGTTATTATACAAAGAAGACCGTAAAGGCAAGTCACGTCTGTAGCACATATGCTCCATTGGAATGGCAAGAATAGAAACGCAAAGCAATTGTGTGCATACAATTGAAATTGTCGTGAGAAATGTGGGTAATCCTTAGATAAACTGCTTTCTGGATGGTCATAAGTATTCATACGCCAAGTTATAAATCCCCAAAAAAGTTCGTGAAACAACCGTTTCCATCATTCAGTGCCAGATATGTGTTTACTGCACTTGCACCTGTGTAAGGAAGTGGTTGGTTTGGTGTTGGCGTGCTGCAGGAAGTCAAATGGGCTGCAAAGGGAAGGAAACCACGATCGAAGAGAGGAGGATTATGATATCATTATACCACAATAAGAAATCATATTCTGAAATCTCAGACATAGTTCGGAGAAGTCGTGCGACTGTGCAAAGTGTCATCAAACGATATAAAGACACAAAAGCGCTGGTAAATAGGGAAAGGGTTGGGCGTCCTCAGAAACTTACTTCGAGAGAGAAACAAGGACTGCTGAGAATGATCAAGAAAAACCAAAATTAACATCGTCAGCAGTGTCGGCACATGTTCACGAACACCTGGGAAAACAAGTGTCCTCAAGAAATATTAGAAGGCTTTTCAACCGAGCAGGGTACAGAGCTAGGGTATATAGAAGGAAGCCATACATCAGTAAGAAGAACAAGAAGGCCAGATTAACATTTGCAAAGGAGTATGTGAGTAAAAGTTTGGACTTCTGGGATAAAGTGTTGTTTACGGACGAGAGTATATTTAATATTATCCATAGTGATGAAAGAATTTTGGTGTGGAGAAAGCCCAATACTGAGCTTGAGCCTCGAAATCTCTTGGCCACAGTTTAACATGGAGGTGGTGGCGTTATGGTCTGGGACTGTATGTCAGCCTCAGGTGTTGGAGAACTCGTCTTTATTGACGGAACTATGGATAGATTTGTCTATTTGGATATTCTGAAGAACAATTTGCAGCAGAGTATCGATCATTGGGGTCTTGGGAATGATTTTTACTTCCAGCAGGACAACGACCCTAAACATACAGCTGAGATTGTCCGCCTTTGGTTGTTATATAATACTCCCCACACACTGAAAACTCCACCTCAGTCCCCCGACCTTAACCCCATTGAACATCTTTGGAGCCATTTGGAAACCAGACTCCGAAAACATGACATAACAAGCAAGAATAGACTGAAATAGGTCATTTTGCATGAGTGGCACAATATTACATCTGAAATAACCACGCCTCTTGTTCATTCTATGCAAAAGAGACTTGACAGCTATTCTCCATAACAGAGGAATGCATACTAAATTATGACGACATGGTATTTGTTTCTTTCTTTACTTCAAAGTGAACTTTTATGTTGGTGTATGAATACTTTTGTCCAGCCAAAGAAGCGGGTATTGAGAATGTTTTGTATTTTATTTTTCTACAAGCAGCATCTGTTATTTATTTTTGTTGTCAATATATCGTTTGGTGCATACATGGTAAAGTATTAACAGTTTTGACTTCCTTATTGTATTCCTAGCTGATGCAATTCGTCCTTTCTTCCTTTCAGTTCCACTGTATGATTACTTTTGTCCATCACTGTACGTATTTATATTTGGGTGGTCACTGCTTCACATCTCACGACAGCCTTAAAATTCTCGTTGTCTTGTTGAGTCTATTCAGGCGACTGCCGAGATAGTGCCGCTGACGCTTTATTCCCTGTCCTTCATTTTCACTTTTTATACACCGTTATCCTCTCGTCTCTGTTCAGTTAATTGTGAGGCCTCCTCGATGGCGCAGTGGCAGAGTCGTCGCCTTGTCATCATGGGGTCCCTGGCACATAGTGGTTCGGATCCCACTTTAAACTGTAGATCCAATCCCGATTAGCGTAACTGTGCATAAAGTTGACTTAAAAAAACAAATCAATCAATCAATCAATTCAGCTAATTGTGCATATAAGCAATGATGAGTAAATAAACAAGCACCCAATCACAAAAAAAGATCCTTCAATTTTCCGCTTCTCATTAACTTCATTCATAGTTTCCAAAAACCTTTCAGCAGAAGTGAATAAAAAAACGTAGGTCGTTCCCCGTGACGTAAGCATATCAGAATCAGCTGCCTTGTGAGTTGAGAAGGAAAGGAGAAACGTGACAGGTTAGAAGTTCAGATTGCAATGCCTCGATTCGTGATACCCACGCACATGCTTGGAACCTAATGTCTTGTGTTTCGTTGTTGATAAAAACACAGCAGCCCCAGAGAACATTTGTGGAAGTTGCTCACAGCATGTCCACTGCTCCATTTCGACCTTGAGTTCCTTCGCTGGAATCACTTTGAACTGCATCGTGTGATGTAGGTATATTGGAAGTCAAACGTCCAATCTTGTGAACGTCGAAATACATACATCTTTATTATAAAGTTGATATTACAAAATATATGCTACGAATGATGTGATAAAAAATTAATGGAAGTTATTTTCCTCAGGACGTCTAACTGCCAAGCGGGTGACCAGGGTTCGATTTCCGGGTGGGGCTTGATATACTCTCGGAATTTTTCCCGGCCTTGTCCCCGCATAAAGCGGGTCTGGGCTCACACAGTTTCAAATCTATTGCTACCTGGGGCCAACCCTGAGGGGTAAATTCGGCGGCAGCGGGCTGCTGATCACATCACCTCCAAATGGCCGAGATCGAGTTCGAGAATATGAGGGGTCCTATACCTATATCCCCTAAATGTGCCTTTATGGCACGGTGCTATCTGCACGGGGAACTTTACCTTTTACCTCACATTTATCACAATAAACAAGCTATGTTTAATATATATTAAAAAATATAGTTCTGACTGGGTAAAGGCTGTGTAATATCCCACTTTATTTTTCATGATTTTCTGTAACGTTACTAAACACGATATTTATTGCCATATTATTTTTATATTATATTTTTGGATTCTTTTATATTCCTTTTAGGAAACTGATTAGCGAATGTGTAAAGTGTTTCTGTCCAAGTCCATCAGCCCGTATGAACGATCAGTGTCTCAAAGCTACAAATTCAAAAATCTGATAGACCTAGGTAGTAGGTAAACACATCCATCTCTATCGGACCGTCCGTCTGTCTGGCCGTGAGTGACAAGAGTCGATGCGAGTTGAGACATCCATATCAACAGAATCTGTTGACGCTACATCCGCAAAAATAAACACAATTTTACGACAAAGAAAATTCTAAACAATCCCGGTATAAATTATCTCCAATCCAATCCAAAAGTCGGAAACCGCACATATATTTTCTCCAGATATTTTATATTTATTTATTTATTTAACAAATGATGCCACAGAACATTGTTCCATTAAGACATGCATACATTTTGTGCATTTGTATATGTGCATTACATATATCTGTGCATAACATAAATTGTTTCACTAATTCCTATACAGACGAACCCCTCACCCCTTTCTCCACTGAGCCAGTAGGACTTTTTTGAATGATTGAAATGACAGACTGTTTATATCAACGCTTTTATATAATGTGCTCATCAAATTAAGATTAAACTTTTCTTCAATTTTTTCAATGTTAAACTGCGATACAAGCTCAGAGTACGGATTGAATTTAGGATATACTTTCTCTTCTCTATACTTTATGAACCTCAAGAACTTTGACTGAATCATTTCTATTTCCCTCATATGTTTTTTTTTTGTCCAAGGGCTGCCATATTACCGATGCATATTCTACGAGTGAGCTTACTAGGGAGACATACAAAAATTATTAATATTGATGTACTTTCTAGATCTTCCCCACATATTTTTATCAATCCTAATTTCTTATATGCTTGGTTAACGATATGATGCATATGCTCTTTAAAACATAGATTTGCGTCATACGTGACACCAAGATCCGTGAATTTAGTGACCTTAGCTATTTGTTTTCCTTCCATCTGACACTGGAAGTTTACTTTTATTTCAGCGTTTGTTATAGACATTACCTGACATGTATCAAGATTAAATGAAATTATATTATTTTCGCTCCATTGTAGTAATCTATTTACGTCTGCCTGCAAGTCAAGGCTGTCTTCGTCAGAGCAAATTGTTCTAAATATTTTTACATCGTCAGCAAATGTAAGTCAACGTGATTTCGTAATAATTTTCAGGAGGTCATTAATAAAGAGTAAGAAAATGAGTGGGCCCAAATTGAATCCCTGCGGCACCCCAGAAGGCGTAGGGTATTCCAGAGATATGTTTCCTCTATAATTGACAATTTGCTTTCGGTCCATGAGGTAAGATTTTAGCAGCATACTTGCGTTTTCAGAAATATATTAAAATACGATAGTTCCTGAAGTAAAATGTCATCATTTACCGAATCGACCGCCTTGGCCAGGTCAGCATAGATACCTATTTCCTTTCGTCTAATTCATAAGCTACAAAATATGCAAATTCGGCAAGGTTTGGGATTGTCGACCTCCGCGATATAAAACCATGTTACATGGGAGATATAGCTGGTCGTACGTTGGCCATTATTCTCTCGTACAGTATTTGTTCAAACACTTTGCAAAAAAACTGAGAGAATTTACACTGGCCTAAAGCAATCAACGTTCTTTGCATTTGCCTTTTTTTGGGAAGGGATCAACTTTAGTGATTTTCCATTTTGATATGAAGTTGTGATGTTCTAAAATGTTATTGAATATTATACTCAATGGTTTTATTTGCGGTTCAGCGCACGCCTTGACCACATAGGGAGGAATGATGTCCATCCTCACTGATTTTTTGGCTTTCAACATTCTAATTGCTTCCTCGATATCATCCAATTCGATATGCGATATATCGAGTTGGGAAAGCACTCCGATTTCGCACTTATCTGATTCAACTATAGAGTACTGTGAAGCATCTTTGTACACCGATAGAAAGTAGGTAGTAAATGCATTTACAATATCGTGCCCATTGTGTAAGATTTCATTGTTGTATTCAAAAGTATTGCTACCTGAATCCCTCTTTTTATTTCTAATATAAATCCATACATTATTTACATCTATCCCTATGTTTTCCTCCGTCTCACGGATGTACACTTTGTATGCTGCTGTTAGCCCTTTCTTTATCTCTTTCTTAAGATTCTTGTATTTCCCTTCATGATACTCTGCGTTGCAATGACCTTTTCCCACTTTTTGTAATGATATAATTTTGACATTATTTTCCTAATAATGTCACCATTGAACCACACAGGATATTTAGGTACCTTGATGCGTTTCAGTGGTACGCAGTCATACAAAATATTATATAAAATATCATAAAACGTATTAGTTAGTGTATTGACATCCTCAATATCGCATAGATTTACCCAGTCATAGTCTGTTAATTTTCGATATAAAGACTCGAAGTTCGCTTTTTTAAAGTTTTATTGAATATTTACATTTTCTGTTCGAGTTGAAACATCGACCATTAATGTAGCCATATGCGGTATTAGGAGATAAAGTGCTTCATCTCTGAGGCATGTTACATACCCCGTCCTCCATATTTATTCGACATATTTCATTTAACCTTTATTCAAATGGGAATAGGGATAAGTAACACATCAAACATCTTTGACAGTTTTCGAGTTCAGGAGAACCATTATTAAGTACGTAATTTTATATTATGCAGACACTCAAAAACAAATAAAAATCCCTTAAAAAGGATTTCAAAATGTGATATTTCAGAAAATTTCACGTTATTTCGGTATGACACATGATCCCCTTTCGAAGTAAAGAATAATAAGCGGATTTGAAGTTGGAGCGGGAATTCTTGGTGCATTCTTTAGTCCAAGACATAATGGTAATGATATTATTGGTTTAACGTTATGCGGTGTCATGAAATTGGCTGGTTCCATGTTTTTGCCTGTTTATGCGTCGGTACTTTTTGACACCCCATAACTTCGAAAGTAATACCGATATCTTAAAACCGGATTTCACCATTCAATTTTTCAGAAAATTTTACATGAATTTGATATGTCATTTGCCTATTCCCATTTTTAAAAAAAGAAGAAACACTTTCTATCCACTTTCATCAATTCATTCTCATTGTGTTGCGATTAACCTAGAGAGGTAGAAAAATATCGTAGAATAACAAAACAGGAGAAGAAAGTAAGGTATGGACACATAGACTCCTACATACTGCACGTGATTGCATTCACGGTTTATAATATCTGTATAAATTATATGGGTGTTTCTCTTTCGACTTTCGAATCACCCTGAATTTTAAAGTGGTGACGTGACCGAAACTGTTCCAGGTATAAATTGAAATTTGTCAAACCAACCGGACGCGTTATTAAAAATATTTTATTTCATTGTTGTAGTCATTCACGAAATAATTGGATAGATAGTTAAAAACCATAAAATAGAAGCGTAGATAGGTAGACCTATCAAATACTAGCATGGAGCGGTATAAAGTATCTGGATGTGAATATCCGTCTGTTTATGAGAGGCAATGAATCGAAAG
Organism: Lepisma saccharinum; assembly: GCF_977018435.1. Classification (NCBI taxonomy): domain Eukaryota; kingdom Metazoa; phylum Arthropoda; class Insecta; order Zygentoma; family Lepismatidae; genus Lepisma; species Lepisma saccharinum. The sequence continues at coordinate 16,287,349 of NC_139232.1, read as the reverse complement.
TCAACAATGAAAATATTCTTATACTTAAATATCTTGGACTCAATTAAAGCTACGAACGTGTAATTTGATAGATATTTTAAATAGCAACTTCCATGGGCGTAACTTGAGACCTAACTTGGGGGGGGGGCAGGATCGAAATTTTTTCATCCCATAACTACTGTATTTGTAAAATTATAAAGTTATATTAATATAAAATCAATTTTTAATTAAACTTTTAAAACCATTAATTATTTATTGGAAAATTAACAAGCCGAATAGAAATTTTAAACACACAGCAAACTTTTGTTGTTATACTTAATTTAAACTTAGGAGATAAAAGAGCATTCTTCTTTCTGGTTGCAAATATTAGTCCTTGGGGGCTTGTTTTAAGGTGGCCTTCCCCACCTGAAAATACTTGTTTCAAATGGTACATGTTAGAAATTTTAATATTGAAGGAGTTAAGGTCAAACTGTTTCAACAGTGAATAGATGATGATCATGCACATTCGCTGATGCCAGAATTATTTAATATATTGCAAACTGTCCGCATTTAAATATTCAATTTAATACTTTTGATATTTAAAGTAACATCTGGTTATTCACCTGGGAATTTACAAATACAATTGTTGTCAATACTCTTTAAACTGTAATCAAGGGTCCCAGATTCGATACCTGGTGGAGGCCCATAGTGATTCGGATTCCACTTTAAACTGTAGGTCCAGTCCCGATTATCGTATTAGTGTATAAAGTGAGGTTAGAACAACAACTTAACAAGATAATTTATACGTCACAAAGCATGAAACTTTTCAGATTTGTTGACTTTCTGCTATCCTCTGTGCACGTCCCAGCACTTGAGCCGTAGAGAAATATCGACTTGTATGGAAATTTTCACTCTTATATCTTCCACGATTTCATGTCATTTCCGGTGGCCGTGAAGAGCAGGACTTCCTCCATGCCGTAAGGACCACACAGTATTTCCAAAGCCCTGAAATACCTACTTTATAAATTGGACATTTAACCAATGTAGTTCTCTTTCTAAATTTTGTAGTATTTTCTGTGAGAGGGCGCGATAGTTCGCTCTTTGTATTTCTGCCATTTTAAAGAATAAGAATCGGAGCTCAAGCATATATATACGATGACGTCCAAAGTGTACCTGGAGAGGGGAAGGGGTGATTCTGAATTATTTAACATCAATTTTTTACCCCTGTATCCTCATTAAATAATAATACATTTCAAGAAAACTGGTCATGTGCTTTGGCCAGAATTTCAGGCCTTTGAAAACTCTGTACCATGGTGTGCAAAGTATGCAGTACGGTGTGAGGTTGTTTGCATGAATTTAGTTTCATCTTGCACAGTATAGTTAAACTATTTTTTAGCGTGTAAAACACGTCGTGTTATTTTACAATTTGTTTGCAGCAAGTTTTGTCACTCATGTTGAGCAGTTAATACCTCTAGTGCATATTGGTTCTATTATTGCACAAGAAAACTATGAATGAGCCCAGCAACTCATCAATTCCTCCTCTGTAAACGATATATATTCTTCAAATACAAATGATAGAAATGCAATAGTTTTCGCTATCTATGTTGAAAAATGATGGTACCCAGCCACGCAAAATATGTGGGCTTTAGACGGGAATTCCTTCAGTATTTGGAATCATGTGAGACGTGGCACCCCAAGAGTATCCGTGAGGTCATAAACATATATAGACCATAATACAATTTCGAAGGTGTCTTTATGCATAGCCTATTTTGATCTTTATATAGCATATAAATGCGATCCGCCACATACCACATATAGCACACAAGTATGAGTGAAGCTTCTAGTTCTAATGAAGCTTCAGGCCTCCCCGATAGCGCAGTGGTAGTGTCCTCGCCTTGTAATCAAGGGGTCCCTGGTTCGATACCCGGTGGAGGTATAAAGTGGTTCGGATCCCACTTTAAACTGTAGGTCTAGTCCCTATTAGCCTTACTGTGCATAAAGTGGACTTAAAACACAAAATCAATCTAACGAAGCTTCAGTTTCCTTTCTTGACGAGTTGCGTCCGAGTAAAATTCATTTATAATTTTGGACCTATTAATATCATTCGTTTGTTAAATATACAAAACAGCAATAAGGCGAAGTATTTAATGCCCAGTAGTTTTGAGTATACAGTGTATTGGTCCTGAGCTTTCGAGGGCAAGAAAGAATGCTCACAGCATCCTGAACTCACGGAGGTTGTCAATAATGTTTCGAACAGTTCATTTCAAATTTGGAAATGTTCTCGTAATGTTGTTCCTCACACACAAGAAAGATCTATGTTGAAACTCATGATCAGTGTTCTTATATTCACACATTTCTGACAGCACATTGAGTTCTGAACTATTTTCTGTTTCTGACATTTTATGTGTGGAATATACCTCTCTTTCACTCAACACCAGAATTTTTTTTTGGGGGCGGGGCGGTTGCCCACCCTTGCTCCCGCCAAGTTATGCCTATGACAACTTCTCTCGGCAAAATGTTCTCAAATGGTTTGTCTGTTTGTAGGTGAGGGTAAACAATTTGACAACATATACCTGTCGATTGCTCAGAAATAATTGCAAATTGGATTCAAAGTAGTCTTAAGTCTAGCATTATGGAATAATTGACATGTCGATAAAATTGTTTGTCTGTCAATGTGAGTTCAACTATGGATATACTACTTTCTGATTAGTACCCATAGCATAGAGCATTCGCAGTTACACTGTAAACACCGCTCTAACTTCTTTTTACATATCTACGACGTGACATAAGCATGAATCATGAACTCATGAAATAAGTGGAGGGATTTTCGCACCTGCATGCTTTACTTAGAATTTCAACCTGAGGTCCATAACGCTATGCTTGATCATTTTTACGTACACTGCTGTTATCCTCTAATCAACCAGCCCGAATAATGAAGCAAATTTGCATGTGAAAATTTAAAACTGTGGGTTAACTTTTTCATGTATTATAATTATGGGCGGAAAATACATAAAATGTGATCTCCATAGTTCGCTTTTATTCATCGTACCAACATCAACTATTTGTTTCGTTAACGGTAATGTCGAAGTTGCCAAATTCCGAACATAACTGTGGTACAACTTGCTGCACATGGAAGAAAAAGAATTATTTAAAGTTCTATGTAAAATGAAATACACTAACCGTCGGAGTGGTCAGCGCCAGGGGCTTGAGTATTCTTTCTGAGTATCACTTAATCAATTTCGTCTAATCATCACTCATCCTCATCTTCGCGACTATCCAAAAGTGGCCGAAATTCGAAGTAAAATAAACCAAATCAATCAATCAATCAATGAAATATACTAACTTGAAGTTTACAAAATATATTTACATGTAACTCGTACATAATCAATTTACAATCAATTGATGGAAATATATTTGCTAATTTGCGGTGATTAGAAGACAGTCAAAAGTTCTACTAATTCTTGACTTTGGTCGTTGAGATGTTCTTAAAACGTGCTCATTAAAATTTCCGAAAACAGATATTTTGATGCATTAAGGAAAATTCAGGCCAAAGCAGATTTCAGAAGAATAAGTAAACAAGAAACGAACATTAAGAAGCAAGTGTGACCTTCCACACCGGGGCGACGCAATAAGCAACTCAGTTGCCTGTAGATTGGGTGACTCTTGGAAAGGTTCGTTTTTTTCTATAGTCTAGTTGCACCGTTCACGTGCAGTGAATGCTACTTTGAAGATTGCAAAGAAGATCCAGGTGTTGTATCCCTTGCATTTTGTTGCTTTGGTACGAAACCCTCTGTTGCTTCAAGCAACTTGCTTGTCTCCTGTACGTACTTGATATTTGTATCTTTTGTGTGAAATCTTCGTAACATAAATGTCATAGCCAAGAAAAACCTCGCAGCACTTGTAATGGTCGGATTGAGCATTACTGGTTTTGGAAATATGTTAATTAATTGCTGGCCAGCTACAAGGTGTAGGGTAAAGTAATATGTTTTTCATGTGTGTACTTTTATGTTATTACTGGATGTAAGTGTATGTGCTCATTGGATTGTGCTTTACTGGATATTAGATTCCCCTGTTTTTTATCACCCCAGTGGGGGAGATGTCTTTCCAAAGATCGTTACAGTGGAATTTTCCAACGCTATGTGGTCCACGTCCACGGACATTTACCCAGACTATAAAAAAGCCAATTAGGCTTTTATAGAAAACAGTGTTTCCCCATCTTTCGACGACGAGGAATGTCTCCTTGAGTTTAATCCACTTTTGGTGGCTAGACTATTATAAGAGTGTAGCATTTGGTTTAAGCCAACCCCTGTTTGCTGTCCCAAGCCCCCTTTAGAAAAGTTTTGAATATTTGGCTATTTCCGTATTGAATAATTGATGCCCAGAAGAAAGAGTAAAGGCGTGAGGAAACGCATTTGTAATGAACGGAATATAATTTAAGCTGAGGGTAGGCCCGCAGAGATAGTTTTGCTAACTCTGCGGTAAAGGAAGTGCCGATGGTGTAAGCCATAGGTGCGCAATTATATTGATTTATAGCTCTGTTAATTTGGTGTATGCAAGACACACATGGAAACGATATGTAAATATGTATATATATAACAACGTATAATAAACAATATAATCCTACTAGAAATGTTGTTGCTGTTGTTGATTTGGTGTTTTAAGTCCACGTTATGCACAGGAAGGCTAATCGGGGCTGGACCTACAGTTTAAAGTGGGATCCGAACCACTGTGTACCTCCACCGGGTATCGAACCCGGGACCCCTTGATTACAAGGCGACGACGCTATCACTGCGCCATCGAGGAGACCCTACTAGAAACGCTATGATTTGCTGAATTAACTCTAAGAACTACAGTTCTGTCCATTTTAAACCAGTTGTTTATTCACTTTCTGTACATGTATAACGAACCAGGGACTAGAAAATATAAATTGTGAAACCCCCCTTTCGTATTTCCGGCTCAAATATAATCTGCTCGCTTGGCACCCAGGGTGAGGTGAAAGGAGAGATTTGAAGGATTAAAGCAGGAAGTAATCCAGAGGGTCGGATAAAACAAGGGACTGGGGGCTAACCTTTCAAAGAGGGGGGTTGCACTTTCACACACTGATCCTAGGTTCGAATCTTGGGTAATCGATGTGTGTTTGTTCCGTCATCTGTCTCATCAATTCATCCTTCATCCTCATTGTATTGTGATTAACCTAGAGGGGTAGAAAAAGGACGTAAAATAACAAAAAACAGAAGAAAGTAAGGTATGGACAACAACGTTCCTCCGAATAGAGGAAACATTTTATTTTGAAAATATCAAAGAGCTTCTGTCAACATTACAGTGTCGCCGAGAAAGATAGAAGAAAAACGGGGGACCGAAATATCTTTTTAGGAATAGTCAAATTTTATTCCCATTAAATATCGCATACAAAATGCATACTTGAGGTAAAAGTTGGTTAAATGACAATTTTTCTTGTAGGGACAATTTTTCTTGTGGGAACAATTTTTCTTGTAGGCTAAGGTATGTTCATGTACGCATGTGTCAAGCATGTGAGGTGCCGCTCCTCCACCCTTTTATTCCTCAAATCCTGAATTGTTTATCATTGTAGTGAACAAAGTTGTAAAATTGTAATCAACAGGGTCGTAACGAGTAGTTTCATTGTGAAGCAATTAATCTTCGTTTTTAAAATATGTTCTAGATTTGTGTTTGAACAAGTTGGAGCTAGGTTTGCAGCTTATAATGTTCTCCATGGGTATCGAAGCATTTAATAATGCCCTGAGTTGTCCTGAAGCACAGCTTCGAACGACATTATGCGGGTGTGTCTACGAAAACCAATCCAGTCAGCAAATCAACCATCAGCTTGTAGATCCACTGTTTAAAATAATAGCTTATACCACTCGCTTATAGCAAGAAACTGAATGTGTAGATATTTGTGCGACATGAAAGCACTGTTTCTGTTGTTGTGGCAATGTTTGTACAATTCAAGATATCGCAAGAGGTTAGAGTATTTAAGCCAGAGGTTAGAGTAAGTTTAACTTATTGAAACAAGTTCGCCACTTCTACCCAGTAGAGGCACATAATGGTTTGGATCCCAAATTAAACTGTAGGTCCAGTCCAGATTAGCCTTATTGTGCATAAAGTGGACTTAAACACCAAATCAATAAATCAATCAAGTTCGTTACTTCGCCGAAAGAAAAACTAAAGATCTCTCAACTTACAGCATTTTGTAATCGCGCAAAATAGCGAAAATCCATTCTCCTCCCGCCTTATCGAAGGCTATGACCCAATTTTACTCAAATGAATTATCACTCTAGTCCTCAAAGGTATACAGCGACTGTAAAAAAATCTGCCTAAAAGCTCTAAATTTACAGTAATTGCCATCTTAGCAGAGTTGTAAGTTTTCTATTTTGTTCCCGCTCCCCTCCCCCACCATCTATGCACTCAAAAGTAAATTTCTTACTGGCAAATTGTACATCTATTGTTTTTTGAATTTCGATGATTAAGCTCTGAATATTTAGTTTCTACAGAGCGTTGCAAATGTCAAAAATGGGTAAGTAGTGAATATGCATAAATATTTACATACATACATAAATACATACATACATATGTACATATAGGTAGGTATATGCATGGATGTAAGGTTCAAGTGACGGTTACATCCAATGGCTGGAAGCCCTCTCTTATGCTAAATGAAATGTAGTATGTATCATCAGGAAAGCAGATCAATATTTCTGCCTAACCTCTCTTTTTGTTGTTCGTGTTGTTGTTTCCTCACTATCATTTTAAGTTTATTTCTTAAAAAATAAAATAATGCGGGTTCAACCTTACTTTACCCAACTTTTCACACCACTAGGTTTCGTGCGAATTCTTCTCTTGTCTTTACAGTTACACAATATTTCACACGCATTTGTTTATGACAGCTGTGAATTCGTGACAGGCCAGAAGTCGCTAGCAATGCTATGAAGAAAGCACAAATTCCCTTGCTCCTCCAATGTTTGTTTTGATCTGGTGGGCCTACACAACACTAGGCCCCATCTCACAAACAAGGGTGTTCTAGGAATAACCAAAGAGACCCGGGAATTATGAAACATACATTGTTTACATGAATGTAAAATTAAGTACATGTCTGTAAGTAACTCTCAAAGTATCTTGATACAAAGTTTCGTTGCAGTTTGTGTCGTTCATTACAAACAGACGTTTATTATTATTATTATTATTTCAGGCTCACCCTGACTCAAAAAAAATAGTACATTGGGGTAATCCTCGGGAGTAAGGGCGGCCGGAGTGTGGTGCTGAACACATCACCTCCAAAATGGCCGAGATCAATAATACGTGCTCCCACCTCCCCTAAATTTGCCTCATGCACGGTGCTATATGCGCGGGAAACTTTACATTTTACCTATTATTATTATTATTATTAAAAATGTGAGATATCTACAGGGTGTTTCTAAAGGTCGTTTACAACGCTTGGGAGGTGATTCCTCACACGAAAACAAGCAAAAAGTCTAAGTTCCATTTTTACGACTGAGGCTTCGTTTCCGAGATAGGAGCCTCGCAAAAGGTGACAAAGTGAACGTCACACCTGACTGGGACGAATACTATAACAGATAGAGAGGCGGTTCCAAGGGAATCATAAGGGAATCGTATGTGCTCAGTCCGGAAGTCACTATGAAAAGTTCACTGCACGCATGCGCAATGGACTCCTCAAAGGAATTGGGGATTTCCAGCAAGAACAATACATGGAAAGGGTATGTAACGCAGCAAGAAGGACCGTGACAATGAGAAATGCGTTCAAGACAACACATCCTGACCTCAAACATCAAAACATGAGCACCGAACACAAAATCCGAAAAGTTGAGCACGGTTGCATACCCCAGTTACACACGAGGAATGAACTAATCATGTCATGTGGCATACAAGAGACACATTACTCCACCAGGAGGAGGGAAAGAAAAACACAATATCAGATGATTGCGACAACGTGTATTTTTACACGCAACAACTACGTAACATCCCCCCCCACACACACACAACAAACAACAAATGCTACAATGTCTTATGCACAGACAGTGCATGTCACTGTACACCAACTGAAGATGTCACTTTCACCACACAAAGGGGGTGGGGAGCAATACCAAAAGTGTTCGCACGCGATCATTGTGACATAAAAGAGACCAGTTTTGGAAGCGCTGCACAGTCAAGTCTGGCTCTCGTAGTCTACGTTTGACCTTCATGACTGCTGTTCCCGCGAGAGGAGCTCGAAGGGTTGGTTCTCTCCGGCAGTCGTTCCAGTCGTGTTGCAGGTGCTGGGATATGATCAGCAGTTCGCTCTAGGTTGTCATACGCATTGAAGAGTACTAGTATGTTGTATTGAAAGAAGTTGACGTGGTGGAGTGGACAAGTCAAGTATCGCAACAATTGGTCTGTGGTGTTCTTACGGTGATATGGCCAATTTGTGCAGTGTGCCAGTGTTAAACAAAAACAATACTTTGCAGTTCCAGCTCCCTATTACACAGATGGCTGCGTATACGACCCAGCAGCTAGCAGACATGCATCTCATGTATGGGGAGGCACGTGGTAATAGCCGTGAGGCAAGGCGTCTTTATGGAGAACGCTTTCCACATAGACGTTTACTGTCTCACACCTTCTTTCAGGTAGTGGACAGTCGACTGCGTGAAACATGGTCAGTGTTACCACCGCGGCAAGAAGTTGGAAGACCCCGAAGTGTACGCACACATCAGTTTGCAGAAGATGTGTTAACAGCGGTCGCAGAACATCCTGGCACCAGTATGCGAGTGCTCGCTCGGGCACGAAACACGTCTCATGTGAATGTTTGGCGAGTGTTGTCAGAGGAAGGAATGCACCCTTTTAAACCTCGTGACTTTCGCCCTCGTATGGAGTTTTGCCAATGGTTGTTGCATCAGCTGGACACAAACCCTCACTTCGGGGCAAACATATTGTGGACAGATGAAGCCATTTTCACCCGGATGGATGTCTTCATAGTAGAAACAGTCATGTATGGGACTTTGACAACCCACATGCACTTTTTGTGGCCCATCACCAGCACAGGTTTTCAGTGAATGTGTGGTGCGGGATAGTACATGATCATTTAATTGGACCATACATTCTCCCTGTTCGCCTGAATGGTCGCACGTATCATGCATTTCTTATTGAGGTTCTGCCTGAACTGTTGGAGACCGTACCTTTGGCACTGCGGCAAGAAATGTGGTACCAACACGATGGTGCACCAGCTCATTTCGATTGTAATGTACGACATTTCCTGAATGATGTGTTTCGCAATAGGTTCATTGGTAGGGATGAGTCTGTGCCTTGGCCACCGAGGTCGGCAGATCTCAACCCTCTCGATTTTTTCTTCTAGGGAGAAATGAAAACCCTTGTATACGACACACCTGTCACATCAGCTGAGGACCTCGTTGCTCGCATCAACGTCGCCGCCGGGACGGTAGCAGATACACCTGGCTTGTTTGCTCGTACTCGACAATCCTTGATTCGTCGCTGTTATCTCTGCGTAGAAGTAAACGGCAGACATTTTGAAAACCATCTGTGATTATTGCCCTCGGCAAATCTCAGTGAGAACACTCTTGGTATTGCTCCCCACCCCCTTTGTGTGGTGAAAGTGACATCTTCAGTTGGTGTACAGTGACACGGACTGTCTGTGCGTAAGATATTGTTTGTTGTGTGTGTGTGGGGGGGGGGGGATGTTACGTAGTTGTTGCGTGTAAAAATACACGTTGTCGTAATCATCTGATATTGTGTTTTTCTTTCCCTCCTCCTGGTGGAGTAATGTGTCTCTTGTATGCCACATGACATGATTAGTTCATTCCTCGTGTGTAACTGGGGTATGCAACCGTGCTCAACTTTTCGGATTTTGTGTTCGGTGCTCATGTTTTGATGTTTGAGGTCGGGATGTGTTGTCTTGAACGCATTTCTCATTGTCACGGTCCTTCTTGCTGCGTTACATACCCTTTCCATGTATTGTTCTTGCTGGAAATCCCCAATTCCTTTGAGGAGTCCATTGCGCATGCGTGCAGTGAACTTTCATAGTGACTTCCGGACTGAGCACATACGATTCCTTTATGATTCCCTTGGAACCGCCTCTCTATCTGTTATAGTATTCGTCCCAGTTAGGTGTGACGTTCACTTTGTCACCTTTTGCGAGGCTCCTATCTCGGAAACGAAGCCTCAGTCGTAAAAATGGAACTTAGACTTTTTGCTTGTTTTCGTGTGAGGAATCACCTCCCAAGCGTTGTAAACGACCTTTAGAAGCACCCTGTATATGCTCTTTGTGGTATTAGTTATTTCTTCGTTATTTTACGTCGCTTTGCGTTGGTTCGATGTGGCTTACAGACTGGCTATTGTTTGTCTCTTTCAGTATGGAATAAACATAACTTGATTCGGAGAGCATTGGGTCGCCCACGTTGTCTTCGTGACCGCGTACGTGACTTCATATGTTTAGAAAACAAATTCAGATTGTTTCCACTTGACCTTGGAAGGGGCGGACTATAATTGTGTTTTGGTTCCATAAAGAATGCAGCGTGCTGTAGAAAATAATTGGAATGTATATTCTTTCAATAGGTCGCCGCAGTGCGGGATGAAAGGGAATGCTTCCACAACTAGTGTTCAGCTTCAAGCCCTGCATTTCCCTCAGTAATAAACAGATAAGGAAAGAAAAAGGGAGAACCCCTGAGGACGCTTATTGCCCTGGTGCCTTTAAAATAAACAAGGACGCCAGATCAGCGGAATTTCTGTTCCCCCTTTTTCTTTTCCACCTTCTTTATTGACGGTTTCAATTATATGTATGTACGAGGCGCTAAACTAAATCTAGTTAACGTCTCGTGGATATAGTGGACCAAGATTATTCCGGCGTTCTAGAAACGAACTTGGTTGTAAGATGTTACTTGCTAGTAATTGAATTAAAAAAAACCGCGGTAGCTCAGCTAGCGTCTGATTACCATGCGAGAGACCCGGGATTTTTTCCACCTGTTCAAGCGGCCCTGCGCCCGCCCAGCGTCGTATAAAGTGGGTACGTGGAGGATGCTCTGGGAGATAAAGGCGGCCCACCTTCGGCCGTGATCAAGAAAGTGTTGGGCCCTAACTCCACACCCCGTATACGCCTTCATAGCTTGGTGCAAAGCACAGGGGAACACTTTACTTTTTATGTTAGTAATGAAACAAAGGTTGGGGAGCGGGGAGAATGTGTTAAGACAGAGAGGAAAAAGAGTGGTATTTTAGGAAGGTTATTAATTAAATGAGTTAAGCAGTGTGCGAATTAAGCGAAGGGGGTGCCGGTGATTTCCCCACCACAATAAATTTTATCCCCTGCAAAAGAAAATTATTTTTATCCCTGCCAGAAGTGTTTTTATGCCTTTAAAGAAAAATGGAATTGAAATGATATATTATTCCATGTCTTAACTATGTAACAGACACAATTGAAAAATCATTTGTTCCTTAATGGTCCAGTCATAAGATTTCCCTGCCCCAAAGTATGCACGAAATTGACAACCTCACCGTGCCGACACAACAGAAACTCGAATTTTCGTGGCATAGTGCTGATATTTTACATTTATTAAATTGTTCACAATAAACTTGTAAGATTGGCATTAAGTATGAACTTGGCAATACACAGTTTTTCGTGTATGAGTTTGGGTTTACTTAGAATCAGGGGGGCCGCCAGGAGGTGGGGAAGGGTGCTTCATCACCCCTTCATTTTCTTCCTCACGCCGTCCACCATCCCTTGTTCAATTTGTTAAACCATGTCATATTCAGCGTAGAAAGGTTTTGAAGTGAGATCGGTATTACTGCATACAACAGGCAAGCCATCGATCTTAATCTGACATCAGGCACGTATCCAAAGGGGGAGGGCTTTGGGGGCTCGAGCCCCTCTGAAAATTTTCTGTTTACACTAGATAAAATGAGGCTTTTAATTTCTTGAATAATGTGATCATAATTTGAGAGTTATGATTATCGAGACAAGACAGAGAATGTTCTATTACTCTCTTATTGTTAATAGCACGTATCCATGATGGGGATCGGAAATTTTTCAATTTACTTTAGAAAAAAATAGTTTTTTGTCTTCTTGAATAATGGGACGATGACTTAAAGAGAGAAATAATTATCAAGGCAAGACGAAGAATGTTCTATAACCCTGTTGTTCATAATATTGCACGTAAACTTTTCTTGCGCTTTCGGTGTTGTCGCAGCGAACTTGAGCACTATGGAAAGACTTGTCAGCATTTGAAAGCTGCACAACAAAGGTATCGCCACAAGTAGGACGATTCGTTGTAATTTTTAATCTCTGGAAAGCGCGAGAGGGAACGTTCTTGAATAAGAGAAGGAGTCGAACTACTACTGGGTATATTAACGAACCGTTTTCCTGCTGAACGTTCTAGAATATGAGAATATTCAATTTCCCGGTTGATCTGTACAATAGAATCGGTTAATGAGACTTCAGAGATAAGTGTGACAACTCATACAGTCGATTAGTGATCAGTCAGTGTCCATTGGTGGCTTTATAAGATCTAGTGATTTGAAAATGAAAAGTAACGAAGTATACTTCTAGTTCCAGTTCGGGTCCAAAGAAGGACACAATGACGACAGCGGAACTTCCGGAGCCTCAGTGTAGTGCTAATTCAGGTTGAGAGCCGAAGAGATCGAAGGTCTCTTTCTCTAAAGTTAATATTTCAACAATACCGGGTATTGGAGCAGTTTATTAAGAAAGAAATAAACTGCACAAATCAACTGAAAAACAAAGTTCTGATTGATGATTTAGTTGTGACCGGACCAAATTCCGTGTATGCGGTTTGTAACCTTATATAGTAGAATAATGCATATGCATGTGTGAACCTACAACAGATGGTGATATTTCAGATATTGGCTTTGTTATACTTGTTACCCAGCAAGCCTTGATGAGTTACTAAGTCTCTCATGTTCCCGACAAAAGGAGTAGCGGACTAACTTTGTGACGACTGGTATCCAACTGGAGGATGTTGCAACATCGCGCTACGACGCCAGGGGTTCCGGTTTCGAATACCGGCCTGGGCATGGATGTTTTTGAGTGTACATTCATCAATTTCATCATATCGTCACTTATCCCCATATTCGCAAATTAGCCAAACGTGGCACAAAAAACTAGTAAAATAAAGGATGGAAAATTAGGGCTTTTTTAAGGTTAGGTGCGAAGGCAGGTGACAACACCCTAAAGGATCATATACAAACCTGCGGGAAGAACGATATTACTTAAGTCTCCAATACGAAATGATAAAAACTTTTGGTGAGTTCATTATAAATAATGTGTCCCAGATAAAGAGTGGTATCCCCAGAATTTTCGGAAGGGAGAGGGGTTATGAATACCATTTTTGGTGGTCAGTCTTCATTTTGCAATATTTGTCTGTCTTTGACGTTCTTTTTTTTTAAGGAATACTTTGTCAAATGGTGTTATGACCCCACCAACTCTACCTTGGGCACGTCGCTGTAGACAAATGAGTAAGCATTTGATCATATTGGGAGACGAAACATTAGATGTGTTGGGAACTGTGCATTAATTGTTTCTCGATCCGGCTATATTCGAGAAAACTTCCTTTGTTTCGTGCCGACATATGACAAGACTGAGGAAGCTGTGATAGACATCTTTGAACAAAGTAAAATAAAGCAGATCAATGAATCAATCACAATTTTGAACACTTGCGAGTGCCTGAATGTGGACAATTTGGTGGGTTTCGGCTTTTATAAGAGCTGCAAACATGGGAGGACATTGGTTAAACAACACTACCCATTTTTTTACTCTGCATGGAAGCTCACTATTAGCACTCACTGAAATAGCACATAACTTGGATATTGACGCTGTTAGTAGATATAAGCCTTTAAATACTAAATTATTGCAAAATCCGCAACTTTAGAATTAGGCTTTTCTCAAAACAGCAAAAGGGAAGAGTAAAACTTGGTATGCAAAGTTTTCTTTTTTTTTTCGTTTTTTTCTTTTTATTGAAGACTCGTAGTGGCGCTGTCGGCCACCAGAAAGCAGTTTAGTAGCAGTGAGGAAAATGGCTACCACTGGACAGCAGAAAGTGTTCTGTATTCTCGTTCAGCGGCATTTCCGAACAAGATTTGTGGTTGAACCGCCTTCTGCAAGTCAATTAGAAAATGCTACAACATTGGTGGAATTGCGTGAGCGCATCACTGCAGCCATAGCCGACGTGGACCCTGACATGCTAGGAAGAGTGTGGCAGGAACTTGATTATAGACTAGATGTGTGTCGTGTAACACGTGGATCACACAGAGAACATTTATAATATGCCAGGAAAAACATTTTGCGTTTTTCAATCTGTGTGTGTAATATCAGTCATTTACGTATCATTACAATGAAATAAATAGACACTGAAATCGGGAACATCATTTTTTGACTTACGCTGTATGTACTCACACATGGAAATAAAAAATCATTGGGGCCTCGTCCTATTTTTGAGGGGAAAACATCAAAATGTTAAGAAATGTCAATGTAAATTATCACACTTCCTTCCCTATCAGAAAGAGGAACAGATCTTTCTCCTCCCCTTCTATGTTCCAAATGGAACAGTTCCTGTCTTGAAAAGTTGTGATGGAGTTTCAGTTTTTCTTTCTTTGATGAGTAGCGTAGTGGTAATGCCATCTCTTTGTAATCAAAGGTCTCCGGGTTTAATGCAAAGTGGAGGTACAAGTTGTTCGGATTCCACTTTAAACTGCAAGTCCACAGTCCCGAAAAGCTTTTATGTGCATAAAGTGGGTTTAAAAATAAAACTCTAACGAACTCTACATACAGTGACATACCAAGGACTTTCGTTAGCCCCACCTTTTCCTGCTTTAGACATTGTTTTTACTGGGCCAAAGAGGGACTATGATTCCCTACACCAGAAATGCCCATCCCCCTCAAGGCCCTGAACGCAGTCCCCCAAATCAAGAATTTCAAGGCAGCAAGCATAAGGATAATAGGCCAAAATTCATAACTAGATTCGATCATCATAACCCCCCAATATTATTTTGATAAATATAGTAACTGATTTTAATTTGGATGCAATAGCCTGTCAAGTGGTCGATAGTTATATCTTAAAATGTATATTTTCGACACGCAGAAAGCTAGCATATTGATTTCTTAGATAATTTGAAATGTCAGAAAATAAATTATGTGCATGCAGTGTTTTTGGTCGGGGAATAGATGTTAAAAAGCCCACAACTTAATGATAAGATAGAAAAATCTAACTGGGCACACCACTTGCATACCCATGATTTTTCTTTTCGGAGCCGGCCGGAATTGTAAAGGTAGATATTACATAGCTGCTTCACTTTGTTCTGGGAGAAGACGGGATATAAAATATTTCATAAATATTATTTTCTTGCCTTCCTTTTTAAAGTTGTTCAAAGACAAATATCGGGGGGTCGTTTTAAGGGGAGTTTGCTTTTATCATTTTGCCCTTTCCAGAGTTTTTACTGCTTTCCCTTGAAAAAAAATAATTTTCTCAAAATTTCAGAATTTCAAATTTTCTCAAAAATTCATAGGTAATTGTGGAGCTACAGCATCATCTCCCCCAACACCTACCCTGCGTACACCAGTGGGGCAAACCAAATATTCATGCTGCAGTTGTCTTAACCAAAACTTGTTTGTTCGTATGACTGATTCAATTATCATTTCATACACAGAGCTGTTGATAGCGAAAATAGAATTTGTTGGCTCCTGCAACAAATTTTCCTCTTAGGCTTAGAGTATTTCAAAGTAAAAAAAATCTGGATTATGTCTCACGTGTAAAATTCACTTTCTGCGACAAGTTTGATATGCACATCTTACATTACATATTTTTCTGTTGTATCGGGTTCTTTACAATGCGTTAGTTATGTAGTATATTTAGTACAATTATGACAGCACACGGAACAGACAATACAGTAGTATTTTTAATAGAAGTAATTCCTTAAAATGGTGCACCTGCAGGAAGAAATGGCACGGGCCAAGTCCTGTGAATAGGCTGGATGGGGAATAAATTCGAAGCAAAATTAGTGCAATTTTGCCTTTGGGACGCTCGATTTGTGGGATGGCCCGTTTTTCTGTTGCAAAAGCACTTTTTGGGCTTTTTAGAAAGTGATTCACCTAATGAACTGCGACATCATCTCCTAAATTTACGTAAATATTCAATCAACACCAAGAATATTGGTCGTGTCTGGCAATGTAGTAGCCTACCTTCGTGGCGGTGTGATTAGCACAGCGCGCTACGACGCCAGGGACCACGGGTTTGAATTTCGGGTTGGGCATGAGTGTTATTTGTGAGTGTTCCTTCATCAATTTTATCATATCATCACTCATTCTCATAGTCGCGATCAGCCCAAAGTGAAAGAAAAGCTACGCTAAATAACAAAAAGGTAATCAAACCGTAATGTAGCTAAAGTATAATCCTTCACAATCATCTTATCAAGACCCAAAGAGGGATAATTGCGAGCAAAGCTAGCGCGAAAATTTTTATATCTATTTATTTGCATACTTACAAGAATATTACATTAATTTAATTTTGCGTCAATACTTTCAAAGGATGCCGTGCTATTTACTCTTTCCCAACTTATTCTCCATTTGCTCATGGGCGCCAAAAACGAAAAGGGTACATCACTAAGAAATGGGGTGGAAAAGTGGTACAATATCAAGTAAATGGTAAGACACGAACTACAATAATCTTTTCGTATATAATATCACAAAATGTGAACGTTTTTTGCGACAATCACTGTGAAATGCTGTGTGATTTGTTGTTCACACAAAATGTTATTGTGCACCATTGAAATTTCTTGCTCATTGTAATGAGTTGGATTGTCTTACAGAAGAACTGTGCCAGTGTCTCCTGTTGAAACAAATGAAAACGTTATTTGTCGTGCTTTTTGCCAAACAACTGTTCTCACCAAGAATTTTTAAATGTTCATGTGTTGCTCAGTTGACCTCCTCTTTTTCATTCAGGGTCTTGTGCGAGTCGTATGTCGGAAATAGGAAGAATGAAGAAGAGTAAAAAATAATGAATTTGATAATCTATATTCATCACCAGATGTTATTAGAATTATTAAATAAAGACGATTTCGGTGGGCAGGTCATCAAGCACGAATGGGAGAAGAAAGAAAACTTACAGAATCCTGGTTGGGAAACCTAATTGTAGGAAACTTATAGAAAGGCCAAGACAAAGATGGAATGGCAATAAATAAGATGCTTATAAAGAAACTGGTTAACAATGGAGAAACCTGAATTAATCTTACCCATTGTAGGAACGGATAAAAAAGTTTAGGTTGCTGTGACAATAAACTTTCCACTTAGAGTTTAAGTTTGTGTTTTAAGTCCACTCTATGCACAGTATGGCTAGTCGGGACGGGACATATAGTTTAAAGTGTGATCCGAACCATTATGTGCCTCAATCAGGTATCCAAACCGGGATCCCTCGATTACAAGGGGACGCTCGCACTTTCCGTTTTAGGAATGACAAAGAGTTAGTTAATATTTTCTAATTACTTTCACTTTCAAAACTTAAAGTTCAACAAATCTCGACTTCTGTGGAATAAAAGTCAGTGATATTTGTGTCAAGAAGTGTAACTCAACTGGTAATGTGAGTCCGAGGGACGCCAAGCCAACACGAGAGAGCGTAGAAATACGTCCAAAGTGCAAGCACCTAGCATGGGGTACATTCAAAGGGATTGCCATGGCAGTTTGTATCACAAAATGGTCGACAAATTAAGTTTCACTCGGGTCTGTCAGACACCTCGTTACCTTTCAACGTCTAAGATAACGGATTCGTTTTTGGAAGTAGCCGGTTATAATTCACGGGTTAAGCTTAACGCCCACTGAGACGTTGTTAAACGCAGCAACAGAACGCAACAGACGCGTTTCCGGCGTCTCAGCGTGCGATAACCTTTAAGATAACATGCAGACTTCTGGCATGGAAATTCCGTGCGTTTCCCTGTAGTGGGCGTTAAACCATTTGATTTCAATAGAAGCAGACAACAGAAATTCTGTTGCTTTCTGTTGCCGCGTCTCAGTGGATGTTAACTTGAAGTTTCCACCGTCACTTGAGACAAATGCTGCGGAAATATTTCATTTCCTCTTATGTGTTTATCACATTTTCCATCACTCTCTTACTTTGTCACCACGGTTAACCAGCTAGTACAAATTGTCAATTTAAGTTGAATGAATTGAGCAAGGAAGAAGCTAGGAAACTGCTACATTTGAAACTTGTTTGAATTGTGTTACATTTTAATTTAGCATCGACATTCAATTATTCCCAGAGTTGTTTAATGTAAAATTGTAGTTGAGACATCTTGGAAATAGGGTCTGTAAGTTGGGTATGTTATGAATCCTCATGATAATATTTAATTCGGCTTCCCCGATGGCGCAGTGGTAGGGTTGTTCCCTTGTAATCAAGAAGTCCCTGGTTCGATACCCGGTGGAGGCATACAGTGGTGCAGATCATAGTTTTAAACTGTAAGTTTAATCCCGATTAGCCTTACTGTGCTTAAAGTGGAGTTAAAACATCAAATCAACCAAATCGACCTCTACGTACACTGTACACACACACACACACACAACAGGTGTGTTTCTGCTTGCCATTAACTTCATTCCTAGTTGATACTTCCTACCCTCACATCAGGTTAGCGTAAGGAAAACATTTCCCCTGACATAATCAATCCCAAAAACTCCTATCAAAATGAGAGCGCTTACATCATAGGTGACACGTAAGCAGCTTACACGTTTCCCTGCACACCCACGCGACCCTAAATCTGTTGACCTTGAGTTTATTTGTCGACATCAAGTGACCCAGCAACGAAAGATTTAGCGCGAACGCAGCTCACGTGTCGCCACTTTTATTCCGTTGCAGTGGCGCGACCACAAGGGGGAGGGGCAGGGGAGGCATTGCCCCAACCTTGGACGGAAATGAGTTCTTGGGAGGGCAAGGGGGGCAAACATTGACGGCCAAGTGTACCTGCAATTACCGCTCACAACTTGAAATTTTATGCAAATAAAAATACTTTTCGCAAAATTTTCTTCATCGCTTCGCTCACATTACCTGCTTTTCTTAGTCTTCAGTACCGTAGCTAGGGGCGGCGGGAGTCTGCCCTGTGCGCCGAACGACTTGAAGGAAAATAAGTTGTAAAATTGATTGATTGGGTTGTGGATTTAAGTCCATTTTACGCACAGAAATGCTAATCGGGACTGAACCTGCAGTTTAAAGTGGGATCCGAACCACTGTGCCATGTGCCTCCAGCTGGTATCAAGGTAACGATGTTATCATTATACCATCGAGGAGCAGGGGCGGCGCCACAAATTTTCAACCGGGTGGGCAGAAGCTGTATATTCATAAATTAGGGTGGGCAGTATAAATCAAAGACCGTATATGAGTGTTCCATGAACTCATGCCCGTCCCCCCCCCCCTCCAACATATACAGGGTGTCATAAAGCAACTTCAACAGCGGTTGGATGCTGGTAGATATATAAAAAAACAACAAACTTTTCCTCATTCTCATAACCTCGAAAGTGCTTAGTTTCTGATCTATGAGCGCTGAAAATCTAACCTGTAAGTACAGTCACGGACACTTCTGGGTTATAACAATCTCATTAACTTTCAATGCAATCATTACAACCCAGAAGTGTCCATGACTGGACGTATACAACCCAACTCACCAACCGATCGCTCTGACGTAACTTCCAGGGACGTGTAACAAGATTGCCACTTGAATTGAAAACAACAACTTGGGAGTCTTGTCTGGCAAAATACAAAAGAATAATTATACTTGCGATGTTGTAAGCATAGGTGCGCGCAGAATAATTTATTTGGGGGTCCCTTAACGGAAGCTTCAGTTACCTATCTGGACATGGCTAGCCTATAGTCGTAACTTCATGTTATTTTCACAGAAACTGTTAAGTATATCAACATGAAAATTTAACATTATAGAATGAGCATTTGTTATCACTTTAGCACAGGTTTTACTATCACCGTGTCGATATTTTAATAATGAAAGTAAACAATTGAAAATGATAAATACAATGTTATATCTCTACAGGTACTATCAGCTGAATTACTCTCACGAAGTACATCTGTAGGTTCAGTTTTACCATGTTTTCTAATGCACATTAGCCTACTTCATTAAATATATTGCTGTACCTGGTCACTCCATAGTTAATGCCATATGTTACATATCATTTTAAACCGTAGAATTCAGATGTAAGCAAAAATCTGAAAATTGATACACTTGTCATTGAATGAGAAGTGAGAGAGCATTCATGAAAGTCTTATTGGAAATGTTAGAAGGTTGCATTAAGCAACAAGTCGGTCCTCGGGAAAATAATATTTACGGTCCGATATGTGAAGGGGCTCTGCGATTTATCAACGGAAAAATAATTTATTTACTACGTGATTACTGATTACTATAGTAAAGGAATATCACATTGTTTTGTGGAGAGGGAGAGACTCAGAGAGAGAGAGAGAGAGAGATAGAGAGAGCTGGTCATCTCAAATGAAACGAAATTCCTTATTTTTTTACCACTGATATTATTTTCATTATTTTAATGGTAGTTGAACATATTTTCTTTATTTTTTAGAAGACATTTTGGGTAGCCAGGTACCTTTGTCACCTCCGTGTGCACACCTATGCCTATAAGAAGTATTTACAAACTGGCCAAGACAAAGAATTTCCAACATATACGGACTGAAATTCAAGACACTTTATTCTAAAATGTCCCCGTCGTGTTTCGAGTGTCGTGCAGTACCAATAATCTTGAATCGCAAGATGCACTTACGACATGTTGATTAAATGGACGAACTGAGAAATGCAAACATAGTGTGTTCGTCACCTTGTTTTGTTTCACACGCAGACTGTTATTTATTTATTTCTAAATGACTAATCGAGTCCCTCACATAATACGGGGGCAAACCCCTTACTGAAAATAATGAATTGTAAAAGCTCTTGCAATAAAATGAAAAATATCGTTTAAACATTAATTAATTCGCAGATTAAAACTAATACATAATAACTAAAATCAATCCGATCTGTATAAGGGTGTCTCTACATCACGTGTGCATTCCGAGCGCCCAATACAGCTCAGCGTTTGACATAAGTATGAATAATGTCTTCTTAGCAAAATTTTAAAAAAAGCAAGAACTCGGTATAAATCAAATTCTTAGTTCATTCTGCATAATATTTATCTAAGCTAAAGAAGGACATTTTGGAAAAATATAATCGAAATGTAATAAGTAAGTAAATAAATAAAATTGTATGTGTTATGTTATAAAGCACAAAGTTCTAAAATTTTGTCCCTATTCTATGTTAGTTAACCACAAGAAAAATCACATGATTACGTAACTGATAGGGAAAATGTATCTGTAAGAAGATTTTTTGCCTCCCTGATGGCATAGTGGTAGAGTCGTCGCCTTGTGATCAAGGGGTCTCGGGTTCAATAACCGGTGGAGTCACATAGTGGTTCGGACCCCGCTGTAAACTGTAGGTCCAGTCCCGATTGCCTATCTGTGCATAAAGTGGACTTAAAACAACAACTAGATTTCTACATACGGTTGCTAACTCATCAAGTGAATAATTCTGCAGCTATTTTTCAAACCTACAGAGCTGTTTTATCAAAATCTTTTTTTGTGATTGCTTCTTATTAGTAGAATGAATATAAAATTATTATTATCTATTTTGGATACGATATCGAAATTAGAAGATGACAAGTATATAAAATCGTAATGATGAAAGGGACATATCAAAATACCTCTGTCTTAGTATTTCAATATAGACCTAACTAAAAAACTTTGTGTGTTGCTGGAGGAAGCAACGCGAAGAAGAGGTTTTTATTTGTTTAACAGATCACCTTAATCATACCCAGGCCGGAAGCCCGGAGTTGAAAACATCAAGCAACTCCACTCCACCCCTTCTACACTCAGTTTCAGTTACAAGTTTTTGGCCAAGTTATGGCAGACAGTTAATTATATTTCTATATTTTTGCCACATTTCAAGTATCTATTTCTTTTCATTATGTGGCACATTTTCAAAGCAATTTGATACATCATCCCTGTGAAGGTCAGAAGCTGCAGCCCTCAGGCCCATAATCCTGTTCTAATCTTGATCATATTCTGCAAAATTTTGCTCCTCCCATATTGCCCTTTAAGCCTACTGGCTGCTTAAGCATACAAGTGGGCATCAGATAACATTTTTTGTTTCAAAAGATTTGGAAATTCCTTTCGCTTTCCAAAGTTAAAGTTAAGGAAGTTGAAAGAAAAGCTTAAATTAATTCCATTCAACTTATTATTTACTCTGATTTTTGTAAACCTATTCACGAAATCAGTGTTCCGGCAAAGGACAACAAAGCTTTTTATTGAATGATAATATGTGAACTTGTCTGTAATATAGATAATATTCACAAGTAAAATATACATGAAGTGAACACCATAATAAACTTATTTATTGGACCATTCGCATTTTCCCAAGTGTATATATTTTTGTGTCGGGAAGGCACAAAAGTTGTAAGAGATAATGCATTGGCGTCCCGTGAAATTGGTTGAGCCCTATTAAATCAATATTGATTTCAGCCTGCAAAAAAATTGGATCCAAAAATTTTCTTACTCGCTTTGCTCGCAATATGTCATTGTTCTCTGTAATGCATTGTTAATTATCACACAGAGAAATAAGTAAAATAACTAACTAACTAACTCTGTAGCCTTCTTAAACCCGAAGATTCATGGCTGCAGCAACACAGGCCTTCCATCTGTCCCTATCTTGAGCAAGATCTACCGTATATACTCTTTTCCATCCCTACCGATTTCCTTTAGGTCTATGTCGACGTTGTCCCTCCATCTTCGTCTTGCCCTTCCTACAGGTCTCTTACCATCAGCTTTCCCAACAAGAATCCTGTAAACTCCTCTTTCCTCTTCCATTCGTGCCACGTGGCCTGCCCACCTAAGTCTTGTTGATTTAATTATTCTAATAATATCTGGAAATGAATACAAATTATGTACTTCTAAATTATGTAACCGTCTCCACTCACCTGCCTCCTCGTCCCTTTTAGGACCAAATATTTTCCTAAGGATCTTATTTTCAAATACTCTCAATTTATGTTCCTCTTTCAATGTAAGGACCAAGTTTCACACCCATATAATAGTACAGGCAAAATTACTGTTTTGTATATTTTAACTTTTAGTTTCTTAGATATTAAACGAGAAGACAAAAGTTTATGAAGAGAGAAGTAACATGCATTTCCTGAATTAAGCCTACTTTTTATTTCCTCTTTAATATAATAAACTAAATATATGCTTACAGGCCGAAACCAAGTGTTAGGTAATAATCAAAATCTAATTATTGATAACAACTCGTTTGAACCAGTTTCCAAATTCAAATACTTAGGAGTAATATTAACAAGTGAAAATTGTATTAGACAGAGAAATAAGACTTGTCTTAATTGATTTTGTTTTAAATGCATGAACAATTGTTTCGAGGAAAGGGAGCGTGCACATTTGAGAGACAATTTATGGAATTTTTGCTGTTGGTTTATTGTGAGATGGATGAATTTGTTGCCTAATGGATTTAAATAATATAAGTTGTATATAATATGTATTAAATAAACTTTGAATATGCACACAATTTAGTGTCCACGTCGATCCATGTTGCATATATCGTCGGTGAAGGCGCGAAGTGTTGTAACTCGAAAAATTGCGTTTTTGAGTTATGACTACCTCCTCTGTTACCTGTCAAAATTTCGTAGCTGAATTCCCACTGGTTCCGGAGATTTAAGCACCCTGCAATTGGCGTATCTTGAAATTTTCTGCATAAAAAAATCTGAGAAGTTGCTTCAGTGGCTGCTAAGAAATGAAGGTGCGTACAGGCGTAAGCTTAGCCTATATCGGGAAACAAGATATACGATTTACGAAAGATTATATAAATTTATATAAGATTTTTGAAACAAGGGTGAATCATACGTTAGTCCATACACAAAAAAGTTAGTTCCAGGGAGAAATCTGAAAGTAAAATGTGATGGAAAATGTGAAAAGTTTGGTAAAAATCACAGATGCGGAAAGACTTGAAATTTTTAAGGACTTTTATGCAAGTGGCGACCTTCAGCTTCAACGAGAATTCGTCAACACATATGTAAAGGTTTCAGACGTTAAACACAAAACTACGCAAAATGAAGAATCTCGAAGATCAAAAACAAATCATTGTTTATAAACACACTTTTAACGCCAGAGAAAACAATGCGAACTGATCTAGCCAAAAGAAGATGCTCAGGTGTCATTGAGAAATTGAAAATAGGAGGAAAGCTTCACACCCTACTGGAAAGGGACAAAATAATAGAGAAAATAATAATAGAACTCATAAAGAGATTCCCAAGAGTCGATTGATTGATTTAGTTTATTTTACTTCGCGTTTTGCGCCTCTTGGCTAATTTGCGAAGATGGGGAAGAGTGATGAAATTGATGAATGGACATTCACAAACAACCAAGCCCGAGCGGGATTCGAACCCGGGACCCTTGGCGTCGCAGCGCGATGTGCTAACCACTCGACCACAGGGTCCGGCCCCAAGAGTCGAATCTCACTACTGCAGGAAAGATACACAAAGACAATGTCTTCATTCGGATCTGCCAAAAAGCAAAATGTATAGAATGTTTATTGAGGATCATAAAGAGAATATCACCCCTTTACCAACTTATCAGACATACAGAAAGATATTCAAAAGCATGGCCTTTTCTTTTCATTGACCGAAAAAGGATACATACGGTCTGTGTAGCAACTTTCTGGAAGGAGATGAGTCGAAGAAAAGCGAACTAGCTGATAAGCATCAAAAACATTTCGCCGAGAAGGATGCTGTAAGAAAGAAGAAAATGGAAGCTAAAGACACATCGGACTTTCAATGCAAGACTGTTGCTTCAGTGTTTCATTTTCAGCAAGTCATTTATTTTCCCATTTCAAATGAAATAAAGTTATTTTATATAAGACGATTATGCACGTATAATATTACAGTCTATGATCTGAAGACAAGGGAATGTCATTCTTTTGTTTGGCACGAAGGAGTGAACCACAGAGGTGCATGCGAAAATCTCCACTTGCCTAAACAATTTTCTTCATCAATTGGATGTAAAACAGGTTGAAGATGTTTACTTGTTCGCTGATGGTTGTACAGGGCAAAATAAAAACTCAATAGTTGCTGCCATGATGCTCTACACTGTTATTATGGCTCAGCATATCAGTGTCATCAATTTAAATTTCTTTGAATCGTACCACGGAGAGAATGAAGGCACTAAAATCAACTGGAAATGTATTCATTCCAGCTCAGCTGCTACCAATATTTAGACTTGCACGATCTGATAAACCATACACTGAGCATTCCCTTCGATGCATGAATTTCTTAGATTTCCGAGATGTCGCATAAAATGTGAGGATCCTATCTGTAAGGAAGGATGATAATGGTGAAGGAATTGACTGGACAGGCATACGAGAACTAATGGTGATCAAGGATCAGACAGATAAAATTTATTTCAAGGACAGCCATTTAAATGTGGTTTATCGAAGTATCTCGCTGCAAAGGAAAATTATATTCACCAAAAGTCCAAAGTGTCTTCACTCACATCCCCCAAGGATTTCATCACAGATGTATGCAGATTTGATGTCTTTATGTGAAGGAGATACACCTGTAGTGAGCGAACCTGAGTTTGTGTATCTTTGTAAATCTTCCACACTGAATATCATATAAAAAAAATATTAAAAATATTTTATTGTACGAGCCTTTAGAGTCCCATAGTTATTCTTAGTTACAAGTACAACCAGAATTCATATTATCTTTGTACTGAAGTGTTACTATATCTTGAATTGCATTAAAGATAAACCATTATTAAATTTCTGTATTTTATTCACTTCTTTTAACTACTATTTTCAACAGAAATGGATAAATAGACGTGAATGTATGGATCATTTTTAAATAAAGGAATAAAATCAATACAACTATTATTAAATACTTTATATTAACGGGAAAATTAATAAATGTATCTCTACATACCAAAAAGATTATTTTTTAAAAAAAAATTAAGGAGGGCGTAACTTTAATCACAATCTTTGAAAAGAAAAGACGAAGGGACGTAAGTGATTCAAGCACATTCCAGCATTTTTCTTCCAGCAGAAATGAAAACATGTTCAAAATGTAACTTTTTTCCCAGATATAACAACAATCATACACTTATTGTTCAAAATTTTCAATTGATATAATAAATATCAAATGAACACGACGGTATTATGTTTAACGAAAAACTTTAAATCTATCTCCTGAAAAATCATAAAAATCAAGATAAGCCACTTCGTCCCTTCACCAACGATATGTGAAACATATATCGTGCACGAAAGTCATACATGTTAATGTAAAAAATAATTATATTTGGAATGCATTTATCAAGCATTTTCTGTCTTTGAAAAATAGTTTGTGTACTTGTTTTCCATTTTTAATGTGAAATTGAACGTGTTGAAAAATAATTCAAATCGTTTGTTCGAACACAAATGCTTTAGCACCAACTTCTACCCCCTTCTTGAATAATTTACGAGGGTAATAATGTCCTTGATATTACTACTACTAATAATAACAATAATAATAATGTTGGTCCCGGGTTCGAATTCCGGCTTGGGCATGGATGTTTGTGAGTGTCCATTCATCAATTTCATCCAATCATCACTCATCCCCATCTTGGCAAATTAGCCAAAAGTGGCACAATAAGCGAAGTAAAATAAGGCAAAGTCAATAATAATAATGTTAAAATAATAACATTATTAACATAATTATTATTAGCATTATTATTATTATTATTATGGCACGTTTATCCTGGTACTTGCCCCCCAAACAAAAATTCGTGGTTGCGCCTCTGTTCCAATGGGTTTCTTTCTGAGATCGATCCACGTTCAAGTGTTTCAGATGTTTTTGAATTCAGATATTTAATATTCGTAATGCATCCAACGAGTTTCTTTTTTCCAAAAACAATTACATTGTCAATTATGAAAAATATAACCAGCTCCGCAGCTCGATATTCTGGCGCCTTACCCACGGTTACCCTCCGCCAAGCACCGACATTTTACATACGTCCTTCGATATTTTCTTCTTATGCCACAGTAATGACATCCCCCAGTTAAGAAAATTCTAACAAAGCATCCACGACAAGGATAATTTGCATAGGCATTCCATCACCTACCGCATTTTCTGAAAATTGATCCATACAACTACAAGCATTCTCATATCTTTTCCCCAACTGGGCAAGGATTTTCACTTCGAGCACTTGGGGGCAGGGTAATATTTCATATCATACCCTTCAGTCATAAAAAAATACCTTGACATTTTATTATTATTATCATTATTGCTGTCGTTGTTTTACAAATCATAAAATTTAATTGAATTGAATATACCGTGGCGTTGTTGCTAAGTTCAGACTTGAGTCCACTATTTAAATATAAACTGGATTCGACTTGCTTCCTTTTCATAAAAATTATCATTTATTTTAGAAACAGTTCAGTGTCTTTTTGTATTTCTTCACAATGTGTATATCAGAGACTAGGGTCAATCCGATGGCGTAGTGGTAATGACGTGGCCTTGTAATGAAGGGGTTCCGAGTTCGGTAGTCGAAGGAGGCAACCAAAACTTCTCATACCACTTAAAATTGTCGGTCAAATCCCGATTAGCCTATGTGTGCATAAAGTGGACTTAAAAAAACAAAAACTCAAATATCAGAGACCACTGAGTCTGATGTCTTTCAAGACACACCTTGTCCACGCAACAATTTCACTATTCAAATGATATTAGGTGTTCCCAGACATCTCAGCTAGGTCTAGTGCTTCACTGCCCCCTCCCCCCCCCCTTTCCCAATACGAGCGTGAATTTTGGAGTAAGTAAAGAAATAAAAGCTAATTAAAAATAATATGGGTTATATTTAAAGATTCGTATTTTGCATTTCTGATTTTAACAAAAGTTTTAGCATATTTAACAATATTTCAGTCAGAGGCGCAACCACGAATTTTTGTTTGGGATGCAACCACTAGGATAAACGTATCAATAATAATAATAATAATAATAATAATAATAACACGATTGTAATTAGTATTGCAATTTTATTATTATTAATAGTAGTAGTACCAAACACATTATTATACACGCAATAAGGGGGGTTAGAAGTCGGCGCCCAAGCAATAGTGTTGGATCAAACTATTTGAAATATTTTTTCAACACGTTCAATTTCATTAGCTAATAATGAAAAACAAGCTCACAAACTGCATTTTTGAACGACAGACAATGCATAACGAATTTAATTCTTATAACGAGCGAAGTGAGCAAGAAAATTTTTAGAACCAGAATTGTGAAAACTGAAAATAATATAGATTCTCTTTTACATTTTTTTTTTTCATTTGTATCGTTTGGCTCCTATGGTTGACTCTCGCCGCCCCTCTAGCTACCTACGGTTCTGAACTTGATTAGACTGTAAGAAAATTAGGTATTGCGAGCAAGAAAAATACGAAATGTATTTTTATTTGTACAAAATTTGAAATAAAGGGGCGTAGTTGCCCTTCTTCACTTCCGCTGGTCACTGGTGACGGAAAGTGGGTCCTCTATGACACTCCCAAGCATACCAGACATTGGTTGTCGCCACGTGACACTGTTCCTCACACCTCAAGACCACCTCTGCACCCACGAAAAGTTATGCTCTCTGTATGGTGGAATTGTCGGCAAGTGATACATTACGAGTTCCTTCCACCTGGTCAGACCATCACTGCTGACCTCTACTCTCAGCAGTTGCAAAGGGTGCACCGTGCATTGCGGCAGAAGGAGCTGGCATTGGTGAATCGCAAGGGTGTGCTGTTCCTGCACGACAATGCCAAACCACGTGTGGCAAAGAGGACCAGAAAACCCCTTCAGCAACTTGGCTGGGAGACACTGTGCCATCCACCATATTCACCGGACCTTGCACCAACAGATTACCACCTGTTTCATTCCCTCGACAACCACCTCCGTGAGAGATCCTTCGCAAATGAGGGAGACCTGCGGAACGCACTCACGGCCTTCTTTGCATCCAAGCCCGCCGAGTTTTATCACCAGGGTATTGAGCATCTGCAGGAACGTTGGCAAAAGGTGTTGGATGCTGATGGAGATTACTTCGTAACCTAAAGGTACGTACCGTCCACTGTATTGCTCTTTGTTTATCACTGCTCTAGAACAGCAAGAACTTTTTTTGGTTACCTTGTATTTCTTTGGTTGCTGCGAAGAAAAACACAACGTTTACGTGCAAAAATATGAAAAAATGTCACTCAAAAAGTTCACCAGGGACTACCCAGTTTTAAATTTTAAATACCGAGATCCGGAATTTTTTGCACGATGAATAATTTTATTTTTAAAGGAGGTATGAGTTCGACGGGACGACCCCGTCCCCAAGATGTCTAAAATTGACAAAAAATCACATATTATGAGACTAAATTGCAATTTCCTCTACAGATGTCATAAAACGAGAGCTCTCCTCCCTAACATCTTATATTTAGCCAACAGTACTCGTGGAGACGCTTCAGATGATTCTTTTTTCAGGTGACTGTTGCTAGTCACGGGGATCAACGTTATGCGATTATAAACTTCCCTCTGCTACAGTTTTTCCATTTTCTGCGACGCGTTTTTGTGAGAAACTGTCGGTTGACTAGTTAGCGGCTCTACGAGACACTAAGCAAATTCAGGGTCTCCCCGGTGGCGTAGTGGTAACGTTGTCGCCTCGTAATCAAGTCCCGGGTTCGATATCCGGTGAAGGCACATGGCACAGTGGTTTGGATCCCACATTAAACTGTAGCTCCAGTCCCGATTAGCCTTTCTGTTCATAAAGTGGACTTAAAACAACAAATCAATCAATCAAACTAAGCAAATTCATCTACCAGTGACTCTCGGTATAGTGTAATGTGCAATGATAAATAGGAGAACGACAAAACTGCCGGAGAATGGGCAAGAGTGTACGAATGATCTCAACAGCTTGGCGAAGAACGCCAGTTTCTCACGAATGAACCGCGTGGACACATTTGTCGAACTGGGACATGCAAGGTGTTCCTTATGTGAATTTTTGGGGAAAGGGTCATGAAATATGCCCAGTTTTCCTGCACGTTGGTGAAGGGTGCCGTGTAATGACATTTGCATAAAAAAGACGTTGATGTTGTCTGCAAATGTTATCCTTCACCATAACATCCCCACATGGTCAATTTGACAGCAATAACTTTCCGAAAGGGTTTTGCTTCATGTTCTTACACTCCGGGCTAACTCTTAGTGAATATCAGATTTATTTGAGCCGCTTAAAGATAATATGAGAGGGAAGAAATTTTAGACAGATGAAGCACTGACAAAATATATCAAGATATCCTGCAGTGGCTATGGCAGCAGTCTAGTGTCTTCAACGCCAAAGAACTCACGGAACTGACACAGTGATAGCAGCTATGCCTGTATGCTCATGGAGATTCCTTTAAAAAACTCACGTAGTTTTGTCCTTGTAGGACTTGTAGTCTTGGTCGGTCAATCCTGAATGACCCTTGCAAATGTGCTGTTTGTGAAAAGATCAAACTAATTCCATCTGTA
Organism: Lepisma saccharinum; assembly: GCF_977018435.1. Lineage (NCBI taxonomy): Eukaryota > Metazoa > Arthropoda > Insecta > Zygentoma > Lepismatidae > Lepisma > Lepisma saccharinum. The sequence continues at coordinate 16,256,799 of NC_139232.1, read as the reverse complement.
TTTTTACGTCGCTTTTCTGCCAATTAAGCTAATCGCGACGACAAGGATAAAATTGTGAAATAGATGGAAAGACAAAAACACATTATGCCTTGACAAAGATTCGAATCCAGGAATTCTGGCGCTACACTTACTTCTCCGCCACAGAAGACGACCAAGCTATTTACATTTTTCAAATTATGTAGAGAATATTTTCGTTCACTGTAAATTAATGGAAAGACCAAAAATCATCAAATGAAATAGGTCTACAAGTTAGATAAAACTAAATTAATGCTTACTGGAAGAAAGCAATGTTTCGTTTATTTTCCTTATGCCTCAGACCTCCCCGATGGCGCAGTGGTAGCGTCGTCTCCTTGTAATTAAGGGGTCCTGGGTTCGATACCCGGTGGAGGCACATAGTGGTTCGGATCCCACTTTAAACTGTAGGTCCAGTCCCGATTAGCCTTACTGTGCATAAAGTTAACTTAAAACACCCAATCAATCAATCAAAAACCTTATGCCTCAGTTTGCACAATTTCTTTTGGATACTTTATTCTTTTTCCCACTGTTTCTTTTACTTAATGGGTGTGAGTGATCGGAGTTTATGGGTCCGGGACGGGATCGATACGGTATATAAAACTATCCCGATCTTCAGGACAGAAAATTTCACGTATTTCCCGACTAGTTCAGAAAATTTTATCGATAGGTAATGTTCAGAATTTCCTAACACTACTGAAATTATTGAGTTCCACGCACATTTTGTCCCCAAATAAATTATTTTCGGTATTTTGATGCCATTTCAAGAAGATTTCCTTTCCGATAATTAAGTATATCCAGAATTCTTATTTCGCGATCATTTTAAATTCCTGACCTATTCGAAATCCAGAAAGTAAGTTAATCATTTCCCGAAGATTCCCGGAACAAGACTTCTTGATCCCGCAAACTGAAGTCTGACATCCGTTGGGTTACCGGACGTTTTCCTTGATACGTTTAAAAATCATTATGCGACTGGTAGTATGTCAGAGGTCCCAGGTTCGATCACCATGTTCCTGAGTTCGTCAGTCATCCTCATCATTATAACTAAACCTCAACTTCGAATGACGTGAAATAACCAGAATAGGTAAACTTTAATAAACAAACATCGTATCCGACGCATAAGCGGGCTGATTAACATCTGTGCATAAATTGGACTTGAATCTAGGGATGTACAATATCGGGAATTTGATATCGCGATATATCGTCAAGAAAATATCGTAGCAGACGATACGATACGATATTATTTCCGTACCGTGATATGGGTGATATATCGTCTCTCTCTGCACAATATATATCGCAAAAATATCGTGACGATATATCGTCTAGTTAATATCGCCTGGACGATAGTTTCTCAACATCGCGATATATCGTCTGGACGATATATCGTCGAACAGTACTTGAATCAGTTGAAATGTCGGTTCTGCCAACCGAAGGCTTCGTGTTTTGATGACGTTACTTTGGTCTGAATATGTGTTCCTTGCACCCCTAGCACGCATGGTTTTACCACAGAGAGCAATGTCATAAAACTGGACTCTTTTGAACGTTCGTACCGCCGAAAGGACGCACCGAAGACAAAAATAACACTAGCATTAAAAATAAATCATTATGATCCACTGGATCATTCACTGTGCCTGCACTTCCTTCTTCTTCCTCCATGATATGTGGCGCCGTTCTTTCCCTTCAACATGTTTACAGTTAATCGGATATCATGAGTAAGCAGTTGCAGTGGAAGGAATGTTTCAAAGCGACAAAAAAAGAAAAACATATTTGTTTCCCCGCCATAATGAATTCACAGTGGCTTCCTCCTTAGATATAACACTGACATAGTGGAATCTTGAAGCCAGTATATATGTGAAAAATTGATTGATTGATTGAGTTGGTGTTTTAAGTCCACTTTATGCACAGCAAAGCAAATTTGGAGTGGACCTACAGTTTACAGGTATCGAACCTGGGACCCCTTGATTACAAGGCGACGACGCTACCACTGCGCCTTGGGGGAGGCCATTGTGAAAAAGGCTACACACAGAAAACTAAATGCATCATATCTATTGATGCACCAGAACGCATCAAGTGTATTTTATTTATTATTTTGTTAAGAATCAGATTCACATTTGATGCAATTGGTTAAAATATTTTTTGATTATCGTAGGAGAAGCCCCAAAGTACATCACATGATGGAAGTGGAGCAAAACTGCGCCTAGCGTCAGAAAGGGGGAAATCGAGTGGCCAGAACGAAGCAGTACACGCTGCTGTGAAGACTGGTAACTGCAATCGGTGTTCCCTCTTCACGCAATGCCATTTCCTCTCATTGGTGACCGTCTAGCGTCACCACTTGCGCAAAGACTTGTTCTCCGCTTGCTGTAAATTGATTAAATGTGTGAGAAGTAAATAATGCATGCAACAATAATATATTATCATATCATCACTCATCTCCATCTTCGCAATTAGCCGAAACTGGCACAAAAGCGAAGTAAAATAAACTAAATCAATAATTTAATCATAAATAAGTTATATGCACTAAATGTTACAATTACTATTATTTTGATATGTAAAGTTACATTTTAGAAAAACTAAATATGCTGACCAAGGCAGTAATTTATTTTATTAAAAACATAAACTAAATGTAACGTTTCAACCTTCTAGCAAGGTCTTTTGTACTTGATACAGAGTCTGAAGAAGACCTTGCTAGAAGGTTGAAACGTTACGTTTAGTTTATGTTTTTAATAAAATAAATTACTGCCTTGGTCAGCATATTTAGTTTTTCATAATCATGGAAACAAGGCTTAATGGTGTTACATTTTAGCTTCCTTGACTAAAATATTGATTTTACCCATGCGTTATGTCGCCCCTCCTTCCTTGGAAAATTTTTAAGCCCCCTATATTTTTTGAGGTCATCATACACTTCCTCAACATAAGATAACAACATTGTGAGGCCGCTACTCACTTGTGCACCAGAAGTAATAAACCTTGTGGGGACATCATACACTTCTTCAACAGAAGATAGTAACCTTGTGGGGACACTACTCACTTTGCATCAGAAGTAATAAACCTTGTGAGGACATCATACACTTCTTCAACAGAAGATAGTAACCTTGTGGGGACACTACTCACTTTCCATCAGAAGTAATAAACCTTGTGAGGACATCATACACTTCTTCAACAGAAGATAGTAACCTTGTGGGGACACTACTCACTTTGCATCAGAAGTAATACACCTTGTGGGGACATCATACACTTCTTCAACATAAGGTAACATCCTTGTGGGGACACTACTCACTTTGCATCAGAAGTAATAAACCTTGTGGGGACATCATACACTTCTTCAACAG